>NC_141690.1:102377080-103016247 GCF_964263255.1 Lissotriton vulgaris
TCACCGGGCTCTTTCGGCGTGTCTCCTCTGCAGCGCTGGTCGGAGTCGGCCGGCTTCACTGCTTCCTCGGCGGCGGCGGGCGGAACTTCCTGCTGGATTGCAGGCCCCGCCCCCGTCTCGGCCAAAAGTGCCTGACTTCCGGTTTTCACGGAGCAGGGCTGCGGCGGTGATTTCTTTTGGGGGCAACAGCGGTAGGCACCCTCTATTCTGTTCTTCCAATACTCCTGCGATAGGATTTTTACTCGAAAGAAGTCTCAATTTCACAGCATGGCGTACTGGCGTAATCTCAGGCATTTGTAACGTTAGTGTTGGAAATTTTGCAAGAATATGCCGGTGTTTATAAAATACCACCCTGGCCTACTTCTAAGCTAGTGGGTGGAGGATTTCTTTTTATTAGCTTGATGGACCTCTATAATTTACAAACATACTTCTCAGGTTGAGTATATATACTGTCCACAGATAATGGAGCTTTTAATAAACCAAGTAGCTTTCTCCATCACTTCCTACTGAGGAAGTGTCATGTGGTTCATGCAAGATTAACCTGTCACATGCGTGGTTGTCCCTCAAAATTCAACCCCCATGTTAACTTATTTGTATCCATTAACGTTGCCATTTATTTTCTCTAAACAGACTTTCTACATCGGGCACGCTAACACCAGTCCGCAACCCTCAGAAGGTTCTGCAGAAAACATATCATTATTGAACACTAGAAAAATACATTATTGCTGCTAGCAGTGTGCGTCCCCGTTATGCCCTGGCTATTTCGAATATAATATAATATATGTCCTGTACAGCACCGCTGGCACGTGCTTAGTCTCAAATCCTTCGCATCCTCACCTTCTCCACACAGATGACAGACAGGTTTTGAGTAATGAGATTTCTTTACATCCTGTATATCTGTATTTATCATAGAACCCTTCTATCTGCTTGAATGTGAAGCAATGAATCTCACCATTTCGGATGTGTTGATGCTCCAGGCATCTTTCCGTTTGAGGTGCTTTACATTGCAGGGATGGGGTGCACATACACTCCAAACAATACCACTCAGTGCCACATAATTACACGCCACACAATTACACTCTACTGAATACATCATACACTCCACATAATTACACGCCACATAATTACACTGCACTCAACGCAACATACACTCCAAATACCACTGTGTCACATAATTACACGCCACATAATTATACTCTACTGAATGCAACACACTCCACACAATACCACTCAGTGCCACATAATTATGCTTCATAACTACATTGCACTCAACGCAACATACACTCCAAATACCACTCAGTGCCACATAATTACACTGCACTCAATGCAACATACACTCCAAATACCACTCAGTGCCACATAATTACATGCCACATAGTTACATTGCACTCAATGCAAAATACACTCCGAATACCACTCAGTGCCACATAATTACACGCCACATAATTACACTCTACTGATTAGACTGCGCTCAATGCAACATACACTCCAAATACCACTCAGTGCCACATAATTACACTCTACTGATTAGACTGCGCTCAATGCAACATACAATACACTCCAAATACCACTCAGTGCCACATAATTACACGCCACATAATTACACTCTACTGATTAGACTGCGCTCAATGCAACATACAGTCCAAATACCACTCAGTGCCACATAATTACACGCCACATAATTACACTCTACTGATTAGACTGCGCTCAATGCAACATACACTCCAAATACAGTTCAGTGCCACATAATTACACACCACATAATTTCACTGCACTCAATGCAACATACACTCCAAATACAACTCAGTGCCACATAATTACACACCACATAATTACACTGCACTCAATGCAACATACACTCCAAATACAACTCAGTGCCACATAATTACACGCCACATAATTACACTGCACTCAATGCAACATGCACTCCAAATACCACTCAGTGCCACATAATTACACGCCACATAATTACACTGCACTCAACATCTAAGTCACGTAAATACAACACATATTGCATTACAAATGCTATAGGTGTCACATTTGCGAAAGTTAAAACTATTGGCATTGTAAATGACAAAGCTATTAATTTTGGTATTTTCAAAACCAACAGATAAATATAAAATTTGTCATTTACAATACCAACAGCTCAAACTTTCCTAATGCGAGACCTATTGCATTTCAAATGCTTGTTACATATAAGTTTTCATTTTGTGTTAGTACACACTTAGTTTTGCAGTAGCAAAGTTTGAGAGCAGAGGCCCTGAAGAAAGCCGAGGGATTTGGTTCCCAATTGGCTGAAACATGTTGGCCTGTTGTTTGCAGTTATTTGTTTAAACTGCCCCTTGCACTGTTCTGTTTTTAATGAGGGGGTGAGTCAGCATCCTAATAAAATGTCTCCTTTTTTTCGCCTCATCGCCCTATTTTAATTACCACTTTTTGTGTTTTGCACTGCACTGAATTCCCTTGTGATCTGATAATTAGAAACACATTCTCTGCCTACAGTGATTGTGGGTCTGATCCAATCTAGTCAATTATGTTGGAATGGTAACAAGTCTCTATGATCAAGAGACACACCATGCCGATTAATGGATGACCAAATGAGAAGATTGATCACTGCAATACATTGATGGGAATCCATTTAGTTGCTTTTGGATCTCACTAGTAATCACTTGACATTTGCTCTCTTTTTTCTGATTTTCCTGTTTTTGTGGGCTTTTGTGTGACTTGTGTTCCGAATCACTCTTTGAGGAGTTAAAGCCAGCAGGCTATATTGTTGGCTTTTAGACCCCAAGTTCTTTTTGTTTATTATATTGTAGTACAAGGGGATGTGAACCTGGGCAGGTCTTTAAATATTCCTATGACCCTTTCTCTCTCTGTGGTGTTTATGACTATTTCCATGTTGACAATGGATACCAGCATCGGGTGGGCTATTTCAGAATCCGTTGAATGGACATGGTCAGTTAAATTTGAATGGGCTTCTACTTTGCATATTCCTTGGGATTTCCTCCTCACACTTGGGGTCACACCTTGGGGTTAGAGGGACGCCGCCGAGGCTGAACAGGGATTTTATGCCATTTGTACTGATATTGGTCTTACGACAACATCTGGCTGCACTTTGTGATTTAGGTCATATTCCTTGTTGCAAGTCAGTCAAAGTTAAAATCCCTTTGGAAATATTTTTTTAAAAACCTAGTTATAAATTATCCATCATTTATACCAAATTAAAGCTAATATCACCAAGAAATCCTGATAGGATCAAAGTTCCAGTATATAATTTTATTCTTTCATAAGCAATCAGTTATCAAATATACAAATTATACATTCAATATGACAATAAAAATATACACAACAAATCTTGTTCTATACAATCTCAAATGCCACACCAGAATTGTTCTAAATCCAATCAATCATTCAAAGAACACAAACAATTCATATTGCAAAAAAGGGGAGAATATGATAGACACAAATTATTTGTCATTATAGCGCACTAATCGAGCCCAACAATCCTTGGTCAAACCACTCTGATGGACCAAAGCTGAGTCGATTTAATGCTTCAGTAACTCGGCATTGACACCTTTCGGTGGGTTTTAGTGATCCAACCACCTTCTTCAGGAACAAGGATAGATGTCTCCCACAACTTCAAATCAGCAATAGAAATGTGGTGTCTGTTAAATCAAAGCTCCTTCAAGTTGGCTCCTCAAATTTGAATGCCACCCATGGGTTTCCTTGACATATGCATCATTCAAGTTTTTTCACTTTGAGGCTTAGTCGGTCCTATTCCTTTTGAAATGTCTTATGCGGGATTGAATAATCTCCACTCTTCGCTCCGACTAGTTAGTATTTAGATGGATCAGATTCTCAAGACCCCAACTGGTACCGAGACACAAGCAGCCACCGGTCCTCCCAAGATGGCCTCCCATTGTTGGCTTTCTACTTTTCCATTCAACATCCGGATGTTGGATCCAGTCCGATCATTCAGGTCTTAAGGCTGGGCGTTCCTCTATCCATGTCTAGGCCTCCGCTCGCATTTGGAAAAAGGTTGTTCTCCCCTCAAATATTACTTTGATTTTGGCTGGGGAACACTAACATGTATTGTAGGTTCATCGCTCTGAGTTTTATTTTGACAGAGTCGAAGGTGCATCTTTGTTTTTGTACTTATCGTGAATAGTCGGGAAATACCATTATTCTTGCCTGTGTGTATCGAATTTCTCTAATTGTCTCACTTCTCTCAAGATAAAGTATCTATTGTAGTAGTTAAGGAAATGGGCAATCAGAGGTCAAGGAGGTGCTCCCACATGTGGCTTATTTATTTATTTATTTGCGGGTTTATATCACGCTTGAATAAACTCCCATAGGAGTATCTCCGCGCTAAAAGACAACAAAAACGCAGGCAGGGACAATGATAACAATACAGCACCAGAACAACAAGTTAGCTTATCTTTTAGGTGTCTCATAGCGTGACTAATTGGACCTAAACAGGAAAGTTTTCAGTTGCTTTCTAAAAGCAAAGTGGTTGGAACACGGTCTTAGTTGGAGAGGAAGACTGTTCCATAGGGTAGGACCCACCACTGACAAGGCCTTGCCACCCAGTCTGGTTCTACTGATCTTGGGTACCCTTAGCAGCAGCTGCTCGCTTGATCTAAGTGTACGTGTGGGAACATAAGGAACAAATTTGTTAGCCAAATAGGGAGGTCCTAAATCATGTAATCCTTTATGTACAATGCAGCAAGCCTTAAATTTCACTCTTTGGCGGATGGATAACCAATGAAGTTTATCCAGCAGGGGTTTAGAGGCAGATCTGGGGGGAGCATTGAGGACTAGCCTGGCTGCTGTGTTTTGAACCACCTGCAGTCGGTCCAGCACCTCTTCGTTTGCAGACACCAGAAGACCATTACAGTAATCAAGACAGCTGATCCCTAGAGCCTGGACCAGAGTTTTTCTAATGGAGTCCGGAAGGAGCGGGAATATCCTACGGAGGAGTCCTATCACATGGAAACAGGACCCCACCGTAGCATTTCCATGTTGTTTCATAGTCAGCTCCGGCTCTAGACGTACCCCAAGGTTCTTGATTACTTGTTTTGGTTCTGGAACTGGTCCCAGTTCTAATGGCCACCAATCAGGGGACCATTGTATCTTGGCCTCACCGAAAAGCATCACCTCAGTCTTACCAACATTACACTGAAGAAAGTTGGAAGACATCTACTGGGATACTGAGAGCCTTGTGTGCCCTCTTTATAACAAAGCAGGGTGACAATTGTGTTGTGGAGAGGGAGTCTTTGAGCAATTTATCAAAAAAGCCCCTGTATCTGACCCTTCAGCCCCCTCCGGGAAGCCCACAGATCTCAGATTGTTTCTTCTTGCACAATGTTCTGCGCAGTCCACTCTCCAGGCCACATCTTTTAGGGTGGTACGCAGATCTTTGACTTCTTTGCGAATAGCATGGGTCATATCCTCCACCTCTGAGATTCTGTCTTCTGACTACATTACGCTCTCGGATACTTTACGGAGGTCTTGGCGGAGCAGGTTAACATCTGGATGGACTTCGCCTATCTTGCCCTCTAGGGAGTCCCTCGAAGCATGTATGGCTACACGAACAAGAACACTGCATTATCTGGCATACAAGGTGACTCCTCCTTTGGGCCTGTCAGGTGGACTACAGAGCAACTCTATTCTTTTTTTATTATATAAAAAACTACCCAAATGAGTTTCTCTCTCTGTTGTTTAATTTGATGATGTTTTTAATATCTTCTCACCCTTCACAAGCACCTGTTTTTCAATTACCTATAGGCACCAGATCTACCAACTTTCTAGCATACTGAAATTATAATGTGCAATGAATGAAGTAATTTCTTAACAATGTTTCCTTTTGTCGTGCTACATACTCTAATACACTGGTTCATTCAAGGCCAGTGGATCTCAATTGCAGTATTTTTAAATATAAACACAATAGAATGAGTTCTATATCATTTTAGGACCCAGACTTGTATACATTGTTTTGTGAAATTGTATGGGGGGGGTCCAACATTTGTGCATACCTGTCCATCTTGCCTTGCTTCAGTTGTTTGGATTCCTTATTCTTGGCCATTCTGAGCCCGTGTTTAGCAGGAACTTGGTGTCACTATGGGTAGGGAAGTGTATCCATCAGAGAGTCTCCACCCTGTGTACCGGGTCTCCTCAGTGAGGTCCCCAGCAGGACCCTCCTCCTCTAACGTGTAGCCAATCGCTGGGATCGTGTATCTTAAATTCGACCCCTGGGCACAACCAGATGCTGGTGTTTGTTTCTGTTAGCACCCTTGTAGTTCTTATCATGCCCTGGGTCCATCCCTGGTGGGGGTCCCACAAAACAGTATCACAGTGGGGTCCGCTCAACTAGGGAAGGTGGGCTAGGAGTCATGGGCGAGCAGTACCACTATATAGTATGGTTCCATCGACCACCCTATGGATCTAGCAAATAGTTGTCATCATATTTTCACGCAGAGTTCTTCAGTGTTTTTCACTTCTAATGCCCTCTGCCTCTCAGGGTGATTAGTGGGCCCCTATGTGGCAGCAATAAAAGTACCAGCAAAGAAGTCAGTTGTCTCTAGAGTGATCCAGGACTCGAGGAGCAAGGACACACCGCGGGGGCCCGCACAGATATCAAAGGGGTCACCGTACCCACCACGCGGAGTATCTCATGCCCCAATTTGAGTTTTTGATGTAGCCTAGGTATTCAGCTTTTGTTTTGCTATGTCTTATGGGTACAATTTGGGAGCAAGGGCATGGGCCACTACGGGATCTCACAGTGCAGGGCCCATAGTCTCGGTCTCCAACAACAACCAGAGGGGCATTCCCCGGTCGTCTCAAGCCTCTCCTAATGGATTGGGTGAGGTGGTGCCCTCAGTTGCCTAATGATGGCTTCATTTCCGGAGAGCAGGGGGCGGCCGCAGAAGACACACCTCGGGCTGTCACAGAACGCCCACAGCCACGCGGTCCCAGGTGGCAGTCTTAGTGGCCCAAAATCCCAGAGAGCAGGGCCTCAGTCAGCGTCACTCAGTGGAGCCTGCTCCTCGGCGTACCTGCATTTGGTGTAGTTTTGCCGCTCCCTGCGACTGGCCATTGCCACTTTAGCCCTCCATGGTCGTGCCCCCGCCTTACCTCCAGTGTCTCAGTGTTTGGTGTTTATGGGGAATTCCTTGGCTTGCTTCCCTCCTCAGTCACCGCTGTCAGCCCCTCAGCTCCCCTGCAGCACACACTCAGGGGGAGCCAAGGCTCGTTCCCCTCTCCCAACCTCCAAGGTTGCTCATCACCAGAGCGCCTCTTGTGTACTCCCACAGCACCAGTCTCTGCAGATGGGCCTCACTCTTGCCCCGGGCAGGTCATGGCACTTCACCAGCTCCGAACGTGGCATCGCCACTGGGTGACACTGGAGCTTTCACGTATCTCCTGCAGTCTCTGTCTAGGGGCGATCTGAACTGCTAGCTTGAATGGGGCTGCCACGTCCCTTACCGCTAGGCTGCAGGTCTTGCGTATGCCCCAGACGCAGCCTTCTTGTTTCGGCCGCTATTGGTCTCAGTGTGGCAACATTTTTGCCACAGGCCGTACCTTTATCTTCTCCTGCTCTTCAGTAGCGATTATACTGGTTGTATAGTGAGATATGAGTAGGGTAAGTGTACAAATTAAGAGACGGGCCGGCAGAGCTGGCGTAGGAAGCTGTTAGTTTGCAATCTTGCTGGCCACACCCCAAAAGTTTTTATTTACAATCTTTTTGACAGTATTTGAGTTATTTGTAAAGGTGCTGACAGATAGTTGTTTGCTATATCCACTCTCTTTTAACCAACAATGCTTCCTATGATTGTATCTAGCCCTTTTCCCTGCCCTTGCTACCAGGAATTTTGGGTAGTATCTGTCTAGACATAGACGTTTTTCAGTCATTTTCTTGGCTTCAGCCTTATAGTATTCCAGATTAGAGCAATTATGTCTTATGCGTAAGAGTAGGCAAATTGGGTGGTTCTCTCTTAGAGAATGTTGGTGTGTGCTCTCAAAGAGATTCGATCTGTAGGTTTTGTGAAAACTTTGGTTGTGAGGTCCCCCCTTTTCTGCTCTACTTTCCAGATCACAAAAGGGGAGTGATTGGTTACTCAAGATTAATGTGAACTTCAGAAAGTCGCTTTGTGAGTTCAGTTCGATCACAAATTCTTGGCCTTGTTCTACTGCCAAATTATTAAAACATCTAGATAATGTTGTCAAAACTTGATGTGCTTAGACTATGGGTTGTTCATTCAAATGTGATTTTGTTTCAAATAGTGTAAATATAGACATGATATGCTAGGGGCAAAGGTACTTTCCATGGAAGTTCTGTGTTGTTATTTGATAATAGTGCCATCGATCTTGAAGTAATTTTTTGTGAGTGCCATTCGGGCCAATGTCATAATGAAATTCACTGGTGTTTCCCAGTTCCAGGTGCTCTGTTGTAGTAAATTTTCTATGACACTCAGGCTTACGTCTTGGGGGATGCTCGAGTATAATGATTCAATATCTAAACCTATCATATACTGTGAGTCTGGGTAAAACTCGAGATACTTGAGCATATTCAGAAGGTTAACAGCCAGTCTACAAAATTAAACAGGGGTTCCAGACCTAGTCAATCCGAGATACTATACAACAGCCCGAAGGAGGGTTTCTATTTATGTGGCTCTTTGGTAGCATGTAGAGTTAAAAGACCTTTGGTCTTTCTGTGAAGAGGAATTCGTTTTTTGTGGGGGGTAATCCAATTTCTTTCCAATGCATGTTCCACTAGATTCCTTATTTTCGTGAGTATTTTCCTAGTGGTTAAATCTTTATAGTTTGCTCGTTAGGAGGTTCACATATGCTTTTCGGTGATATTCCTTGACTTGCAACACTATTGCCCTGCCTTTGTCCGCATGTTGTATGACAATATTTTTTTGCTGTTAAATGCTATTTAAGAAATCTTGTTCCTGGTTAGTGCAATTATGAAAACTTATTTCTTTCACATCCAGTATCTCTATTTCTTTGGTGACAGCCTGTTCAAAGACTTTTACCTCCCGTGGTATTGTGCCTGAAGGAGCCCATCCTGGTTTATAGGGACAAGGACGAGACCTGAGGATAAAGTATGACACCAATAAGGTGTGAGGGTCCATAAAGAACAACAAAGATTCATACAGTTAATATTGAAAAATACGATGTTGATGTACACCATAATATATGCATGTGTAATAACTAACTTGCATCACCGTTGCTGAAGTTACATGATGTTACCTCCCCGTCAACCATGAGTCAGAAATACGTGGTCAGGCAAGCCCTGTGACCTAGGCCTGAAGAAACTGATTGACAGCTCACAGGTGGGGAGGGACACATAACCATTAGACAAATGTGCGAACAGGAAAACCCAGATCAATCCCACAGATAGGCAGCGACACCACACTGGTCTCAGGAGATTGGCCCAATAAAACACATCTAGCTGTAGGGGCGCGCATTCCCAAAAACACCATAAAGTCAGATGCCACGCTAAGTTAGGAACACACAGCCATTCAGAACACATTATGCATACTACATGCAGTGATCACATGCTGTCCATGCTGGACATCTAGACACATACCCACTGGCCCCACATTGGGTCCACGCAAGGTCGAGACCCACCTGCACTTCTTATCCAACAACCAGATTTATGACCCTGTGTCAAGGCCCAGATTTCTGTCTCCAAAGAAATGCATTAATGATTTTATGATTCTTCATGTAATGTATAAAATGACAACCGAAACCTATGTGCTTTGAGACAGTCTTCAGACTCCAACTTTTCTTTATTCTAGGGTTGACAACCCGTGCCCTTGTAGTTTCCTTGAAAATGTCTGTGGCATGCTTAAGAACACCCTTAAGCATTGGAAGTGTTTTTACAGTTTTCTCGGCAGCAGAGAAAGTGTCAAACAAAAAGTCAACGTCCACAGGGTCAGCATGCATTTCCACCTTATGGTATGCAGCCGCCCTTTCAATTAAGGCATTGAACGCCGCAGAATCTTCTGTAGGAGAAGGCTTTGCGCCAAAAGCTTGTGGGTCATGGACAGCTTGTTGGTCCCCCTGATCACCTGAGGCTAACCACGAGTCCTGTTGCTCATCAGGGTCTGTGTTTTCGGGAAAAGTATACTCCTCGTCCTGTTCTACCTGATCTCCATCTGAGCAAGTGGGTGAAGGCGATGGGCTTCTCCCAGGATGCGGAGGAATGTGCTCAACGACTCCAAAGGCTGTGAAGTAATCTTCCTCTTGTAGAGCGTTAATTTTCCCGTGTCGGCGTCGATATACTGTTCCGACTGCTCTTCTAATAAGGTTTGTTGACTTAAACTTCCACTCAGTTGAGTTTGTCTCACCCCTTCTGGGTCCTTAGGCACCGACCGTGGTGCAAAGGTCTTTGGCACCACCTTGGGTGGTAGAGTAAAGAGGAGCGGCATGGAGGTCTTCTTCGGTGGCGCTACCGGAGTAGGTACGGAGGGTGTCTTCGGCACCGACGTCAACTCTTTCTCCCAAATCCGTTTGAGGGAGTCTGCCACTTGCTTGGTAAAAGAAGCGGACGGTCTCGTCGACCCGACCGAGGACCTCGATCCACCCCCAGGGGAAGACTGGAGCGTTGATGAATCCATGTTCTTTGCTGGAGGTGCAGACGTACTCTCGAGAACTGCGCGTCCGCCACCATCCACGGCCCCATGCGTCGACGCCGATGGCTTCGGATCGGCAGACTTTCCCTTTGGCGTTGTGGCTCCAGACTTTGGCTCGGTGCCCTTTGCCGATTTGGCCTCGACGGCCTGTTTGCCTGTAGATGCGGTAGGCTTGACAGTAGATGGCTCGACGGCCGACTTCGACTTCGACTCAACCACCTTACTCGAGTGCTGGGTGACTGCTTTCGAGCTTGGCTCTTCGACCACCTTAGGCACTTTAGTCTGTTCGACAGCCTTCTTCGGCTTGGAGGGCTCCGACGACGACGCCGTCAATGGCGTCTTCGGTTTCGGCGCTGCGTCGGCCATCTTTGATTTGGTCGATCCCGAAGGTTTCACTTTCGGTTTCGATTTAGGCAATGGCGGCTCCGTAGAGGTGTCCGTAGCCGGGCCAGGAGGCGGGCCGAGGAGCGAGGTGTAGGGTCGTGGGTAAGGCCTTGTGGCGATCCCGTGACCTGAGCCTTTGCAATAGTTTGTACGGGGCATAGCTCATCCTCCGAGCTATCTTCCAAGGCCCCAAAAGGTTCTTCGTCGTCCCCTACCTCCTCGACGCTTCATCGAGGTCTTGGTCCTCTCCGTAGTCGGCCTCGACCTCCGCCGATGGAGGTGAAATCTGCAGGTGAAGTTCTTGCCCGCCTGCGTCGGGGCTGTCGAAGATGTCCACTGGTGCCGGGGCCGATCGCTGGGCCTCGAGGCGCGCCACGCGCCGAAGCTTGATCGTCTTCTTCGATCGAAATCTTGAACAGGCCATACAGCTGGCCTCGTCGTGGTCCGGCGATAGGCACTTGTTGCACACAGGGTGCACGTCGATGTGTGGGTACTTCGAACCACACACGGGGCAGTACTTGAACGGACTCCGTTCCATTGTAGAATTGTCAGGGTCTTGCTGCGTCGACAGGGCCTCGATGACCTAAGAGTCACCCTACTCCTCCGAAATCCGACTCAATTAGCCGGAGTATACTCGAGAACGAACGCGAACAATACCGACGAAGTAAGGAAAGCCTTTTGGCCTTTAAGAAGTTGTTTTATCGATTTCGAACAGGAGACGTCGAAATCACATCCGAACCCAATGGCGGAAAAAAACAATCTGGGGATGGAGTTGATGCCCATGCGCACTGTAGTCCAGGGGAGGAGCCACCTATCTCGTGATACTTCGAAGACTCTTCCAGGACAACAAGGTGCAATCATCCGGACGCAACACTAGGCGGCGATCTATGCACTAGATATGAATTTAGCAGCCCACATGCCTCGAACATCATGAACCCTCCCTCTGGAATTAAGCAGAAATTCAGGAGTAATGGAGAGTAAGTGAAGATATGGCACAGTTATAAAATATACCCAAGAGGAAGAGGAGGGAAAAATCATGAGATGACCAACATTTCATCCATAATGTGGTTCCTTGGACCTGTTTGTCCTATATTCCAAAACAGTATGAGCAAAAGGGGCATATCGGCCCCCCACTGACAAGGCCTTGCCACCCAGTCTGGTTCTACTGATCTTGGGTACCCTTAGCAGCAGCTGCTCGCTTGATCTAAGTGTACGTGTGGGAACATAAGGAACAAATTTGTTAGCCAAATAGGGAGGTCCTAAATCATGTAATCCTTTATGTACAATGCAGCAAGCCTTAAATTTCACTCTTCGGCGGATGGATAACCAATGAAGTTTATCCAGCAGGGGTTTAGAGGCAGATCTGGGGGGAGCATTGAGGACTAGCCTGGCTGCTGTGTTTTGAACCACCTGCAGTCGGTCCAGCACCTCTTCGTTTGCAGACACCAGAAGACCATTACAGTAATCAAGACAGCTGATCCCTAGAGCCTGGACCAGAGTTCTTCTAATGGAGTCCGGAAGGAGCGGGAATATCCTACGGAGGAGTCCTATCACATGGAAACAGGACCCCACCGTAGCATTTCCATGTTGTTTCATAGTCAGCTCCGACTCTAGACGTACCCCAAGGTTCTTGATTACTTGTTTTGGTTCTGGAACTGGTCCCAGTTCTAATGGCCACCAATCAGGGGACCATTGTATCTTGGCCTCACCGAAAAGCATCACCTCAGTCTTACCAACATTACACTGAAGAAGGTTGGAAGACATCCACTGGGATACTGAGAGCCTTGTGTGCCCTCTTTATAACAAAGCAGGGTGACAATTGTGTTGTGGAGAGGGAGTCTTTGAGCAATTTATCAAAGAAGCCCCTGTATCCGACCCTTCAGCCCCCTCCGGGAAGCCCACAGATCTCAGATTGTTTCTTCTTGCACAATGTTCTGCGCAGTCCACTCTCCAGGCCACATCTTTTAGGGTGGTACGCAGATCTTTGACTTCTTTGCGAATAGCATGGGTCATATCCTCCACCTCTGAGATTCTGTCTTCTGACTACATTACTCTCTCGGATACTTTACGGAGGTCTTGGCGGAGCAGGTTAACATCTGGATGGACTTCGCCTATCTTGCCCTCTAGGGAGTCCCTCGAAGCATGTATGGCTACACGAACAAGAACACTGCATTATCTGGCATACAAGGTGACTCCTCCTTTGGGCCTGTCAGGTGGACTACAGAGCAACTCTATTCTTTTTTTATTATATAAAAAACTACCCAAATGAGTTTCTCTCTCTGTTGTTTAATTTGATGATGTTTTTAATATCTTCTCACCCTTCACAAGCACCTGTTTTTCAATTACCTATAGGCACCAGATCTACCAACTTTCTAGCATACTGAAATTATAATGTGCAATGAATGAAGTAATTTCTTAACAATGTTTCCTTTTGTCGTGCTACATACTCTAATACACTGGTTCATTCAAGGCCAGTGGATCTCAATTGCAGTATTTTTAAATATAAACACAATAGAATGAGTTCTATATCATTTTAGGACCCAGACTTGTATACATTGTTTTGTGAAATTGTATGGGGGGGTCCAACATTTGTGCATACCTGTCCATCTTGCCTTGCTTCAGTTGTTTGGATTCCTTATTCTTGGCCATTCTGAGCCCGTGTTTAGCAGGAACTTGGTGTCACTATGGGTAGGGAAGTGTATCCATCAGAGAGTCTCCACCCTGTGTACCGGGTCTCCTCAGTGAGGTCCCCAGCAGGACCCCCCTCCTCTAACGTGTAGCCAATCGCTGGGATCATGTATCTTAAATTCGACCCCTGGGCACAACCAGATGCTGGTGTTTGTTTCTGTTAGCACCCTTGTAGTTCCTATCATGCCCTGGGTCCATCCCTGGTGGGGGTCCCACAAAACAGTATCACAGTGGGGTCCGCTCAACTAGGGAAGGTGGGCTAGGAGTCATGGGCGAGCAGTACCACTATATAGTATGGTTCCATCGACCACCCTCTGGATCTAGCAAATAGTTGTCATCATATTTTCACGCAGAGTTCTTCAGTGTTTTTCACTTCTAATGCCCTCTGCCTCTCAGGGTGATTAGTGGGCCCCTATGTGGCAGCAATAAAAGTACCAGCAAAGAAGTCAGTTGTCTCCAGAGTGATCCAGGACTCGAGGAGCAAGGACACACCGCGGGGGCCCGCACAGATATCAAAGGGGTCACCGTACCCACCACGCGGAGTATCTCATGCCCCAATTTGAGTTTTTGATGTAGCCTAGGTATTCAGCTTTTGTTTTGCTATGTCTTATGGGTACAATTTGGGAGCAAGGGCATGGGCCACTACGGGATCTCACAGTGCAGGGCCCATAGTCTCGGTCTCCAACAACAACCAGAGGGGATTCCCCGGTCGTCTCAAGCCTCTCCTAATGGATTGGGTGAGGTGGTGCCCTCAGTTGCCTAATGGTAGCCTCATTTCCGGAGAGCAGGGAGCGGCCGCAGAAGACACACCTCGGGCTGTCACAGAACGCCCACAGCCACGCGGTCCCAGGTGGCAGTCTTAGTGGCCCAAAATCCCAGAGAGCAGGGCCTCAGTCAGCGTCACTCAGTGGGGCCTGCTCCTCGGCGTACCTGCATTTGGTGTAGTTTTGCTGCTCCCTGCGACTGGCCATTGCCACTTTAGCCCTCCATGGTCGTGCCCCCACCTTACCTCCAGTGTCTCAGTGTTTGGTGTTTATGCGGAATTCCTTGGCTTGCTTCCCTCCTCAGTCACCGCTGTCAGCCCCTCAGCTCCCCTGCAGCTCACACTCAGGGGGAGCCAAGGCTCATTCCCCTCTCCCAACCTCCAAGGTTGCTCATCACCAGAGCGCCTCTTGTGTACTCCCACAGCACCAGTCTCTGCAGATGGGCCTCACTCTTGCCCCGGGCAGGTCATGGCACTTCACCAGCTCCGAACGTGGCATCGCCACTGGGTGACACTGGAGCTTTCACGTATCTCCTGCAGTCTCTGTCTAGGGGCGATCTGAACTGCTAGCTTGAATGGGGCTGCCACATCCCTTACCGCTAGGCTGCAGGTCTTGCGTATGCCCCAGACGCAGCCTTCTTGTTTTGGCCGCTATTGGTCTCAGTGTGGCAACATTTTTGCCACAGGCCGTACCTTTATCTTCTCCTGCTCTTCAGTAGCAATTATACTGGTTGTATAGTGAGATATGAGTAGGGTAAGTGTACAAATTAAGAGACGGGCCGGCAGAGCTGGCGTAGGAAGCTGTTAGTTTGCAATCTTGCTGGCCACACCCAAAAAGTTTTTATTTACAATATTTTTGACAGTATTTGAGTTGTTTATAAAGGTGCTGACAGATAGTTGTTTGCTATATCCACTCTCTTTTAACCAACAATGCTTCCTATGATTGTATCTAGCCCTTTTCCCTGCCCTTGCTACCAGGAATTTTGGGTAGTATCTGTCTAGACATAGACGTTTTTCAGTCATTTTCTTGGCTTCAGCCTTATAGTATTCCCTATTAGAGCAATTATGTCTTATGCGTAAGAGTAGGCAAATTGGGTGGTTCTCTCTTAGAGAATGTTGGTGTGTGCTCTCAAAGAGATTCGATCTGTAGGTTTTGTGAAAACTTTGGTTGTGAGGTCCCCCCTTTTCTGCTCTACTTTCCAGATCACAAAAGGGGAGTGATTGGTTACTCAAGATTAATGTGAACTTCAGAAAGTCGCTTTGTGAGTTCAGTTCGATCACAAATTCTTGGCCTTGTTCTACTGAGCCATGCCAAATTATTAAAACATCTAGATAATGTTGTCAAAACTTGATGTGCTTAGACTATGGGTTGTTCATTCAAATGTGATTTTGTTTCAAATAGTGTAAATATAGACATGCTATGCTAGGGGCAAAGGTACTTTCCATGGAAGTTCTGTGTTGTTATTTGATAATAGTGCCATCGATCTTGAAGTAATTTTTTGTGAGTGCCATTCGGGCCAATGTCATAATGAAATTCACTGGTGTTTCCCAGTTCCAGGTGCTCTGTTGTAGTAAATTTTCTATGACGCTCAGGCTTACGTCTTGGGGGATGCTCGAGTATAATGATTCAATATCTAAACCTATCATATACTGTGAGTCTGGGTAAAACTCGAGATACTTGAGCATATTCAGAAGGTTAACAGCCAGTCTACAAAATTAAACAGGGGTTCCAGACCTAGTCAATCCGAGATACTATACAACAGCCTGAAGGAGGGTTTCTATTTATGTGTCTCTTTGGTAGCATGTAGAGTTAAAAGACCTTCGGTCTTTCTGTGAACAGGAATTCGTTTTTTTTTTGGGGTAATCCAATTTCTTTCCAATGCATGTTCCACTAGATTCCTTATTTTCGTGAGTATTTTCCTAGTGGTTAAATCTTTATAGTTTGCTCGTTAGGAGGTTCACATATGCTTTTCGGTGATATTCCTTGACTTGCAACACTATTGCCCTGCCTTTGTCCGCATGTTGTATGACAATATTTTTTTGCTGTTAAATGCTATTTAAGAAATCTTGTTCCTGGTTAGTGCAATTATGAAAACTTATTTCTTTCACATCCAGTATCTCTATTTCGTTGGTGACAGCCTGTTCAAAGACTTTTCCTCTCGTGGTATTGTGCCTGAAGGAGCGCATCCTGGTTTATAGGGACAAGGGCGAGACCTGAGGATAAAGTATGACACCAATAAGGTGTGAGGGTCCATAAAGAACAACAAAGATTCATACAGTTAATATTGAAAAATACGATGTTGATGTACACCATAATATATGTATGTGTAATAACTAACTTGCATCACCGTTGCTGAAGTTACATGATGTTACCTCCCCGTCAACCATGAGTCAGAAATACGTGGTCAGGCAAGCCCTGTGACCTAGGCCTGAAGAAACTGATTGACAGCTCACAGGTGGGGAGGGACACATAACCATTAGACAAATGTGCGAACAGGAAAACCCAGATCAATCCCACAGATAGGCAGCAACACCACACTGGTCTCAGGAGATTGGCCCAATAAAACACATCTAGCTGTAGGGGCGCGCATTCCCAAAAACACCATAAAGTCAGATGCCACGCTAAGTTAGGAACACCCAGCCATTCAGAACACATTATGCATGCTACATGCAGTGATCACATGCTGTCTATGCTGGACATCTAGACACATAAGGTTTCAAACAAAAGGGGGAGAGAGAGAGTCAGTGTATTCAGTCTCCCTAGTTATGCGAATAAACAAAGTAGAATCCACTCAGAGTGGCGGTGATCCCTAAAGTGATGGGGAACACACAGTGTTGTTTAAATGCCCCTCACACACCAACAGGCCCCTTGGTGTCATGCTTCATCATCGGGGCCTTCGCACCCCTCTACGGGATGCGGCGTGCTACGACTCACGAATACGCAGGAGCACTAGAAAGTGAACTATGTGAGGGGGTGTGTTACTAAGGTGTGAGTGAGGTGAGGTGAAAAAAGTGAATGGTTAAAAAATACCTGGCACGTGGGTGAAAAATAATTTTATTAAATCCCCGGCTGGTATTATTAAAAGAAGTGCAGGGTGGGGTTGTAAGAATACGTGTTAGGGTATTACAACCACTATAAAGGTGTCAACATGTTTGGGAGCGCGGGGGCTCCTTCTTCAGGACAAGGATAAGCACTTACCCTCCCCTTACTCACATGTAAATGTAAAAGTGTAAAAAATGATTACAACAATGTGTAATATACCTAACAATGTTATATATGTAGGTGGATGTAGTTGCGCCCAATTGGCAATAGATGAAAACTTATAGTTCTCAAATATAAGACCTCATGAGCCTATGCGTGTCATTGGGGGATCGTTCCTTACTGCTCAGAAAAGTAACGGTTACTGCAATGGCTAGTTGCCTGCCTTCCCTCAACGCGGCTCCGATGAAGTGAACAACACTGTGTGCTCCCCATCACTTTAGGGATCACCGCCACTCTGAGTGGATTCTACTTCATCTAGACACATACCCACTTGCCCCACATTGGGTCCACGCAAGGTCGAGACCCACCTGCACTTCTTATCCAATAACCAGATTTATGACCCTGTGTCAAGGCCCAGATTTCTGTCTCCAAAGAAATGCATTAATGATTTTATGATTCTTCATGTAATGTATAAAATGACAACCGAAACCTATGTGCTTTGAGACAGTCTTCAGACTCCAACTCTGTTGTCTGTGCTCTAGGCTACTGCATTTAATAAACCAATTGTGCTTGTTTTGCCAAACGCCTCTTGTCTTTCGTTTTTTAGTGCAAAATTACATTTGAGCAACAGCAGGATAACCTATTGTGGCAGCCATTCACACCTCCCAGTACGCAGCCAGGTGACAGTTGAGGATTAACTCTGAAAAGACTACTACAGACTTTAGGCAGGAAAATGCCAACTTCCTACAAATGGCATTTTAAAAATAGTAATTTAAAATCTGACAACAATCAGATTGGATTTTAAATTCCTATTAATTTAGGTCCTTGGAACATGGTTCTAGTTATTACCAAATTCAAGTTATACATTATAAGATGTTATAATCTAACCCAGTGCTTTTCTATGGAGGAGCCAGCTTTGTTGCAGTGAAACATTACTTAAGAGATTTTTTCAATGCTGAGACAAGTAGAAATTAAGAACACGTGTCCTACTTTTTAAATAACATGGACCCTGCCTGATAGGCATTCATGGCCTACCTAGGGATGATTTACAAGTATTAAAAGGGAAAGTTTAGGCCTGTTAAAAGGATTATTTTTACAGGTCAAAATGTCAGCTTTTAAACTGCCATGCTAGGCTTCCATGGCAGGCATGGGGTCATGTTTTTCAGGTCACTTTAGTATTGGCATAATAAGTGCTGCTGTTCATTAATGCATTTTACCTAACAGCCCCAGAGCACACACAATACTAAATACTAGGGACTTACAGGTAAATTAAATTTACCATTCGGAGATTAGCCAATTGTACACATGTTTTAGGGTTCAGAGCACATACACTATGCACTGGACGGCAGCATCCCAGTGTGCATAGTCCATACACCAGCAATAAAATCCAGCAAACAATAGGGGGTTACCACTCAAAAAGGGAACCTGATGTTAGGTGAGGCCGTTCCTCATCAGCGCCCATTGCCAATGATGGTTCCAAGTCAATACATGTGTTCAGTCTTGCCATATCTCTACCCCAAAGCTCCGTCTTCCTCTTCAGATGTAATAACCTCCTTTGTTTCCTCTCCATTGCGGGGTGGTTGATGACCAACCCTCAAGCCACTCCCGATTGTCCTCAAGATTCAGGAAGTGTCACAACCTCCATTCACTGATGACCCTCTAAGGCACAGCTTTCCAAGCTTTTCATGTTGGTGACACACTTTTTGGAGATGCATAATTTTGGGACACAGTAAGGCAGTGTAGCGAGCGTAGCAAGCGAGCCCGAACCACTTAAGGGGGCTCAGGGGGGGTTCTCCCCCCTGCAGAAAATGTTGAAATAAAAGTGGACAAATGGTGCATTTTCAAGCAAATGTGAGACCATGAGGTTGAACACAGGCTCCTGCAGCGGATGCCTTCATGCACTGAGCCACCAAACCCGGCATACACACTTCTTTCTCTCTATCGCTCTCTCCCTCCCTCTGTCTCCCTCCCTCCCTCCTTCTCTCTCTCTCTCTCTCTCTCTCTCCCTCGCTCTATCTCTCTCTCTCTCCCTCCCTCCCTCCGTCTCCCTCTGTCTCCCTCACTCTGTCTGTCTCCCCCTCGCTCTCTCTCTCTCCCTCTCTGTCTCCCTCCCTCTCCCTCCCTCTGTCTCTCTCTCTCTCCCTCCCTCTCTCTCCCTCTCTCTCCCTCCCTCTCTCTCCCTCCCTCTCTCTCCCACAGTCTCTCTCCCTCCCTGTCTCTCCCTCTGTCTCCCTCCCTCCCGCTCTCTGTCTCCCTCTGTTTCCGTCCCTGTCTCCCTCCCTCTGTCTCTGTCCTTCTGTCTCCCTTCTTCTGTCTCCCCCCTCTCCCTCTCTCTCTCCCTGTCTCCCTCTTGTTCTCCCTATGTCTCCCTCTGCCTGTCTCCCTCTGTCTGTCTCCCTCTCCCTCCCTCCATCTCCCTCCCTCTGTCTCCCTCCCTTTGTCTCCCTCTACCTGTCTCCCTCTCTCTCTATCTCCCTCTCTCTCCCGCCCTCTGTCCGTCTCCCTCTCCTTCCCTCTGTCTCCACTTGACTCCCTCCCTCTGTCTCCCTCTGTCTCCCTCCCTCTGCCCGTCTCCCTCTCCTTCCCTCTGTCTCCCCTTGACTCCCTCCCTCTGTCTCCCTCTGCCTCCCTCTCTCTGTCTCCCTCCCTCTGTCACTCTGTCTCCGTCTCCCTTTCTGTCTCTCTGCCCCTCTGTCTCTGTCTGTCTCAGTCTCTGCCTCTATCTGTCTGTCCCTGTCCCTTTCCCTGTCTCTGCCTCTATCCGTCTGTTTGTCCCTTTCTCTGTCTGTCCCTATATGTCGCTGTCTGTATGTCGCTGTCTCCCTCCCTCTGTTTCCCTCTCTGTCTCTGTATGTCTCTGCCTCTATCTGTCTGCCCCTGTCTCTGCCTCTATCTGTCTCTGTCTGTCCCTGTCTCTGTCTGTCTCTGTCTTTATCTCTGTCTGTCTCTGTCTCCCTCTCTTTCTCTGTCTCTCTCTCTCCGTCTCCCTCCCCTTCTCTCTCTTTCTTCCTCCCTCTCTCTATCTCTCTGTCTCCCTCCCTCTGTCTGTCTCCCTCTTGTCTGTCTCCCTCCATCTGTCTTCCTCTGTCTCCATCCCTCTGTCGCCCTCCTCCCTCTGTCTGTCTCCCTCTGTTTGCCTCCCTCCCTCTGTCTGTCTCCCTCCTTCTGTCTGTCTCCCCCCCTCTGTCTCCATCCCCCTGTCTCCATCCCGCTGTCTCCGTCCCTCTGTCTCCGTCCCTCTGTCTCCGTCCCTCTGTCTCCTTCCCTCTGTTTCTGTCCCTCTGTCTCCCTCTCTCTCTCCTTCTGTCTCCCTCTGTCTGTCTCCCTCTGTCTCTGTCTCCCTCCCTCTGTCTGTCTCCCTCTGTTTCCCGCTGTCTGTCTCGCTCTCTCTGTCTCCCTCTCCCTCCCTCTGTCTACCCCTGACTCCTTCCCTCTGTCTTCCTCCCTCCATCTCCCTCTCTCTCTGTCTCCCACGTTTTTCCTCTCTCTGTCTCCCTCCCTCTGTCTGTCTCCCTCTGTCTGTCTCCCTCCCTCCCTCTGTCTGTTTCCCTCCCTGTCGCCCTCCTCCCTCTGTCTGTCTCTCTCTATCTGTCGCCCTCTGTCTACCTCTCTGTCTCCCTCTATCTCCTTACCTCTGTCTCACTCCCTCTCTCTCTGTCTCCCTCCCTCTGTATCCCTCTCTCTCTGTCTCCCTCTCTCTCGGTCTCCCTCCCTCTGTCTCCCTCCCTCTGTCTCCCTCCCTCTGTCTCCCTCCCTCTGTCTCCCTCCCTCTGTCTCCCTCCCTCTACCTTCCTCTGTCTGTCTCCCTCTGTCTGCCACCCTCTGACACCTCACCCCAGGTTCCGGGGCACACACACAGCTGCACCCTAGTACTTCGGTGGTCTTTAAAAGACCATTTACTGGGAGACATTATGCAATAGATGAGGCGCAGTGAGAACAAAGCTTTCAAAGGAATGCCTGTTAATTAGCAGCAGTTATGTGCTAAGTGCCCGTTAATACTAGTGTCATCCCGCGACACACCCACCATTTGCAGGCGACACAGTTCTGTGTCGGGACACACAGTTTGCAAAGCTCTGCGCTAGTGCACTCGAAACAGAAACATGTTCTTCATTTCTTTTTCTTTGAGACTCGTTTTAAAAGTGTTGAAGCTGTACCTCTGCCATTAATCCACCAAAGTAAAATCTGGGAAGATCATGAGTTCTCATATTTAGTAGGCCCGGATTTCCTAGATACTGGAAGGATCATCTCTATTGCCATTACTGATGAGTCTGGCTATAATGGCCCTTGGGATGGCCTTTGTGCTGTGTGCCTGCTCTATTGACGCAAACATATCTAGGTATTTTGTTTCAAGGGTCTTTGTTATCTAGCCCTTCACAAACAGTTGAATGCTCAAGCATTCAGCCTCTTCTGGGGCTCACACCAGCTTGATATTATTTCTTCGAGATCTCCTGTCTGTCTGTTCTAAGTGGGCTTGCATACATTTATTTTCCCTATATCGTTTTTTCACTACGATGCATCAAAGTTTCTCTTCTGTATAAGTTCCCAGAAGTGTGCATTTGGTGTGTTTGACACATTCATTTTTCAGAAGTTGGTGCGCAGGATATTTAGCTCAGTTTTTATTGCGATGATTCAGTGTTCCAAAGTGGATTTAGTGCCTCTGACAGCCATTAACACTTCTATTTGCACAGGCCAGCAGTTGGTGGGATTTTCTGTGACAGGTGCATTTTGTCATCCTAAAGTTTATTACACAGAAATGTGTATTGATCCAGTTGTTGCTGCTATGGAGGTCAGCATTTCTTTCTCACCCCAGCTTTCTCCACCAGCCAGTTTCTTCAAGCCACTATGCAGGGGCCTCATTGTAGCACTTTGCACAGCAAACATGATCTGATATAGTTGGTTCATTTTACTTAGAGGAACTTGGCCCCTATCAAAGTCAGTAGGCTACTTTTCACTTGTGGTATTGGGGGGTGGGACAGCATTCGATATCACCTGGCAATGGAGAATCCCAAGTCTCAAACAGTGCTGATGTGTTTTATCTATGCAAGAGTTTTTGTGAGGTCTCTATGTCAGCTTGCCATGTTTGGCACTTATTCTCCATATTAACCCTCCCTCTCCCAAGCTACATTCAGGATACCAGTGAAGGCAGCAATTGTGCTATTCACTCTGACAGAGTTTGCAGGGTAATGTATGAATGTTATGCAGTGCGCTTTTGAGTCCTGTAGGCCTTTTTATCCCCAATCTTCTGGATATTGTCAATAGGTTAACCTTGATACCTCCCACAAAATGGCTGAACAATGAATATAGAGACAGGACTACTCACCATTAATGTACTTAGATCTCTTCTTAGTTTTTTTATGTGTTTGCTAATAGAAATAGACAGAGGACTACGCAACTTAGAAGCATGGGACAGGAAAAGAGGTATAGGACTATTCCACAGTTTTGGAACTTCATGGCAGCCATCTTAGTTGGGGCAATGTTTTTCAAGCATCTTCTTTTATGTTTTTGTATACATCATAACTAGCCTTCTAAATAACCACAGAAGCAATTCAGGGCCTAGTTTCCTGATTGAGCCTGTTTTTTCCAGATTCCTGTTTTAGCCAGGTTTAGCAGATTTTTATAGACCCAATCGGAATTCAGTTCCCCTCCTCAATACGTGGTTTTGTCCTAAGCGAAGCGTCAATCCGTTCTCCGAGAGTGATATACTATCTCTTCTTCAATCCTATGAACCCTCTCCCACTAATTGCATTGCCGCAACTCAGTCGACCATCCCTACTCTCCACCCTAACCCACTCAGAGTGGCCAGACACAACAGTAGAGGGATCGTTGAGAGCAAACTTAGAAATGTCCCTCTCATCCAAGACCCCTCCTTACACCCAGTCTTAAATGCACACTCCTAAACTGTAGATCTGCTTCCAGACATGCTGCGGACATAGCTGAGCTCATCATCTCACAAGAACTAGACCTGCTATTGTTAACGGAAACCTGGCTATCTGATTCCTCCACCCCACTGATGGACATTCTAGTTCCCCCGAACTACGACATCATCAGATTAGACAGAATCGGTAAGATAGGTGGAGGTATAGCCTGTATTCATCGTAGTAACATCACTGTAAATAGAGCCACGTCCCCGGTCTTCACGTCTTGCGAATACTTCTGCCCAGACCTTAGCAGCAATGGCAAACAAGCTTGCACTCTGCACATCATCTATCATCCACCAGGTGACAATCTCATTTTTTTTGGAACAACTCATGGATATGATTTCAACTAACAACGGTATGCAAAACAACCAGATCTTCCTCAGCGATTTCAATCTCCACTGGAATGACAACAACGACACAATTGTCAACTGCCTCAGAAGCTTCCTGGATGACCTAGCCCTGACCCAAACCTGCATTGGCCCTACACATAAGACAGGTGCAACCCTGGACCTAATAATCTTCAAAACGGACGTCATTCAACTGGAATCGATACAACCTTGCGACTGGTCTGATCACCACATCATCACCTTCTTTATCAAGGAAAGAGTCAAATTTAACTCAGTTCAGGCCACGAAACCTAAGATCTGGAAAAGAGACGTGAAACAACTCAACACTCTTCCTTTCTCAAGCTACAACCTTCTATTGCCTCCTGCTGGCACCACAGACGTGCATGATCTCACCAACCACTACCTCAACTCGATGACCACAATAATCAATGAGGTAGCCCCTCTTCAACTTAAGAGAGTCTCCACTAAAGACTCAAAACCTTGGTACAATAGCCTACTCAACAAAGACAAACGCTCTCTTAGAGTTGCTGAACGGAACTGGAGATAAGTCCAGTCGACTATTCACCTCAAATTACTAAGAAAAAAGAGAAATGCCTATTACAAGAAGATTAAGCGCACCAAAGCAGACTTCTTCAAACACCAACTAGACCAAGCTAGAAATCGCCCTAAAAAACAATTTGAGCTAATCAAAACTCAATCTAAGGACGCCCCTCAACGGTTTCAAGACGCCGCCCAATCGCAACCCAACTGTGAACAATTCTCCGCCTTCTTTACTCAGAAGACCCTCAACATCGAGAACGATCTCTTAAAGGACCGATTACTTTATTCTGTGCCACATTCACAACCCCCCCCGTCACCACCAACTACGACACACCAAAACCGTTCAAAGTGTGTCCCAAAGAACAAAGCCGCCTGGTCATCCTTCGACACCTACTCGGAAGTGGTCTTGGGTAAGATTCTAAATCCCTTGAAACTTTCCAACTACCTCATCGATCCGCTCCCCGCTAACACTGTTACAGACCTAACCCCATGGCTGCTTCCGCTTTGGACCAAAATCATCAACAGTTCACTCCAACAAGGTTGCATTCCAGATACCCTCAAAGTCGGTCAAGTCTCTCCCATCCTTAAGAAACCAACAGCTGACCCCACAGATCTTAACAACTATTGTCCTATATCCAATATCCCTACCCTGGCCAAACTGCTTGAAAAATGCGTGCACCACCAACTAACAAAACATATTGTGCGCTTTGACCTCCTTGACAACTACCTATCTGGCTTCAGAGCAGGGCACAGCACGGAATCAGCCATGACTCTCATTATTGATGATGCACTTCAAATCCTGGACCAGAACGGCTCATGCTTACTCATCCTGCTGGACCTATCCTCAGCTTTTGATACGGACAAACATGAGAGTCTGCTGGATCTGCTCAGGCTGAGGATGGGTCTTTCAGGACCAGTGATAAACTGGTTCACCTCCTTTCTACATAACCGAACACAACAATTCACGATTAACCGCACTCTTTCCAACCCCGTTCCAGTAAAGCTGGGCGTCCCACAAGGATCCTCACACTCCCCGACATTGTTCAACTTGTTCATGGAGCCGCTCACCGAAATTCTCCAAGTGTCTAACGTGCAATATCATATGTACGCTGATGATACACAACTGTATCTAAAGATTAACACCTTGGAAGACATTAAACAGCTAAACTCCATACTCAGGAACACCCAAACATGGTTGGCAGAAAATCATCTCAAACTGAACGCTCTAAAGACTGAATTCCTTCTTATAGCCCCCCACCCACTGAAATCCCTTTGATGCAAAACTTAATCCAACATCTCACTGAACTCAACGTGCAACCAACTATTGTGGACTCAGAAAAATCATTGGGAATAACTCTGGACAGCAATCTTACCATGCAGAAACACGTGAGCAACGCTACAAAGGGAGCAAATTTCCAGTTAAACATTCTAAGGAAGTTGAAGCCATTCTTGCCAGCCAACGACTTCAAACAGGCTGTACAAGCGCTAGTTATCCTCCGTGTGGATTATGGTATTGTCTCTTTATGCGGCCTCCCAAAAGAGACTACAGCCCCCCTTAGAGCATCAATAAACTCTGCAGCAAGACTTATCACCGGCTCGAAAAGAAGTTCCCACATCTCCCCTGACCTAAAATCCCTGAATTGGCTCCCGTTTCAAGCAAGAATCCAGCTAAAAATTGCTTGCATGACACATAAGGCCTTACACCACAAGGCACCCATTTACCTCGCACAGAAATTGACAATCTCTGGTGGCTCAAGGTCCTCTAGGGGTGCAGATAACCTTCTACTGAAACCTCAAATATTCAATAAAAAAACAACATATAAACGATCCTTCTCCGAGATGGCGCCTAGGATTTGGAATACTCTTCCCCCTGAAACCAGATTGAATTCTTCTTTCGTATCTTTCAAAATGGAAGTAAAAGCTATTCTCATGGCAAAATTTACCTGACCACTCTACCCGGTCCTGAACCTTTTTCATCCGAGACTTGCTGCTTTTGTTCTAGGAACAACTATGATTCCAGGCTTTGGTACTTCACAAGTTTTTCTGTGTGTGTTATTTTATTTATCCCATGCTTGTTTGCTATATTGTGTCTTGCTATTCTTTATGTATATTCAACTCTCTTCATTGTAAAGCACTCTGATATCCGCAAGGATCTTGTTCACGCTCTATAAAACCTTCTAAATAAATAAATAAATTAGATTTTCTTTGGATGTAGGCTCCGAGCGTAGAGCTTCGTTAAGTTGTGCGCTCAAAGCTAGTGTGTGACAGCTTGCCAACCCCTATTTACATTTGATAAGATCTATTTTATAAAATTGGTATCCATTGTTTGGACACAAAATTAATACATATCCCAAAAATATTTTATGCTGGTATTCATGCTTACTCATGCTGGTACTCAAGAGTAACTGCCAAGGTTATCACATTTGTTGCAGAAGTTGCTTTCAGTTGTTATTGCATGACTCATATGGCGGCTTGTCATAATCTATACTGAAGACGATTTGTATGACATCACTACTGCTGCCTGAAGCAAGAGTCTGTAGGACTGATGAACCTGTCTGCTGTATGAATCTGTATAATCTCTACAATCTGAGTTGTAGCAACGGGGAACAAACCTTAAATATCAGTCTACCTCTGCTGCTAAAGGCCTGAGAATTGTGTAACTTTTCATTTTTACACCTTGAGTAGGTTCTCACTCATACAAAAGGACTTAGAATCAACATAAGAAGATGTGTGTTGTACCAGTGGCTTTTTAGTCAATCTTTAGGAAAAGTGTTCACATCAAATCTAGTGATGCAACAATTAGATATTAGATGATCCTGCAACATAATTTATGTTTAAGTAAATTCCTGACAGAACTGGTGAAGCTGGCTAACTTCATTCAAAGAATAATTTGGAAATTGTATTAAGACACTTTAATATGGAAAGGTCTGATGTTTTCTCACTGACCAATACAAAGAAGGTTAAACAATGAGGCTGCAAACATATATATGAGACACAGTACCCCTTACTGTATATTATAAGGATATTGCAAGTCAGCAAACCGTTCCCTGATTATATGATTTATGAGGTCAAGGAATTCCGAGGTGACTTGTATGTCTAATATTATACAACAGGGGGTAGTTTAATCCTTCTAATACATGGTTGCACCATAATACTTCCCACAAACCATTTAAATCCTTGAGGTAAGGGATGAGATGTTTGTAAATATGAAAAATAAAATTAGAATTTCTTGTGCAAAAATATCCACACAAAAAATAAGTTCTTTTTTTCCATTTTTTTCAGAACAAATTTTATTTATTTATTTATTTATTTATTTAATTATTTATAAAGTTTTATAGAGCGCGAACAAGATCCTTGCGGATATCAGAGCGCTTTACAGTAGTTGACGTTCTTTCTACATCAAATAAATGCAAGTTAAACACGTATACATAACATCTTGTAAAAGTAAAGCAGTAAGGTACAACAAAGAACAATCCTGTTGAGTCAGGTAAAGGGCAGATATAATGTCTAGGTTGTCTAGAAGATCCCTTGTCATAGTAGGATTAGTAACACGGGTACGTTTGGTTTTGAAATTTCTTTAGACTATGTTCAGGTGAATTTTGCCATGAGAATCGATTTTACTTCATTTCTGAAAAATGCAGTAGAAGAGTTCAGTAAGGCATTCCATATCCTGAGCGCCATTCCTGAGAAGGTTTGTTTATATGTTTTTTTCTTGTTGAATCTTTGCGGTTTTAGTAGTAGATTTTCCGCACTTCTTGAGGATCTTATCCCACCAGAGATCGTCAGTTTCTGTGCCAGATAGCTGGGTGCATTGTGATGCAAGGCTTTATGCGTCATACACGCTAATTTTCAAGTGAATTCTGGCTTCCAGTGGTAGCCAGTTCAAGGATTTTAAGTCTGGGGAGATGTGGGAGCTTATTTTAGAACCAGTGATGAGTCTCGCTGCAGCATTTATTGAAGCTCCTAGCGGTGCCGTTGTATTTGGTTTTGCCAATAAAGTGCCCCAGCCAGGCCATGGACATTATACCACATGATGAACAGTATAACATCACCTCCAACAAGGAGATCGACAAAATGTAGGGAAAAAGGGAAAAAGAAGAAAAGAAAGATAATCTCAGAAACAAATGCACATCAGCACACCCGTGTCACATGACCACCCTGACCCAGCGTCTATAGACTCATACAAGCGTGTTATAAACTCCAAGGATCCTCTCATGCAATCTGACCATCCCATCTAATTTCAGCATCCAACTGCAGCTCAGCAGTTTGTATAGGTTCTAAAATCAAACCTCGATAGCCTGCCCACATCTACCAGATTTTAGAATGTTTTTGGGGGCAACCCAGGGCCTTAAAAACGATGACCTGAAGTCCCACGCAAAAGCCCATGCCCTGCTTCAAAACATCCAGATGCGGCGGTCTAGCAGCCTTCCATTGTCTTGCACCATCCCTCTTGGCCAGGGTAAGGCAGAGACATAATAAATGATGCTGATATCTGTTGCCACCTATACCTTCTGTACTATGCAAAAGGATCAGTTTCAGGGTAGGGGGATATTCCATGCAAGCACCTCAGCCAAGCAGGACACAACACCCTGCCTGAAGTAGTCTAGCACCCTGCAGCCCCACACTCCATGTAAAAAAGGACTTTCCTCAGTGTCACACCGCATGATTAGAGGAGAGTGCCACAACAGATGTCCAGTAAAGTGAGCTCTATGAAGATATTTGAACTGGATTAGACGTAGGCGGGAAGATATCGCAGCCCAAAGGAGGGGATTCCAAAACGTCGACCCAATCATCACCATCATTTCTATCACTGATATTCCTTTGCCAGGCCGCCCTGAGGGCCTCCAACGTAGTGGAGCTGTTTGTAACTAAGGTCTGGTATATTTTGAACATCTTGTGACTTCCAAGGTCACCTATTAAGAACTTACCTTCAAGCTGACTGAAATCTGGTAAAGCGGTAAGGGCCCGAATGTAAGGAAAAAGGGCATGACACAACAGCAATTTATAGAATTGGCTATGGGGCATCAAATATTTGGATTGAAGCTCTTGGAATGACTTGAGAATGTGTCCCAGTATGACATCACCCAATGTCGATCTTCCTATGTGGTCCCATACTTGGAAGCCCGTCAATCCTGTTACCTGCAAAATAAGAGCGCCCTGCCACAATGGTGTCTCTCGTGTTTGGCGTTCACACCACCTCATTCTACAAAGGGAGCAATTCCACTCCTGTATCACCACTCTAGTTGTGGGGGGGAGGGTGCCCATATTCGATCCACTATAAATCAAGTTGGGTAAAAATGTCTCTCCCATCACCCATCGCTCCACAGCTTAGGCTTGATCAGCACGCAAGCCACACGACCACTCGTTGATAACCAACAGGTGAGAGGCAGCATAGTATGATTGAATATCAGCAAGAAGTTAAATATTTGTAGCAAAAAGATATTAGAATCAGTTCAATACTAGTCAGATTGAAATAAAATATTGCAGCTTAGAATTTATAGAGAAATTCTATCTTTCTTATAATTAGCTAAAGCGGACAAAAAAATAAACATGTTGGCATAAATTTCTTTCTCTAAACATGTTTCTGCTCACTGTTCATGTAGAAAAACAGAGCAGAGGAAGAAAAAGCCATTTTTTTTCGTTGTTTAACCTCTTTAGTGCTGAGAAAGATCTGTTGAGGTCCTCAACACCATTTCTATAGTGCCAAGGATGTCAGCAGGTCGTCCTTGGCACTGAAAAAGAATGCTGACATCACAACAAACCAAAAGTGAACGCAGACTGTGCTAATGACGCAAATGTCCCACTTCCAGCACTACATTTCTCTAATAGACTCGTACTTGGAGATTGCTCCAGGTAGGCAACCTCAATGCAGGGATCCACTCGACTTGACCACCAGGGATGGTGATTGCAGGGAGGAATGGCTCAGTTGGGACTCTGCTCCCCCCACCCTGGGCCAAATCAGTCTTTCTGCCCCCCGGAAGCAGACAGGGGTTGATGAACCCCAATATGACCCAGTGGGGAAGCCCACATGACACCATGAATTTATGAAGGGCAATATATTTTTGGGCGGGTGGTGCCCCATGGCATGGAGCTGCGCTCCCCCACTTTGTGGGGGAGGGAAGCACTAGATACTAGGAATTCATGAAAGACAGTATTTTTGATTGGATGGGAATGGGCCCAATGGCATGGGACTGTGATCCCCCGCCGGTGGACAAATCAGTATTCCCCCCCCCTGGGGGGCACAGGGGGTGCTCCCACAATCTGCCCCTGAGAGCGGCAGAAAGTCCACTAGACACCAGGGATTATCAAAAGGCTCTATTTGTTTGTGGGTGGGGGAAGCACCACCCCCTTCCTCCCCATGCATGAGCCTGTGCTCCCGCTACCGTGGACCATATCAACCTCTCCGCCCCCTGGGGACAGATAGGGGGTGTTCACCCCAGTCTGGCCCCCTGGGGGGGCAGAAAGCCCACTGGACACCCAGAGATTTCTGAAATACAGTATATTTTTTGGGGGTGGTGTCAGAGGCCCCAGTGGCATGAACCTGTGCTCTGCCCACCTGAGGACAAATCAGTCTATCTTCCCAGGCCATATTAGTGTTCCTGCCCCCCTAGGGGGGGGGGGCAGATTTGGGGAGTTTATCACCAATCTTCGCTCTAGGGGACAGAAAGTCAACTAGACCACCAGGAAAATCGGGGTCTGCCTCAACCTGAGAACAGGTCCAACAGTCTTTTTTGCCCACCCTAGTGGTAGATTGAGGAAGTTCCAATTTGCTCCTGGGAGACAGAAAGCCCAATAGACCACCAGGAAACAAATGGCCACAAAAAAAAGAAGAGGTGGGGGGCTGCACACCCAGTCATTCTCCTGCGCCCCATCCCAGAACAAGCCCATCAATCTTTTTGACCCATTTGGCTGTAGATTGGGGCAGTATACCTCCAATCTGACCCCAAGGGGCATAAAACCCACCAGATGCCAGGGATATACTTATTTGTTTTAGTAAAAAAATGGAATGTGGGCAGCCCACCCTGGAGTTGGGCCTATCCCCCAACTTGAATGATTCCAATAGTCTTTATGCCCACCTAGAGAGCAGAGTATCCCTGTTTCCATGGCAAGCAAAATGAATTATTTTGGCCGTAGGTTTGATATATACACAGGCAAAATAAGAGTAAATCCACATTTCCTCGGTCACCCATGGAAACATACTATAGCCAGACATTTTTGGAAAGTAGGCATGCAGGGAACACCAGGAGGGTGTGCCTTGTGTAGATCCTGTAATATTTACTTGCCAGCAATGTCTTGCAAACCTCAAATGGTGCCTTAAGTCACACATGTTCATCAAATTGCTGTGTGGGAAAGTTCCAGAATCTACAGGGATCCAGATATTTAATTTTACCCAGCGTTCCAGAGCTTGCTCCAATTGAAATGGTACCCCACTTGTGTGTCTGGGCCTACTGCCTGTAACACAAGAGCCCCCAAAACACAATGTGGAGAAACAGGCAATAGGGGTAGCTGCAGTATTCTGGTCTGGGCTCAGCGGCCACGAAGGGAAACCTATCAAACCCAGGACTTTCTGAAAACCAGACATTAAAGGGGTTTCAGAGTGGTGTGCCTTGCATAGATCCCCCATTGTTTTCTTACCCACAACACCCAACAAACTTAAATCTTTGTCTACAATTATGCATGTGCCTCACATTTCTGTGTGAGAAAGTTCCAAAATGTACAGGGATCCACAAATTTCCAACAAACCCAGTGTTCCTCCACTTGTCTTGATAAAAGAGATACCCCACTTTTGTGGCTGTGCCCACTACACAAAAGCTGCTAAAACACAGCATGGAGAAATCAGCAATAATGGCAACTTTGGTATTTGGGGCCAGGCTAGGCAGTCATCCATGAAAACCTGCCAAAAAACAGACATTTCTTAAAGTCAGAACCTGGTGGAGTCCAGAGAAGTGTTCCTCTTGTGGATCTCAGTATGTTTCTTCTTCCCACAATGCCCTCAAACCTCAAAGATTGCCTAAAATCACAGCAAAATAGAGGCCTGTTTTATCTTTTTATATGTGGAGTTCTCTACCCCAACTACGGAGTTTCTGCAGTCGTAAACTTACTATTAACTCGAAGTTTGTGAATAGCAAAAAAATAGTAAACTTAACAAAAAAGTGTACGTTTACCAAATTTGACACATTATTTTCTAAACATCTATAGGGGAGAGAGCCCTTCCCTACTATCCAGGAGCAAGTCTGACTTGCTTAATTTTCTCACTCTCTCAGTGAAATTGTGTGGGTATAGTTTGAAGGCATCAGCTGCAACTGCTCATTGTTTCTGACAAATGTTATGTGCTTTGTGCTATAGGGAAAATGCTTGGCACCGTTGCATTTGTGCCTGCATTATACAGCATATACATTTACACAAGTAAAAAGGGACTGTACGTGATAACATGCATGTGCATAGATTAGTCAAGCTGAACACTACCTGTCTAACTACTGTATTTGTAAAATAGCAACAGGGTTTGTATTCCCTGTTTAGTATAACATTTATTCAAACCTAAGCTATTAAGCCTCACAAAAGAGAGCATCAAAAAATGATGTAATGAAGACAATAGTTTCCTGTTCCTGGCGATTCACCTGCACCGTCAGTTAGTTGTAGCACAGTAAAGCCTCTGAACATCAGCAATCTGCGACTCAACAGAAAATCCACAATACAATAACAATACCCTGGTACATACAATGGCTATGTATATTACAATAAATCCAATACATAATTGAAACTATTAGACAATTATTCTAAAACGTACCTGCTCCAGGGCGTTGTTTATACACTGGATTGCAATTGGATCGGACTCCGTTCCAGGCATTTCTAGTATTTCCTTGCCAATTAATATTCTGGCTGGTAAATACACAACAATATTTTTAACTGCTGCAAGCTTTTTTTTAAAACTTTGCAATGCTGCCCCATCTTTTCCTTGTGATGTTATCAATTGTATCAAAACAGCCTAAAAAAGAGAATATGCGTAAATGTAAATGGTTTTAAACATTGCCACCATACTATGACAAGGGATCTTCTAGACAACCTAGACATTACATCTACCCTTTACCTGACTCACAGGATTGTTCTTTGTTGTACCTTACTACTTTACTTTTATAAGATGTTATGTATACGTGTTTAACTTGTATGTATTTGATGTAGAAAGAACCTCACCTACTGTAAAGGGCTCTGATATCCGCAAGGATCTGGTTCGCGCTGTATAAAACTTTCAAAATAAATAAATAAATAAGATTGCCACAATACTTAACTGACTGCCTATCTGTATGTATCAAACAAGAAAAGTTAGTACCAGTTCAACAAAATCTGACCAGAATGACACATAGGAATAATGAAAATTCAACATAAAAAAATAAAACAAGTATTGTCAAAGCCATTTGCTTTGCAAATGCTTATTGGTATTGACTTTCCCAACACAGCACAGGTTTTCACAAAGCAAATAGCAGTGGACTGTCTTTTTGGAATACTATGTTCCATACTTTGAAGATGAAGATGCAAAGAGGCCATATTGGAACGTTATCACTCAGTATACAAAATAAAATTCCAAGATGGCTCTCACATTGTGTCTAAACACTAGGTGATGGCCAACTTGGAAGGGCTTAACAAAGTTATTTTGTATACCTGTAATACTGCTTCAAGAGGACTGTCACGTTGTGTCTACAAAGAATGTAACAACCATCTTAAAAATATTGAAAATAATGTTGCAAGGTGGCCAACCACCACCACTGTCTTCGCAACAAGCATTGGCAAAACCAATAGCAGGGAGTCAGAGCTATGAGAATAGGCAGAGGAAAATTAATTTAAAGTGTGATCATTAAGTGTACTTTTGAGATAAAATAGCCCTTCATGCGTTGCACTGCCACTACTCCACAGAAGGTTGAACATTACACCAAACAGCCACAAGCATAAGGTGAGAGAGTAATATTACCTGGGTAGAGTCAAAGCTGTAATGTAATGTAATGTAATGTATGTGTCTTGTAAAGCGCACTGCTGCCCTGAGGTGTCGTGGCGCTGTATACCGCTGGGGAACCCGTCCTGGCTATCCCTGTGAGATGGTCCCTACTGGGTATCTCCAAGGTGAAACCAGGCATCCCCAGCGAATGTGGGGGGCCGTTGTAGAGATGAGGCAAGCTAATGCCCAGAGTTGCCGAGTGTGATCGCTGGTTAGAGTAGGCGCCGAGGCGAGAATTATCGAGTCCGCTGACCCTGGTCCACGACCCTGCCGTGTCGGGAATTGAACCCGGGTCCCGGGCCGTTCTCTGCTTCCGGGTCTGCCGCCTCTAACCAGCGAGCCACACCACTCCACCTGCAGTCTATGTACATTTTAAAGCACTGGTAACAGGAAAAAGAGAGCTGCACTGTCAGGCCAATCCTAATAAAGGAAGGTTGCACCTCCGGGATATGTCATTCCACTTTAAAAGGAGCCATTTACCTTAAAATACATTGGGGCAGATTTACAAGAAAGTGACTCAGTGCAGGAGGCAATCCATTTGGCTTTGGATTCCTCATAAATCTGGAAATGTGTCCGGTTCCTTGGGTGTTGCGTGGGAACACCCACAGCAACACCCATGGAACGCCCCTTTCACACAAAGTGCTGCGTGCAAAGGGGCCATATTTACAAGGACGGGAAAAGCCAAGCAGGGTGGCTTTTCCTGTCCTTGTAAATATGGAGAAGTAAAATGCCCCACCCGTACGACACAAAAAGTGACGCACCGGTGGTGCAAGGGGCTTGTAATCTGCCCTATTATTATTCCTACAGAGATGAGTCATTGGCTTCTGGAGGAAGGTACAATCATATTACCCTCCTTAATTTCCTTACCAGAGGATATTCTCCAGCCGGATTCCCATTGATCGGGATATGCTCAGCTGAAATGGCAGCTCTGAATGTGTATATTGACCGTAAGCCATTCAGTCTGAAGTCGAGAGGGATATAAAATTCAAGATATGTACATCAGACCCCACAGTATCCAAGTCCCTCTGCAGATACCACCACATCCATTTTGACCATGTGGACCTAAACCTTTTAGCTGTTCCTTCTGCCCATGTCTTCAAAAGAAGTGTTGGGACCCTCCATCTGTCCCTGTAATCCTCTATGCCATGATACGACGATTCCCCTCCACCACGAGGTGGTGAGGATTCCCTAGACCATGGTATTCACAAAAATGTTCTCAGGGGACAAAAAGTACAGTGTGGGGTTTGCCCGAGGGCCGAATCAATGACGCAGCAACCCCCTGAGACAGGGTGGGGTGGGGAATTATGGGGAGAGAAAAGAAACACACTTCTTTTCAAAAGACTATGAGAAAATGCATTATTTAAAAATCATTTTGCACATTTTGCAACAGCCTACAGGCTAAACTATGTGCGATCTATACATTTTTTTCAATTTTCTAGCCTATGGTATACTGTGTGTAAAATATTTATAAATGGAATATTCTCCGTACTTACTGTTACACGATGAGATTCAATAGCATTATGATTATATATTGCTTTGCCCCAGTGCAACAACCAGGATTTAAGTCATTGATCGTCCAGTTACACACAAAGCTTTTCCACCAAAACAATTCATTTCCACATATTACAGGGCTGCTTATGTGTACCATTTCCATATTTGCATTGTGCCTACATGTGACATTTTCCTATTTTATGTGTGACACGTCGAGTGACACTTCATTGTAAAATGTACTGACCCCAGGCAGAGAAACAGGCAGAGCGCTTAAAAGTGTTACCTTCAGCAGTATATTCAACTACATTAAAGCATTCTAATTTTTGCATGCAGTACCAGGAATATACCCAGCAGTAAAATGATGCCAGAGAGGTTGACATGAAGCTAGCAGACTGCCCTAAAACTCTCAGCCTTAGCATTTCCATGTGTGAGGAGTTCACCTACAACAGGACATATATTTGCACTCACTTGCCTGAATTTATAATGAAATACAAAATAAAGCAGGTACCAAACTGCAAAAAAAACCCTAGATTGGAACTCTTCAAACTCACTAATTTAACCCAATCCTGTTTTGCTCTGCTCCTGTTCACAGCTCCCATACGTTTTCTACGTTCTTCCACAGTCCACTCAACTCAGCTTTCACCTATAAGCAGGCCTGCCTTGATGACAGTACAAGCTTTACTGGCTGTAGAAAGAAAGCCCACAATCAGAAGAGAACAAACAAATGTATGCTTGCAGCATTAATTCTATGTCAGGACGGAGGCAAGGATTACGCAGCCCTTTCTTCTCTTTATTAAAATAGCAAGTTCAAAGTAACATCACCAAAAACTTCAATGAACTACAACTCCCATGAGCACATGGGGCACAATGTACATAGCAACCATCATCCAATGGCTAGGTCGCCCGCCGTATATCTTGGTCTGACGTCCCTTCCGCTTCCTCTTTCTTCTCTGCTCGTCAGATAAGTCACTTCATTTATCTTTCTGACGTATTGTGTTTTGCCTTGTTACGATTTGCCTGTGCATTATTTTCTGCTTCGAGTGGTCTGTGCGCAGCGTTTTTGCTGCTTCGGTGGTTGTTGTCGCGCGTCAGGCTTTGCTTGCGCGAGTCACTCCCGCCTCATCGCGGACCGCGTTAGGCGCGCTCGAGCGCTTTCACTGCTCTGTGGGGCGCCGAGGTGCTGCGGAGAAGCTGCCTTTGCGAGCCGGATCCGTGCGGTGTGGCGCACTGAGGCAGACTCGTTCTGTCCTCACCAACCCTCGCCTGACACCGGCTTCGGTGCGTTTCTTCGCGCGCTCTGGTGGCAGAAACGAGGTACTGCACCTCAAATTTGACAGCTAGGCTGCCTGAGCACCGGCGAGGGGGCTACCTTCTTGTATTATTTTATAAAGGTGTCTGGTGCTCTCACCCTCAATAATGCAGACTTCAGACCCGTCTAATCCCCCCATTCAGGAGGCGGAAGACCTTTGCCTCACACAACCCTTGCCGCCTGCGGTGAGCTGCGTGTCATCACAGGCCCTGGACATGGTACTTGCGCCGCTGAGGGATAGAGTGGACGCTCTCGCCCAGAGCATCCCCGGGGTGTTTGGCACCGCAGCGCCTGTGGACAGTGGTCCCAAAGGCGGGCAGGGTGGGGGTAAGAAGACAGCTAAACGTCACGCGGGGCACCTGGAAGAGTTTGATCGTTTGAGGGACTCTTTCCGTAAGAGTTCGCGGACGTTGAAGCATGTACCCTGCCGGGAGGGAATTTATCCCGTAGATGATGGCGACGAGGTCGCGCAGGACACAGACCAGGAGGATGGTTTCCCCGTGGTGGGAGAGGGTGTTTCGGAGGAAGAGGTCTCCTCGGAGGATGAGGAGGGATACACGGGTAGGCCTTGGCGCCCGGCGTCCCTCTCATCGGGGTCCCAAGTAGGGGAGGACAGGACCCCCGATATGTTTGATCCAACGAAGATTTACCACCCTAGGTCGTCGGAGTGGATTCCCGATCCCAAGGTGGCGGCTTACGCCGCAGGTAAAATTCGCCAGCCCCTGGAGAAGAAGGTTAGAACCCGTATGAGGGGAGAATGCCCTCGCCCGAAACTGGAGGGCAGGGTGGCCACTACTCCGGACATAGATGAGAAGCTCTGCTCGCTCTTCCCAAAGTTCATGGAGGACCCTAAAAAAGGCATAGATCGCTCCTTGCGCAATTGCCAGGATAAGCTCTTGGATGCTGTAGGGCCCGTGACTCAGATCATCCAGTTGGCCGAGAGGGCCAGGGAGTCAGGGACTACGCTATCCACGGAGGTCGTGGCAGGTTGGGCCCAGCAAGCCCTATGCTTCTTGGGTAATGTGAACTGCGCATTGGCGGCTGAGCGGAGGAGGGCCCTCCTCATTAAGATAGAACCTAAACTGGGGGATTTGGCCACGTCAGAAGCAGGGCCTATTGCACAGGGCAAGTTGTTTGGCAAACCCTTCATTAAGGAGCTAAATAAATTCATCACTACCTTTTTGGCTCTGGATAAGGCCCAGACGTCCATCAAGAACATTTTCCGGGGACGGGTTTTTGCAGGGGCCGGAAGAGGACGGGGTCGCTCCTCCGGCCACCAATCCCAACAGGGCCCCAACAACAACAGGAATCAACAACGTCGCAATAACGGCTGGAATGACGGCCGCCAGGGATCCTTCTATCCCAGTAGAGGGAAGGGGCGCGGCAAAGGCTACCGAGGTGGAGCCAATGCCCCAGGAGGCCCATCCGGTGAGTGTTACCCTTTTTTCCCCATCCGTCCTGGGGGGGAGGTTGCGGGAGCATCTCCACAACTGGCGCAGGATCACTTCAAAACCTTGGGTTCTCCAGACGGTCCAGGATTTCCGGATAGAGTTCTACGGTTCTCCCCGTCAGAGGGTTCACCCTCGCCCGTTGGTATTTTCGGCAGAAGACAAGCTTCTGATCAGCAACGAGGTTGCGGATCTCCTTAAGGAAGGAGCGATCCGCAGGTCCCTGCTTCACCCTTCGGGATTCTTGAGCAATATTTTCTTGGTCCAAAAGAAGGACAAGGGGTTCCGCCCAGTAATAAATTTGCGGGACTTCAATGAGTGGCTGGTTTACCGCCACTTCAAGATGGAGGGGATCCATCTCTTGCGATATATTCTCCTCCTGGGAGATTGGATGGTGGGTCTGGATTTGAAAGACGCTTATCTCACGGTACCCATTTTTCCGCCTCATCGGCGGTTTCTTCAGTTTCTCTGGGACGGAGAGGTTTTCGAGTTTCAGGCGCTTCCCTTTGGCCTCTCTTCGGCCCATTAGTGCTTTACGAAGCTCCTCCGGCCGGTGGTGGAGACTCTCCGAGAGAGGGGCGTTCGATTGATCATATATCTGGACGATATACTGCTGTTGGATCAATCACCGACCCGTCTCCGGTCCAACTTGAACATGACTATTGCTCTGCTTCAGGATCTGGGTTTTGTGATAAACGCCCAGAAGTCGGAGCTTCACCCGGCGATGCAGATGACCTTTCTGGGTTTTCTGATCGACTCGGGGACGGCCTCCCTCAGTCTTCCCCAGCAGAAAGTGACCAAAATCCGCAAGGAGCTCTCTCGTGTTCTGAGGAAGGACAGGATCTCCCTTCGGCAGCTGGCCCGTATTGTGGGCCTCCTCTCGTCCTGGATCCAAGCGATCTTTCCGGGTCCCCTTCACTACAGGGCCCTTCAACGGTTGACGGCGCAGCACCTCAGGAAGGGGCTGACGTATTCCGAACTCATCTCGCTCACGGAGGAGACTAAGACGGAATTGCATTGGTGGATCGAGCACATGAGCGCGTGGAACGGGAGAGCGATCTTCGGATCCAGTCCGGACCTGATCATCGAGTCGGATGCCAGCAGGTTGGGCTGGGGAGCGCGCTGTGGCGATGTAACGATGGGGGGATGTTGGTCAGAGGAGGAACTCCACCTGCACATCAACTGCTTGGAACTTCTTGCGGGTTCCTTTGCGGTGAGGTCCCTGACTCAGCATCAAGTGTTGTGCTGCATCCTGCTGCGCATGGACAATGTGTCAGCGGTGCAGTATATCAATCGCCTAGGGGGGCCTCGATCGCGGGCCTTGGCGGAACTGGCGAAAGACTTCTGGCACTACTGCTTGGAGAGGCAGATTTCGGTGACAGCGGAGTATCTTCCAGGAAAACAGAATTCGATCATGGACTGGCATTCCAGGAACTTCCACGACTTCAGCGACTGGCAACTGGAACAGCCAGTCTTCCAGGCTTTGATGGCCAGGTGGGGTCCATGCTCGGTGGATCTATTCGCGTCCAGGCTCAACCGGCAGCTCCCGAGGTTCGTTAGTTGGAGACCGGACCCGGAGGCGACGTCGGTCTATGCGTTCCTGCAGGACTGGTCGCAGGAACAGGCCTACGCGTTTCCCCCTTCATAATTCACCAGGACCATGCAGCAAGCGTGCATGGTCCTGGTGACTCCCTTCTGGCGAGCCCAGGCGTGGTTTCCGCAGCTGCTGAAGCTCTCTTGGGATTGCCCGATTCTACTGCCCTTGTTCCCTTCGCTGCTCTTGGGTTCCCTGGGAGAACCGCATCCCCTGGTACTTCAGGAGACCTTGTACCTTATGGCATGGAGGATTTCAGGGGACGCTGGCAAGGCGGACACCTTTCGGCGGACGCTGAGGACCTCATCCGTCGGGCCTGGGCTCCAGGAACCGTCAAGAGGTATCGCTCGGCTTGGCAACGGTGGCGTCGTTGGTGTCTGGGAAGACACGCCGATCCCGTGGGGTCGGACGTTAGTCACATTCTGAATTTCTTAGCAGAATTGGCACAATCAGGGCTGGCCTATCGGTCTATTAATTCTTTCTGATCCGCCATTTTGGCGGGCCATGCCCACATCGAAGGGAAGCCAGCGGGGGAGCATCCTTGGGTTTGGAATTTGCAAACTTATGAGAGGGGCTAGGTTATCTAAGCCCCCGGAACCCAGGTATGATTGCCTCTGGGATGTGAACATCATTCTGCGTTTTTTACGCTCATAGCCAGATAATCAAAATCTTACCAGGAAAGAACTGTCGGCTAAGTTGGCGATCCTGCTGTGTCTGGTCTCGTGTAAACGAGTCTCTGACGTGAGAGTGTAGGATATCACGGCGCGGATGTTCACTCCCGAGGGTGTAACCTTCACGATAGCAAGGAGGACCAAGACTAATATCAGGTCGGTATCTTATCCAGTATTTCCGGATCAACCCAAACTTTGTGTGGTAAGGTGCCTTAAGGCGTATGAGGACATGACGACGGAATATCGCCCTCCAGGTGAACGCCAGCTTCTTATCGCCCTACAGAAACCCTTTAAGGCGTTTCCTCTCCATCCATCGCTCGGTGGGTCCGTTGGATCATGACCGAAGCAGGGATGGACGTGACCAGATTTGGGGCTCACTCCACGAGGGGTGCAATGGCCTCTAAGGCCATGCAGGTAGGTGGTAGACTAGAGGACATCATGAACGCAGCAGATTGGTCCTCCGAGTCCACGTTCAAAAAGTTTTATTTCAAACCCATCTATGGCGCTGCAGCATTGGTGGTGGATCAGTTTTAAACCTGCATAATCCTCGCCTCCGTCCTGACATAGAATGAAAAATTTCCTAGCTAACGTAACGGAAAGTTTCAATTCTATTAAGGACTAGGAGGCGAGGATTATCCCTCCCGAGACTTGGTGGTCTCGTCCCACCCTGGAGGCTACATAAGCTCAGTAAGTAATGGCTTATAGTATGGATTTGAAATGTGTATTCTGTTTTATTGCACTATGCTGGTTACAATCCGGGTATGTTTTCTGAGTGCCAATTTCTCCTTGACATGTTACTCGCAGTGGTTAATTCTGTTGATGTAGGTTGTGTATAATCCATCGTTATGCTTCCTTCCATGGAGGAGAATTAAGATAACGGAGTTTCTTGTATGGGTTTAGGACAAGATCAGAAGATGGATTGATGAGATGTTCTGAGACTTTTCCTCATAGAGAAGAAGAGGAAGCGGAAGGGACGTCAGCACCAGATATACGGCAGGCGACCTAGCCATTGGATGATGGTTGCTATGGACACTGTGCCCCATTTGCTCATGGGAGTTGTAGTTCATTGAAGTTTTTGGTGATGTTACTTTGAACTTGCTATTTTAATAAAGAGAAGAAAGGATTGCATAATCCTCGCCTCCTAGTCCTTAATAGAATTGAAACTTTCCGTTACGTTAGCTAGGAAATTTTTAATTTCTTTCTTTTCTGATACTGGGCTTTGTTTCTACAGCAATTTCAGCTTGTTTAAGGAGCAGGGCAGCCCTTCGCTTAAATCAAGCTGAACTTACTATAGAAAAAAAGCCCAGAATCACCAAACTGTGTTACCTGGCTAGCAGTAGTAACAGGAGAATAAACAGAACTCGAGCTGCTTTACCTATATGCTGCTGTTTTACAGATTTCCAGAGAAAGGTCTGTAAGCTGCAAGGAAATGCCTGCCAAGTCACCAGTGGCCTGTGGGCTGTACATTGAGTACCACTGCCCTAGAGGATCCAGGAGAATTTGTGGAACCAGGAGAAGATGAATTGGATAATCCCACTAAAGTTCCATCAGAACTGGATACAAAACCTAAGATCTTCCCCTCTTCCGTCTGACTTGACCTGACAGTTTTACGATTATCACAAATGAGGGAAACTTGTACTCTGCCTCTTGGTTCTAGTCCAGAAAAAAAGTATGCTTGCAGCATTAATTTCTTTCTGTTCTGATATTGGGCTTTGATTCTACAGCAATTTCAGCTTGTTTAAGGAGCAGGACAGCCCTTTGCTTAAAACAAGCTGAACTCACTATAGAAAAAAAGCCCAGAATCACCAAACGGTGTTACCTGGCTAGCAGTAGTAACAGGAGAATAAACAGAACTCGAGCTGCTTTACCTTTATGCTGCTGTTTTACAGATTTCCAGAGAAAGGTCTGTAGGCTGCAAGGAAATGTCTGCCAAGTCACCAGTGGCCTGTGGGCTGTACATTGAGTACCACTGCCCTAGAGGATCCAGGAGAATTTGTGGAACCAGGAGAAGATGAATTGGAGAATCCCACTAAAGTTCCATCAGAACTGGATACAAAACCTAAGATCTTCACCTCTTCCGTCTGACTTGACCTGACAGTTTTGCGATTATCACAAATGAGGGAAACTTGTACTTTGCCTCTTGGTTCTAGTCCAGAAAAAAAGCATCCATCACTGCAGATTTCAGATACGATCTCAATCTGAAAAATATGTCTGTCCACTTTATGATCCATCCTGCATGCAAACACATCGACTGTGAAGGCCCCCCATTTGGTTTTATCACCCTGAACACTTTTCAGTCCAATTTTCATAAGCTCGTAACTTGTGAGTGCCAGTCTGCCATATTGTTGGCCACATCAAGGAGGTATTCTGCCATCTCCGAAATCCTTTTGACCAGTCAAAAATGGTACAAGTGTTTTGCTGGTTCTGATAAGACTTTTGATTACAAGCCACTTAAGCGAGTGTTATACCTCAACGGAGAGATGTTGTCTATCATCAACATGACACAACTTTGGATCTTCTCCTTTGTCCAACATTGCACCACAAACATGCTTGTCAAAAGTGGATTGTTGGCCCCATTCCGCTCTTCTCCACCAAAAAAAAGATTACTTACTAATCAGTTTGAGTGGCTGTTAGTCAAGGAAATGGTACTTTTATCCAGTAAACTTGTTACCTCCTGTTTAATGAGTAGAGTGTCTTGTTTAGAAAAAGCAAGTGGTAATGGTCTTGGGTCTGACTTGGAGTTTTGAGGAATTATATGTGAAAACCCTGCAATGTGTGTAAGACCCACACTTCTGGTGTCAGCTTCTCCCAGTTGTGAATGAACAATGCCGTTTGCCCTCCAACATTTAGTTGGGAAGAAGGGACTCACCAGAGGCAGTACCTTGCATGTTTTCCACTAAAGGTGCCCTGGGACCCGTGTTGGTGCTATAAATCTTAAAAAGGGAAGAATCCCCTGCAACTTGATTAGTTCTACCAATGACCACGCTGGTAGACTAGGCCTCTTGTAGGGGCTTGGGGTAGATAGCAGCCAGTGAAGTGCCCCCTAACAAGGCTAACCCCAGAGAAAACCGTTAGGATGAAAATCTACCTCATGGAGGCTTGCACCTTGTCCACTGACATGAGAATGTGGCAACACTTTTCCCCCACTTCCCTAATGAAGGGTTTCCCAAACACGTCTCCCAGAGCTATAACACCTGCCTCAGAAGAAGCTAGGTCCTAAAGGTCATCAGGAGGGATAAAGGATCCTGACTGTTTTGCTTCTTCTGCCATAATAGGGAACTTCATGATAGGGCCATAAATGTCAATAAATGTATCTTGGCATGACTGAGGGCTACTCAACTGAGTGAAAGTGGACGAAATTCCCTGGATCAAGCATATCTAAGGTATTGGGCCTGTCTTGATTGGCTCTGAGGGAGGAAGGTTGTCAGGAGCTGTGTGTCAAGGTCTAGAAGGGCCTGAATCCCCATCCAAATTCCCATGAGAATCATCCCCATCAATGAGTTCTGACATGGCTGTAGCCTCTGAAGGAGGTATGGAATGGCAAGACATTGTTACCCAAAGTTGGAATATATCACTTTCAGATCCTCCAGGGAAGGGATGGATTTTGATAGGATGCCCTTTTTAGGTCTCGCTGATCCAGCGCGCATGCGCTGTCAGCGAGACATTTAGTAAGCCACTTTTGGAAGTGCTTCCAAAGCGGCGACCAGCTTACCCTCACACGCGCGCGATGTGCACAGCACTTTTCTTCATCGCGCGCACGCCTGTGCATAACTCGCATTTAAAAGAAAAATTATTATTTCATTTTGCAGCCCGGCCGCGCGGCTAATGCTTGTTCTAATTCTTTATGTGTTGAGTAGGACGATGTGTTTTCTGCCGCAAGACTAACTCAGTGTAAAGTTAAAAGTTGTGACAGTACACATTTTGTAACTCTAATGTTAACAACCCCTAAACTATATAAATGAATCATTGCAGGCACGCCCACACTCAACACGCAACCAGGGAACTTTTCTTAACCTGTGTTTCGAAGCAGAGCCTGCCACCCGCTGGCCCACTTCCCTGCCGAGGATCACACCACGCTACACACCACGGAACGGCATAATCAAGGAAATGAGAATACAGTTAGGATGCAGAGTGGTTACTCAACTCCTTTTATGCTGTCATTTTTAGGACATATTTTGCAATTCTGCAGGTGCCACATTTTTCGCATAACTATACATTTGCCACACACAATCCATCATCTGCTCTATAATTTGCTGATTTTAGGAAAAAATGTGTCTCTGGAAAGGGAGCAACATTTACTAACGACGCTGTCACCCGTGCAGAGACAGCCCCTGGCTGGGCTGGCCACTTTTCAGTCGCCGATGACTGGTCTTAGGTCTTAAACTGATATTAATGCGTGGGGACCTTTGCACAGACAGGGTTAATGTGCAAAAATAACAAATGCCACAATACCACGAAATTAGCCACATTACGCCAAACGATTTTTTCTTGTCACTTATTTTAGTCAAACCGCATCATTTGATCCTCTCCTGCAGCATGCTTCCAATCGCCCTGATCAGATTATTATTACGTTTGCCAACGATCTTTGCCATCAGAGAGCTAAGACTGACTTTTACCACCACCACTGGAGCCTAGGTCAGGTGCTCAAGTAATCTGAGTCCATCGACCATGGGTCGTCAATCACAACTGTTCTTGATTGATTCTACTGGGAATGTCACGTGACGTATTCTCCATGCTCCCAACTACCCACACAGTGAACAATTTACATTGAAAGAAATGTAGCTCCATATGCAAATGTACATTTTGTTTCATTTTTCTTCACCGTGGGAAAAAGCATTGTGTCCCCCTATAGAAACCCATTCCCCTGCACCCCCACCAAGTTTAGTGGTTAACCATTCCCTTGCCCACCCTGCATTGGGAGTTACGTCAGCTCTAAGCTGGTGTAAAACTCGGACTATTTACGCTTGTCAGGAATCCCTCTGTGAAATCATGCTAGGTATTCTTAGTTTATTTCCAGCCATAAAGTACATATATCTGCAGCAAAAATTGCTTATGAATCAGGCCCTATTAGTCTGTAGGAAGTGTGGTTGGTCTTTCTCTCAAGCATTATGCTCTCCCTCCACCACAAAGGTAGAGTGGTCAGTGATGAGATCACAAGACTTCTTAGGAGGCTATACTTCGTCTAAGACCCACCAGTTACTCAGATGCAATGGCATAAGTAAACAAGCATTGGCATGGCCAATAGGTCTCGCTTTTGGGACCTTATAAGTATTTAGTTATGCTGCACAATATCCTTGGTGCAACAACATCAACTGTTGCATGGCTAAACACTCACAAGGTCCCAAAGGCGAGACCTATTGGCTATGCCAATGCTTGTTAATCTGTCAATAGAGCCTAATTCGACTTTATTGGGTTGTGCAGAGCGCAAAGTGCCCCTGGCTCTCCAAGATAGTCATCCCCTGTGGGAGGCGACCAGTGCAGTAATGAGTGAGCTTCATGAGCCTCCTCTCAAGAGCTGTCAAGGCAGAGGAGACTGTCTGATGGATAAGAGGCATCTACCAACTCACAAAATGAATCGTCAAATGGGAGAAGGGAGACTGACTCCTCCTCCAAGTAGCACACCTTTGAGATTTGCATTATTGACCACCCTTGAACTAATCCCTCAGTATGAAACCTTGCAGGCATGTTATGACACTGGATCAAGGCCATCCGGGGCTGATGGCCTTGATGGCCCGCGTAATGGCTGAGAACTGCTGATGAAAAAAAAAGAAAATTATTTGCACTTATCTGTGGTCCACGCTCCAATCCTTGTTAAGGATTTGCAGGCGATGGTTGGAGAGATCGAGATATATATATATATATATATATATATATATCCACGCTCCTAACGCCTTTATCTTCGCATTCACGGGGGGCGATTGTAGTGGGGGCGTACCTGCATTTTTAAATTGCTGCTCCTAAACCTTGTCACGATAAAACAAGGGAAAAGCACTCTTGGGGGTAAGTTCACCAGAGTTTATTAGGAACTACGCAGAATCTCCCAACACAGACGCGTTTTGGCAGTCCCATTTGTCAAAATATGTATATATAGTCGCCAGTAGGTAGTTGTAGTTAGGACCTAACTTCTATAGGAAGAGCATTTTTTGTTTTGCCAATAACTTTGGTGCTGCTTGACGAATCTTCACAAAATGTACACTTCAGTCAGTTTAGCTGCCTTGTTTAAAGTTTTAGGGTGATCCGTCAAGTGAGGAGCGTTTTCCCATAGGGATTTTGAACACAACTATAGCCCGAACCACTGAACAGAATTGCGCCAAGTTTCCCCGAATGCTAGATGTTGGTCCAGAAAGAATGCTTTTTGTGATTTGGTGTAAATCCGTTCATTAGTTTTAGAGATATTCAAGGCTAAACAAATATAGATATATAGGGATGTGGATCCTTGTAGTGGACTTGCGGATCCACAGTCCCGTGCTGAAATTTGATTGGCTGCCAACACTTCAACCAGGATGTGTTGACAGCCATCTTGGGACTCGACTTGAAGGAGAGTCCCACAAAAAAGATAAACAAGCATTTATAATGAAATGGTCTCGTCTTTGTTTAGAGCTATTGGCATTGCTCATGACATTATTTTTGTTTTTAAAACATATAAATAAATGGCATTGTCATTTACAATGGCAATAGCTTAATCTCTCACAAATGCAAGACCTATTGTATTTGCACCCACACACAGAGCCAAACACAGAGCCACACGCATCCACACACAGAGCCACACGCACCCACACACACACACACACACACAGAGCCACACACACACACAGAGCCACACACAGAGCCACACACACACACAGCCACACACAGCCACACATAGACCCACACACACACACAGAGCCGCACACACACACACACACAGAGCCACACACATACACAGAGCCACACACACACACACATAGCCACACACACACACATACCGAGCCACACACACACATACCGAGCCACACACACACAGCGCCACACACACAGAGCGCCACACACACACAGAGCGCCACACACACAGACAGAGCCACACACACACACACAGATAGAGCCACACACACACACACAGACGGAGCCACACACACACATAGACAGAGCCACACACACACACACAGAGCCACACACAGACAGAGCCACACACACACAGACAGAGCCACACACAGACAGACAGAACCACACACAGACAGACAGAACCACACACACACAGAGCCACACACACACAGACAGAGCCAGCCTAATGGTACTAATAAATGACACTCTTACTACTGCTCTGAACGCATGAGTAAAATAAATGCTAAAGGTGAGTCACTCAGCTACGCACCTGAGAGCGCCAGTACTGTGGGACACCATGGAGAGACAGTACCACGGACAGAGGTTACTGCACGCATGGTAACCAATGACTGCCTCAGAACCCCTAGAAAACATCTAATCAGTTTGAGCTGAAGAACAAATCTACAGTCCCAGACTTGTGCGGTCTGTGTGAGCTTTGGGGATAGCCCAGCTGTTTGTGTGAGCTGAAAGATACCTCTGCTGTTCCAGGTCTGAGAGTGATATGTAAACTGAGGGACAGCCCTGCTGTCGGAGGCTTGTGAGGGCCGTGTGAGCTAAGAAAACTGGTGACTGCATCCGAGCCATTAGACACCGGTCTCTGAAGAGCAGGCTGTGCTTAGAAGCGTGAAATGGAAGAGTTTGCACCAGGAGGGGAGGAGGGGCGGCTTCGAGCAGGACGTGAAAGCGAGCCCTTGTGTATAGCCCTAGCCGGTCTAGTGATCTGAAGCTGGAGGCGCAGACCTCCCATCCGCGGGGTGGGCGAGTGAGGGAGGAAGGGAAGCTACCTCAGCTCATCTCCTGGGGTGATATTGATAGCAGAGGAGCGCTCTAATTAAGCATCTGTTTAAAAAACACGCACCCCCCTCGTTTCCTTCTTTTCTACACAATCCAGCAAAGTGAGCGTCGTGCGCAGGAAAGGCCGAGCCCCCCCCCCCCATACCTGCATGCCATGAAGGGAAAAAACTGTTTCACCGTTGTCCCGAAGCGCCGGACACCGGCGCCTGTGACCGCAGCCCAAAGGGGTGCTCCGGACGCCAGTCAAGGTCGAGCCTGCACCCCCCCCCCCGGTGCAAGGGTAATGGCAATAGCGGGCCCACAGCCCCATGCACCGCGGCCGCAGCCGCAGCTGCAGGCGAGCGCGAGACAGGCCTCAGCCCACCCCCCCACCCGCATCCGAGACGGGCGGAAAGGGCCGCCCGGCCCGATAAACAGGGACCCGGCGCCTGGGCCTGCAGTCGCGAGAGCCCCGGGCGCAGGAGCTAGACCACGACGCGCCCACAGTCAGCTGGCGAGGCCGAAAGCAGAGCCTCCACAGGAGGCTCAGGGAAACATCACCGGGCGGGGAACCAAGCGCAAGACAGCAAGCTTGGCCGCCCGCGAGAGCACTGGCCGCGGCGGTGATTCCCTGCAGTCCCGGGCTGCGGCAGTGAAAACGGGGCAGATGAGGGGTAGGCTTCCTCCGAATTGAAAATAAACAGCGGGGTGGGCACCCGCTTAGGAATTAAAAATATATTGCGACCCGCGCAATAAAGACAATCACATAGCAGGTGGACCACGCCATGAACACCACCATGTTTCTCCGAGGTCAAGCAGAAATGGATCTGAGAAACGCCCCGTCATTTTCAGACTGGGGGCTTGTTTTTCTTTCTCTCATCTTCCCATTGGCTGGATGTAAACAACGGGCGTGTTTTGACTTGTTGTTTACATTCCAGCCAATGGGAAGAGGAGAGAAAGAAACGAGAAAACCCCCCTCCCAATCTGAAAAAGACAGGGCTTAAATCGTCACTGAAACCTCTTCTCCAATGGCTGGCCGCCGTTTAGGAGGCCTGCCAATGGAGAAGAGGGGCGGGCATTAACCTCGTACTGAGAGACATAAAATCTCGCCAGTGAGACTGCGCATGTGCGCAGCCTACGCTAGCTGAGACCTAAAAATCAAGAAAAAGGGGCAGTGTAGGAATACCCTGAACCCCCAGATAAGGTGGGGGGTCCCACAGTGACCCCACCTGGCATTAAAAAGATAATTGTTTTTGCAATTTTGCTGCGAATTGGCAAGTAGTTCCGCTGTAAAAAAAATAATTAAAATGCACAGGCACCCGTATGTTTTTTTTAGGAAACCCCTGGGTGGGCAAAATCCAGGGGGCATGAGGGGTTATTAAAAATTAAGGAGGGGGGCTTACTTTAGAAAAGCCCCAGGGACAACCACCTCCTCGGGCACATAATCTGAAAATATGGGGGGAGCCGTAAGGTACCCCCGCAGCCCTATGGACCACCACCTCCCTGTGGAAAATAATGTGAAAATATGCGGGGAGCTGCGAGGCCCGCCCAGCCCCGGGGACTGCCACCTCCCCGGTGCAAATAATGTGAAAAGATGAGGGGGCGTGGCTTCAACAGGCTGCAAGGTGGCTGCACCTTGAGGGGGCTCTGCCAGCCGAGCGATAATATCCTTCAACATCAGACATTTAGAAGGCACATACGCTCTGCAGGGGAGAACTTACAGCTGACGACCTGCTGCGGGGGTTGTGTGTAACATAAACCCGCAACTAACATTGTGGACGCTGTGACTCCACCTGGAGACACGATTTGGGAGCAGCCTGCAGAGGTACTAACTGAAGAAATGAGCACCAATCGGCAAGATACGGGGAAGCAGGGAGCTCGTCTGGGACATTTCCGGCTTGGGCTTCTGCACAGGCGGAGAAGCGAAGGAGTGACCACCGAATCTATTACTGCAGCGATGGCGTGAGTACTGCACCTTGGGTTGGGCCGCCCGTGCTGAGGAAAAGCAGAGGAGGACTCAGAGTTGAGTGGACAGCGGCCCTCTCTAGATTGGAAAGAGAACGAGACGAATGGGCTGGACAGGGTCGTAGGGTCGCCACCTCTGCTCATCTCCTCTTGAAGTAGCAAGTTACTATGGGGTAACCCAGTATACCTCAGAACCTGGGCAGTATACAAAATATAGACAGTGGTTCTGTTGGGCAAATTATTTCTTCAAGTTTTCATATAGAGGTCCGGGAAAGTTACCGCAAAATTCCAAAAGATCCCACTTTGGAAATCAAAGGATTGATAGAAGTGGCAACCCAGGAGGGCATTGGCTGTGGCTTTTTGAGTACATCCATCCCACAGGACAATGCGGTGGAAGTGACCCGGACCACGTTGGACAGAAGACCTAGAACACATTGGATCCCAACAAATTTTGTAATCACGCTGTTGGAGATAGCGATGAAGAAAAACTACTTTGTCTTCAGGAGACAATTCTATCTACAATGCAAAGGAGAGGCGATGGGGGCAACATATGCCCCAAGCCTAGCGAATATGTTCATGGATAGATATGAAGAGGAGCATCTTTACGACACAGCCAACGCTTTCTTGGGCAAGATTGATGTCTGGAAAAGATATATAGATGATATCATAATGGTTTGGTCGGGGGACGAGGATGACCTACGGGAATTCCATGCATGGTTGAATGCCAGGAGTGAAGATATCAAGTTCACCATGAGTCACAACAGGGATGCAATTGACTTCTTGGACCTCACTTTTAGAACTGATGAGGGTCAACTGTACTGCGATCTGTATCAAAAACCCATGGAGCGCAACACGCTACTAATGTATGGGTCACACCATCCAAGGAATCTAAAAGATAACTTGCCATACGGGCAATACCTGAGGATAAGAAGAAATTGTTCACATAGACTATCCGATTCCCTGAAGAAATCTTTTCTAACGACACGGTTCAAGGCCCGTGGATACCCCGCAGGACTCCTCAAACGAGCCAAGAAACGAGCTTGGTACCAACAAAGAGACCATCTACTGGAGGTACAGAAAAAACCAGAGGATAATGGCAATCTGGTATGTGTTACCACGTATAATACCAAGAGTAATGATGTGAAAAAGATCATATCTAAGTACTGGAACCTGGTGGCAAACGAAATACAAATGGATCAACAACCAAAGTTTGCTTTTAAGAGGGGAAGGAATGTGAAAGATACAGTAGTAAAGGCGTTTCTGGAACGTCCACAAATAAGAGACATCAGAAGTTGCATGGGCCTTCCACCACTGACAGGGCATCATAGATGTCGTAGCTGTAAGGCATGTGACTATTGCCAGGAGGGAGCGATCTTTACAGTTGGCGTAAGAACTTACAAACTACAACACTTCACGAACTGTAACAGCACAGACGTAGTCTATGCAATCACATGCCCCTGTACAAAGACCTATGTTGGAGAGACAACCCAAAAGGTTAAAACGAGGATCCTGCAACACATGAGTCGTATAAGGTGCAAGACTGTAGCGGCACCTTTAGTTGAACACTAAATTGCCCACAACCACAAACCTGAGGATATCAGATGGAGGGTCATTGAGAAAGTAATCCCAAGTAATAGGGGTGGATCACTGACAAGGTCCCTTAAGTTCAAAGAGTGTAGATGGATACATAGCCTTAACTCTGTGCAGGAGGGCCTTAATGAGAGAGAGGAGACAGCTAGACAAATCGGTGAACTTTAAAGACATAAATGTACTATATCTGATGGATATGTATTCATGAGCATAACATGTATTTGGAAAACCATACCTAATACCCTTGTTGGCATATAACAACAGGGTGCTACATGATATTGATGTCCACAAAAAGCACAAGCACTTTAGAGGCTTGGTTTCATCTGTTAGAACAATGAGTATACTACTGCCAATCGTGGAGGTGTACTGATGTAATCCACCAGAATTGTACTGTTGTAATAGTTGACCAATATGTATTGACGTTCCTATTATTAAGCATCAGACAGTATAATAATACATGGGCGTGGTTACTCATTCAATATGTTGGAATCATAAAGCACTGTGTTCTTCAAAAACGAAGTTTTTATGTTTTGAAATGTATCAACTCTGTAAATGATCCCCCCTAGTTGACAAGTCTCTCATGATTGTAACACGCTAGTATAAGATCCTCGAGAACAGCTTAGCATGGAGGCAAGATGGCGGCCGTAAGTGTGGCCATGTGAGGTGCTCCGCTGCGTCCCCGTTTGAATTCCCTATTGACGGTGATTTTCCCAACCTTCCAATTTGGTATCTACCGGCTTCACTTGGCTAACCTTCCTTCCTCGCCACGATGCCTCGCAGGTCCACATCAGCGTCTTTCTTCTTGTATCTAAAGCAGTGGCGGCTGGTGACATTTGAAAGTGGTGAGGCGGAAAATGATTGGCATACAGCATCGTAGCAAGTGAGCTCGAACAACCTGAGGGGGGATCGGGGGGAATGTCCCCCCGAGAAATTTTTGAGAAAAAGAGTGGAAAAATTGTGCATTTTCAAGCAAATTTGAGAAAGCAGGAAGGTTAATAAAGCAATTGTGAAAGTGTAGTTATTACATTAATAAAGAGAGGTCATATAACATAGGTAGCTGCTGGAAGGTGATTTGTGGAAAGGAGAAGATCTCTGTGAATAAAGTTAGGAGGTGATTTGTGGAAAGGAGGAGATATTTGTGTTGTTAGAAGAGTGATGATCAAATAATCCAAAGGACTAGACGAAAACACCAAGGAATGTAAATAGACCCACCACAACTATGGATTGTACACCCAAGAGTGGTATGAGCAGGGTGACTACTACCAGGAGATCTAGAAAGAGTGACCAGGGGCAAAGGAAATGAATCTGTCAATGCCATGCTGGTCACACCTGGTAGTAAGTCACAGGTGCAGTGGAATGGTTGCCTAGGTCACAGGCTGCTGAGATATTATAGAGTCCACCTTGGTTATGGTGAGCTGTGACGAGGAAGCTGCACGCCTGTGTGTGAGTTATCTAGAGTGGAGTGGAGTTGGAGGGTTCAGTCGTTGGAGAAAGGCACCAGAAAATGTGACCCACATGAACACTGGGCGCCCAAGAAACATGAGGGGTGGGGAATTTGTGTCAGGGCGCTCAGTTCTTAGGATCCTTGCTAGCTGTGTAAACCAACATGATGGGCACCCCTACAGAAGGTAATAAGGGGTATCTGAGTCTCCCATATGTCTCACAGATATTCATTGGCTGTGGGCTAAATCGGGCCCTATGAAGGATTGGGGGCCCTCCGAAAGGTTTGGCTCCCCCAATGCACCACCAGTGCTGCAGGGGCCTGCGTTACACTCTTAATCCTTGCTAGCACGGCCCACACTTCTCTGATGCTTATGGATATTGGTAATTATCACAAATTTGAACTGCTGCAACATCAAGATCACAAAAGATATTTCTCTTCTGTATATATTACCTCTTGGTTTGCTTGTAAAATTATCATCTTTCCTCCAGTTCTACCCAGTCAATCGGCTGTTTGTCAAACAGAACAATATCTTCAAGTCACTAATGGCCTACAGGCTTCTTAGTTTGTTCTGCCAATTTTCCCTGGGCAGGGCAGTAGATTGTGTAAGCGAGTTCAATACCTCACCTCACTCTGTTATCTATTTCAGTTCTAGCCCATTCCAACACGCCATCATCTTAAAGTGGGATTGCTAAAACATGGAGAGTGGGATGTAGTGCTGAAATAAAATGGATAGAATTGTAAGTTTAGTTTGAAAAAACCCAAAATCGAAGTTCTTTTATTCCAAAGATATTTCATGAGCTCTGCAACACCCCCAAGTGCGCACCCAAAGGGAGAACTCCCTAACACTATAAGCGCTAAGGTTGTATGCCACTCTGCATCTTCTTTTCTTCTCACAGCAGAGTTTATTTTTATTAGAACAATATTATGAGTTTGTTGAGAGATGGCTAGGCGTCTATTCATTTCCTGCCGAAATAATAACCTTTATTTATAAATAAGCTACCTAGAAGTGAATTGTAAAGTGCAATTTAGGTGCACATGTATCTAAAATAATATATTTCTACAAATACTGCATTTTGATTTTCTCACAGAAACGGCGGAGTACACTTTCAGTAGCAGTTTTGGAAAAAAGTTTTAGACTCAGAAGGGTTAATATTTCTTCTGACATAGAAGATTCTGAGCAGTAAAAACTGTACAGGATAAGTGCTCCCTAAGATACCAAACCACAGGTTACAGATTTCTGCACTGCCACTTCAGTAAAACCGAGTCCTGGATAAGATTGTGTGTAACCACCTGTTTAATCCTTAAGTGCAGGCGCACTGTTTACCCAAGCTCCACTAACTAGGGGAAATATCGGCTGCGCTGCAACTGATGAAGTGAAATCGCCTAATACCTTCATGCATTAATAAGAAAGAGACCTCTTTTTCCGTTAACTCAGATACTGAGAATAGCAATTACAACTTTCACTAAAATGTTTTTTTGTTCCTAAAAAATAATCCACAAATTAAAACAACACACACCAGTTTATATATGCAAAATGAACTCACACTGCAACCATGATACAAACGATACCAAGTTGACATATTTGCAATATGATTTTAACAGTGACTTTTTAATGCTTGTTGGATTCAGTGTCCGTTTAGGGCTGTTTTCAGTTCCAGTTGCACTGTGCGCCTATCAAAGACCTTTACCTTGATAATATTATAGAATCCATGCCGTTTTGTCAGTCAGCCAGTCCAACACACCTTAAACGGCAAAATATGCTCTAAATAAGGAGTGATTAGTGCATCTTTGCAGAACACAAACTGACGAAATATAAGTTTTGATTGCAGTACCAAAGTCAGTTCTGCTCATTTTCGACTTTAGAAGGACTGTGCCTGAACAGCCCTTTCAGGATTAGATTAAACCTGTGATTTTAGTACCGATTGAGTTGGAGGAGATTATGCCTCAATGGTGCACCGCTACTGCAGTAGGGATCTGTGTTTGACAGGATTATGGATTAGAATTCTGACAGGTCTACTAAGCCCTTCATCATGCTTAGGCCGGTAAAATCCTTACCATTGATTAGGGTAGCAATAACAGCTGTTATTGCAGTGCCAAATACTGCTCAGTGTGACCAGCGCACTACATTACATCAATGTATCATGATCTATGATGCTTCACGTTGATCTAGTGATCGAGGGTGGATTCTTACCAGGTGACCACAAGTAAAGAAAAGAAACATGCTTAGCATGATGACATGGACGGAAGCGGGCCAATAGTACGCTTCCTTCACCTTTGCTGCATGTTGTTACTGTACACGCACCCACTATAATATACTTAATGTTGTGTGTTAAATGTAGAACATGAATGTGCTTTACGTTTGTGAACCCTGCAAGGGCACACTCCATTGGAAACTACAACAGGTGACACCAGCGTGTGATGAATCTGAAGTGCGCGCAAAACAAGATGCCCCATCACCATTTTCATTAAAAAATAAACAAAAAGGAGTACATCTCGGAGGGGAAGGTCACTGCGTAGTTTGGGAGCTGACAAAAGAAACTAAACCTGGAAGGTACTCAGGGAAGACGAGGCAGGAGAAGAAGACAGCAGAGCAGCACAGACGGTCTGGGGAGAGGAACAGATACATGGGGAGTCAAAGAGGGAAGGGAAAGCACAAATAAAAAGCACAAAAAAACGGAATCCACAATGTAAAGAAAATGGTAACCATTTATTAAGAGGAGAAGTGCAAGAACAAAGAGGTAAAGAAAACGAGGACGAATAAGCATGTTTAATAAATTGCATTACTTACAGGCTTGTGGCATTACAAGGCGCCCCACAGCATCCCCTGTCCCAGAAATGTAAAAAATACCCTAGAGCCAGCAGCGCCCTCTCAACCGAAGCTGCCGAGCCTGCCGTGGTAACCGAACCCGCGTGCTGCCTTTCCTCACATAAGTTTTAAAATAAAGGCGGGGGCAGAAAGCCTGACAGGCTGCAGCGAGGCTGGGACTTAACATGTCGTGCCTAATAACTTCTTGACATAGTTGACAACCTCTTTCACAGTCACGGTCGCCAGCCGGCATTACAGGTGGGTGGGGGGTTGAAATGGGGTCGTCTCGCCGCCCGGGTGGGGTTTGGCGGGAGGGGTTTAATGAAAAAAGATATAAATTAAAACTTACCGTCCCGTGCCATCTTCTAAATGGGTCCGACTTCTGCACCACCCACGCGCGGCACCAGTGCTGAACTCTGCGCAGTGTATTTACTCAGCCAATCCTGGCGCAGCTTAACAGTGCCACTGCGCCAGGATTGGATAACGAGCAGGGTGAATACTGCCCATGTGAGACCCGGGACCCCCAGGTCCCTGCCTGTCTGCGAGTAGGGGAGGAGGAGGAGGGGGGAAGGGACTACCGCTTGTGCGCATGCGTGGACCAGTCGTGAAAAAGGACTAGTCCAAAATGCGCACACACTGTGCTGCCTGCTGCGCTCCTATTTCGGCTCAGCTGGCGCTGTCACTCACCCCCGCAGCCCCGCCCCCACACCATTCCGTAATGTCCGATTCTGCTGGTCCTGGTACAGGCAGCTGGCTCTCATTGACGCATGCACGCAGACTGTGAGTGCGCTTCTTACGATAATTTATTTTTGAATCACTGCACTGCACATGACGTGACGACGGTGGCTTGTGGGGCAATGCCCCAACGCCCCCAATGGACCCACCGCCCTCCGGGCTCACTGCTTCATGGCTGCGTAAGGAGAGAGCGTTCTTGCGGTCTTCAGTGGCCTCAGCTGGGCGTGACTGGCCGACCAAGTGAGTGCAACGCTCCGAGAACAACACCCGCCTTGATCCCGCCCTGAACATTTCCACCGTGATGCCGGGCAAGCGGCTGCAGTGCTCGGCTTAGGTTGTTTGTCGAGTTAAGCGAAGTGATTCGAAGACGTCGCAACCTGAATAAACATTTGAAGCTACTTTGTTGCAACTATCCGTGTAGGAGATTTTTGGGTGGCGGAACGGAGTGCTCGAGGTGAATCACTGAAGCAATTAAGGTAAAAGCGGTTACAAAGAGTCGAGTTAACGTGGAACATTTTCGTGCAGGGCTGTACTGTAGGCTCTACTACAAAGACTTCTGTAAAAACTTGAGATTTATAATCTGTAGGGGACCTTGCCTTTTATTGCAATTGCGATGGCGCCGAAGGAAAGGGGCAACGCGAGGAATAAAGGTGGGGCAGCGACTGAGACACCGGCAGAGACCCCCATTAAGGGGGAGCAGAGCATTCCCGCTGACGAAATCGGTAATCGGTAATGGAACTAAAACGAGAGGGGCGGCTTGCAAATCAAATGTACCTGATGCAGATAGCGGCTCGACCCGGGCGGTTATAGATGCAGGCGCAGGTCGAAAGACTAATGGTCAAAATGTTAAAATGCAGCCCGGTCCACAGACACAAGCGCGAGGGGGACAAGGAGCGCTGGGAGAATTACAGAGTAATTATAGAGACTCAACATCCCACCAGTCTCAAGAGACACCAACTAAACAAAAAACAGTTGCAGTTGCAGTTGCAGCGATTTTCGACAAAAGGCGGGGAGCCAGGCTGAAAGAAAACTTGGAATTGACCAGTGAGTTGACTAATGAGCCTATCGGCAGAAATAATGTTGTGGGAGTAGGCAGCAAAGTTGACTCATCTGTGGTAAATATGAGTCAGGATCAGACAGAGGCAATTACTTTGGCAATCGGGGTAGAAGATGCAATTTCCCTGCCCAGCTCAAAAGTGGAGTTACCTATACTGGCGTCAGATAAGGAGCATGAATCCGAGGCTGATGGGAAATGTTATTCTATGTCAGACTTACCAACCCTGTCTGACAAGGAACATGAATTGGACAGTGCTAGCAATCTTGGGGACTGGGGGGACCATCCAGACTACGAAGAAGGAGAAGACCCTGAACAGTTTCAGTCCCAGGACACGGTGAGTAAAATGAAGGATATCCGTGAAGTAGTACAGCGTAATTGAGCACAGCCTTTCGTTCAGATTAACTTGGATGAAGAGCTGGAAGAGGAGGCAATTACGCTTGGTCTCATCTATAAGACTGTTATGACACATCGCATTGAAACAAAAATGGAGGGGCAGCGCACGCAAGGAGCTGTAAGGAAATTACAGAACACCGTACGGCGCTTAATAAAAACTTGTGCGGAAGTTACATCACGTGTGGTGGAAGTAGAGGAGAGAGTGTCCTCTGTAGAAGATACTTTGGTGAAGCAACAGTCTGTGGTGGAGTCTTTACAGAATTCAAAAGCTGATGTAGACTGGAAGCTCACAGATTTAGAAAATAGATCACGCCGTAATAACTTGCGTATATTAGGGATTGCAGAAAGAGAGGGGGCTGATCCTCGTAAGTTTGTCGTTCAGTTGTTTAAGGAGGCATTCCCAGAACTGACTACATGGAATTGGGAAAAGGAGGTAATTCGAGCTCACAGATTCCCGTTTGCAGTGCGACAGCGCGGGAGAGACAGATAGGGCGACCAAAATCTATACCCAAGGGCAATATTAATCTGTTTGAATAACTATCTGTTGCGAGAAGCCCTCTATGATTTAGCGCGTCCTGGGAAAAAACGCACTGGTTTGGGGTGTGAGTTTTTCGTTCGCCCAGACTTCTGCCCAACAACTGTTAACGAACGATGGCAAATGCAGAAACTATTTACTCCCTTCCAAGCAGTAGGAGCCCAGGTCTTTTTGCTCAATCCCTCCAAACTAAAGGTCGTTTCTAATGGTCAAACGAGGTTCTTTACATCCAGTAGGATGGCGCAGGATTACCTGTCAGATCTCAAAAAGAAAGCAGGTTGAAAAAAGGATTAATGTTAAAAAACTAAAAAGCGGAAAAGATGATTTACCCAGTATCGGAGTTTGATATTGAGAACTTATAACTTGTAATTGCTTCTGAGACACTTGGAATGTTGGGTGGTGGGTAGGGTTAATCACAATGTTTATTACTTGATGGAATGTCAATTAGTGTATCTCTCTTCATGCAAATATGTATTTGTTGATTTATCGCATCGATATAAGGGGGTACTTCACCCGTTTGGTAAAAGGTTGGTCCCTAGGAGACAATGATGTTAATTGTACCTGTCTATATGCATAGATGGAATAGGAGCAACCTTTCTGTCATTATTATTCCCTATAGGTTCTAGGGATTCGCGATTAAGAAAATGAGTTAATACCGATATGTGCAACTAATAGTTAATTATGTTTGAGAAGTAGAGTAAGAGAGTACCTTATGTGTGCTGTAGGGAATTCGATGGGGATGTCCTTAAGCCTCCTTTTTGGGTGGTGGTGGGGGAGTGGGGGGAGGGGGGAGGGAGTCGCATGGGGTGGTACGGGGTGGGGGTGGGTGAGTGGGGTAGCTTTAAAATTAAAAAAACTTGAGACTTATTTTGCAGAATTGGCAGTACAGATTGTTTATATAATGGCAGGCAGGCATTACAGTATATTACATAGGCTGAGGGAAGCTCATCTAGGTCTTTTCTTTCAGTGCCTGGATGGGACAGGATAAAATAGCTATTGGCACTTGAAATATTTGTGGCCTCAACGATGCTAAAAAGCGGGCTCTTTTTCTTAAAATTGTCAATTTCATGCGTGTAGATATACTCTGTATACAGGAGACACACATTCCATGGGGGAAGCAGGAATGTTTAAAGCTTCCTGGGTTTGAGGTGTTAGTCTGCTCTAAACAGACATCTATGATTAGAGGGGTCGCCATATATGCAAAAGTGGTCTGGGTATATGTAAAAGAGCATTGGGTGATAGAATGGGTAGGTGGGCTATAGTGGAATTGTGCATTGGTGGTAAATTGTTAACAGTCTACAACGTGTATGGATCGAACTTAGATGACCCTGATGTGTTTAAATATTTAGATGTTGAATTGGCAGCATGGCCTAGTCCACTACTTTTCTGTGGAGATATGAACATCAATATACCAAGTGATGTCGATTTCACGAGTGCTCATAATTATGTGGGGAGAAAATCAAAAGTGTTTAGAGCCCTTCAGGCTCTTCTTCAGGAGCATGGTCTTTCAGATTTATGGTATCTTAATAAGAGAACAGAAGATGGTTCCACGTTTTACTCTATACCTCATAAGAAAAATGTTAGGCTAGATTTTGTTTTTTTGTCTAAACAGGTGGCAGCTGTTAGTACTATTTTTTGTTTACCACGTCTTCTCTCAGACCATAATCCATTGATCGCCGAATGTCCTTGGCCACGAGTTAGAAAACCACCTAGAGATTGGACGTTTGACAAGAAGCTGTTATTTGACGAGGGGTATCGTTCACATATTAAAAAATGGGTTGTCCAATTTTTGAATATTAACAGAGGATCTGCTACAGATCAAGTGGTCTGGGACACGATGAAAGCTGGACTACGGGGTGAGACTAAAAGTTTCTCTTCCTATAGGTGGAAATTAGAACAGGAACGGATGCGTAATGGCGTTAATGAACTTCGGGAGGCAGAAATTGCATTGACTTTAAATATCAAGGATGGGAATGATATAGTCTCCAGTTTACAAAAGGTGGCGATTCTCAAGGCTGGGCTGCTGGAGCCTCTTGGACAGGATCTTGTGTTAAAGTATTTACAATATCGTACAGATATGTTTGAGTTTGGGGAGAATTCGGGCAGGGTCCTGGCTAAGAGACTCCGTCAGCGAAGCATTCAGAGTCAGTTGGTGAAAATTCAAGATGAACACGGAATAATATATGAAACGCAGGAATTTTACTCCTGTTTATATCGAGTAGATACCCCTAGGCTTAATGTAGAGAGAGCTGCGGAAGCTTTCCTAGCAGATCTTGAGACTGCCGTTATCTACCCTGAACAGGCTGAGCTCTTGGCCACCCCCATTCAATGGGAGGAGGTCGAGATTGCAGTAAAATCTTTGGCTAATGGCAAGGCCAGTGGTCCAGACGCAGTCCCATTGGAATTTTATAAGGTGTTCCTACCTGAAATCGGCCAGGTCTTCCTTGAGGTATTAAGAGCAGCCCAGAGGGGTATAGTACCAGAATCATGGCAAAATACAACCATAGTCTTGTTTAAAAAAAAAAGGTAAACCTGAGTTGCTACCATCATCATTTCGGCCTATTTCACTAATTAATAGCGATTCTAAAATATATTCAAAAATAATGGCTGGTCGACTTGTGCAGGTGATTACCCCTCTGGTCTCTGTGTTCCAGCATGGATTTATACCCGGCCGGGATACTGCTGACCATGTCAGACGTTCCATTGCATTACTAGACTGGGCACAAGCCACAAATTCACCCCTAGGGTTGATCCTGGGGGTTTTTGTGGGTCGTACTGAAGTGGAAGAGATTTCCAAAAGAATTTATTCAGGCGATCTGTGCGATGTATATTTCCCCAAGAGCACAACTGCGTATCTCTGGTCAGCAGACAAGCTCTTTTTCTATTACTAGGGGCACACGACAGGGGTGTCCCTGTTCTCCCCTGTTGTTCGCCCTGTATATTGACCCCTTTTTTTCTAAGATCATGGCTAATCAGCGTATAAAACCGATAAGAGTCAGTAATATGTCTTATAATCTGCTAGCGTACGCAGATGATATAGTTGTTATACCAGCCGAAGTCTCATCTGCTTTTAGGGAACTTAAGCAATTGGCAGGGCTTTTTGGGGCGGTATCTGGCTACAAGCTCAATGTCTCAAAGAGGCAGGTGGTCCAGACACCTGGTATGGCCATATCAGATGCCCCAGTGGTTCCTGATGCCATGTATCTAGGTGTGCACATAACCTCCGCAGTAGATACTATTCCTGATTTAAATATCCTACCGGTTATAGATGATGCCAATACAAAATTAGAACGACTAGATAGCCTGAATCTATCCTTATATGGAGGATGTAGCATTATTAAAATGTTAATTCTTCCTAAGTTTTTATATTTGTTCAGGACCATTCCTCTTTTGTTTTCTCAAACAAGTCTGGCAAAGGCAGATAGAGTTTGCTACAGGTTTTTGTGGGGTTATAGGCGTTCACGCAGAGCAGCCAAGTTGATGTGTCTTCCTCGAGATCGAGGTGGCTGGGCGGTTCCAAGTCTTGTTATGTATTATTGGGCTGCAATGCTACAAGCAATGGGCGTGTTGATCTGTGGAGACAAAGTCAGCATACCAATATGTAACACTCCTACTATTTATGAGATTGTGTTGGGGTCTGCTGCAAAAGGTATTTTACTTGAGGTCCTCGAACCCAGCTACTATAAGAGAACCCGCTTTAAGGTCATGATTGCGGCATGTACCATTTGGCGGATGATCAGGTTGAAATTGGCTAGTCCAAATATGAATTTGTATACGCCTTTTAAAGCCACTCAAATGTTTCCTGGCATCTTTCAGGATCATGTTATGTACAGTTGGCAAAGCAAAGGTGTTTATGGGTTGGGTGATATTGTCGAGGATGACGCTGTCCTATCCTATAGCGAAATAAGGGATACATTTCAGTTATCTCCACGTGACTTCTTTAAGTATTTACAGATTTAAAGCTTTATCCAAAAATACTTGAAGAAAACTCCTTGTATGTTGGAGAAAGTGCCTTTCATTGAATTGATTAAGAAGAGAACTAGAATAGGAATTCTGTATCAACATATTCTCTCAATACTTCCAGATGATTTGACTGCTCAAAATGCCAAGTGGGAATTAAAATTAGGTAGGGCAGCTATTGACTTAACCTCGGTGATAGAACTTGCTAGTCAGGTTATGGTGTCTGGCTCGCTTAAAACCCAAAGTTACATGTCAATGTTAGATTTATACTATACACCTGCTAAGATTGCAAAATGGGGGGCCACAAAGGGGAATACATGTGCACGATGTGGGCTGTTGGCAGCAGATGCAATACATATGTTTTATTCTTGTTTATCCCTCCGCGGCTTTCTTGACGATATGGAGCACTTTATTAATGTTACACTTAAGATTCGATGTATAATGACTCCGGCACTTGTGATATTTGGGGTAGAGGCTGGTAATACACTATCCGGTGGTAACACCTTTAATGAATCAGCCCTTATATTTATTGCCATGTCGCAGGTTCGCCTGTGCATTACTTCTCAGTGGCTCTCTCCGGAAGCTCCTACATTTGTACAGTGGCGTGCAAGGTTATTAGCTATACATCCGTTAGAATTCTCTGCATTTTCTTGTAAAGGGGAGAGACAGCGGCAATTCGTAACTCGAATTTGGGCGCCTGTGGCGGAATGGATTGGATAAAAGAAAAGCGTTGTCCACGCTGCATTCTCATTCTAGTATTTTTTTAATTTGTCTCCGCTGTGTTTTCCTCAGTCTTAATTGTTAGGAATGTATTTGCCTTACTATTTGTCTAACCTGCTAACCTACTGTTTATCCTATTCTGTATGAATAACCAATTCTGCTGTTTAAGTTGTAATTTTGCATTGTTTAATGTCTGGTATGAATAAAATAAAAAATAAATAAAAAAAAGACAGTATAATAATACATGGGCGTGGTTACTCATTCAATATGTTGGAATCATAAAGCACTGTGTTCTCCGAAAACGAAGTTTTTATGTTTTGAAATGTATCAACTTTGTAAATGATCCCCCCTAGTTGACAAGTCTCTCATGATTGTAACACGCTAGTATAAGATCCTGGAGAACAGCTTATTTTACAGACTTGTGAGATAACTGCATAGTATGTATTTGAATGAGCTTGAAGTTTTAATCAATTTGTGTAAATCTTAACGCACGATGTTTTTTAAAAAAACCATGTTGTCATGATTCAATACATGCAATGGTTCAAATCTGTTAACAGAGTATAGGGTCCCCTTTGAATTGACAATTAATTTCAATATCTTTTAACTCTGGGGTTTAAACATGCCATTAGTAGAGCGCGGTTACACTCTTGCGAGAGGCGTCCTGACGGACTTGGGTTGTTTACAGTTGCTAGGCGACCGGTTACGTCAATTACGTAGATACGTCCTCGAGGCCGTGGTTACCGGAACAGACTGGTTTCACAAGCCGAGAGTTGAATGACGGATGCTCTGCGTTGCCAGCGAGATTGAAACGGGTCGCTACAATGCTAATCTGATTAACTTGAAAGGTAATTTAGAATTTCTTTTGATAAATTAAGGCTAACATTGAGAGAACCGCATGAATTGCGCGTAGTGAACTCGGCCTACTTGATGAGGTATGCGAGGGTGATCGAGCGTAAAGAGGCAGTTGCGATTTTAAACACCATTGAGAGAACGACTTTAACTCCATTTCAGTTCTCAAAAGACACAAGATGAATTGTGCTTAGACTGCGTTGCCAGCGAGAAGGAAATGGGTCGCTGCAATGCTAATCTGATAAACTTGAAAGGTAATTTAGAGTTTCTTTTGATAAATTAAGGCTAGCATTGAGAGAACCGAATGAATTACGCGTAGTGAACTCGGCCTACTTGATGAGGTATGCGAGGGTGATCGAGCGTAAAGAGGCAGTTGCGATTTTAAACACCACTGAGAGCACGACTTTAACTCCATTTCAGTTCTCAAAAGACATAAGATGAATTGCGCTTAGGTAACTTTGCCTACATGATGACATATGCGAGGCTGATCAAGCATCAAGAGACATTAGCTATGTTAACCATTACTGAGGGAACAAATTTAATTTTATTTCAGTTCTCAATAGATGCAAGATGAATACGCACGATCGCTGAAAAAGAGACACACTTATGAAGAGTTTGCGTCACTGAACTGCGAACTAGGGTAAGCAATACTCCAGTCTGATATCTAAGAATACCCAGTAAGATGTTAGGGGACGTATTGTAATAAGTCCTATATATTGCCATAGATACCCATTGGAACCAGAGTACTCTGCCTTTGGAACCGTTGGAATCTGGGTGTGTGCCCTATTGAGTCACACACGGGCCCCCCCAGAGGTGAGTCAAGTCAAGTAATATGAGTAGCCATGCCCCTTGACTCACAAACTAAATGCAAATCCTGATTCCATATTAATTAATTCTACAGGCGACATCAGTCCCTTTCAAGCACAATCCCCCCAGTCCTGATGAAGACCCGCTCTGACCCACGAATCAGGCATCATTAGGGTCGAAACGTCGACAGACAAAGAAGCCCGTGGACCAATATGAAATATTCCACAGCAATTGCCAACTGTAGTGGCACAAAGGAATATCTCCAATTGAATACTGTTTTGGCCTACTTTTCACTTGTACATAATTCACTGTTTCTATCTATTGCACTGCATGATAAGTCACTGCACAAATATATCACTATCACTTTATCCTGATGCGCCGATTTTGTAAAAATGTATAAATGTATATATAGAATGCAGGGTAACTATGAATGACATTGAATTCATAAAATAATCTATTCATACCCTATTGCTTGTTTTGGATTAGCATTTTTATGTTTGGTAAATTGAAAGCCTCTTGAAGTAGCGGCACAAGGCAGAGCAGCGTTAAGTCAAGCCCTGAGCTCAATCCCATGAAAACAGATCGGTCGACCGCCTCCCGCAACCACAACACGCCTGAGGGGGCCTTGCGTAGCCTACATTTGAGTTAAGTAGGCGGACGATGAACGGCAGCCGCAAAGGTAAAAGAATGGTGAGGCCCTGAACAGACTGCTAAGGGAGATGCAGACCATCGGCCTACCACCAAGGTAGGGGGAAGTACTGCTGAGGTGCGAGGGCCAACCGATGACGTGACTCCAACAGCGCCGGAGGCCTGGTGGACTGCTCAGCATATGACGCTACCCTCTCCCAGCCTCCGCAGCATCACAACATGGGAGACCTCATTGGTACCGGATATCAGTGGGACATTGCCTTTGGGAGCGGGGAGATCAGAATTTGACCCCAAGGCCCCCCCTCGCTACACGAAAAACCAGAAGGCCCCCTTGAGAACTAGCCGCTGTCATCTTACCTGGTGCTCACTACACAGTTGCTGGGGTCTTGGGGGAAGAGAGAGCACAACATATTAGAGCGGCTTCAAAGCTTGAAACACGCCTTATTCTCAATCCCCTGCCTAACTCCCAATGAGAAACCACTGATAGCGCCTACAGGTGCCACTGTGAACAGATTGAGAACTGCTGCCCCAAACGACGCGACCCAAAGACATATGGGAACCCTATCATATCCTTCCTATGACTGACTGGCATAGAGGGGGCGACTGTATCTGATCCTAACACAGCCACCACATAGCCATGCACGAGAACTGTCCACTCACTGGTCAGTATGCCCTCTTAACTGTAAACCAGGCCTACTGCTACTGGTGGGGTGGGGTGGCAGAAACTAATGTGGAGCAGCGATTTCTGATGGCTGTATATTCTAACATATATGTAACATACTGTATAGCACAGCATGTGGAAGGTGAAAATATGAACATCTTTGCAAATGGCAAGTTTGGGGAATTGTGTTGTATATTTCAAAATAAATAAACAAATGTATTAAAAAAAGGTGAGGGTGGCAGTGTAGCCCCCAACCCCTGCAGCCCTGGGGACCGCCACCTCCCCAGGGCAGAAATAAATGCATGTATGTAGTCCTTCACGGATCCCTCAGGCCCGGGAACCACCACCTCCCCACAGCAAAATTTTTGATTGAGTGGGGCCAGGCACCCCCCCCCCCCCCTTGTTGAACCACTAATGGCCCCACGGACCGTCAGCCCCCAGGGTCGGCTCCTGCTACCTTCTGAGTTTCCCACCCTCAGGAGACAGCTGAAAGCTCCCACCATGCAAAAGCAAACATAACTCAGCTTTTTGCAAGCCGGAACTTTCAAACAGCTCTGGCTTGCAGACAGCAGAGTTGTCTTCTGCATCTCTTCACACAAATATGTGTGCAGTGAAAAACATTACTCTCGCAAGCAGGGACCTGCTATTTCAAGCAGCTCCCTGCTTGCAGGAGCAATGCCGGTTCAAGCAGGAATCGGGGACAGGCTTGGACTACGGGGGCCTTGATGCTCCGCCAGCAGTCCAGGGGAAAGAGTAGAAGACAGAAAATAAAGGTCAGAAAGAGGCAGAATAAAGGCCAGAAAGGATCAAAAAGTGGCAGAATAAAGGTAAGCAACAAGCAGAAAGAGGCAAGATAAAGGTGAGAAACGAGTAGAAAGAGGCAGAATAAAGGTCAGCAATGAGCAGAAAGAGGCAAAATAAAGGATTGTAGTGTGCAGAAAGAGGCAAGATAAAGGTCAGAAGCGATCAAAAAGAGGGGAAAAAGTCAGCAATGAGCAGCAGTAGGCTAAATAGAGGCCAGCGAGGATCACAAAGAGGCAAAACAGACGTCAGCAACGAGCCGAAAGAGGCAAAATAGAGATCAGCAACGAGCAGAAAAAAGCAAAATAAAGGTCATAAATGCGCAGAAAGAGGGAGAATAAAGGTCAGCAACAAGCATAAAGAGGCAAGATAACGGTCAGAAATGAGCAGAACGAGCCAAAGAAAGGTGAGAAATGGTCAGAAAGAGGGAAAGTAAAGGTTATCAATGAACAGAAAGAGGGGAAAATAAAGGTCCGCAATGAGCAGAAAGAGTGAAAATAGAGATCAACAATGAGTAGTGTTAGAAATTGGGATCTCTGATTGGTAGAGTAGGGACCCTTCCTTCTAGTCTGTAAGGGGATTACACTTCTAAAATAGCTTGGCATGAGCAGTCAGGCTTATCTCAGATGCAATATGTAAAGCATTTGCACATAACACACAGTAAACAGTGAAAACACTACCAAAGTACACACCAGTCTTTAGAAAAAATAGCAAATATTTATCTGTTTAAAACAAGACCAAACGATAAAAACAACATACTGTAGTCAAAACAAGAAGGTTGCAAATATAGACTTAAAATATAGTTCCTTGAAGTCAATACCTCCGTCTGGGGTTATCATGGCATCACAAACAAACAAATCTAACAGTTCAGGCTGACCGCGGCATTGTGGACCAGCTACGGTGTCAGGAAGACCCACAAAACAGTACCTTGGAAATACAGGGCATCGTGGACCTTGCGATGAACTCCAAAGTGGTGCCGACAACCGGAAAAATTTGGAGAGAAGCCTTAAACTTTCTCCCACTCTTGCCACTTGCTAGGCAAGTTTGGCAAGACCTACAATGTACATCAGACTGCCTTTGCATTTGGGGCCAAAAGAAAAAGGTGACAATCCTGTAAAAGGAGTTTTCCTGCTCCAAATGTCCTGCCAAAGGCACGTCGTGAGCCAGACTCAGTAGGATGATCCTTTAGTGCTGACCCAGGCACAGCAATCTTAGGATTGCTGTATAGAAGCTCATTCTCCCAGTAGATCCAGTTTGATCCAGACTGATCACAAGCTGCCTGGTCTGCAGCCTGCTGCTGCAAACCAACGAGAGAAGGTCACTCTCTCTGCTTTTTCAGAACTCCTCCCTGGCGGGACCCCCCTTCTGCTGCCAATGGGCTCAGCTCAGACAGGTCCCCTAGTTCGGCCCATTGTTCACCTGTAGGTTCCAGGGCATCCCCCTTAAGGTCAGCTTCCTCTTGGACAGTGGGACCTTCTGGGGCGGGTTTCCCCGCACCCATTGCCCTTTCTCTTGGAAGGCACCTGGGCCCCTGATTCAGGCTCCAGCTGCTCCTGATCACCCTTTCTGGCTGCCATGGACCAAGTGGTCATGCATGCCCACTCTGGCAACCCCAGCATCTGCAAGTGAGATCTGAGCTCCACATCTCTCCATAAGGACTGCTCCACATTGCTATCTTGCAGACAATCTTCAGGCATAGTGGAGCCAACAATCACCCTCAAGTAACCTTAGACTCTCCCCCTACTCTAAGGGAACCTGCATTGGTGCTCTGAGTCGTCTACAGATACCAGGTGACACCGGGCTGAGGTCACATTGGCTCCAGTACCTCAAAGAACCTCTACCGTTTGCCCCTTGATGGTCACCAGGCGCTGTATTTCTTAGTGATTGCAGGCTATATACTTCTCTGGACCATCTCACTGTCCCCTAGTGAGACAAGGGTCATTTCTACGGGATCCCTACCTGGTCACATGCAAAGCACTAACGGGGTCTCTTCTCTGCAACTTTTCCTGAAGAGACCCAAGGTTTATTATCTCCTGGGGTTTGGGAATCTTTACCCTGGGTAGTGGTTTGGGGCCCCTTTGCGTTACTCTTGTCCCCCTCCACTCTTGGCAGAGTCTTCCCCGTACACCTTCTTGTGAACCCTGGTATCACCCAGCGATCAGCCTCCATAGCAAGCTTCCTAGGGTCAGTCATCATACTATCAATCAAGTGCTGGTACAGCTCTGCAAAATCTCCAGTTGGATGAGCAAATCTCTCCTCAAACTAAACGAAGATAAATCAGAGATCCTAATGCTAGGCAATCAATCCAAAACCCACTACAAAGCTTTTGTCGCCACCATGCATGGGACCAGTCCCCACCCAAAAAAAAAGAAATAAAAAGCCTGGGTGTCTGGCTCGATCAGGACCTCAATTTCCAAACACAAGCTAGGAAAACCGCGGGAACCTGCTTCAGCCTACTACGCACCTCTCGCAAAATCCTTCCACTTTTACCCCCCCACTTCATAAAATTACTCATGGAAGGCCTCATCCTGTCCAGGCTGGATTACGGAAATGCCCTATACCTTGGCGCCCCGAAATCGTTCATAAACAAACTCCAACTGGTTCAGAATTCAGCTGCGAGGCTGCTCACAGGCACAAAAAAACGATGTTCCGCTAACCGTGCCCTAAGCTCCCTACACTGGCTCCCAATCCATGAGAGAATCAACTTCAAATACCTCTGTATCACACATAAAATTCTACAAGACAAAGGCCCCCCCAATCCTGCGATCCCTGATCAAACCATACAAAGCCAACAGGAATCTTAGACCTGCCCACCTTTCTCTAGCAAACGTCCCCAAAGTCAAAAGGGCACGTTCAGGAGGACGCTCATTCTCATACAACGCCTCCAAACTCTGAAATTCCCCTACCCTCAACATTCGCAGGGAAAATGACCTATTAAAATTTCGTAAGCTCCTGAAAACATGGATGTTCCCTTAGGCCCCTTCTGCTCCCGAGATCTTTCTATGAGGTCAGCGCTGGGACGCCCCCGGGTAGCTATGCGCTCTATAAATCCAATTCCAATTCCAATTCAAATTCCAAACCACCTCTGTATGTCATCTCCCATCTTGTGCTCTTTGCCTACATTCTTGGGGATGTGTCCTACTCTGAGTGCACTGAGGAATTGCTGCCACCATCTGTGCTGGACCTAGTCCTCTGATCCAGCTCCTTTACTCTAAGCTCATGGTCAAACATTCTCTTTTTCTCTTCCATTGCCAGCTTGAGCCTCTCCAGCTCCATTGCATCTCTCCTTGGTTCTCGGCTGTCTTCCAGCTCCTCTGGGGACAGACCACTGCTGTCTGGCCTGGAGGAGCCCTCCCCTCCCAATAGAACACCAACCCTTTGAATAGGCTCCTCAGCCTTCACACTAAGATCTCCAGACTGCCCACTAGCATGTCTGACTGTGACCCTGACCCACAGTGCCTTTTGTAGCTCTTCTTTCCTGGTGAGATCTCTGTATTGCTACAAGCCCTCCTATGTATTGGGACCACATGATGACCTTTGACTAACATTGTTTTAATTGACTATGTGTTTTAATTTACTACAACATCATTTTCTGTGCACTTGTATTTTTCCTTGTGATTTTATTTTGTGTTTCTTTGTAGCGCGGGGGAGTGTTTCAGAGTAGGACAGCCTTAGCCTTGCCAGGAACAGAACGTGTGTGATATTCAGTTGAAAGCATGAGAGAGAGTAATGTATAGAATGTGCTACTCATTCTCAGAGTGTAATGCTGTAGGCAATGGTGTACAAATGTGCATTATGTTATACATTGTGAAATGGAGTTTTACCTATAACATGCCCTAAACTCTATCTTGAATTCTGACTGTGTCTATCTTGGGCTCTGCACACACAAGCAGGCCCCCAGGTTACTCAGGGGTATTTTGGTTATTCATGTTCAAGATTGTTTTCTATACTTTTAGAGATGTTTTCGACTGCCGCAAGCTTCACTAAGATATGGGTCTGGAACATGTGTGGGAGTGCAACGAGAATATTTGAGGACTCCTTTGCTTTGGAATGCTTGAATGGAGCCCGGCCAGCTCGGGTAACCTTCCTTGCTGTAAAGGATGTCTTCTCATTCATTGAGAATATTATAAAACTGGAGTTTCTTGCTCGAAAACCGGGTTTCCCCTGAGAGATGGACCAGTCTGCTCAGTGCTGCATTCCCCAGTCTGAGAAGTCTCTTGACCCCAGGACTGCAATTTGGGAACTCCCAGTCTTGTGTGGGCTAAGATGAAGATATTGCAGCCGGTGAGGTATTTTCTCTGATCATTGGTATTGAGATATATGTATAGATATAGAGTTATTTTTACATGCGTTTCGTGTGCTGAATGACCAGCCTATGAAGTATTTTTATTCATTGGTTCTTGCTAATCGGCATCATCTGATGTATTAGGTGTATATATTTTATATGCTTCCATTCTGTGTATACATGCTCTTTATATGTGATTCTTCCATTTAACAGTGCTTATTTCTAATATTTGATTACGTGCATTTGACAGTGCTTGTTTCTTGCATTAGACACCCATTATTATTATATTTGCTCTCTTGCATTTGAATAATGAGTATTTAATTTATTATAATCTGCTCATGTTATGCTCCAATATTATGTGGCTCATTATTTGCCATAATTTTACCATAACTATCTGCTTGTGTTTATCTCATGCATTTGAACTTGTGATACATATATATATATATATATATATATATATATATATATATATATATATATATATATATATATATATATATATATTTGCATGTTGTTTTCATTTGACATCTGGGAAAGTCTTTCTGTTAGAGAGTGTTATGCTAATAAAACCCCATGCTTTATTCTGAAAACGGTCTCTTGATGTGAGTCATTTGGTGAGGGTAGAGCCCCTTTCCACTTGTTTTCTTCCTTTGCAGAATGCCTTTGCTTGGGAGTGCTGAATTTGTTTTATTTGGGTATGTAAAGCAAGCCAGGCCTCTGATTTGGACTTTCTGGTTTTTGCAAATAACCTTCAGCTCCTTCATGTTGTGGGATTCCAACCTTTCTTCCTCAAAGTCCACTTCCAGGGATGCAACTAATGATGCTATTAACTCAGGCATGATGCAGTAGAAAGTTCAAGCTTAACCACATTAGAAGGCACAAAAATAGACACAAAAGTATGTGGTATGTAGTGGTGTTAGATATGGTACTAGTGTAGACCAATCACTGGAGGTCAAGTGCCAACACACGTTCTGTCCTCTCTGCTGACAACCAGGTGTACCCTGTCTAAGTAGGGACACTTACTTCTAGTCAGGATAAGGGTATTACACTTCTAAAATAACCCCTGCTCACCCCTTGGTAGCTTGGTACGAGCAGTCAGGCCTATCTCAGAGGCAATGTGTAAAGCATTTGCACGTAACACACAGTAATACAGTGAAAACACTACAAAGTACACCACACCAGTTTCGGAAAATAGCCAATACTTATCTGTGTAAAACTAGATCAAGATGATAAAAATCTAACATACAGTAGTCTAAATACAAAGATTGCTAAAATAGACTTTAAATACAGTTCCTTTGAGTTGATAGCTCTGCCTGGGGCTATCACAGCATTGTGAACAAAGAAACCCGACAGTTCTGGCGGATTGCGGCATTGTGGGCCAGCTACAGTGTCGGGAAGACCTGCAAAACAGTACCTTGGAAATGCAGAGCATCGTGGACCTTGCGATGAACTCCAAAGAGGCGGCATCAGCAGGCGTCAGTCCCGGAGGTCAGTGCTGGGGTCGTTGGGCTCTTGCAGTCACACGCGTTGCAGATTAAATGCTGTGAGTTTAAAGTCAAGAGGGCCGGCACCAGGGCTTTGGTGCAAAGTAGAGCGGTGAGGCATTGTGTGCCCTCAGGTCACTGTGCAGGCAGCAGCTCAGTGCGGTGTCCAGCGGCGTCGGTGTGACCAGGGCTGCAGTTCGAGGTGGAGCACTGCTCATTGCAGTGCTGGCAGGTCACGGTGCAGGCAGGGCCGTCATCATTGCTGAAGCGCTGTCATTTGTAGACGATTCAGAGTCAATCAATCAGGGGATTTATTTGGCGCGCTACTCATCCGCAAGGGTCTCAAGGCACTGAGGAGTAGGGGGGTGTGCAGCTCTGGTTCAATCAAAGAGCCAGGTCTTGAGGTTCTTCCTGAAGGTGCGGAGGGTGGGGAAGCGTCTGAAGTTCACAGGGAGCTCATTCCTGGCTTAGACTGAGACGTAGGAGAAAGCTCTTCCTCCTGCTCTGGGTCTGTGGGTGCGAGGTGTCTCTGCAAGGGCGAGGTCTGCAGAGCGGAGGTTCCTCTTGGCTACGTGGAAGGAGACTCTCTCGTTGAGGTATTTAGGTCCGATGTTGTTGAGGGATTTGAAGGTGTGGGTGAGCAGTTTGAAGGTAACTCTCTTCTCGACAGGGAGCCAGTGGAGGTCACGTAGGCGCTGGGTCATGCGTTTGTGCCGTGGTGTTCTGAGGACGAGTCTGGCTGTGGCATTCTGGATGGTCTGTAGCCTGTGTAGGAGAGTTCTGTTGATTCCGGCATAGAGGGTGTTGCAGTAGTCCAATCTGCTGGTTATGAGTGCATGGGTGACAGTTTTTCTGCATTTTGGGGGTATCCATTTGAAGGATCCAAGGGCAGTTGAAGCTGGTGGAGGCGATGGAGTTGATCTGGCGGGTCATGGTGAGGGAGGAGTCGAGGATGATGCAGAGATTCAGTGCGTGGTCTGTCAGGGTAGGCAGGCTCCTGAGGGCAGAGGGCCACCAGGTTTTGTCCATGGCGGAGGACCTCGGTCTTCTCTGAGTTGAGCTTCAGGCAGCTGCTTTTCATCCAGGTAGCTACGTCGCTCATTCTTTCCTGGAGACAGAGTCTGGTGTCTTCAGGAAGGGAGAGGATAAGCTGGGTGTTGTCGGCGTAGGATACTATGTTGAGCCCGTGTTGTCTGACGATGGCGGCGAGGGGGGCCATGTAGATGTTGAAGAGCGTGGGGCTGACCGATGATCTTTGGGGAACTCTGAATTTGATATGTGTGAGTTCGGAGAGGAAAGGAGGGAGTCTGATCCTCTGGGTTCTGTCGGAGAGGAAGGATCGGATCCAGAAAAGGGCGGTTCTTCGCATCCCTGCATTGGGAGTCTAGCTGCGAGGGTGCGATGTGAGACTGTGTCGAAAGCTGCGGAGAGGTCTAGTAGGATGAGGGCTGAGGTGTGCCTCTGGTCTAGTAGCATGTGGATGTCGTCGGTGGCCGCGAGGAGGGCCGTCTCAGTGCTGTGGTTGCTGCGAAATCCAGACTGTGAGGCGTCCAGGATGGAGTTTTCTTCAATGAAGGTGGTCAACTAGGTGTTCACGATTCTCTCTGTGACTTTGGCAGCGAAGGGGAGGAGAGAGATGGGCTGGTAGTTTTTCAGATGTGTTGGGTCAGCCGCGGGCTTCTTGAGGAGAGGTTTGACCTCCGACCGCTTCCAGTCATCGGGGAAGATGCCGGATTCAAAAGAGGTGTTGATGGTGCGTCCTAGCTCGGGTGCGATGGCGGCGGCAGCGGCTCTGTGGTAGATGTGAGGTGGACAGAGGTCCGTGGGGGCTCATGAGTGGGTGTTCTTCATGGTCACAGTGGTTTATTCGACGGTGGCAGGATTCAGGTAGTGATGATCGGCTCATTGTCGGTGGTACTGGAGCGTGGGGTGGTGTCCGGTGTCTGTCCGCTGAAGTTGTCATAGAGGGCCTTGATTTTCAGATGGAATTAGGAGCGGAGCTTGTTGCAGAGTTCCTGAGATGGTGTGCTGTTCGTTAACCCTGGGCAATGAACTCCGCTCTGCCAGCGGAGTTTGCGGAGATTTGTTAACTATGCATGCCATTGAAAACACGGAATTCAGTCAAAAACTCTGTTCATCCACTTAGCGGAGTCAGCTACTAAACTGCACCTACAAATGCTTTGACAAAGCAATTATACATGCAAAAAAAATATATAATCAATTCACAAAAATGAAAAATATCAGGTAATGAGAGAGGTGAGGATTTTGGGGTCCCCATAACCTAGGGGAGGACCAAGCAGATGCCTTGAACACAAAGAGCATATCATGCTGAACCATTCAGTGGTGGTCCCATCCTCTTAGGCCAACCCCAAGCACAGTTATGGGCAAAAATACAATCCCAACCAAACGCCCTGCAAAGCATTATGGGACGAGATTAGCAGTGGGCAGCGAATATTATAGTATCTAATATCAAAATATTTCTCAAGGGGCAGCAGCTCTCGGGCTGAGCTGAGAGCTAATACTATAAATTCTACAAAGAGCTGCAGTTCAACTAGTTGTTGCTAGGTGTCCCTGAAGTCAAATGAGGAACACCTGGTAATGACTAGTGGAACTGCAGCTTCATGAAAGGGTTTCAATGCTTTTGCATTTGACTCATGAGGGACACCTAGTAACGACTAGTTGAATTGCAGCTCTTTGTAGAATTATTTTGATATTGGATACTATATTATTCACTGCCACTGCTAATCTCGTCCCATAATGCTTTGCAGGGCCTTTGGTTGGGAATTTGTTTTCAAGGCACCTGCTTGGTTCTCTCCCTAGGTTAGGGAGGATCCCAAAATCATCACCTCTCTCACTGCTTGCTAAATGTTCACTTTTGTGAAATGACTATATGCATTTTAGCATGTAAAGACAGAGATATTTGTTATTTTAACAAAAGTATATGAGGTCTCTGTTTTAATAATTGGGAGTCCGACAGAGCGAAGTTGCAGAATTCACTGAGTTATTGTTCAACTTCGTGGAATTCCGCATAGTAGTACTCCGCCAACTACGCCCACACTTAATGTCCATGGCTTTGCTGGGGGGTTTGGTTAATTGCTGTATGATGTTGAAGAGTTCGTTGGCGTTGTTTGCATTGGTGTGGATTTTTTTCCTGATGAAAGTCCGCTTGGTGTCTCTTAAACGCTGTTGATATTCCTTCAGGGCATTCCGGTAGCTGTTCAGGTCTTCGGTGGTTTTCCGGTTTTGCCAGGTTTTCTTGAGGCATCTATAGGAGTGCATGGCTGCTTGGAGATCGGTGGTGAACCAAGCTGCTTTTAGGGGTTGTTGTTTGCCCGGGTGGCGGAGGGGTGCGAGCTTGTCAGCGCATCTGGAGATCCAGCGGTGAAGTTCCTGGGCTGCGGAGTTGGCGTCAGTCGTGGAGCAGGGTGGATCTAGGAGGAGGGTGGCTTTGAGGTGCTCCTCTGTGATCTTGCTCTAGTTCCTTCGAGGCGGGTGTGGGGGGGTTTGGGTCCGGTGGATGTGTTGAAGGTGAAGTGCACGCAGTGGTGGTCCATCCAGGGGGCTGCGAGGTATGGCTAAAATTGATTTTCGTCCCTCCAGCGAAGATGGGGTCGAGGGTGTGTCCAGCTCTGTGCGTGGGGGTGGTGATGAGCTGCTTCAGTCCGAGGTTGGAGAGGTTGTGGAGGAGGGTGATGTGGAGCATTGTGAACAAAGAAACCCGACAGTTCAGGCGGATTGCGGCATTGTGGGCCAGCTACAGTGTCGGGAAGACCTGCAAAACAGTACCTTGGAAATGCAGAGCATCGTGGACCTTGCGATGAACTCCAAAGAGGCGGCATCAGCAGGGGTCAGTCCCGGAGGTCAGTGCAGGGGTCGTTGGGCTCTTGCAGTCACACGTGTTGCAGATTAAATGCTGTGAGTTTAAAGTCAAGAGGGCCGGCACCGGGGCTTTGGTGCAAAGTAGAGCGGTGAGGCATTGTGTGCCCTCAGGTCACTTTGCAGGCAGCAGCTCAGTGCGGTGTCCAGCGGCGTCGGTGTGACCAGGGCTGCAGTTCGAGGTGGAGCACTGCTCATTGCAGTGCTGGCAGGTCACGGTGCAGGCAGGGCCGTCATCATTGCTGAAGCGCTGTCATTTGTAGACGATTCAGAGTCAATCAATCAGGGGATTTATTTGGCGCGCTACTCAGCCGCAAGGGTCTCAAGGCACTGAGGAGTAGGGGGGTGTGCAGCTCTGGTTCAATCAAAGAGCCAGGTCTTGAGGTTCTTCCTGAAGGTGCGGAGGGTGGGGAAGCGTCTGAAGTTCACAGGGAGCTCATTCCTGGCTTTGACTGAGACGTAGGAGAAAGCTCTTCCTCCTGCTCTGGGTCTGTGGGTGCGAGGTGTCTCTGCAAGGGCGAGGTCTGCAGAGCGGAGGTTCCTCTTGGCTACGTGGAAGGAGACTCTCTCGTTGAGGTATTTAGGTCCGATGTTGTTGAGGGATTTGAAGGTGTGGGTGAGCAGTTTGAAGGTAACTCTCTTCTCGACAGGGAGCCAGTGGAGGTCACGTAGGTGCTGGGTCATGCGTTTGTGCCGTGGTGTTCTGAGGACGAGTATCGCTGCGGCATTCTGGATGGTCTGTAGCCTGTGTAGGAGAGTTCTGTTGATTCCGGCATAGAGGGTATTGCAGTAGTCCAATCTGCTGGTTATGAGTGCATGGGTGACAGTTTTTCTGCATTTTGGGGGTATCCATTTGAAGGATCCAAGGGCAGTTGAAGCTGGTGGAGGCGATGGAGTTGATCTGGCGGGTCATGGTGAGGGAGGAGTCGAGGATGATGCAGAGATTCAGTGCGTGGTCTGTCAGGGTAGGCAGGCTCCTGAGGGCAGAGGGCCACCAGGTTTTGTCCATGGCGGAGGACCTCGGTCTTCTCTGAGTTGAGCTTCAGGCAGCTGCTTTTCATCCAGGTAGCTACGTCGCTCATTCTTTCCTGGAGACAGAGTCTGGTGTCTTCAGGAAGGGAGAGGATAAGCTGGGTGTTGTCGGCGTAGGATACTATGTTGAGCCCGTGTTGTCTGACGATGGCGGCGAGGGGGGCCATGTAGATGTTGAAGAGCGTGGGGCTGACCGATGATCTTTGGGGAACTCTGAATTTGATATGTGTGAGTTCGGAGAGGAAAGGAGGGAGTCTGATCCTCTGGGTTCTGTCGGAGAGGAAGGATCGGATCCAGAAAAGGGCGGTTCTTCGCATCCCTGCATTGGGAGTCTAGCTGCGAGGGTGCGATGTGAGACTGTGTCGAAAGCTGCGGAGAGGTCTAGTAGGATGAGGGCTGAGGTGTGCCTCTGGTCTAGTAGCATGTGGATGTCGTCGGTGGCCGCGAGGAGGGCCGTCTCAGTGCTGTGGTTGCTGCGAAATCCAGACTGTGAGGCGTCCAGGATGGAGTTTTCTTCAATGAAGGTGGTCAACTAGATGTTCACGATTCTCTCTGTGACTTTGGCAGCGAAGGGGAGGAGAGAGATGGGCTGGTAGTTTTTCAGATGTGTTGGGTCAGCCGCGGGCTTCTTGAGGAGAGGTTTGACCTCCGACCGCTTCCAGTCATCGGGGAAGATGCCGGATTCAAAAGAGGTGTTGATGGTGCGTCCTAGCTCGGGTGCGATGGCGGCGGCAGCGGCTCTGTGGGCGATGTGAGGTGGGCAGAGGTCCGTGGGGGCTCATGAGTGGGTGTTCTTCATGGTCACAGTGGTTTATTCAACGGTGGCAGGATTCAGGTAGTGATGATCGGCTCATTGTCGGTGGTGCTGGAGCGTGGGGTGGTGTCCGGTGTCTGTCCGCTGAAGTTGTCATAGAGGGCCTTGATTTTCAGATGGAATTAGGAGCGGAGCTTGTTGCAGAGTTCCTGAGATGGTGTGCTGTTCGTTAACCCTGGGCAATGAACTCCGCTCTGCCAGCGGAGTTTGCGGAGATTTGTTAACTATGCATGCCATTGAAAACACGGAATTCAGTCAAAAACTCTGTTCATCCACTTAGTGGAGTCAGCTACTAAACTGCACCTACAAATGCTTTGACAAAGCAATCATACATGCAAAAAAAAAATATAATCAATTCACAAAAATGAAAAATATCAGGTAATGAGAGAGGTGAGGATTTTGGGGTCCCCATAACCTAGGGGAGGACCAAGCAGATGCCTTGAACACAAAGAGCATATCATGCTGAACCATTCAGTGGTGGTCCCATCCTCTTAGGCCAACCCCAAGCACAGTTATGGGCAAAAATACAATCCCAACCAAACGCCCTGCAAAGCATTATGGGACGAGATTAGCAGTGGGCAGCGAATATTATAGTATCTAATATCAAAATATTTCTCAAGGGGCAGCAGCTCTCGGGCTGAGCTGAGAGCTAATACTATAAATTCTACAAAGAGCTGCAGTTCAACTAGTTGTTGCTAGGTGTCCCTGAAGTCAAATGAGGGACACCTGGTAACGACTAGTGGAACTGCAGCTTCATGAAAGGGTTTCAATGCTTTTGCATTTGACTCATGAGGGACACCTAGTAACGACTAGTTGAATTGCAGATCTTCGTAGAATTATTTTGATATTGGATACTATATTATTCACTGCCACTGCTAATCTTGTCCCATAATGCTTTGCAGGGCCTTTGGTTGGGAATTTGTTTTCAAGGCACCTGCTTGGTTCTCTCCCTAGGTTAGGGAGGATCCAAAAATCATCACCTCTCTCACTGCTTGCTAAATGTTCACTTTTGTGAAATGACTATATGCATTTTAGCATGTAAAGACAGAGATATTTGTTATTTTAACAAAAGTATATGAGGTCTCTGTTTTAATAATTGGGAGTCTGACAGAGCGAAGTTGCAGAATTCACTGAGTTATTGTTCAACTTTGTGGAATTCCGCATAGTAGTACTCCGCCAACTACGCCCACCCTTAATGTCCATGGCTTTGCTGGGGGGTTTGGTTAATTGCTGTATGATGTTGAAGAGTTCGTTGGCGTTGTTTGCATTGGTGTGGATTTTTTTCCTGATGAAAGTCCGCTTGGTGTCTCTTAAACGCTGTTGATATTCCTTCAGGGCATTCCGGTAGCTGTTCAGGTCTTCGGTGGTTTTCCGGTTTTACCAGGTTTTCTTGAGGCATCTATAGGAGTGCATGGCTGCTTGGAGATCGGTGGTGAACCAAGCTGCTTTTAGGGGGTGTTGTTTGCCCGGGTGGCGGAGGGGTGCGAGCTTGTCAGCGCATCTGGAGATCCAGCGGTGAAGTTCCTGGGCTGCGGAGTTGGCGTCAGTCGTGGAGCAGGGTGGAACTAGGAGGAGGGTGGCTTTGAGGTGCTCCTCTGTGATCTTGCTCTAGTTCCTTCGAGGTGGGTGTGGGGGGGTTTGGGTCCGGTGGATGTGTTGAAGGTGAAGTGCACGCAGTGGTGGTCCATCCAGGGGGCTGCGAGGTATGGCTGAAATTGATTTTCGTCCCTCCAGCGAAGATTGGGTCGAGGGTGTGTCCAGCTCTGTGCGTGGGGGTGGTGATGAGCTGCTTCAGTCCGAGGTTGGAGAGGTTGTGGAGGAGGGTGATGGAGTCAGGGTCATTGCGGTTGTCGAGGTGGAAATTGAGGTCTCCGAGTAGAATGTAGTCCGTGGAAGCTAAGGCGTGGGGTGCGATGAGGGCGGCGATGGCAGTAGTGGATTGAGCGCATGGTCCGGGGGGTCCGTAGGCGAGGGTGCCCCATAGCATGGTCCTGGATCTGGAAGTGGAGGTGTTCTGGTTTGGAGTGGGGTTTGCTTGTGTTGGAGGTGGAGAGTCGAAGGGAGATCTTGTGAGCAATGGCGAATCCTCCTCCTGGGCGGCGGGGTGGTCTCTTCTCTGGATCTTGTAACCGTCGGGGATGGCAGTGGCGATGTCGGGGCCGGAGGTGGGATTTGTCCAGGTTTCGGTGAGGAAGGTGACATTGGGCAAGAGGGTGTTGAGCAGGTCCCAGATCTCAATGGCGTGTCTGTGTAGGGAGCGTACGTCGAGGAGGATGCATGTCAGGGCTGCGGTGGTGTGGGCGTCCAGTGAGTTTTTGGAGGTCTTGGGGGTACAGTTGATGGTGAAGGATCGTCGGCAGTGTCTGCAGGAGAACTGTCCTTGGGTGGTGTTCGGTGTGGCTCTTTGGCAGCCGTTGAGTCTTCCGGGGTTGAGTGAGTAGAGGGAGGCAGAGATGTATCGGCAGGGTTCCGGCGATCCAGGGTTCCTGGCGCTGGCTGTGGTCGGATTGCGGACGGGCGCAGACGGGCTTGCCTTAGGCACGCCTTCGGGGTCATTGAGCCTGGGCTGTGGTGTGTGATGGAGGTGGTGCATCGAGTAACTTACGAGCGGTGCCCCCAGGCCATGATGCAGGCAGCAGTGTCAAGGTTGGAGGGGAGCATTGTCATTGGAGAGGCAAGGCACTGATGTGAAGCAAGGCAGTGCAAAGTGCGGTGCCCTCAGGTCATGTGCAAGCAGCGGCTCAGTGGCAGCATTCGGTGGGGTCACTGGTGAGACCAGGGTTGCGGTGTTAAGCAGGGCGGTGCCAAGAGGGCACAGAGCCAGCAGCAGCGTCGTTGATGGCACAAGGTTGCTGTTTCTTCTGTTGCAGCACAAACACACAGTTTCCAGTGATGGTAGCAGATGATCTTGAAGTCTTTGCTGGTCCTGAGACTTCTTGAACAGGGGGCGAGCTCTACTTCAAGTCCTTGGAGAAACTCAGGAATATAAGTTGCAGAAAGTTCAATCAAGTCCTTCGACTACCAAAGACCTAAGCAGCAACTGCAGGACAACCCAACAAAGCAACACACAGAAAAGGGGCAGTACCCCTTCTGGCTGATCTTCCAGCTCTTCTTTTTGGCAGGTTCCTTAGTTCAAAAGAGTTCTAAAGTTCTGGGATTAGGGCCCCCATATTTATATTACTTTACCTTTGAAGTCATAGGTAGAAAGTCTCTTTTGCTCAGTAAAAACCAGTTCTGTCCTCCCTGGTCCAGCCTCAATACATGAGGTGGAAACAGCATTGTGCAGAGCAGACACAGCCTATTCAGGCGCTAATGAGAACTCCTCTCACCACTCTAAATAAAAAAAAAAGATCTATTCAGCCTGGCTATGAGCCACCCAGGAAAGGCAGGACACACCTCAACCCTCCCCCCTCTTGTGACTGTCTAGAGTGAGTGCACATTCCTAGCTCCTACAACCCCAAAACCAGACAGTGAATACACAAACAGGCGGAGGCACAAAAGATGATTAAACAAGAAAATGCCCACTTTCTAAAAGTGGCATTTTCAAGCACACAATTTAAAATACACCTTCCCTAAAAGATGTGTTGTTAAATTCAGAGTTCAGAGAGCCTACATTCCAAATCTCTAGCTGTTCCCAATGGAACGTTATACTTCTAAAAATGTTACAAGGCAGCTCCCATGTTATCCAATGGGAGAGAAAGTCCATGCAATAGTAAAAAACAAAACTGGCAGTATTTCACTATCAGGACATATAAAACACACCAGTACATGTCCTACCTTTCACATACACAGCACCCTGCCCAAGGGGGTACCATGGACCTACCTTAGGGGTGCCCTATCTGAAAGAAAAGGGAAAGTTAAGGCCTTGCAAGAGGGTGCACTTGCTAGATCGACATGGCAGTTGAAACTGCACACAGACACAGCAGTGGCAGGTCTGAGACACCTTCGAAAGGCTACTTGGGTGGGTGGCACAACCAGTGCTGCAGGCCACTAGTAGCATTTGATTTACAGGCCCTGGGCACACACAGTGCACTGTACTAGGGACTTACCAGTAAATCAAATATGTCAATCATGGAAATCCAATCATAACACAATTAAAAGCAGGAGAGCTTCCACTTGAACACTGAATAGAAGTGAGAAAGTGTGCAGAGACTCTAGACCAGAAAAACGAAGTCCAGCATACCATCAAAAACAGGAGGACAGTAAGCAAACGAGACAGGAGAAACATTCCAGAAGATGCCAGGGCTAACAAGCAGAAAGAGGCAAAATAAAGGTCAGAAAGAGGCAAAACAGAGTTTAGCAATGAGCAGAAAAAGGCAAAATAAAGCCAGCAATGAGCAGAAATAGGCAAAATCAGCAGCAGCTCCTCCACTATGGCGAAGAAGTGTCGCTCCCCTGCCCGCAGAGGCAAAAGAAAATGATAACTTGAATTTTCGTCCTGTAGCCGAGTCTTGGAGGGAGGTCCACAGCACTGCAGCAGGGGGAGGAGGAGTGGTGGGCACTGCTGTCAGCGTGCATAATGGTTTAGTCGGCTGTCTTAAGATGCCCCAACCGTCATGTGCACTGACATCTCTCCAAAGCAGCTCTATTGCTGGGTGGAGAGACTGGCTGGCACAGGCTCCCAGCTCCCGATGCAACACAAAACAAGCCTGCTCATCTCAATTTCGATGCTGCTCTCATGGGTATGAGAGCAGTGTCTGGATTGGCCATAGGGGAGTCTGGGAGCTTCAGCCTGTGCCACGAGAAGAAGAAGAGCGACGAGCAGGGGCGCAAGCAGAAGACCAGCAGGCAAGTTTTATTTTATTGTTTGTTTTGTTACAGGACCCCCCGAACCCATGCTGTGCCACCATATTTCCCTGCAACCAGCCGCTACTGGGCAAAATAGTGGTCAGAAATTAGCAGCAAGAGGTAGAATGAAGGTGAGAAACAAGCAGAAAGAGTCAGTGTAAAGGCCAGAAACAGCCAGAAAGAGGCAAAATAAAAGGTCAGAAAGGAGCACATGGGCCTCGTGGCACACTACTGGTTGGGGGATGAAGGCCCCTTGGCTGCCAATGGTTGTTGGGGGCCAAGAACCCCTATTGTTGCGACAAGTAACTCCCCCACAGGCGGACTGCTGAGACGTCGGAGACATAAAGATTCACACACTCACTTATACACTAACAAACACACTCACAAACCTACTCAGTCTCTCTTGCACCCACTCACAAACCCAATCAGACACTCCTGCACCCACTCATAGACCCAGTGAGACACTCATGTATCCACTCACAGAGACAACGGTATACGCATTGATTTTTCTGGAACCATGAACAGTAAACTAACAAAGGACACAACAGGTAATAGTGTAGACCATAGACAACAGGTATAATGCAAATACTTAATTTGATGTTTTATGTTTTTTGACTGACGCCGATAATTCCAGATAAATTGCTGCATTGTAATATAGATGAAATACTATGCCCTACATATATTCCTGTACTAAGTATATAGACAAAATAAATAAATATGAGGAATGCATGATGTATAAATATGGTAAAGAATTAGTAATAATATTGAAATGTTAGTAAAGATATATGCCCTTTGACTGATGCTGATAATTCCCAACTGAATTGTTGTAATAGGCGATAGAGATGAAAAACGAAGTTGTACCTAGGCACATTGGTGTATTATGTACATAAATAACGAAATAATATCAGGAATAAGCACTGAATACTGGCAATATAAATTCGGGAAAGAAACAGTAGCAGGATTGAAATGCCGTACATTTTATAAAGTGCTTATTATCCTATTGTGTTGTAGACAGGGACCGCAGCGGTAAATGAACATAAAACTATGACCTGATGATTTGTATTACGTTAGGAATATGCCAACAGGCAAGCCATCGTTAATTTTAACCCTCCGAAAATGCAGATATACTAATAGCTATAAGAGTACCCCTAACAGTAATACTTCTACATCGGGTAAGATTACCGGGAATGGGATACGAAAGATTGAAAAGATAAACGGTGTCCCGATTTGTAGTTTTGACAAAGACAAACAAACTACAAATATGGCGTCAAAACCACTTGCGGAACCCTAAATGTAACACAAAACTACTAAAATGGAGGAACGCTTAGTAGTGACTACAAACATAAAAATAACGATAACTATAACTAGAGGCACTTCGTGAAAACGGAATAAATAGTAAAAGTAAATTGAAGATACCACACACGCAACAAACAGTTTGTGTTGGTGATATCGTTCAATATTTGCCCGCGCACAAAGCAGAACGCATCACAGCTGAAACGGATTAACAACCGTGATCGCTATAAAAACCGTACTCCCGACACTCCTTTCAAACACCATCCGACGGGAGAGAGGACGTGTCCGAGGATCGCGAGCGGTATTTTGAAGGTAAGCAGTCAATTATGACTGGCTTAAACAGCAGTGTAGGGCGTTTTTGGCTCAAAGTATCGAAACTACAGAGAACCCTCGTCAATAACTATGGCGGTCCACTGAAACAGCTTAATTTAGTTCAACTCAAAATACTGGGGTCTAAATGGTGGGTGTAACTCTCATACAAATACAATCATCAGTATGAACACATAACTTAAACACAGTGTTCAAAGATTTAGCCTTACAAACCCAAAATTATGGGAGTAGACTAAGAAGTGGTAAATGGACAAAATATCATGACCTAAATGAACACTATAGCCCCGTATGAATAATATAAACAGAACAAATATACTGATACTGGAAAGTTAAAACAGATGTAAATACGTTTTCCTATCAGGTATCTGGGATTTAAAGAATAGCCAGATGCAGAGGCCGCCCAGTTAACCTATACTGCGAGAAGTTGAAGTTCCGCTAACATAACACACACAGGACCATAAGGACCACATGGACTCGGTATGTAATGTGATAGAGCTATTAACTACCTACCCTTAAATAATACTTTTAAATAACATTTTAAAATAGGGATAACTACATTGAAATCCTTATACCGCCTTTTTTCAGCGGAAGGACGATTCTGAGTAACGTTCTACCCCAAGCTGAAGAGCAAATTCTAAAGACGCAAATAAAAGGAAAAGACACGTAAAACAGCGATTCTCCTGTTTTTAAGTAAGTGACATGAGAAATTCACCTAGCTGTTGCTTGTATAGAAGGGTAATGGCGTAAAAGATGATATAATAGAGTTTTCTCCTATGTTACAGAGACTAATCAAACCGTAACGTAGTTGAGGACCAATCCTCAAAGACAAGAAGTTGGATTGTCCGGAAAATACTGGCCACAAAAGTAAGATGGTCATTATAATTAGACAGTGGTATATAAGGTACTAGGAGCGACTAACACTTTAGAGATAGTTCTAAAATAAAAACCCTCAGCATTAAATTAGATATTAATTGTTTTTATTTAAAATTTTAGAAAGAAGCGCAATACTTTTGTATCCAAAAGTCTGTCCTGAAGAAGGTGCCCTAAAGATCCCCACGCACCGAAACGCGTCGACAAAAGGACCACTTGACTCAACACATAGTGCATGAGTTTTTTACTGAATATATGTGAAAAGTTTGGTTTTTTACTATGTAATTTGTAAAATTTTATGAATTTATGCTTTTGAGCGATAACAAGAACAGGATCAATGCTGTATTAGACTAGGGAACGCTCAAAATAAATGATTTTATGTATGATATGATACACTTTTTTGTGAATTGTATATGAATTTTAACCAAGTAAAAATAAAAAGCTGAGAGAAACAAAACTATTCTAGTGTGGAGTATAAAATTAGTACCTATATAGCCTGTCAGTTCAGCCAGTCATATAATATACTATTAGTAGACTAGTTGGTCACTAAATTGTAGCACAACACAGAAAGGAACCTTGTTTTTTGTTATTACGTTGATACCCAGTCCTTTCTGGTTTATCTGGGAAACTCTCTTCTTTGAAGACACTCACAGAGACACCCAGACACTCACGTACCCATTTGCGGAGCCACTCAGACTCACACATACCCACTTATTCACCCACTCAAACACCCAGTGAGACACTTTTGTAGCCACTCACAGACCTATAGACACTCACATGCCTACTTACACACCCACTGAGACACTCATATACTCACTCAAACACCCATTGGAACAATCATGCACTTAGTCACACACTCACTGTCAAAGGTTACATGGTACAGTTAGGAAATAACAGTGAAAAATCATATAAATTCACTGAAATAAACCAAAGGTTACAGGGACGTTATAGTCAGGGAATAGAATTTAAAAAAATGTAGAAATTCACTGAAAAAAACCGAGGTTACAGGGAGGTTATAGTTAGGCTCAGATTTCACTCATACAAAACCACATAAAATTCAGTACGTATAGTTACCTGAGCTAACTATAACTTATGCCCCAGCAATACACTGCTTATGACCTCTCATATTACATCACTCATGACATCTCAAATGACATCACTGATGACATCATCCACAGAAGCACTCACACCCCTATACAACCTTTCATACACTCACTCACACACACAGACACTCACATGCCGATTCACACAACTATAAAAGTACTCACACAACTAGTCACTCATCCAAACAGCCACTCAGACACCCACTTAATCACTCATTGAGCCTGGTCATACAACCAGTCCATCAACCATACATCCACTCACACAGCTACACACACACCCATACAGCTACTGACATCTAATTATTCACCTATACAACCACTTACACACTTACTCACTCACCAATACAGCCTCTCAACAGAACCACTCACTCACTCCTATATACTCACACACACACACACACCCACACAGCCACTTACATACCCATTCACGCATCCACACAACCACTCACACAGCCACTCAACCATACAACCAATGCCACAGACACTCACTCTTCCACAGAGCAACTCACACACCAAATCACCTAACCAGCCGCTCAAACATTCACTCACTCATACAGCGAGTCACTCACTGATACAGCCATTCATACAGACTCACTCATCCACTAATACAGCCTCTGAAAAAGCCACTTTTTTTCCAGAGTTTTATATAGCGCGACCTTGACCCGAATCAGGTATCTGAGCGCTTTACATAGCACCAGTTACATTACATGAGGACACATTCATTTTTGTTAGGCACAGGGAGATTAAGTGATTTGCCCAGAATCACAGGATATTCAGCGTCATTGCCGAGACTCAAACCCAGTTTCCCAGATTTTAGGTCGACTGCCCTAGCCGTTAGGCCAACTCCTCTCCCCACTAAGTAACCTGCACAGCTACTCAGACACTCACCTATATATCCATACAGCCACTTGCACACATGCACAGTCACTCAGACACCCACTGACACACGGATACAAACATTGACTCACATGAATTATGTCAAAAAAAGGAATCATTCACTCGTAGTACACAAAGTATACTAAGTTAAATTTATTGGTACCTTAGTATATACGTTTAACACACAAAAACATTTAGAAAACACTTATACTGATTGGATGATTTAATCAGTGATGTCATCAGTGATGTCACTGTCATGAGTGATGTAATATGAGGTCATAAGCAGTGCATTGTGGGGGCGTAGGTTATAGTTGGCTCAGGTAACTATAACTGCTGAATTTCAATGGTTTTGTGAGAGTCAAATCGGAGCCCAAGAATAGTGTTTTTTATTTTGCTCATAACTTTAGCACCGTTTGATGAATCTTTGCAAACTTTTCAAAACTAGTTTTGCCACTCACTTCAGCTGCTGTCTGGAACACCAGGGGGTCCCGAAAAATGCCTTTTTCCCATGCAATTTCCCATAGAGATTTTAGACATGACTACAGCCCGAAATCTGGACGGGATTACACCAAATTTGGCAGAAAACTACTCTAGGTCCAGAAAGAGCCCTTTATATAAGTTGGTAATGATCCATTCAGTAGTTTTGGAGTTATTAGAGAGCAAATATTTCTGGATATCTAGTGACACAAATCTTCCACAGATCTGACAGATCTCAAAATGAGATCTGATTGGCTGACAGCACCTCAACCAGGAAGTGCTAGCAGCCATCTTGGGACTCGGCCGAATCCTAAGATTTTTTTTTTTACAGATACTGGGGCAGGGTAGGAATACCCTAACTTCCTGAGGGTGGTGGCAGGGTTTTACTAGGCCCCCAGGTGGGCCAGGTCCCGGGAGAAATGTATTATTTAATATAAAGATTTAGGCTCTGTGAACCCCAACCCCTAGTGCTCTCCCTTCAGACAAATGGGAGGGGGACCACGTACCCCCCAGAGCCATTAATGGCACTGGGGACCCCATCCTCCAGGGATGGCTGCAGCTATGTCCTGCAGTGCCCACCCCAGGACATAGCGGTTTCCCTGCCCACACTAGTAGGGGCAGGGAAACCTGTGTTTGCTCTTGTTTTGCAGGAGCAATTTGAAAGCTACCACCAAGTGAGAGCAAACACTAAGTCCACTCCCAGCATGCAGGAGCATGAAAAATGCTTCCGCCTGCTGGGAGCGGACTTTTCATCTGTTTCCCTGCCAGCAATGAAGCGGGCAGGGACACAGATGAAATTATTACACCCGTCCACAGGAAGCAACATTTTTAGCAAGGTAGCAATGCCAGCTACCACTGGAGGCGGGACGCCAGCTAGTACATTGGGTCTCCCAGCTCCCAACAATGATGCAGTGGATTCCTAGGATGGGCTCCAGGGCACCCATCCTTTATTGGCCAGGCCCCAGGACATGGGGTCCCTGGGGCTGAAATAGGCCCGGGGAGGTGGGCCACGCTGCTCCCTCCCCATTTTTAATTGGGCAGGGCTTGAGAATGGGGTCCCGGGGAAGAAGCTAGCCTGGGAAGGTGGCTACATGCCCCCTCAATCCCTTTACAATATGGCTGGACCCTGGAGATGAGGTCCACGGGCAGGAAATCAGGCCCAGGAAGAGGGCTATGTGCACCCCTCCCCATTTACAATATGACTGTACCCTAGGAGATGGGGTATGCGGGGCCAAAATTGACCCCGGGAGTAGGGCTGTGTGCTCCCCTCCCCCATAAATTAAGTGGTGGGTCACGGGGATGGGGTCCCAGGGGCCAGAAATAGCCCGGGGGTCTGCATGCCCTCTTTACATAAACAATATGGCAGGGCCCAGTGAGATGGAGTCCCTGGATCCAAAATCGGCCTGGGGATGGGATTACGTGCCACCCTCCCGGGTTAGCTGTCTTTGGAAAGTTGGCCACAGGACCTCATCACATGACAGGCCCTGTGACCACCTCCCAGCTGCGCATGGCTGATGTCATTGATGATCTCATTGATCATAGACCATGTCATGAGTGATGTCACTGACAAATTCACCTAACTATAACATAACTTTAACCTTTGTTATTTTCTGTGAATTTGAAAGGTTTAAAAGTAATATTTAATTACTATACGTAAATCAAACCCCTAACCATGCATGGCAGAGGGTTGGCCACAGGGTCAGGCCAAGCCCTACGGCCAACCCCTCAAATGCACAAAACCCCATGCTGAGCACAACCTTCGGCTGTGCACACTGCAAGGTTGGCCACAAGGCCTGGCCTGTGGCCAATCCCCGTAAATGCAGCCAACTCCACACTGCACATGGCCTCCAGCCGTGCGCATTGGTGGATTGGCCACAGGCCACAGAACCCCCATCCCAGGGCCTTTTTGATTAATGTGGAGGGAAGCCATGTGTCACCCCTCCCCTAGCCTCATTAGGCCCTGGGGAACCCATTCCCCATGGCCACTACTTAAAATAAAGGGGTAGAGGGCCATGTGGGCCCCCTCCTTGACCTTTATTAGGCCTTGGCGACCAAATCCCCTAGGGGCCATGATTTTTTTATTAAAGGGGAGAGGGAACGCGTGGCCCCCCTTCCCAGTCTGAAATCGGTCCTGGGAACCCCATTCTGGGGCCTGGTGTGATATTTAGGGGGAGGGGCATGCAGTCCTCCTCCCAGGCTGATTTCAGACCCAGGGACACTATCCTCTGGGGGCCTAGCATAATTGTAGGGGGTAGGGAGGCATGATGACCCCTCCCTGAGCTGATTTTGGAACTGGGGTCCCTATCCCACAGGACCCCTTGTCATCTTTAGGGGGAGGGGCACGTGCCACACTCTCCGGGCAAATTTGAGCCCTCTGAACCTCAGGGTCCTCAACCGTTGTGCATGAAAAGTTTTGGGGTGAGCCATCAAGCAGGGGCTGAGGAAAAAGGTGGGTCCCAAAACACAAAATCCCCATGCATTTTCCATAGACTTCTCTAAGATGAGCTAAAGCAAAAACTGGTGAATGAAAGTAAAACAAATTTGCCAGAAAGCTAGATCTTGGTCCACAGGTTGTGCTTTTTGTGATTTGGTGCAAATTTGTTCAGTAGTTTTTGAGAAACTAAGGAACGAACATTGTATATCTGGACAGTTGGGTTTGCCACAGTCTCAAGAGACTCTTGCATGAGCGCCAATTTGAAAACAGAGTATTCTGGTTAGCCCACCCAGCTTTATTTCCCTTGGGCCATCTTGCTCCTGCATGTGTCAGACTTCTGCAAGTGCTTTGATTGGCTGCCAGCAACATGATAAAAAAGTTGATGGCAGCCATTGCAGGACTCAGGGACTTAGTCCTGTGTCCTGAAGAAAAAAGTAATCATAATATAAGGAGGCTTGGTAGAGATACCCTGACCTCCAAGGCCCCATGATAGAAACCTAGGCCAAAAAGAAAAAAAAATTGCCAAAAGATGGAGCCATCCTGCAAGTGTTTCACAGGATCAGAAAAAAACAACAAAAAACATAAAGGCGGCCGGCTGCATTCTGAAGCTTATGTCTCGGAGAGTCCCCCCCCAGGGCTGTATACAAAAATGGGTTTAGGACTGCATGGCACCTCTCCCCAGCCATAAATGTTCTTGAGGTGACATACCCCGGGGCCAAAATTAGTTTATATGGGGAGAGGGGGTTGAACCTTCAAAGTCCCAGGGGAGCCTAATTCCTGGGGCCAAAATATTACAAACTGGGGATGGGGCTATGCGATGGCCCTCCCTGAGCCTCCAAAGGCCTGGGGAGCCCACCACCAAGGATGAAATTTTACAAAGTGGGATAGAGGCTTCACTGCCACCGTCCCTACGCCATTAAAGGCCCAGGGAGCCCACCCACACAGCTGCTTACTTTAAGGGCTGGGGCCACCCTGCCACCTCCGTGGGCCATTAATGGCCCGAGACCTAATACCCGGCAGCTGGATTGTTTCTAACATGGAGTTCCGGACAATGTCTGCCAATAGGCGTGTTGCAGAATTATTATTCCTTTCGTGCCTCGCAGTATTCGCCTGAACAATGAAAGGCACAAGCGAGATTTGTCAGCCCCTGGTGCGATTTCCAGTCGCCAAAGAGCCTCCTGGGGCCATTTTGTAAAGCCGGCAGGCACAAACGGTCAGGGCTGCATCTTGAGTAAATTTTCTTCTTGAGAAGCAGCTAAATCGACTCAAAACTACCTTTTTGAGTTGATATTCTACTCTAACAGACAGTTCAGGTATTTTTTCAGTGTCCATAGGCCTGCCTGTGTTCTTTGTTGTCCATGCCTCCTTGCTTGTTGTTGTTTGACCTTGTGGCCAGTGGCAATTGTCTGTAGCCAACCAGTGTGTATTTGCCATAAGCTTGCATGTGTTCTTTATTGTTCATGTCTACTTGCTTGTTGGTGTTTGAAAATGTGGCCAACGGCCATTTTGTGTAGCCAGCCAGTGTGTTAAATCCTTTTGTCCCAGTTTTCAAAATCATTTTCATGGGACATTGATAGAAGAGGGTTACGCCTTTTTTTTGTTCTATTAAGTTTTGTGCTTTGTTCCCCTGATATCAGTTTACAGTGCTTGAGGATCATTGTAGTTTATGTATGTACAGTGTGTATGTAATTTTATATGCACTTTTGACATTTCCCCCTGCACCTCCCTGCCTCCCAAAGGATTTCTAATAGTCCCTAGTGACACACTAACAATAATTTTTTATATTGTTTGATTTTTTCCCTGCACCACCCTGCCTGACATTTGGTCTCTGAGGAATAAGCGCACACCAGCATTCACTTTTCTTTAAGGAATATTCAATTTTCCCTGCACCCCCTGCCTGTCGTAGTTCTCTTACCCCATACGTGCACACCAGCATTCACTTTTTTAAGGATTTCTCCATTTTCCCCTGCACCTGCCTGCCTTTCACAGGTGTCTCACCTTAGAGACACATAAAGCAAACTCCTAAATCTGTATGTTGTTGTTATCCAAATTGAAATATTATTATATGGTTTGGCTTGGAATGGATACACTATTGTTGTTAATTATTTGGGATAACCTCATTATTGTCTGTATGAATAATTCAAACTGCAAAAATGCCACATTTTACTGAATGTTTCTATTATTTGTTTGCTTAGGTGCACAAGAAACGTTGCATTCAGTACTGCTAGATGGAAGGCCGATACAAAGTCAACCACTTCACCTGAGCACTCCTCTGCCTGCTTCTGCTCGTGCAGCTAAGTGCCAACAGCAAGAGCTTGAAGAATGCCCCAAAGAAAAATGTTCCTGCCATGAAAGTGCCAGTGAGGAGAAGGTGAAGCAGACTCACCACTTGTGTGCCACCCTCCACCTTTTTCTTGAAATGTGGTGTGCCTGCTGCATTGTTCTCCGGGCAAGAAGTTGGGAGCAGCACTCCTGCATCAATGGCACCACCCCAACTTAAGCCCAATGCCATGCCTGTCAGCGAGGCAGCTACTGCAATCATGGCCATGAGCAGTGAGTCTGAATTGGATTTTTCTCAACTGCAAAGTACTCACTTGCCACAGGAAACTGAGGAAAGTGGACAACAGGAGCTGCAGCAAGCAACAGTTCTTCCTGAAGCAGTAGTAGAACAATAGGTTGAGCTTACTGCTGAGCAAGATGTGGCTCTTGAGCCACTGGCTTCCCCACATATGACTTGTTGATATGACAAAGGAACAAACTGAAACGTGAGCAAACTAATGTCAAATCAAACAATGTGCCCTATGCTGATGTACTAGACTGATGCAATGAAGAATATAACTAATAAAATCTGCTTTAAAAAAAACACTGCCTTTCCAATCTCCAGCATGAAAAAGAGATGTTACTCCACCATCTTCTTCAAGCCCCCCTTCTGATGATCTTGACAGGGACTGGACCGGCTGAGACCAAGACCCGCCATGAGAGACAAGGGAAAAGGAAAGTTATTGAAGCTTTAGAGTTATGGACAGTGATAAGGACAAATCAGTGACCGTCAGTATGAAAGGTGGCTCGGAGGACATGGATATTACCCCTCCTATTTAACCTGCTCAGATAGATGTGGCACTGGTTCCACCATCACCGCCAGCTTCCATATTTGTAAGGCCCCCGTTGAACCCTGCATCCACCACTACCTCAGTCGAAGTACACCCCGCAGAACGGCAAAGACACCCACCTAACTCCAGTTTTTTAGGCATTGGCAGTGGCACACTAAAAAACGTTGCCTTAGTTTGGGACTTCTTTACGATTAGCAAGCAGGAGGATAACATTGCCATATGCTCCATTTGCCACACAAGTGTTATTCGAGGTAAGCCTGCTTCACACTATGGTACCGGTGGCCAGACATCCCATTTGAAAAAACATCACATGATCTGGTGGGATGTGACCCTTAAAAAGATAGATGGTGATAGTGAAGACATAAGGGGGGCAGCTCCAATCACAGTGATATGAGGTGATGAGACAGTTTGGCGGTATGCAAAAGTAGCGATGTTTGCTATGTAGAAATCCCATTTAGCTGTAAACATCTTGGAAAACTTTAACTGCAAGGTGTATGAATGGCTGTGACCCAGAGGTCTCAGAATGGGATTGGTTGCCACGGACACTGGCAGTGATGTAGTCATGGCCATGACAGATGGTGGATATTTCAGAGTCTTGCGTTTGGCTCAATGCATCAACAGTATTGTGCTGGACTTTCTAAAAAAATAAGACGTAGTCAGCAACATACTGTTCATCTGCAGAAGAATCTGTACTCATTTCAGTCATTCTTTTAAAGCCAGGAAGCAGTTGTGAGTCATTCAGCGTGCTGATATAATACTGGTTAAAGCCTTCATACTGAAGGTGCCAACATGTTAGAACTTGACCTACTACTAAATGGCTAACGTCTATTGAGCAGCAAAGACCGATCACCAAATATTTGAAGAGGAGTGCTTGCAACTGGAAAAGCACGCCCATGGAGGTGAACAAATGGGGGCTAGCCAAATACCTGATAAAATACAACTTCCTTTTGAGGTTTCACACAGGAAGTCAGCAAGGAGGGCAGTACAATAAGCCAAGCAATCCCGTTGCTGCATCTGCTACAGGACTAGTTAAAAAAGGTGTCAGAAAGGTTTGCTGGTTTGAACGAAGAAGTGTATGAGTTGGTTCAGAGCTTAATCCTTCGCTTAGTTATATATTCCTTCGCTTAGTTATTAATACAAGGCTGCAAAGAAACATTGTGTCCTCCAAAGAATACATCTGTGCCACAATACTTGATCAACGGTACAAACAAAATACTGGCCACTTTAATTTCATTTTCAGAAGGGGACGTTTCACAAAATAAGACTTGGACTGTTGAGCAAGCAAGAGACCTGGAAGAAGAATGGCTGGAAGTTAGAGTACCGGGCAGAAGTTCTGGTGTGCAGCCTTAAACCTCCAGAGAGGATAGTGCTGTTGTCTCACAAGACCAGGAACAGAAGAATGAGACCTAACCTCTGCAATGACTTGATTTCAAGTGGCAGAACTGAAGTCAAGTGCAGAGGTCGAGCAAGTGACAGCACCAATTACCATTCAGAGGATAGTCCAAGACTATCTGGATTATCATAAGGAGGTCTACCTGGATCACAACCCATTTGTCTAGTGATAGGGGAAGATACACCAATGGCCAGAGTTCTGCAGGCTGGCAATAAAGTATCTAGTTTGTCTTAGAGCCAAAGTATCTGCTGAGCGTGTGTTCAGAGCAGCTGGCGCAGTTGTCATAGTCAGAAGATCAAGTCACTCACCTCAAAACATGGAGAGATTGACCATGATTATAATTAACCAACCCTTCATACCAGAAGATTACACTGTTCCTGAAACAGCCCAGAAGGAGGATGAGTGCAATTGGTCAGACTCAAGTGCGTTAGCTGACCAACTTTTGGGCAAACCCCCTGAGTAGGAGGCTAAACTCTACTTGCCCAGACGTGGGTCCCATGCTCACTATGCCACTGGAGTCAAGCTATCCTGGCTGATGGCGGCTGATAGCCAGAATCCGGTCCTAGGATGCTTGATTCCTGTCCAGGGAAGACATGGCTTGGCAGTTCGGGTTGGACTGTTCCCATGAGGCACAGGGTCAAGACTGATTTGCATCTGGCCATGTCTGAACTGGGGTGGCGTGGTGAGCAAAATAACAATGGATTAAACCCAGATCTGTGACTGAGGGTTAATGTTTTGCCAATGTGCAACATTCCGTCCATCATCTTGTGTGTTTTGCTGTTCGCTCTATGTGGGAAGGGTATGTCCAGACGTGGGTCCCGTGCTCACTACGCCACTGGAGTCGAGCTATCCTGGCTGATGAAAGCTGATAGCCAGAAACCGGTCCTAGGATGTTTGATTCCTGTCCAGGGAAGACATGGCTTGGCAATTCGGGCTGGACTGTTCCCATGAGGCACAGGGTCAAGACTGATTTGCATATGGCCATGTCTGAACTGGGGTGGCGTGGTGAGAAAAATAACGATGGATTAAACCCAGACCTGAGACTGGGGGTGAATGTTTTGCCAATGTGCAACATTCCGTCCATCATCTTGTGTGTTTTGCTGATAAACTCCACTTCCCTGACTGACCACAATATAACTTTCACATTATCGGTGTACTGTTTTGTGAAAACAAAAAAAATGGATATAGCTAGAGGAACATTTATTTATTTGGTGCCTGACTTTTGCAGCCCCACCATTTATTCACATGTATAGACTGGACTGGAGTTGGACCAATGGGCACAGAAGAAGCCTCCCCATTTGCTTAAAGGACATGAAGACAATGCCTTCCATCCTTATCCTTCTTTTTTTCATTCATTAGCTGGGTTGCCTCAGTAAAGATAATACATTTTAAGACTGCCATTGTTTGTTGCATCCATGGTCGGAACAGGTAATTAATGAGGCATTGTGGCTGTGTAATCCTGTGGTTTATTCTTCATTAAACTACACTGTTTTCTCCATGAGACTTAGACTTGATGCCGTTCTGTGAGTGTGGTTGAGGTCCCTGCCTGCTGGTTCTGCCGAAGATTGGAAGAGAGGAACTTTTGGCGATATATATTTATACTGAGTGTGAGTGATGATGTGTCATGCAGTAGCAGGCAGTGAGGGTGTTGTTCAAATAATTTGTAAACTTGATTTCCATGATTTGCAATGTTTGTGGGCTGATGGGTGATTCAGCCTAAATGTGATTGCTTCTTTCACACTTAGCTAGTTTTACTTACATGGTCCATTCCTTGCTGTACATTCTTTCAGGATCTTCAGAGAACAGACCAGTCAATTTAGTTAATAAACCTCCTCAAAAATGCTCAAATTCTTTTGCTCTTCTTGTTCATCAACAGCAGTGCACTACAGGTCTATCTCTCTCAATCTTATTTAGGTTGTGAGTCGGACAAAGTTGGAACCCAGAGTTAGGACTCAGAGCAGGACTACCTCAACAGCTAGAAGAAAGAAGTTAGGAACAATGTCTATCTACTTCAAAGGGAAGCTAACATGACTCAGAACGGCCTACTCAGCCCTATGGACTGGACAGAGATGCTTTGATCTGGGAAATGCTGAGTAGCGTGCTTGCTCAAATGTTAAACTCCTCTCATTATGTAGTTATGGTCAGGGGGACCGTAACTGGAGAAAGACTTGTTACATGATGGACGCACTCAGCTAAATGGTATGACAGTTGTGAGATTGGCCAGTCAGGTACATAGAACTACTTGTCTATGATTGATTATAAAATTGTTCTCACTTCTCAGTTAATCGAACATGAGTCATAATGATTGCTGCAGCCTTACTCTTGCTCTGCCTCTTGGTACACTCCTCATGGCGCTTCCCATATCAGCATTTAATATTTTACAATCCACAGACTTTCTCTTCTGCACAAATGCTTCATAACACTCCTGCTTACCTTACCAGACCAGTTCAGCCATGCACCTGTTGTAGATGATTCTAGGACTCTAGTAAATATTCCCGATTTCATGCCCATATGTGGTTATATCAAATCATACCCTTATACAGGCATAAGAATCATACCCATATTAAGACATAGCCAATGCAGTCCAAATACGGCAAGGCTACTCCCATAGACTACTAGAAAGCACAACGTGTTCTTAAACAAACCAAGCCTCCAGCAGCCCGGGAATTCCCCCTGCTTCTGTATTGATTTGTCCTAGAACTCCTGGAATCCTGAAAGAACTGCGAGTTCTTAGTGACGTTTTATGTCCAACCTCGTCACCTTCCAGGTATAAATATACCAGCATCTGCCTTAAGCAACACACGGTGGTTTGGAGCAGATCGGCTATCTACTTGCCCGACGCCCTGCTGATGCGAGTGCCGAAGGAAGCCGACCCTCCCATTGACGCACTGAAAGAGACGCTGTCTTTTCTCCTGCCGAGAAATCCAGCTCCAGTGTTTTCCGGTCACCCTCGTGGGTTGCTGGGAAATCGAGTCCTGAGAGAGAGATACAAGACCTCCTTCATTCTATAACCAAGGTATGGAGCTGATTAGACCCACAGAGAATTCTTGATTCAGATTCTTGGCAAAAACTATAACTCATCTACTCCTTCCCTGTACTAGGCTTAGGTTAGGTACACTGGGGTAGGCGTATCTTAGAAACACCAGTTGAGTACGTTTAGTCAATATTTTATTGTTATATGTATTTTATCCATTTTAAGTATCTATGGCATAGAAACCATATAAATGCTTTTACAGTATTATTTCATAATACTCATTTTACTGTACGCACTTTACTTTATGACAAGTATTGCAATTATAGCAATTCACTTCTCTTGCATGAGAAAGTAGACTGCTCAATAAATAACCACTTTTATTGAAAACGCCTGTCTCTCTATTTCTCTGCACTTCTGGTGAAACTAAGCATGCACGATTGACTGAGTGAAATAGCTATCTATTGTTTCCGCGACTCTGGAGATATACTCCTTATTCTGTGGGAGCAAAGTTGTCATGTTTATGCGGTTGTCAGAAACTAATCCCTTCTTGTCTATTCAGGAAAGTTAATACCTTCCTGTTCACTCGAGAAAGTTTCTAGTGACCTCTGAGCTAGCTGGCATTCATAATTAAGTCTAACATAGTCAATAGAGACCTAGTCGACCTCAGTTTTACGTCTACACTATCGTTTATGTTATTCCAATGCGCAGAGCCTATTGGGAATATAGGAACTACACTACATGGCGCCCAACGTTTGGTAAGGCGATAATTTAACGCTAGATACTAGAGTAACTCAGTCGTGCTTTTCACACAGACCCCTTTTTATCCTGCAAAAACTCTGATAAACATCTGGAGTGGGTAAAAAGGTTAATATCCGCCAGAACGTAGTAGGAAAAGATTCCTATGGAATAGTTTTTGGTTTAATCAACGTTGAAGGATACAGTGTTCCAAAATATTGTGCACCTAATCTTTGTTTCCTTGAAACTTGCTCTGCAAACTTTCATTAAACAATGTCAACTAACGGCGACAACAACGAAACCGGTGGAGCTGCAGTAGATGCGAATCAACCGGGTTTTGAGGTTACAGGGTTTAATGAAAATGACCTGGATGCGAAAAACATCCCGGTGAATGTAAGGAAGAGTGTAACTATAAAACTTATAGAAAATGGTGTATCATCGAGAGGTGGTACAGTAATATTTGTGGTAGAGGCACATGAATGTCGGCAGACAGAGGTATTCTATTCATGGATACATTTTCCAGCAGCAAATGCTGTAACACACGAGTTCCACTAGTACAAAGCACGGGAACTACCAGCGGAATACGTCCCTTTCGATGACATTGAAATTCCACTAACTTATCAAGAGCATCAGCTCTGGTTTAATGGCGCCCTAAAACATCAAAATCACATTACCTGGCTCAGTCCACTAGGTAGACCAGGAGCCACATGGCCGGTTCTAGGAAGCTATACACCACATCCTGGCATTGAAGAATTGTCAGACAGAGAACTGTTAGTTCAACTAAAACAACTAATTAAAATACACAGACAATTGGTACAATATGTCATGCGGACTTTAACAGTCCAACCAGCAATAAAAATTCCACAGCACACCCCTCACCAGGGGAACACAAATAAAATCACACCACAGACTATACTATCAGTCATTGGTAAATTACCCGCAAAACGGGAACAAATTCCGTTCTGGTTAGCTCAAAAAATTACTCAAATAGAGGCAGTATTACCTGATACTACCCCTCATGAAAAACACAGAATTCTGACTATCTGCCTACCAATGGGGATTGCACCAAATGTGGAGGACTGTGACTCTTGGGGAACAGTCTTTGCTTCAATCTACACAAAAACTCCTGGTGCTCAGTCTATGGCGGTTATATCAGACGTACTAAGACAGATTCAAAATGAATACGGTCCAGAACCTGCTTTAAATCTAGGTATGAAATTACTGAAAGACTTTAAGCACGTCTCGGCTATACTACTAGCCAACATAAAAGGAGAAGCAGCATCTGTGGCAATCCGCCAAAAATTAAAAGAAACAGATATAGCAGAACAACCTTTTGAACTTGCCAGAATAATTGAAAAATCCTATGAAGAATTAGGTAGAGACCGTTTGGGTGGGAAACCACTAAAATCACAACTAACACAAAATCCTGAAAAGACTTTCATTAAAAATAACTTAATAACTCCTAAAAAGAAGAGGGAGGGTAATAAGCATACCACTTCCAGAGAGAAACAGTTTCAGACCAGAGGAAGGTCTCCCCAACGGAGAGATAGATCTCCAGACGGGGGGGGGGAGGGGCAAGTCTCCACAACGGGAGCCCTCTGAAAAAAGATATAACCTTAGGAATAGGGAACATTTTAGAAAACCAGATATCAAGATACTGATACACGTCCCTCTCGATCTTTTCAGACTTCCTCACAGAAATCGGAAAGAAGAGGACGGTCAGAACATAAAGAAGAGCGCGTCAAGTCCAAAGACAAAGAACCTGCTCGTCAAATTAAAAAATTACAATTTCCCAAAAAGAAGGTAGCCAGTATTAAAGTAAAACATGCGGAGGATTCTGAGGACACAACTCAAGAACGGAGAATGGGCCCAGACAATGCTAGACAGCGCAGCAGAAGTGACCATAGTTTGCAAGATCCTGATGAATCTTCTGGAGACAGTGGACACCAATGAATACATTCAAGTGGAAACTGCAGACACCAGAGTCAGTGTGCCTCATAAATTATATGAAATACCATTACGTATAGAGGGGGACAAAACTAGGAAAATAAGAGGTCTCTTCTGGGAGAACCTATCTAAAGGTTATGATATCCTTCTAGCAGAAAAGGACTGGCCACCAGAGTTTGTCAGGGAGCGCCCACATGGCGAAGAAATGATTATTCCTGCCTTCTCAAATCGCATTCCAATTCATAAAAAATACACATGGGCAGTGGCCCAAGCTCCTGCATTATAAAAAAATCATGTAGGATGGGACGAGGATTCTCCTCACCGTAAAATTCAGTTAAAAAATCAACCTACTGCACAGAGACAGTATGCTGTTAAGCAAGAAGCTAAAAAAGAAGTCAGGGAGATCTTAGATCAACTTGAGTACCAGGGGGTGATTGAAACATGCACCTCACAAATGAACAATCCTTTGTTTACTGTATCCAAACCACACAATTCAAATCATCTAGTATTGGACAACAGACACTTAAACTCCTGTTGCAAAACATTTGCAGTACAAAATTCACACAGTGCAGCACTAATGAATAACAACGTGCGCAAACAATATAAAACGACATTAGATATTTCAAATGGTTTCTTCTGTCAAAACATAGCACCAGAAAGCAGGTATTTGACCGCTTTCTCCAGTATGGGGGCCCAAAAGCAATTTTGTCGTCTCCCACAGGGATTCAAGAACAGCCCAGGATTATTTTCAGAAAGAGTAACAGAGTTACTACAAATATATGATGATGAGGCATTATCCTATGTCGACGATATCTATCTAACAGACGTTGACCTAGAGACACACTTGAAAAGAGTGAACACCATAATACTTGGGTTCGCATCTGAAGGGTACAAATTTAACTTTAAAAAGTCACGAATTGCCCACCTCACTGTCCTATTTTTTGGCTATGAGTTATCAAGTGAAGGCAAAAGCCTAGCAGACAACTTCTGAGAGAAGTGTGCAGTACTCCAAGCCCCAAAAACGCTGAAAAAGTTACAATCAATTCTAGGTTTCCTGGACTTCGGAAGAACTTACATTCTATATTAGGCAGAGAGGGTAAACCGCTCTACGAACTAATAAAACCTGATTTCAAAGCAATTAATTGGACTCAGAAACACACAGAAACTTTAAGATCATTACATAAAGATATGTTAACTAAACAAAACTGCAAACACGCGCGAACAAACGCAACCTTGTAAACCGAGTCATCCCAGGAAGATGCGGATTTACATACCTGACCTCTAATGAGGGAGAAACAGTACCAATAGCTTACAAATCACACTTGTACACACAAGCTGAAATGAAATTCAGTTCTACTGAAAAAATTCTAACTGCGGTACAAACTGCTGTAGCAAAAGAAAGAGCCCTCGCACAAGGTAAACGTATAATATTCGTTACACCAGTACCTGCTTCAGAAGCAGTAACAAGAGCAAGCATTCCAAATGCTAAAGCATCACATCCGAGATGGATACAATGGGTTAATTCTCTTGCTGCACCAGACGTAGTATACAAATTTGATCCCAGAATGAAAAAGCTAGAACATCTAGAATATGAAAAAGAATGTCCTCTGTTGATCGAAATTCTGCCTCTGCAACAGTATACCTGTGTAATATACGCAGATAGATTTGCACAACACTACGTTGTGGATAAAAAGGTTTACAATTCAGCGTGTGCAATTGGTAAAGGTCGCTGGCGCTTAGGTAAATTCAGACCAATGGTCACTAAAACTGAATCAATTGGAAACTGTACAGCTCAGCGAGCTGAACTACGAACTTTGAAGATGGCGCTTGAAAATGCAGATCGCGAATTCCCCACACTAATAGTGTGCAACTCGCATTACTGCGTCGAATCTTATAATAATTCCATGCAGACCTGGATTAAAAATTGTTACAAAGATGAAAGAGGTGGCACAATCAAACATAAAAAACTTTGGGAACAAGTAGTTCTTTTGCAGAAAGAACTACAAAAGACTCACGTGATACATACGCAGAGTCTTCAACGTGATGGCGTTCACGTTGCAGGGAATTCATTGGCTAAAAAAGCCACAGCGGCAGCTGGTCCCTAGGCTTCCATAGCTACAAAAAAGCGTTCTAAAAAACAAATCGATGGTTAAACGCTGCTTGCAGTAAAAGCCTCCATGGAAGGCAATTATGCGGCGTTACCTCCTTCTGAATTATCCACTCGGAAATACATACATAATTGATGCGAACTCCGTTCCTTTTGCTCAAATCCCTGGAGTGGGGGATAGAGTAATTCCAAACACAAACCAGAGGGTCTTCTTGATTCAAGAAGCACACATGGGATTGGGTCTGAGGCACCAAGAGATCCTGAAATCTCTGATAGAATTGCAATCACGATACTGGTGGCCGGGAATGAGCGTGCAAGTTTATAACTTTGCAATGGAGTGTTAGGACTGCAATAGAGATCGCAGTTATGAACCGGACCAGATATCTGACTCTATCAAAGTAAGACCAGCCCAGACACCCCTGTTAGACAGCATTAGACTATCTACACGCAGGCGTTCGACCGGACAAATGCGATCCCATAAATATTAAGACGAGATTCATTTTGATGTGGCCCCAGCGCTCAGCTGACGCCAGAACTGTTATAAAAGATTTGCGAGTCTTTATCGGCACATACGCAATTGGCATGCTACATTCTGACCAGGGTCCTGCGTTTAGCTCACGAGCTTACAAGGAGGCCATGGCGAGCATGGGCATTGCATTGCGGTACTCTAGTCCATTCCATCCTGAGGGAAATGCGGTAGTGGAGAGAAAAAAACGTGACATAAAGCAATCTATAACAGCGAGGGTATTAGGTTCGGGTGATGGGTGGGTCAAACATCTAATAAGTGTCCAACGTAGTCTTAACAATCTGCCAAGAAATTCTCTGGGTGGAATCACTCCGTATGAACTTTTGTTTGGTACAAGAATTATAATCGGAGATCTCGATTGTCAGACTTCAGTGGTGGAACAAAAAGCTTTTGATATCAAAGATCGTTTGGCTGTTTTACAGGACTTGAATGAAACAAGAAGAAGTCCAAGTAACACAAAGCTAAAGCCAACGGCCACTGAAGAGAAACCACCTGCCCCAGCAAGACCTGTCTGGATTCCAAAGATTGGGGATCTGGTCAGAGAAAAGATCGCGGTGAAGAAGGAATTTGGGCCTTCTTACAGAAAAGCAGTACCTGTCTTAGCTATCAGCCGAACAAGATCAGTAGTACTGCCGCCCCTTGCTGGTAAAAAGGAGAACCGAGTTGTATCAATCGACCTGGTAAAACCACAACCATGTGGCCAATAATAAGTAGTAGGCCCAGTGGACTCCCAAGAAGTAGCAGAAGACCAAACCTTGCTACAATCCAAGAGGTTCAAACTGAGAGACTAATCACGTTTGATAAACCTGCAGTGAATAAAAAAGGACTATGCAACAAAGCCATGGAACTTGTGCCTCTTGAAACACAAATTGCAACAGTTCAGCACTGTATAGTCTGCCCCTCTTTGTGCCAAAGAGATTTGTTTATCAGTAAGGTTATAGATAGAAAATAATGACGCTGTGTTTATCAGACGCCATGGCACGTAGGCTGAATGCAGATTTTGTAACGTCCAACCTAACTGTACAATAGATCATCTCACATTGAAAAAAGGGAACTCTCATCAGTGAACATCACAGCCATTCCTATACCTGGTGGTGTAGCGTGGGACACTACTGATTACGACATCTATGGCCCGGTTGAACTCTTGAAATATCCACATCAATTCAAGATTTCATTAAGTGACTTTGTATCACCTAGTACTTTCTCTGATAATTGGGACTTTGAAAATATTAACAATATGATGTCAGATTTAGAAATGTCAGCTAAATATACAGAACATGATTATTTACAAGGTTCATCAAATTATGAAGAAATGTATTGCTATAATCATTATGGGCATCATTATTTGCTTAAATCAGCGAATTCTAGAAATGTTTTAATGTATAATCAATGGGAACATTGTCCAACTCCGCCGAAAGGCAGCTCAAAAACATTTTATGAAAAATCCCCATACTTTTCAGGATTTAATATCACTGATCCAGAAATGTTTTATTTTACAATTATGAATAAGACAGGAATGAAAAACATGTTGACAAATACTGAAACTGATTTATTCTGAAAAAGTTTATGAAAAAATGTCTATATTTGGTTTTGAATTTTGGAAAAACAACATTAAGACAAAAACTATTTGGGGTACAAAAGAATGGCAGGTACAAGGTTTAGAATCATTATTCAGAGCCTGCATGATCCCAGAACAAATAATGTTCCTGAATGACACCATTCATCAAACGACCTGTCTTGGCCTAGCCAGGATGAAAGACTAAAACAAACCGTCTATACCAAAGCCCATACCTGATAGTAATAGCACTACAGAAGTGGAGATAGACGTATCCCATATTTTAAAACATAACAGAACACTTCCTAATTGGAACAAATGGTTGATCTGGCCCACAGACACTAATAACTGTCAAGATAGATTCCTGAACAAAGTACAGGTGTTCAAACAGAATAGGCCAGACCCAAGATATTCCCAGAGACAATATCCAGGGATAATTACAACATATAGTGTAGGAAAACTATGCCTTGAATGGCTACAGAAATCTACACTACCTGAAATTTAGCAACACTTGACTTTACTTAAAGAAGGTGCTGACTTGCGAGATTTCATACTGGGACCTCGCAAACAGCGTCAAAAACATTTCATATACGCCGGTATATAAGCAGCTTACAATGAAGCTTGGAAAATAACACAAATTTAAACTGCAGAAAAAATACGAGAAATTGATCGTATTAATTTGGAAAAATAACTTTCTGTAGTGGACAATGGGTTAACGACTCTGGCCTCCAGAATTTATTCACTGGACAGCATTGTGTCATCTGCTATTGATATAATAGAACAGGATATGCTAATGTTACAACATGGCCACTCCCAATAACGTTCTATTGTACAGTTAGGTTGGACGTTACAAAATCTGCATTCAGGCTACGTGCCATGGCGTCTGATAAACACAACGTCATTATTTTCTATATATAACCTTACTGATAAACAAATCTCTTTGGCACAAAGAGGGGCAGACTATACGGTGCTGAGCATTGAAAAACTAGAAAGATTACCATTGACAGTCTCCGAAAAACCTATCATTGAATGGATAATACATGGCACCATTACAATTCCGATAACAACTTTTCAGTTTCAATATTGCCAAAAGTATATACCAGCAGGCCTGTATGAAAGGTTGGGTAAAGGGTACATCAAGTCAACCTGGAACTTACCTTACACACATAGATGTTGGAGTGGGGGCAAGAAAGAGGTATTCCTTAGTGGTAATAACTGTAAAAATTCACTAAGTGGTACACTTCTGTGTCAAGGAATTAACTTATACGGAGCCTGCAAAGGTTCATCAAATAACCATTCATGCCACCTGCACGGCACCCCTGAAAAACAGATAGAGCCTTTTTTCAGACAGCTTTCCAACGGCAGCTATGTTCTAATAAGTGACCACAGCTGTTGTGGCATGGTGCCAGGAACGGCCTATCTCGTGAGCGCTACTTCCACGGTCACTTGTTGTATGTAAGTATTGTATCCAAACAACAAGCTAGACATGGAGGCAGCAATATGGCCTTCTTTGAATATCTCTTCTATTCGAATTGATACTTTAAGCAGAATGAAGTCTATTCTTTTACAAACAACTGTGCCTTTAACCTCGTGTAGAGAAACGTATGACCTGCAAGTTGCAAGGACAGCAGCAGAGATACATACATTATTATCAACAAATTGCCCCGTACATTTCATAGAAATGTTAAGCCAAATCTTAAACAGGTCTGATACCAGTGGCATCGCACATGTATTTAAGACAATTTTTTCGGGACTGTTAGCACCCTTTGAAGCAGTCTTGAGCATCTTCCCGAATTTCGTGCACTCTGTGTTCGGCGGCCTGCCTCTCAACTTAGGACTCATAGCAGGAATCTTATTTTTGTTCCTTCTGCTCCGATATGGCAAGTCAAGTCACAGACAGAACTCAGGCTACAATGGAAGACACGATCCTAGCAATACAATACCGAGAGCGGATTAGTAAAGTCCTCGGCTTGGCTCGGCTAAGAGATCTGAATACTACCTGGTTTCTTTCATTCAGACCAATCTGGCAAGATTGCATCTTACCTGTTCTACGATGCCTGCTATGCGGAGAAGAATGCCTGTTAGACGTCTGTCTCACACTTCCATCAGCAGTACCTATGGATGTTGATACTTTGCTTGGTTCGGTAATGGCTCATGCAACGTGTTGTCCCCAGCGTCTACCCATTCTGATGTCGGCATTCGTTGAGACCTCACCATTAAGATTAGGTGGCGGTGAGGTACGAGATGAAAGCGGCACGCAGGTACAACCTTCTGTGAACATTGCTGAACCAGATAACGCCGACGGTAATGCATCTCACCTATGCACTATTTCCACTTTTTCGGAAATGGCCCAACTTTCACCTACTGTTGTAGACGAATTTTTTGCCAGCCTATCTGAGTTGATGTTCTCCCCTAACAACGAGAATAACTGTTGAAAAAGCAAGCACATGGCGTTCCCTGAAATCTGAATTCGGCCTTCAGTTTTGGTAAACAGAACCTAAAAAACTTTGGAACTATTTTTTCCCCGTAGAGTGAAGTTGATTTTTTCCAGTTCCCAAACTATTTACCTTTTTGGCACATGATAATCTGCTTAAAGTAGAACTATTCTTAGAGAACAAGTGGGCATATTACCAAGGGCATTGTCGCCGCATTAGCTGGACTTTTTCCCGCTAATGCGGCGATAATTTTATCGCCCTATTACCAAGCTGTCGCTAACACCAGTTAGCGACAGCTTGTAGGCGATAGCGGGCATTTAGAGGCCCACTTTGCATGTCAGCGATAATTATCGCTAATGACATGCAAAGTGGGCGTGCCAAGATGTTAGCAACTGAAAACAGTCGCTAACATCTCTAACTCCTATTAACAACTTTTGGAAATATTCGCGCTAAGCGCGAATATCTCCAAAAGCTAACGCCTGCTAAAAGCAGTTCTTAGCCATGTTATCCAATGGAAGGTGGATAACATGGCTAAGAGCGTTGTCACGATAATGCATGAATATCGCTGATTTTTCAGCGATATTCATGCATTTCGCAGGATTTTTACCGCTTTTGAGATAAACCTTGATAATATCAAGGTATCTCAGCAGTAAAAATCCTCGGTGCTCGGCGATATTTTTTTCCCGCTAACCAAGCAATAGCGATAATTATCGCTATTGCTTGGTAATATGCCCCAAGATTTCTATTTTAGAAACTCCAGAGACAATATTTATACTTAGTCTCTAGCACATGTACAGTCTTGTATAACTATGTGATGAAATGGTCTCGACCTTCTCTTCTGTATTAAGAGCCATTTCATAAATGTAAATTTCGTGATTCATTCAATCAATCAATCAATCAAGGCATTTGTAGAGCGCACTACCTACCCGTAGGGTCTCAAGGCGCTTGGGGGGGGGGGAGGTGCCGCTACTGCTCGAACAGCCAGGTCTTGAGCTTCTTCCTGAAGGAGAGGTGGTCTTGGGTCAGGCGCAGGTCGGCCGGGAGGGAGTTCCAGGTCTTGGCGGCCAGGTAGGAGAAGGACCTTCCTCCTGTGGTGGCTCTACGGATGCGTGGGACGGCGGCGAGGGCGTGGCTGGCAGATCGGAGGTGGCGTTTGGGAGCGTAGAAGTTGATGCGGTCGTTGAGGTAGCTCGGGCCTTGATCGTGGAGGGCTTTGTGAGCGTGGGTAAGGAGGCGGAAGGTGATTCTCTTGTTGACCGGGAGCCAGTGCAGGTCTCTTAGGTGTCCGGAGATGTGGCTGTGTCGTGGGACGTCGAGGATGAGTCTGGCTGAGGCGTTCTGGATGCGCTGGAGTCTCTTCTGGATCTTGGCGGTGGTTCCGGCGTAGAGTGCGTTGCCGTAGTCCAGTCGGCTGGTGACGAGGGCCTGGGTGACGGTCTTCCTGGTCTCCGTGGGGATCCACCAGAAGATCTTCTGAAGCATGCGCAGGATGTTGAAGCACGACGAGGAGACGGCGTTGACTTGCCTGGTCATGGAGAGGGAGGAGTCCAGGATGAAGCCTAGGTTGCGTGCGTGGTTCATCGGTTTGGGTGCGGTGCCCAGGGCGGGGGGCCACCAGAAGTCGTCCCAGGCGGAGGGCGAGGAGCCCAGGATGAGGACCTCCGTCTTATCTGAGTTCAGTTTCAGGCGGCTCGTCGTCATCCACTCGGCTACCTCTTTCATCCCTTCGTGCAGGTTGGCTCTGGCGGCGGCAGGGCCGTTGGTCAGGGAGAGGATCAGCTGGGTGTCGTCGGCGTAGGAGATTATGTTGAGGTTGTGTTGGCGTGCGATGGCCGCGAGGGGGCTCATGTAGACGTTGAAGAGAGTAGGGCTCAGCGAGGATCCTTGAGGGACGCCGCAGATGACTTCGGTGGCCTCTGACTTGTACGGTGGTAGGCGGACTCTCTGTGTTCTTCCGTCGAGGAAGGAGACGATCCATTCCAGTGCCTTCTCCTGGATTCCGACATTGCGATTCAGTCAACATTCTAAAATATACAATATATGCATTATCTGAATTTTACCACTGCTTGAAAACGTACAGTATAATACTCAATTTTCGTGTATATACTATTTCAAATGCATTTTATGTATTTTGGGGTGGGATGGAAAACACATGCTTAGATATCCTTATACATTGCTTAGTATTTAGTAATGATGGACATTATACGTGGAGTGGGTGTTGTAGATGATTCTAGGACTCTAGTAAATATTCCCGATTTCATGCCCTTATGTGGTTATGTCAAACATACCCTTATACAGGCATAAGAATCATACCCATATTAAGACATAGCCAATGCAGGCCAAATACCGCAAGGCTACTCCCATAGACTACTAGCAAGCACAACGTGTTCTTAAACAAACCAAGCCTCCATCAGCCCGGGAATTCCCCCTGCTTCTTTATTGATTTGTCCTAGAACTCCTGGAGTCCTGAAAGAACTGCGAGTTCTTAGTGACGTTTTATGTCCAACCTTACGTCAAACTCGGCACCTTCCAGATATAAATATACCAGCATCTGCCTTAAGCAAAACACGGTGGTTTGGAGCAGATCGGCTATCTACTTCCCCGACGCCCTGCTGATGCGAGTGCCGAAGGAAGCCGACCCTCCCATTGACGCACTGAGAGAGACGCTGTCTTTTCTCCTGCCGAGAAATCCAGCTTCAGTGTTTCCGGTCACCCTCGCAGGTTGCTGGGAAATCGAGTCCTGAGAGAGAGATACAAGACCTCCTTCATTCTATAACCAAGGTACGGAGCTGATTAGACCCACAGAGAATTCTTGATTCAGATTCTTAGCAAAAATTATAACTCATCTACTCCTTCCCTGTACTATGCTTAGGGTAGGTACACTGGGGTAGGCGTATCTTAGAAACACTAGTTGAGTACGTTTAGTCATTATTTTATCGTTGTATGTATTTTATCCATTTTAAGTATCTTATGGCATAGAAACCATATAAATGCTTTTACAGTATTATTTCACAATACTCATTTTACTGTACGCACTTTACTTTATGACAAGTAGTGCAATTTTAGCAATTCACTTCTCTTGCATGAGAAAGTAGACTGCTCAATAAATAACCACTTTTATTGAAAACGCCCGTCTCTCTATTTCTCTGCACTTCTGGTGAAACTAAGCATGCACGACTGACTGAGTGAAATAGCTATCTATTGTTTCCGCGACTCTGGAGATATACTCCTTATTCTGGGGGAGCAACGTTGTCATGTTTATGCGGTTGTCAGAAACTAATCCCTTCTTGTCTATTCAGGAAAGTTAATACCTTCCTGTTCACTCGAGAAAGTTTCTAGTGACCTTTGAGACCACCCAAGACAGACATTCAGGGAAAAATGCAAATGCTCAGCCCAATTTGGAATTTATATGCAGTATAATTTTTCTTTTAACAACCATCATTTTTAGAACTGTGAGGGTTCACTCCTATCTAATTTGTATTTTTCAAACCTATTTGACGGACCAATTAGATAATAACTTGGGTCTTTGGGGCTGAAGAACTGTTTGCAATGCAGTTGACTGAACTGTGGCATTCCTTCATTTCCTTCCACAACAGATTAGATGATGATGTGCTGCTCATTGACCTGATGAATATTATTGTTTTGTAGTATTTATCTTTGTCATATCTTCCTCAAATTCCCCATCCCCATCTATTCATCAAACTTCCAACCCTCCACCCCAGGTTGTGTGATTCAGTGAAGTGTGGCTTATGGATTTACACTATAAATGGATCACACTCTTGGGGTGGATGTGGTAAAAGCAACACCAACTCACTACGGGATCTTCTTACCTGAACAATAGTCCAAACTAGCCCCACTTACCCACCCAGGCACGAAAGGGATAACATCATCATAGTGCATAGTGAAAAATAATGTCTGTTCCACTGTTACACAATAGGTAGTACTAGTGAGCACTATCTGGCCTGACTCACAAAGGTAAAGCTGCACTATTGCTGTAAGTTCACTCTTGAAGCCTAAGTGTACTACCAGAACATTACCATTACGAGTAGTAACCTTCAAAGTAGTAACTAACCAGTAGTAGTAAGTGTAACTGTTTATAAAGTTATATGGATTACTTGCTACTAGCAAAGTTACTAACTGTAAATTTACTAATAGAAAAGCTACTAGTCCAGAACGTACACTGCAAGAATCAGGAAATCAACACCAAAAGTGTAAATTTACAATTGTGAATCATGCCTCCCTGTGTAACTTACAAAAACTATGCAACATGGAGGTTTTTTTAAGTTCAGTTTTATTCTTTTTTATAAATTAGACCTAGGGTTGCTTAGAAGTTAGTACGGCTAGTTTTTGTAATAAGAGTTTTTTGTCATGGTGGTCTGGTCTCAGTCTTTGATTTTTTTACAAATATTTCTTTATTGGTAATTTGATAACATTGGGGTTTACAGTATGAGGTACAATTATCAGGTGTAAGCAATACCACCACAATGCATGCTATTTGTCCACTGTAGGATTAACACAGTTTATATTATACATAAATTGTACACTGCATAACAGTTTTCGTGCGTATATGCATTGGCAGTTTCAAAGACAACAACAATCAACATGTGGAAGGAACAATCATGTGACTGCTAATGTCAGCAATGTAGTGCAATGGTAAATGGGTTATGTGGAGGGTAAGGTTGGTAACTACAGGGACATTAAATAGGATTGTCATCTCACGGAGTGTGGGAGGAAAGGCACACTGCAGAGAAAGAGCCCGGCAGGATCATAGCCCCCTGTTCCTTCAATCTGCTCGCACCTCCAGCATCACACACATGTTGAGGAGTGAGCACCTATTTGTTTGGAGTTAACCACCTCCAAATATCTCTGCTAATCTGGAGGGTTAGATGCGACCGAGCGTTCTGCCACAGCACCATGTGACACTGTAAATTTACTAATAGAAAAGCTACTAGTCCAGAACGTACACTGCAAGAATCAGGAAATCAACACCAAAAGTGTACATTTACAATTGTGAATCATGCCTCCCTGTGTAACTTACAAAAACTATGCAACATGGAGTATTTTGTAAGTTCAGTTTTATTCTTTTTTATAAATTAGACCTAGGGTTGCTTAGAAGTTAGTACGGCTAGTTTTTGTAATAAGAGTTTTTTGTCATGGTGGTCTGGTCTCAGTCTTTGATTTTTTTACAAATATTTCTTTATTGGTAATTTGATAACATTGGGGTTTACAGCATGAGGTACAATAATCAGGTGTAAACAATACCACCACAATGCATGCTATTTGTCCACTGTAGGATTAACACAGTTTATATTATACATAAATTGTACACTGCATAACAGTTTTCGTGCGTATATGCATTGGCAGTTTCAAAGACAACAACAATCAACATGTGGAAGGAACAATCATGTGACTGCTAATGTCTGCAATGTAGTGCAATGGTAAATGGGTTATGTGGAGGGTAAGGTTGGTAACTACAGGGACATTAAATAGGATTGTCATCTCACGTAGTGTGGGAGGAAAGGCACACTGCAGAGAAAGAGCCCGGCAGGATCATAGCCCCCTGTTCCTTCAATCTGCTCGCACCTCCAGCATCACACACATGTTGAGGAGTGAGCACCTACTTGTTTGGAGTTAACCACCTCCAAATATCTCTGCTAATCTGGAGGGTTAGATGCGACCGAGCGTTCTGCCACAGCACCATGTGACACTTCCTGTTCCGCTATAATGCCTGTGTGTAGGTCGGAAAGCCACAGCTTGATAGGCGGTGGTAATGTCGATTTCCAAATCACTGCTATCCTACACTTGGAAAGGGGGATGGGAGCACACTGCTTCACCTCCCAGCACAGTTCACCCCCTAGCACTATGGCAAATGCAGTAGTTTGTTTTAAATGCTTACTTGAGTTTTTGCTGAAGTGTTTCACCAAAGTTGGTGGAAGTTAGTGCTGTCGATATCTAGAAACATGTATTTCTGGATATTATCCTTAACCAGTAAAGATAAAAAAACTAAATTTATCTGGGGTTGCTGAGCAAGCTGCCACAATCAGTGCATCTGGAAAAGCTTGTCAGCTCAATAGCTCAAGGGAGCTTTTTCAAACAGAAAGGGGATGGAAGCACATTGCTTCACCTCCCAGCACAGTTCACCCTTTAGCATTATGGGAAATGTGGTTAATTTTAAATGCTTGTTTGAGTTTTTGCTGAAATGATTGTGGAAGATTGCTCAGCAGCCCCAGATACATTCTGTTTTTTATCTCTACTGATGAAGGACAATATCAAGAAACATGTGTCTAGAGATTGCTAGCACTAACCTGCACCAGCTTTGGTGAAACACTTCAGCAAAAACTCAAGTAAGCATTTAAAATAAACTGCATTTACCATAATGCTAAGGGGTGAACTGTGCTTGGAATTGAAGCAGTGTGCTCCAATCTCCCTTCTGTGATCCCATTTGTGATCGATTAAGTATGTTTTCTATGTTTGTTCTATGTTTTTGAGCACTGTTTTTGCACGCGACTATAAAGGCGCTTGTTATGATGAGCCCGTGCCCACGGGAGCTCGATGACACTTCGTGCCCTCAAGGTCTCATGGTCACTCATACGTGGAATGCGGGGTTTGAACGGGGAGTTGGGAAACGGTAGAGGGCTAATGTCGGAGTGGGGTTGCCTGCCAAGTTCGCTGTCACCTTTGTTTTCTGCAATAAAAGTCACAGTTTCTCACTCACAACGTCTTGATTGCTACTAACCTTCACAACAATTTTTGCGACGATCTTGGCTGGTCACCCTGCGGACGTGCAACAACCATTTGAAACACAGCGGCATAAGGTTTTGCAGCGAACAAATGGACCCTGTCTGGTGGTGGTCTTGGTGAATCTCCACAACAAGGTTTCAAGCCTGTTCCTCATGTGCATGAGAGGTGTCAATTTCACTTGTGGGCATATCTTTGCAGCTTTGCTACGCGACACGGAGAAACAACAGATTTGTTAGTACACGCCCTTCCCTCATCGATGTCTGATATCATTGGCTGGGAGTGCTGTCAGAGGTTGTGTCAGTGAACCCTCTATATCCTGTTTTTGCAAGAGCGACACAGCTCCTGCTTTGTGTTGCGCTGCTTAATGTCAAGGGAATAAACATCGGCGGAAGGATTACTACATCTGCCATATCGTTTCTCTCGGCTTAAGTACAGACACGCCCATAAGGTCACACCCAGTGGACACACTCCAGAGGTTTGTTTCTTCACAGCCTCGTTCGGTGGATCGATGTAAACGTTTCCTACTGTGATATGCACATCTGGTAAGATTGTTCCTAGTGCATACACCTGTTTTGACGGTAATATGCACAACTCGATTTCATTTTCTCCTTAGTGCATATTGTAACTTTTACTGTGATGTGCACACCTTTGTAACTCTCTTTTGCTTGCCTGTGGGAGACAATATTGGTACTACTACTGTGTTAATGTGAGGTTCCTTAATCATTGCTGTTATTTATATCCTATTATGTATTATCACTGTGGTACTGTGAGATGCACATCTTTTTACTTCCAACACCTATTCTTTAACCTGTTTTTTTTTTTTTGCATTTTACATTATTGTTGTACACTCTCTTTGCCACGCTTTTAGATTTATTGCTGTTACTTATGGAAGCTACTGGTGATAATTTAGTACAAGCTCCCGCTGCTTCGCTCCATGTCTCAGTTATGCCACTACCCTATTTTTTGATGCAACCTGACACACCACAAATGCCTTGGGATGATTGGGTCCTCATGTTCGATAATTATTTAGAAGCACTGGACGGAAGTGAGTTTAAACCATCTCCGAAAAAGGCCTTACTGTTGAGTGTTGTTGGTAAGGAGGGTCAGGGAGTTTGTAGATACCTCCCTCAAGCGACTGGTACTAATGGAGAAATTATTCAAGATGTGTATGTTGAGGCTAGACGGAGACTTGAATTACGTTATGCTAAGGAGGAAAACTTAGTAATGTCTAGATACAAGTTCTATACCCAAAATCAGAAGGTAGAAGAGTGCATTGACGGATTTATGTCTAGACTTTGTGAATTATCCACCAAATGTAAGTTTGGAGCAATGACAGAGGAACTCATTAGGGATCAACCTATTGTTCATTGTCCCAATAAGAAAATCCAAGAAAGGTTATGGGCTGCTAAAATTCCCAGTCTCAATTATAAATATAGCTAAAGATTTAGAACAGTCCAATTTGTGCATGAAGGAGTTAGAGAATACTGATCAGAAGGTGTATGTTTCTGAGGTGGGTGCTGTGATTAAATTCTCTCGACCCAGTACATCTCGAGGTAAACATTTTGTTCGAAGGGGTAGGCACCTACCTCCTCCTGTTTCCAACAAGTGTTGCAATCGTTGTGGCTCTCTCAGCCATGGTTCAGATTAGAAGTCTTGCTTTGCACAGAATAAGGAATGTTTGCGGTGTGGTCATTTTGGTCACTTCGCAAAGATGTGTAGGTTGGCTCAAAGGGGTAAAGTGGCTGGTGTCACTGAAGATGATTCTCAAATGGTTGAAATTCCTGACAGGCTTTTATGTGTTGATGGAGGTGTGCCTGAAGGTGGTGAGGATGATCCACACAGACACAAACGACCAAAGGCGTTGTTTAAAGTCAATAGCAAAGAAGTGTCCCTCATTGTAGACACTGGATCCAAATAAACGATTGTTCCCAAAACCTTATTCACACGCTTTTGGGGAGGTACTGTTTTGGAACTCAAGGATATCACACCCTCTGGATATCAAGAGGAAGCAATTGACATCTTGGGGTTTATGTTATATCAGATTGAGTTTGGAGGGAGAACTGGTTATGGGGAAGTCTGTGTTTCAGAAATGGACCTGCCATTCTCGGTTGGGGCCACCAATTTGATTTACACATTAAAATTGACCCAAGGGCTCCCATGCAAGTCATGGTAGTTGATGAGGATTCTCTTGAGAATATTTTGAATTCCTTTAAGCATGTGTTTATTTTGAGAAACTAGGTCTCCTTAAAGGTTATGTACACAAGATTGTGCTAAAGAAAAATGCTAATCTGCACAGCACAAACCTAGAAGCGTTCCTGTTGTTGTAAGAGAAGGTGTTAAAGCATTATTGGAGGATATGCTTAAGGAGGGGATTATTTAACCAGTTGAGGCCTCTGATTGGGTTTCACCTGTTGTCATCATGCGCAAGGCAGATGGCCGCCTGACATTTTGCGTGGACTTGAGGTCACTCAATCAGAATATCATGGCAGACACCTTCCCACTGCTAAATATCAATGAACTTGTCATGTTATTAAAGGGTGGTAAATGTTTTTCAAAATTAAACCGTAAGAGTGCATATCACCAAATCAAGCTCCACCCGGACTCAAAACCACTCACAACTTTCACCACTCTAGAGGGCACTTTTCAATTTACCCGCATGCCATTTGGTCTTTCGTCTGTGGCCAGCGTGTTTCAACGTATGATGTCTCAAATTTTTAAGATTGTACCCGTCTTTTATTTCCAAGATGACATCCTGGTCTTCGGTGCAACTGTTCAAGAACACAACTCAAAATTAAATCAGACACTACAGAAAATTGCTGATGTTGAAATAACCCTGCACAAGGATAAGTGTTCATTTCATCTCTGAAAGTGTTACAATATTTAGGTCACACGCTGTCATTCGAAGGTGTTAAACCCAAATTAAGCCTTCTGGAAACTATTCAACAAGCCCCAAAACCCATTGACAAAGATCAGCTAAGATTGTTTATGGGTCTCATTGAATACTATGCTAAGTTTGTAAAGTCTTTTGCTGGCAAGACTGAGAGTCTCAAAGCCCTTTTGAGAAAAGGTCAAGGTTTTGTGTGGGGAACTGAACAACAAGATTGTTTTGATAGCATCAAGAAAGAGATTTGCAATGCTGGCATCTTATCACCTTTTGATGTCAATTTACAGTCAATAGTAACTATTGATGCGAGTTCTACAGGTTTGGGTGCTGTCCTCTCTCAAAAACATTGTGGAACGGAGAAGACAGTAGGCTTTGCTTCCAGGACACTGACCAAGTCGGAAAGGAACTACTCAGGTATTGAGAGGGAGGCCTTGGCCGCTGCTCGGAGGGGGGGGGGGGGATGGAATAGTTGCACAATTTTGTATAGGGTGCTGAATTCTCATTACGTTCCGATCATAAACCTCTCCTCACTATACTTTCTCCTGGAGGGCTGGCAAAGGTTTGGCATGCTTAGCCAGCTTAGCGGCCAAGCTACAAGAATAATGTTACGTTCATGAGTACATTCCTTGTTGACAAAATAAACAAGCTGATTGTTTATCTAGGTTGTCTCAGGTGGACAATCAACATGATGATCCTGTTGCTTCTGTGGAGGATGTGGTGTGTGATGGGGCAGGTGCATTTTCCCAGGAGGATTGGAATGCAGAATTGTCTAGAGATGATACTCTTGGTGAAGTAATTTCGCCTTGTTTCTTCTGGCAGGAGAAGACACAGCTGTGTCTCTACATCTGTGTGACCTTTTCTTAAAGTGTTGGATGAATTGTCTTCTTGTGGAAAAAAGAATACTCATGAGGGGTGACAGGTTTGTTCCTCTTTTTGGTGTGAGAAGCATCATTATTCAAATGGCACACAAGGGTCATCTTGGCCAGTGTTTGACTCAACGCTGTGTCAAGGCTCAAATTTTGTGGCCAGGCATGGATAGTCATATTATGAATTTTGTTGTCAATTGCAAAGTTTGCAAGGAAGGTGAGAAGAGACTCAAGGTAGGCAAGCAAGTGGCCATGGGGCACATCATCAAGCCTGGCAAACCCTGGCATAGTGTTTGCATAGACTTCATCGGCCCAATGTCTGACTTGGATGAAGATTGTAAATGTGCCCTGGTTTTGGTGGATGTATTTTCCAAGTGTCTTTTGGTTGTGTTTTTGAGAGAAATATACACTATTTCCACCATTGTAACTCTTAACAAAAGCTTTCAGGAGGACGGTACCCATTTTCTCCTTATCACTGACAATGTTACCCAGCTAATTTCCCGGGATATGGAAATTTTTCTCAAAAACATGGCATCACTCACCATCGTACCACATTATACAATCCCAAGGGCAATGGCATGGCCAAGAGGGCCAACAGAACTGTGAAGGGTGCCATACAAATGGCAATATCTTCAGGTTTGGATGTCAAGAAAGCTGTGCAAGACCTAGTGTGGGCCCATCGCACAACCATATAGGAAGCTACTTCCATGTCACCTTTTGAGATTATGAGAGGCAGGCTTCCAGGAAGCAGGATGGTTCGATAATTTTCACGATAGGGAAAATGACACTCAGCGTTTCCTCAGCCCGTGGCGGGCTGAGGAAACGCCGAGTGTCATTTTCCCTATTGTGAAAATTATGGAAGGGAAGGAAAAGTGACTCACATCTGGAGTCATTCAAAAAACCCACGAGGGTTCCATCCTCTCGACTGGTATGAGCCAAGTTGGTCGATTGAGGTTGTGAAGACTACGTATGTCCAGTGCAGTGGCTTAAAAATGTGCGACGCCCTGAAGAAATTGCCTAAATTTGAATAGCAATGTAACATGTAGGCAAGTAGAGTATGGTTGGATAAGTAGTAGCCATACTCACTTTTTTAGAGCCCACAACCAACACGAAAGAGACAGAATAAAAGTAAAGATCCGTGTTGTTTGTGGTTTATATGTTTGTTTTGACACTATTTGTGTTGTTTGTGGTTCATTTACACTGCACATTTTCACAAACACACTTTTTGTTTGTTATTGGACACATTTCTTCTTTCGAGCTTGATGATGCCAATGATGAGATCAGGGCAATCCTGGTGAGTACCTGCCAGGTTCCCGTCGGTGGTGCGCCCGTGAGGCGCCATCTTGCTCACACACACTTTTTTCTGTTTGTCTGAGTTTGGCACATAGGTGTGTGTTATTCGTTGTCTCACAACTGTTGTTTTACATAAAGGGATTGGGCAATTTTTAAATATGGCACAATATGGATGTACCTCCTACCTCATTAATTAAAATAGAGGAGTTAGTTGCAAAAGTTTTTCAACGTATGGTACAACATTAAAATAAGTAATTCATAGGTGCCACTGTGGTCTAGGTCATTTGTGTGAAAGTATACATTGAGTGGAGGGCGACCTATGACCTCATTTTCCCTCTGAGCTCCTTGTTGTCAGTTAGAGTTTGTAAACCACCCAAGTATCTAAAGGATTATATTTTGTAATCTTTCATATGCCCCCAAGTATCTAAAGGATTATATTTTGTAATCTTTCATATGCTTGTCTTTCTTCATCTTGTTTCTCCTCAGACTTTTATTTTGGTTCCTCTTCTTAACTTGGCTTACATGCTCTTTCTCTTCTTTTGGTTCCTGGTTCTTTCTTCTTTCTTTTTCTGTTTTGTCATTGAACGGGGGGGATGTGTTATGATTAGCTCGTGCCCACGGGAGCTCGAGGACGCCTCGCGACCTTAATGTCTCGTGGTCTCTCATACGTGGAATGCGGTATTTGAACAGGGAGTTGGGAGACGGTTGGGGGCTAACAGGGGAGAGGTTTTTTCTGCCTGTGTTTCCTGCAATAAAAGTCACAGTTTCTCACTCACAACATCTTGAGTGCTACTTACCTTCAGAACAGCGCTCCACATCATGATCAAGGCTGGAATCCAGCCGAAATGCGTAGGTGCTTGTTGTACTTAATAAATTAAGTACTTTAAGGTTTATATCATCTTTCATACACTAACACACAGTACACCTTATCTGGGTTGTTTATACTGGCATTTTTAACAAATAAGAGCTTGCCAGTACTGTGATGTAATGCAAGTGGAATGTTTTGTTGATATTAATGTGAGGAGATAAGCCAGTACTTTCATGAAGAGCAGATCGCCGTGCCATCACCTGCGTAAAAACGTATTAACATCATCAACCTATTGTGACTGCTGCCATAGCAATGCTGCTACTGCTGTGTGTTTGACCAATAAGTCACTATAAACTGTGCTCAGTACTTTCCTTTCATCTATGGAGCCTCTTTGATTTGTCACCGTCAGAGCAGACACACAATGGTTCGGCCCTGCCAGTGTCTTAGCAGCGCGACGGCAGCCACTGTAACATGAAGGAATGTTCATGGCTGATGTGTCCCGAGTGCAATCATTGGAACCAACCACCTGGCGTCGGCTGTTTTATATTCGTGCACTTGGAGCAGGACACTGCAATACTAATACTGGACAGATTTACACTATATGTGTGAAGCGTAGTGCAATAATATCACCAATATAGAAATAGTAGACAGTGCAACTTGACAACTTGCTGCTAGAATATTCCACAGTACATCGGCACCAGGTTCACCAGAAGGGGAAGCAGGCCCTTCCAATTTAAATACTAAGGAAAATCTCTACAATGAATTTCAATCATTGGAAAAACTGAAAAGAGGAGAGCTCTGTGAGTGAATCTCTGAAGAAGTATTTAGAAGTGGGGAGAGAGCCTCGAGGTTTACGCATACTGATTACCCCGAGCTTTGAAAATGCCCACCCTAATATGTTAAAGGAAAAGTGTTGTAAAGATGACTCGTGAACCGATGGTAAGTTAACTCATCTTTATTGTTGTCACCCTGCTCTCCACACTGACAGGAATATGTCACATTCCAGGGATGACTGGGGGGAAGATACCAAGTGGCTGGGGCAGGGAGGGGGGAATGGATTGTACCACTTTATTAAACATGCGTAGGTTACAACACATCTCCCTTTGAACCAACAAAGCACTTACAATCCCAGCATAAGTTACAACACATCTCCCTAGGACCAAAAGGGAAAGAAGGATGGAAAGGAGGGGAAGGGGAAAGGGAAGATAGAGAGGGGAAATGCTGGCACTTAATAACAGTAAAAACACAGGGATGAGGAACCTAAAAACGCAGCACCTCGAAGGGCGGTTGGAAAGGCAATGGAGGGTCATTACCCTGGTCCACAAGACAAAGACCTCCCCACCCCCATTACAATCTGTATGCAATGTACCTCACCCTAGAACAGGTAAAAAAGGTTATTAGAACACGTAGTTTGGATCCTGTACCTCTTCGTTATGTACCACACTTACTTGACTCCTCTCCCCTTCCTTACACACCCTTGCGAAGTGGCCCCTTCTGTTACACTTCATACAAATAGAATTTCGTGCAGTACAATGTACACTATTAGCAAGATGATTGTTGCTTCCACACCTGAAGCATTTCAACCCTTCTGTGACACTAAAGGGCTTATCACTCTTTACCTCTTTAGATTTGATCTTGTAACCTTCTCCTTCTCTTTTATCTTCCAACACCAACCCTTTGATTTTATTCACACAACCCATGGATTCTTTAGGTTGGTCCATCTCCTGGATGCACTTTGCGGTGTGCTCAATGGAGTTGGCGATGGCCACCGCTTCCCTCAACGAGGGATTCTTTGCCAGAAGTTTTTCTTTTATCTTAGGGTTGTGAGTGCACCTCACCAACTGATCCCTAATGAGGGAATCGTTCAACTCCCCAAACTCACACAGCTGTGTGAGACCTCGGAGAGCGGCAATGTAATTAGTTATGGATTCACTCTTTGCCTGCACTCGTGAAAAGAACTTATGACGCTCAAGCACAACGTTAACCTTGTCCCCAAAATGAGTCTCTAGTTTAATCATTGTAATTTTGAAGACATCTGAATCTAACTCGTCGTCTTCCAATGCTGGGTCTGGGAGAGTGTCATATATTTTCCTCCCTTGCACTCCTAGATTATGAAGCAAAACATGTTACTTCCGCACAGCTGAGAATTTTCCCCCCCCAATGGCTATTAGATATGAGTCAAACAAGTTGATCCAATCCTTCCAGTGTATGTCTGGATCACCGATGTCACTTAGGAAGGAGGGGGGGGATTCATAGATGAAGCCGCCATGTGAAAGGTTGCAGCTAGAAGCACCAATGCACTAGGATGAAGTGAAGGGGAAACCTTTCTAGGTCCTTACGGATGCTCAGATATTAGAAATAATTACTTGCAGGAGACAGGGAACTAAGTTATGTAGAGGAAAAATCGTCACCAAGAAGTGGTAAGTGAGCTTCCTGGGACAAGGTGAATGAACAATACTAAAGGTAAGGGAAAACAGCTTTATGACCTAGGACACTGAGCAAAAATTACTTCTCACACCTTAAGCTAGGAAAACTGCAGATGTCCTTACACAGTACCCGGAAGCTGTATGGAGAGATTCCACAAATGCCTACGCTGCTTCGTGGAAAGTCACAAAAGTCAACATTTAATTAAACTGGGTTACTAACGCACGGTTGTCACCATTACAATGTTCACCCCCTAAACCCATACATGAACTGATTTTATCTGCTACCTCTGTACCCCCCTCTGCAGACAGGAAATAGTACATATAACTCTGATATGACTGTTGTGCAAATGGACAATCTCATACCTATCACGCATGTACCATGTATACAGTGTTAGAACATTGCACGGTGCACTATAGAAATTACGGTAGTACCCTTTATCCCCCTAGTATTACACTGCATGGACGAGTAGCCAATGCACTTCAGGAAATGGTAGGTTAGAGCTACTTAAAAAACCCTTTAATTCTACCTATTGTGGAAAACACTAGTGATTGGTCACACAAGATAATACCATGACTCTTGCTGTGGGTTTCTCCTGAAAGGTACACAGCAACTCATGCGAAGGAATGAAATTCACTCTTTACAATAACATCTATTTGCTTGAAAGGAGTTCAAATAAAATTTCCATATGCAGAACAGTTCACTGGGTACCTGACGGAAATTACTTGAACAAAAGTACTTTACTTTGAGTCTTGACGGTGGCCGTAATCCTTTGACCCCCAGTAATAGAGTACCTTTGTTCAATCGACGTCTAGTCTGGATGTATGAATCTTCCACAATGGATCACGAGTGAAGCAACAGTCCCCAATGCCGAATACTGGAAGAGTCACTCGCGTTGCACAGTTTCCTTAGTCAAGGCCCAGGAAATAGAACAGGTGCTGGGGCGGCTGAGCGCCGTGAACTTTTAGAGGAATGCCCTGTAGATTTGTCCTGACAACCTCTTGAAGATTACTGCACTGCCCCCTTGAGGATCAACCACGTGATCTGGTGCACTGACGAGGGCGCTCTGAGAAGGCGGACTGAAAACGCTCCGTCACTGGACTTCTGACGTATAGTGCGCGCCGTAGCACTGACTAGGGCGCTCTGTGGAGAAACTGACAGGAATCCCTGACGTACGGAAACGGCGCCCTGAAGGGAATGGCGGCAGGCTCGTGAAGGCACTGACTTGACAGGGTACAGGGTGAACGAGGAACTGGCATACAGCACTTTCAGGCAAGGAAACAAAACGCCGCCTCCCGCTCACGGCTAAACTTGCAGCGCGGGGGCGATCACCTCAGCTTACTCTTTATTTTCCACCGGACTCCCGACACCAAGGAAGAGGTGCTCCTTCACCAAGCACGGCTGGCACAGGCTCACCAGAACACCAGCCGCTTAAGATGAGGGCTAGGCTACGACCACCACGCTATCCTTCACATGCATGCAGCGCGGATGGACCTACCATCTGGTCCGCGACCATCCGGGACACCCAACGTAGGGAAAAGGTACAGCACAGGCAGGGAAATGCCACCGGTGTGATTTCTCTTCCCTTCCTGTTTCATACGATCACGATAGATGACTGCCCTTGTGCTCCCACAGCCTGACGAAAGTTTATTTTTATTTTTATCTTGTATGGAGGCGGTTGGTCTATGGATGATCCAGAACTCTCTGAAACTGAATGGGGAGAAGACAGAGGTGATGGTGTTTGGGGGGAAAGAAAACATCTGGTCAGCCAATTGGTGGCCTGACTCCCTTGGAACTTGCCCTTCCCCCACATCTTCTGCTAAAAACCTCGGGGTGTTAATAGATCCTGCCCTTGACTTAGGCAACCAGGTGAGCAGAATTGTCTCCACCTGTTGGGGCTTGATCCACACTCTGCGCAGGGTCAGGAAATATCTCTCTCTCCAGGCAAGAAAACAAATAGCTGTTGCTCTGATCGGCTCGCGTCTGGACTATTGTAATGCGCTGTATGCTGGACTTAATAAAGGACAGCTGCAGCGCTTACAGGTAGTCCAAAACGCCATAGCTAGATTTGTCCTGGACTTACCCAGACGCTCCTCGGCCACTGCAGCCAGGAAAACACTGCACTGGCTGCTTGTGGAATATCGAATCCGGTTCAAGGTCCTTTGTATGACCTATAGAGCCATTGCTAAAAAGAGTGACACTGGAATTGGATCCATCATCTCCCACTATGTCCCCCGAAGGAACTTGCGCTCCTCTGGTAAACTGCTTTTGACAGCCCCCCGTGTACGAAGAGCCAAGTGGGGAGGCAGAGCCTTCTCCACCCTTGCTCCTAAATGGTGGAACGAACTCCCTTTGGACTTGAGATCTCTCCCGTCCCTTCAGAACTTCCGCACTGCCTTAAAAACCCTTCTCTTCAAGCAAGCCTATGTCTAGGGTCCTAAGTTTTCTTGATCATTCCCTGATCTTCTGTTAGGCGCCTTGATACCTGCGGGGTATTGTTCTGCGCATTACAAATTATTTTTCAATTCAATTCAATTATGCCCTCTAATCTTCACCTTCCACTAACTTGGCACTGCTCACCGAACTTCCTCTGTCCACTTTCACGTCACGAACTACTCCTCTTCATCAAGTACACCAGCTTTACCTTCATCACGGAGCACCTCGGAGATAGCTGCACAAAATCACGATTATCACTCTGGTACCAGTACTCAGGATTAATGGCTATATTAGAAGTAAAACTTCCTCAGCTCGACATGGATGCGATAACAGACCTAGTAGAGTCTTTAGGCTGAAGTCCGTCGAGCAGAGGTCCCACTTTCGTACTTTTCACCTCATAAGCACGCAGCACGATTTTCACAATTCAAGCACAGGTTGGAGAGAGCACAGAGAGGGGAGGTGACAGCAAGGCCCCCTGCGCCGGGTTCTTCGCCTCGTCGCCAGTGTTGTAAAGATGACTCGTGAACCGATGGTAAGTTACCTCATCTTTATTGTTGTCACCCTGTTCTCCACACTGACAGGAATATGTCACATTCCAGGGATGACTGGGGGGAAGATACCAAGTGGCTGGGGCAGGGAGGGGGGAATGGATTGTAACACTTTATTAAACATGCGTAGATTACAACAAAAAGGAAGAGAACAATGCCAACAGTTCTACTGGTATAATGAAAATCCTGCCTAAGTACGTGGAAATGGAAAGATAGGAACTGCTTATAAAAGTCAAGGAATTGATTGAGTCTATTGAGAAAGAGACTCATAAGGATGCAGTAAAATGCTGACTAAGACTATGACAGAAAAATAAATATCATGGATAAGACAATAATTCTGAAGGTTTGACAATATGAGAAGGCAAAGATTGGGTGAATACAATAGATAGAAACAAGAGGTTACGATGAGTGACAGGAGCACTGATCGTGGCTCAGATACTGACAATGAGGGCAATCAGAGAATTGGAGGGCAGATGACAATACAAGATGAGTTAAACAATCTTAAGATTGGACAGGCAAACCAGCCACTGGCCTTAGAAGAGCAAAGAAAAGCAAAAAGAAAAATGAAATTATGCAGAGAAGGCTAAGAAATCAGTGGGGGACTTACAAGGAGTGGCAAGAGACAAAGATGGACAACAAAGCAGTAATTTTATCTAAGTGATGTCGCATTATCTGAAGTGGGGGTTAAGACTTTATTTCTAGGTCTATCTTTCAGTCAAAAAAATGACTTGGATTATGTGCATACTTGGATACATGGAGAACCCAGGGACTGATTAGTGGAGAAGCATTACGCTTTTTTGAAAATGGCACATCCTAAACTATCGGTCGTCTAATTGATCCCCAAAATAGAGAAGTGGGTCATATTCTAATGGCCAGATCTATTAGATTTCACAAACATACTATGATGATGTGGAGTATGATTGAATGGTGCTTTAACAAGAATATTTTTTTCTTTAACAATGAAATCGTACAACAGCAACGTGGGTCAGCCAAGGGCACCTGCGTCTCTCCCAGTTATGGTAATTTGCATATGGGATGGTGGAAAGAGCAAGCGTTCAACAACCCCCCTCTTGCAAAATGAATGGATAATATTATAAGTGGATATGCTTTATAGATGATGTGTTTGGTATTTGGAAGGGGAACCAATTTGTGTCTAAAATCAATTAGAATTATTTTAATTTGAAATTTTCCAGCACCATCTGTGAGAGGCAAGTTGAATTTCTGGATGTAAAATGAATTGTTGATCAAGACAAGTTGATTTCTATACTGTTTAGAAAACCAAGTACAAGCAACAGTACTCTGCATGCTAACAGTTTTCATCCCACCCCACTTAAAGAAAATATACCCTATGGGGAGCTCATAATGGCGAAGAGAATTTACAGTACTGCAGATAAATTTAAGAAAACTAAAGAGGAAATAAGCAGGAGATTCAAGTCTAGGGGGTACAGCAGCAAACCATTTCAGGCTGCCTAAAACAAAGTTGTCAAGAAGGAGGATATCTTATATATATATATATATATATATACATGAACAAGGCGGGAGCTAACCGCCGAAACGCGTCAAAGCAGCCGATAAGTGTTATTTGGAATTCGAAATTTCATGGAGTCAGTGCCTTTCTTGTATGGTGAAGTTTGGAGTGTTCCTGATATATATATATATATATATATATATATATATATATATATATATATATATATATATATATAGATATATTTATATAAATCTTTATTCGGTTTTTTAGGTACATAAAAAACCATAAAAGCAGTATCACAGATTTTAAAAAAACATCATTATACATTGTTAAAAGTAGAAGGTTTTTACAATTCATTTTAGTGCGTTATCCATACTGTATATTTGAGGGTCTCTAACCATGCCAGCTAATACATCAACAGTCTTAGTTTCTAAAGTTCATTTACTTTCATGGAGATCAGGTTATCAAAGGTTTGCTCTATGTTTAAAAATACATTTAAAAAATGTCACAATGTATTTACAAGTCCATTCAGTCTCTAGAAACTGGAGTCGCAGCATGGCTGGGCGACATCTTCTAAAACCCAATAATTTCAACAGGGGTAACAACCAAAGCTTACGATGGACGTCATGAAACTTACAGAACAGAAAAGTATGAATGGTTGACTGCTCTGAGGTTCCATCACATGGACAAGGTGTCAAAATCCGATCCCAGCAATTTTGGACCGGAAAAGCCACCAATCGGTGGAAGATGTTAAATCTAAATCTTGTCAGAAGGAATCGCTCAAAATTTGAGAGATCGTGTGATAGATATGGCTGAATTGAAAGGGTAATCTGGATCGACATTGCGTGTTGGACAGAAGCTTTCCTTGCTTCCTTGGCGATTCGCAGCTCTTCTACGTGGCTCAAGGCCCTCACTTTCAATTCCTTTCTAGATATTTCACAGAACGTCTCGGGAGAAGTGTAGTAATTCCCAAGCCCCAAATCGGTCAAACGATTTTTCACGTACATAAGCCATCTAATTTTAAGTGAGCAGTCTAATAACATACAGTCTGCCACTATTTGCTTAGTAAGTGAATTTTTGGTTGATGTCCATATTCGACGCCAAAGCAAAAGAGGTTGAATTTTTGCTAAGCCCGCTAAATGTGGGATCCCCAATTCCATGTGACACGCAAATGTAGAGACACATTTAGTTGCCGCTAATAAAAATCTTTAAAAAGTGTTCTCCGCCACTTCTAGGGGACTAATATTAGCATGCCCCCACAATCCAGCCCCATACAGGGCTATCGCCTGACATTTGGCTCTATAAATATGTAGCAGTTCTACAGGTGGTCTTTTCCACAGCTTCTGTGAGAAACCGATGAGTGGAGCAATTGCTCGCATTAAATGATGTATCCTGGCCTCAATTGCGGGTTTCCAATTCATTTTGTCATCAATTATGATGCCTAAGTAGGGGTATTGGCCAGTATTTTCGAGTTTTTCTTTATTAAGAAATATGTCTTTACCACCTTTTTTTCCCAAACCTGCTGCCATTACATAAGTCTTTTTTATGTTTATTCGTAAATCAAGGTTCCCTATGAAGTCAGCATACCTATCCAAGGCCTTCTGTAGTTCACGTGGGGTACGTGCCAGTATCACAGCGTCATTCGCGTAGAGCAGAGCGGGGATCGGGGGCTTTCTTACTTGAGGTAGATCTTGGCCCCCCCTCAGCATCTCCACCTCCAAACCATTTTTATAAAGAGAAAAGAGAAAGGGGGCCAAGACACAACCCTGCCAAACTCCACGCTCTACTCTGAACAACGCAGTTAGCTCGCCTTTTACGCCAAAACGTACCCTCGCGGAGGCATTCGAATATAGCTCCCGCAAGAAATCAACCAGAGGAACATCAACCCCCATTAATAGCAGGACGGACCACAATTTCGCATGGGAGACGCAATCAAAAGCAGCGGACAGGTCCACATAGACATGTATAACCTGCCCTGCTTTGCACAGACGTATTTACCCAGGAGCATTGATAAGTTCAGGGCTTGCTCTGTAGTCCCAAAACCCTCCTGGAACCCGAACTGGATATCAGAGAGGATCCCACCATTGTCAGCCCACTGCTGTAAACGAACAAGCACTACTCTTCCCATCACCTTGCCCAGCGAGTTCAGCAGTGAGATCGGGCGATAGCAGGAAACTTCATGCCTGTCTCCCTTTTTAAAAATAGGGACCATGATGGATTTGGTCCAGGAGGCCAACAGACCCTTCTCCATTGCTGCCCCAAACACCCTTGTCAATATTGGGGCCCACAGGTCCGTGTTGTACTTAAAAAATCAACAGGAACCCCATCTGGGCCCGGGGCTTTCCCATTTTTACTTGCATTTAGCGCTTGAAGAACTTCACTTATGGCAAGTTCTAGAGAAATGGGATATGCCACCGTAGGGGCACTGCCACTGGGTACTGCATCAGTCCCTGCTGACTCCAGGCCTTTCTGGAAAGTTCCACCCAAGCCGATTCCTCAATGGCTACTTCTATGGTTGGTAGATTTTTTTGATCTACTAAAAAGGGAGATTTTACCACTCTCCAAAAAGCTTCACTATTTCTATCTATGGAGCTTTCATGCAATTGGTCCCACAGGGATTGTTTTAATTCGGCCTTCCTCTCCTTACATGCTATATTGTAGTCCTTTCTTAAAAATCTTATTTCCACTGGGTCTCTGTGAGTTTTATTTAGCGCTATTTTCAATTTGTTTGTGCTACCGTACATTTATGATGAAACCATCCAGTTTTCCTGGGACAATCTCTTTTAGTCTTAACTGTTAAAAATTCATTTATTTTTCCTAAAATTACCTCAAAATTATGTAGGACTTCCTCTTCCGGGACTGCCAGGTCTAAACATTTGACTGTAGACGGGTAAACTGCACATATCACTTTTCGGGTTATTTCCTCAGCATCTACCTTCTCCCATTTTAGGGAATATCCATTTGTCTTGGCCAAGTGCAAAGTATTCTGAGTTAAAGCACTGGCTAAAGTCTGTGAGGAGGACTGGGCATATACTAGAAAAAGTTCTAGGCTAAGAGCACAATGGTCACTTAGTGTGTTCACCAATAATTCAAACCGCATGACTCTATTGGACAACGTATTTGATATTAAGATGTAATCTATTGTTGTCTCATGGCCCCTCCCCAAAAAGGTTGGATCCAGACGATGGGAGTTCATATTTAGTTTATTAACCATTGTGAGTCCCAAATCGGAAAGCAGTTCGTTCAAAACGGACCCCCCGTGCTAGTATGGCTAAAATGCACAATTGGTTCTTCGTATTCATCCACCAACCCACAGATGTTACTGTTACTGGGTGTGCAAGGATGCTGATTAAAATCGCCCCCCCATATAATGCTTACACTAGCTCTCCCTCCTACCTCCTGGAGCAACTGGGACAGCTTTTCCCGTATGGAACCCAGGGCCTTCACAACCTGTTCTCCCTCTAGATTATTATAAAAATTAAGCAGTAGGATGTCCTCTTTGTTGTTAAATGATAAGTTCAGCAGCTGATAGTTTGCATCCAGGTGTACTACCGTTGTTTTCAATCCCTGAATAGTATTATCTATGAAGATGGTCAAACCTCCTTTAGCCCTGCCCGAAGCTACAGCTAGTGCAGAGGTAAAGTAGGTTTTGTATCCTACCAGGTGTAATGCGGTCATGGCTTATGTCTCCTGGAGACAGATTACACTAGGATTCTGAATAAAGTTCAGGGCACTTTCGTCTTCAACCTTTGGACGAAGGCCTGCGATGTTCCAGAAGATAACTTGGAGCGATTGGCCATCATTAGTTGGAGTACTATCCTCCAAGGGAGGATAATAAACTCCCGTCTGCTCCTCAGCTACGGATGAATCCAGTCCATTTTTTACTGTGTCTGGGACAACTCCTCCCATTGGGCTTCCAATTATTTTTTGGTGTACCCTGGTTTCTGTCTCCTGGATCGGTTGGATTAAAGGTGGTTTGTCCCTAATGACCTGGTCCTGGATATCTGAAGCTCCTACTCTTAAGATTTCAGGGTAGGCCAGAATGCTAGATTTCTCAAAAACAACAGGCTGGAGTCAATCAACATCTTCTAGCCCATACACAATCGAGAAGGGATTGAAAGTTGATATGTTAAAGCCATGATGTTCTATATGGTGGTTAATAAAACCCTGATTTGAAGGGAATCTTTGTGGGTAGTTAAAAGTTGAATGATTGATACCATAGTGTTCTGTAGCATGCCTATTTACAATCTGGTTTCCCAGGGAAAAACCTTTAGGATGTGGGGCCAGCGTCTGTGGATAAAAGTAACTAAGATAATGGGTAGAGATTTCTTCACTACCTCCATACCAATCACCAATGTGCCTTACTGCTCTATGGTGTCTGAAATTGATAATAAAGGTGTCACCCTTTCTATCTTTGGGCCGAGTTCCAACCCAACTCACGCGTCTTACGTTTAGAATTTCACCATTTACATGGGGCGGCAAAGGTCTATCATTGCACAGCCAATATATTATTTTATTTTTTAGGGCTCTATGATCCTCCTTTACTCCTACAGGAAGAACAGGAACTCCCGCCATAATAACAACAAAGGGAGCAGATTCCGGTGGCAAATCTACTCTTCTATGGATTGATCTGTTGTTATTTTGTGGGGTTATGGGCCCATTATCCGTCTTTAGGGAAAGTTCCAGTTTATTTCCTGATTCCGTTTTGTCCCCCATTTGCATACTTTGTTTTGGTACAACTTTTGGGGCTATCTTTTTCTGTATTAGGGAAGAAGTTTGGACATTTTTAAGGGGTTTGTGTGGTGGCTTCTCACCTACTTTATTGTCTTTTGTGGGGACTACGGAACAGGGGGGACTTAACTTGCTGAGCAATAGCGAGTTATTTAGCACCTCCTGTTCGATGGAGCCTAATTTTTCCCTTATCCTCTTTACCCTTTCTAATAGTGGGAGGATTAAAGATTTAATCAGCTTTTCCATACTAGGTAAAAGCTCATTTACTAGTGATGTTGAAAGCTGCTGTGTTGCAATATTTTTAGAGGTAGTTGTCCGAGTACTACTCGGTTCAGCTCAGGTTGCCGTTTCCCGTTTCTTATTTTTTTCGCCCTGAGAGTTTCTCACCATCTTCCTCTTTTTTAATGGTGGGGCTGTAATTATAGTCGTTTTGATCATTGCATCTTTTGCAGTAGGGTCATTTTTCGGTGATATAATTACCGGGTCAGACGATATGTTTAAAAGGGTATCTAGTATAGATTCAGTATTGGTTGTGTCATGCATTGATATTTCCAAACGCGGCGACTGAGACAGGTCACCTGTAGTTTGAGAATCATGATTATGGGATGAGATCTTTTCTGCATGCTGTCTGTTTGGAGAAACCGCATAATTTATAGCCCCATGGAAGAGCGTTTTTTATTTAATAGCTCTAGGGACATGCGTTTTTCCGTTAATAATATTTCTTTTTCCAGTACAGAGGCAGCCCTGGTGATGAATGCATCTAGTGTCCACTTCACGGAGCCCCCACCCAAAGACGGCCTGGCTAAACTACTTCGTATGCTCATGATTCCTTAATAAGATTACAGCAAACAAACGCCTAGTTGGAAATCATAAAATCAATCACATATTTCTGCACAGTTAATAGGAAGGAACAGTCTTTGTAAGTAGGAAGTCCTTACTTCAAAAAAGGGTGTCTCCAGGGACGTTAATAGGGTGGCCCAGCCCAGCCTTGGCCAGCCCCGGACGGCTACAGACGGCCCGCCCTTTGCCCAGGCTTAGCCCGGCTGGTCCCGCGCGCGTCCCGCTAGCGTGAAAATGACGAGTGATCTTTAACAGGAAGGAGGTGGGCAGGCAGAGGCCCCAGCTGCAGCGGTGATGGGAGCGCTGTGCAGGCTGGGCCTCGAAGTCCCACCCGCGATAATCCTAACAGCGGTATTGCCCAAATCGGCACAAGTTCAGAGATTCCAGGGAGATCCAGGTATTCAAGAGTCCAATTTAAATAGAAGTCAGGCTCAGCGCTATTAGCGACAGGGAATCCACACAACAGAACGGCTGCGAGAGGCTCCCGCGAAGCGGGGGCCGCGAGCTGTTTTGAAGCTGCTGGAAGGAGGAGGGCGGGAAGAGGCCCCAGCTGCAGCGGTGATGGGAGCGCTGTGCAGGCTGAGCCTCGCAGTACCACCTGCGATAATCCTCACGGCGGTATTGCCCAAATCGGCACAAATTCAGAGATTCCAGGGAGATCCAGGTATTCAAGAGTCCAATTTAAATAGAAGTCAGGCTCAGCGCTATTAGCGACAGGGAATCCACACAACGGAACGGCTGCGAACAGCTCCCGCGAAGCGGGGGCCGCGAACCGTTTTGAAGCTGCTGGAAGGAGGAGGGCGGGAAGAGGCCCCAGCTGCAGTGGTGAAGGGAGCGCAGTGCAGGCTGGGCCTCGCAGTCCCACCCGCGATAATCCTCACGGCGGTATTGCCCAAATCGGCACAAGTTCAAAGATTCCAGGGAGATCCAGGTATTCAAGAGTCCATTTTAAATAGAAGTCAGGCTCAGCGCTATTAGTGGCAGAGAATCCACATAACGGAACGGCTGCGAGCATCAAGAATCCTAGAAAGAAGTAATCTGGTGTTGATATGTGTAGATTCATCACTACATTTCATACTAGACATGACACTGTTAGATCCATACTGAACAAACACTGGCACCGACTAAAGAGTGGCTCCATAGTTGGAAACGGGGTATCTAGAAGACCACTTATTAATTTAGAAGAAGAAGATTTATGAGAGACACTCTGGTTAGGAGTGATGTGAGAACTGAAAAAGAATCCAGGGTTTAGACCGAAGGATGGATTTATCAAACTTAGCAAGTGTAAAGCTTGTAGGAATGGTGGAAATAAAAGAGATAATGACTAACGGTAAAAACACCGAAAAGATTAGAGGAAATTACACTTGCAAAACTGATCATGTAGTCTACATTTTGAAGTGCTGTTGCCATAAGCACCCCCTTACTTGTCCATATGAGAACCCTTCAACATCTCAGGGCTATAAAAATCTAGATACCACATACCCAATAGCTAGACATTTTCAATAAACACATGAAAGAGAACTGAGATACAATGTGACTGATGGGATTACTAAGGAAGTTGGGGAGGAGGGGGGAGGTTAGAACAGAATGAATTTTTTTTCAGAATTCTGGAATCCAGATATATTCCTACATTTGATAGCATGAAAGCAGGAACCTCAACTGCGATGAGGAATTATATGTTCATCTGTGAAGTAGTGAGACTTACTCCTATGGGGTGAGATTAATTGTGTCGTGTCTTGAAGCTGGTAATGTATAGTTTAGTGTGAGCTCTTAAAGCCCAGTGATGTCGAGCTGCTGTAAGCTGTTTTGTGTGCCAGTTATTTTAATACGTTTTGTCTATATTTTAAATTTCTGCAGATCAATCTGCAGCAGAAATTTGAGATTGGCAGATTTGTCAAATGGAGAACGAAAAAGAGCTAATATATCTGTGTTAACAACCACTTGGGCTTAACTTTGCATTCTGCACTCGTCTGTCTTTACCTATATGAGTGCAATATAGATGTATATATTTGAGTGTTCTATTTTTATGCGAGATTGGTGTGGAAATGAATGAATATTTGGTATAAATTTGTAATGTTGATTTGCCCATTGGGGCTTAATTTTGGTTTTGAGTGCGCCCCCATATGGAAGTAGTTGGAGCAGCATGTACACTAATATCTCCTTTTATTAATTATTTATGCTTTCAAAAGTTTTTCAAATATATTTAATATGAGTATTTTGGTAAATAATGTATGGCAATACATTATTGTACTTTTCTGACAATTTCTGTGATTGAGTATATTTTCTATGTTTTGAGCACTGGTTTAGCAAGTGACAAAAAGTTGAGCACAAGACGGCGCTCCGCATCATGATCAAGGCTGGACTGTAGTAAAAACACGTAGATGCTGCTACTGCTGTGTGTCTGACCAATAATTCTCCGTACACCGTGCTCGTGTGCTGTCTTTTCATCTGTGGAACTTCTTTGATTTGTCGGCTTTGGAGCCGAGATGCCAATATTCGGCACCACCAGCATTTTGGCAGCATAGCCACTGTAGCTTGGAAAATAAATAAATAAATATAAATATATATATATATATATATATATATATATATATATATATATATATATATATATATATATATATATATATATATATATTACCTACTGGCGGTCGCCAGTAGGTAGTTATAGTTAGGATTTTTTTCAATGTTAAATCTCAAAATTCTATTTGGAATAACTTTGGCGCCGGTTGACGAATCTGCCTGAAAATTTCCTCAAAATGGCCTCGTGGAGCTCCGGTCCTTCCCTGAAAGTTTGGGGGGGATGCGTCAAGCGGGGGCCGAGATAAAAGGGGGGTCCCAAAACGCGTTTTCCCCATGTTAATTTCCATAGGGCGGTTGATGTCACTTTTAGCCCGAACGGCTGAATGGATTTCCACCTAATTTGTCAAAATTGTAGGGACTGGTAGCCCGATGTGCCTTTGCTATGTCTCGAGATATGTGCTCCAGTGGATTTTGAGTAATTTAGGTTCAAAAAAATATATATATCTAGAGCCGCGCCCCGGTACGCGCGCAGGGGATCGCTCAAAGCGCGCCACGCGACTTGCGTACGGAAAGCTGATTGGCTCTCGGGTGTCTGTAAACATTCGAAACAGTCCGCAGCGGCCGCCATCTTGTACCTCGGTAGGATTGAGGTGGTAAAAATCAAAGGGGGAAATGAGCAAAAGGGGGCAGGGTACACCCCCCCTGACCCCCTAGGTTAGATGTGGGGGTCATAAAAAAGCCGTACGGGGCCCAAAAAATTGTTTTTTTTTTAATTTGCGCCGAGGGAGCGCCTGGTACGCGCACCGGTGAGCGTACGATTGAGAAAAAGAATGACACTTTTTTAAAAAAAAAATAGCATTTTTTTATAAATTGGAGGTAGTTCTGAAAATAACTTTTTTTTTGTTTTTGTTGTTTTATATTTTTTTTATACTTTTTGAAACGATTTTATATTTTTTTGGATTTTTTTCAGGGGAAAAACAAAAACAGGGATTCAAAAAATGCTCAACAGGAGCAAAAAAATGAGAAAATTTAGGGACGGGGAGAGCATTGGTGTTCCTGTTTCTTTATTGCAATGAGCTCAACGCTCTGCTCCCCGTAACAGAGTAGTTCGTCACAGTCCTTGCATAAAAATGTTATTCCTGCAAATACCGGCTGGACGTTAGGGACCATTCTTGCACGTGTTGAACCTGAAGGTGTTGCTCCACCAGTGGAGGTGCTGCTGCCATCTCTTCGTGCCTTCTCTGCCAGCTCCCCGACACTCTCCCTGGAGTAATTGTTGGGGTGTCTTCTTTTGACATGCCTAATTAAATTGGCATTTCCAAAGCTGTATTTTTTTAGAGGATTGCCTCTGGATAAAATACTTCCACATATTTTACAAGTTACTTTACTTGCATTAACTTTTTTTTGTCCTTCAGGGATGTCATAAAATTTCCAGATGAAGTGGTTCTTTGTTTTCTGGTGAGGAGGGTCCTCTTGCACAAATCCATCTGAATCACTGCTGGATGACTCCCTTGCAGTCATTGCTGTAGATCAGGAAAGTATAAGTTCCAAATTCACAAAACACCTCTTGCTCTCTCCAAGTGCAAATCAATAGTGAGAGAAATGGGTGGGTTTCTCTAAATTTAGAAAAAAATAATTATTGAACCAATGAAAAGTGTTATTTACAGGTCACATGACCATGGGCTTCATCATTATGAAACCAAAACTGTTATGAACCAATGAAAAGTGTTATTTTCTGGTCACATGACCCGACGCGCTTACGCGACGCGCCGCGGGGCGCGGCCAGAGGCGCCACGCGTAAGCGTGTCAGACGCCTACGTTGCGCGATCGTATTCGCTCGAGTGCTTCCGGGTGCGCTTACGCCGTGCGTATCACGTGGACGCGGCTACGCGATACATCACAATCATGTTTTCGTTCGCGATATTGGCGCTCTCGGGACGCTCCCCGGAGCGCGCCTCGGGACGCTTTATAGAAGTACGCTTTTCGGGGCGCTCCCCGGGGCGCGCATCAGGAGCGCACAAAAAAACAAAAAAGGGAAATTGTAGGGACAGGTAGCCCTATTCTGAAGTGCTTTTTACGAAAATTAACTTTGGAAAAAAATGTATTGTGCTACATTGGGCTTTATATATGTTAGAGCAAAAATGTAGCTCAAATATAGCCCAACTGTAGCCCAATGACAGAATGTATCAGAGTGTTCTAAACAACTAGAGCACTAACAGTCTTACTTATAAAGTGAGACTTATAGTTAGGAATTAGCATTTAAAAAACCTATGAAATTCACTGAAAAAACCATAGGTTTCACACCAGTTATAGTTAGGAATTAGCATTTAAAAAACCTATTAAATTCACTAAAAAAACCATAGGTTTTACATCAGTTATAGTTAGCTGGAAAGTTTTACTGACATAAAACCATTGAAATTCAACGTTATAGTTAGTTGGACTCACTATAACTTGCGCGTGTAATGCACTGCTGATGACGTCACATATTACATCACTCATGACATGGTCATTGACATCACTCATGACATCACTGATGACACCCTCCAGTGAATGTGTGGCTTTCTGAAAAATAAATATATTTTATATATGTATATGTAAAGGTCGATGGAACAATAAATGTTTAAATAAGTGTGTAAATGGATGGTTTTTTAAAAAAAAATGATTGGTTAACTGGCTTATTAAGTGTATCCTAGTGAATACATATATTAACGATTAATGTTTAAATATTTAAATATATGTATCAGTGTTTCACTTTGTGTATAAATGGCTGCATGGGTTGGTGAGTAGCTACATATGTGTGTATATAGATTATTAGATGTTTTTTTAGTATCAGTATGAGTGTCTGTATGGTTTGGTGGGAGTGTTACTTAGCACATAGATGCATCAATGACTGACTCACTGTATGTTTTTGTCAAGAATTCCTGTCATGCGAGGGGAGGAAAACGGTAACCAGCGAAAAAGGACTACATCTCCCAGGATGCTTAGCGGTTGAGAGGTTATGTAAACAGGAGAGCTGTTACATAACTCAAGGAAAACACGCCCTTATGTAAACAGGAGAGCTGTTACGTAACTCAAGGAAAACACGCCCTTATGTAAACAGGAGAGCTGTTACATAACTCAAGGAAAACACGCCCTTATGTAAACAGGAGAGCTGTTACATAACTCAAGGAAAACACGCCCTATAAAGGGAGGAACCGGGAGGTACAACGCTGTCGGATATTGTGTTTACACTGACGTACCTGCTTCGAGAAGAGCAGTGTTCCGGAGTGGTGCTCCAGTAAGGCAAGAACGGAGGTACGTCGAGTCGTTACTCCCTGGGCCGTGTCTTGCCCCATCGTCACCTGTGAAGGACCCGGAAGCTCTACCGGTCAACCATTGAGCTTCGCTTTTTGACTCGGCTGAGTCAAAGCGCAGTGGCGCTTTTGCTGGTTGGAGTCGTAACTCCCAGCCCGACCAGAGATACAGGGACTGCCAGCTGTAACGCACACCAGGAGGTGTTTGCCGCGTTACAGACTCGGAAGTCCACAGGATCGATCGAGCGGCTGCTCTCGGTTCAGTCTTCTTGCTTTTGATTGGTGTATCGGTGACGCATCACCAGGAGGTGACTCCGCGTCCCGGTGCAGTCTGAGGAAGAGGTTGAGCGGCTGCTCCCTTCAGGTAGAGACCCCGGCTGGGTGTTTCCCTGACTCCTCGATTCTCCCCAACACTCTTTGTGCCCCTCACAGCCTACCGATTGGCATTGTCGGCCATTTCATTTCTGCCCTCTGTTGGCATACGCCGGGATCGGCGTATATGCAGTGGACGGTTAGGACCATCCGTGCTGTGGGCTGGTAACGTACTTAGCCTGGAGGATTCCAGTGACTATAACTTTTGTTTACTCTTTGTATTATTTTTGCCTTCAATAAAATAACTAACCCTTCACAAGTGGTTGCGTCCTCATTATCGTGTCTGTTAAACGATCCTGAGACGTTCAGGGCGTTACAGTTTTTTGAAGACGGCATATGTGCAGGACTGTATGGGTGGATGAGTGTGCATATGCGTGTGTTAGTGAGTGAATGACTGTCTCATTAGTGTCTTTATCAGTAAGTACATATGTTTTAATCTAGTGTATGTGAGTATTGATGTATATGAGTGAGTATATGTGAGAGTGAGAGATTGAAAGAGTTCATGTTTAAATAATTATGTGTTTCTATAAGTGATTGTTTAAGAGAGTAAGTATATGTAAGTTTCCTTAGAAGTAAGGTGGTAGTGTGTGTTTAGCTGTATATGCAAATAAATGGATGTTCAATAGTTTATTTGCATGTGTGAGTATGTGTGTGAGTAACGTTTGGATGACTGTCGGTGTGTAACAGGATGTATAGGTGTATCACTACATATGATGAGTGTATATATGTATGAGTGACTATATAGAACTGTTGGTGAATGAGTGAATGTGTATATAGATGGTGGAATTATTGAATTGGTTGTTGTAACTAGTATGGGTATCTCCATTTTTAAAAAAATTTTAATTTATATTTTTCAATATGTGTTTTCATGGGTTACATTACAGTGAAAGGAGGTCTGTCACTCTGTCACAAGGATGATGTCATCAGTGATGTCATGAGTGATGTCACTGACCATGTCATGAGTGATGTAATATGTGACGTCATCAGCAGTGCATTACACGCGCAAGTTATAGTGAGTCCAACTAACTATAACGTTGAATTTCAATGGTTTTATGTCAGTAAAATTTTCCAGCTAACTATAACTGATGTGAAACCTATGGTTTTTTTTAGTGAATTTAATAGGTTTTTTAAATGCTAATTCCTAACTATAACTGGTGTGAAACCTATGGTTTTTTCAGTGAATATATATATATATATATATATATATATATATATATATATATATATATATATATATATATATATATATATATATATCAGCAAAATCTTCAAACCTCCACAGGCAGCGGCGAGAGAAGAAACAGACCCCACGTAATCCAGGCAAGATGTTATTTATTGTTCCAAGTGCCTTCCAAAATGCAACGTTTCGACTACAAACGTAGTCTTGTTCACACACCACATTTTACAACTGGAAACTTCTTTTATAATTGCAGTGCTGACCCACCCTGTTGGGCCACACCTACCAAAACGTGAGTCACATGGTTGTGCCAAAATGTTGGAGACACCCAGTTTAAAGATACAGTGCACAATAACGCTATGACAATGTAACTTAGTTGCATCAAAAGAAACAAACAGAAAAAATATTGTTACATGCTTGATGACTATTGAAGGCAATCCAAATTGATTTCTGATAAAATAAACATACAACCAGAAATTTTTTGCGAAGAACAAAATAACTGCATGAATGCGCTGATGTTATTAGGGCATCAGTAAATGAGACAAAATAATATGCATGAATGCATGATATATCTCACAGTGAATCAGAAAGAACACAATAATGGAAAATGTACCAAACGAAAGCATGAAAAATTATTCAAAAGATGCAAATCATAGCTGTACAATGTAAAATATTCCGTAGCTGGGCACAACCTGTCGTGAAAACAAATACTGTGTACCACCGAAAAACAGCACCTTAATGTGAAAAACACAGATTCAGGTACCAGTCCCATGTATTTATAAAAATATCTTTTCATATATTACAAAAATATCTTCTAATCTATCATAAATATATAAGGACTATTTACAAAACAGCTGTGTTTGAAGAAAAAGTGCTTGATTAAATGTACAGTGTAAAAAAACCACCAAAAGAAGACAATTCCCAAAATATTCGTTAAAAGACTGCACTGTTCAAAGAACCAGGCAGCTAACTCAGATTTAAGAAACAGTACTACAGAATACCTGAAACAGGTGCTTAAATTCAAGATTTCATATATTTACAGAATGTACATAATTCAATGTATTTACTTGGCTCATCTCACGTTAAGAATTGATTTAATATGCTGTGTTCAGAGTATATACAGTGGATAGATGTTTTTACAGAAAGTTGTGCATGTCCTCTGTCACATTCAACCCGTTAGGTTGTTTGCTGTCGAGTTTGATGATATACTGCGTTTCTAGTCGGCGTAAAAGTTTATCACGGTCACCACCTCGCCTTAAGGGAGCAACAGCATCGATGACGTAGTAATTGAGACATGACAGATCCCTGTTGTGTCTGCTGTTGAAGTGGCGTGCCACCGGGTATGCCCCGTCGTGATTAACTATAGCGCGAAGGTGCTGCAGTATTCTAACATGCACCTGAGCGCCCGTACTGCCTACATAACATAGACCGCAGGTGCAAGTTAGGACATAGACCGCAAACTCCGTACGGCAGTTGTAATTGCCGTGAATTGGAAATTCAGTTTCAGAAAACGGAGTGCGGTAATGGGTAGTATTCTGTCCAAACTTGCACGCCCGACAAGAGGAACATTTGTGAAATCCCTTGCCACCAAACCATTGGGTAATCATAGGCAGTTCAGGGCTGGATTGTACTAGCTTACTGCGCATACTATATGCGCGCCTGAAAGTGATTACTGGTTTGTCAGGGGTTATATCACGTAAGACTCCATCCGTTTTTAAGACTGCCCAGTTTTTATTGATAATGGATTTTATCTTGCGGTGCTGTCTACTATAAGTAGTAATTAATCTGCTGGAATTAGTTGTTGCGTCTGCGTTGGGGGATTTAGGTGTCAGTAAAGAGTCCCTAGATCTTTCTTTGCTCTTTTGCAGTGCAGTTGCAAGGCAGGATTTGCTGTACCCCCTTGCCTCCAGTCTTTTCAGCATTGCAGTTGCCCCTTCATCAAACTTTTCTTGGGTGTTGCATATTCGCTTAAGGCGCAACATTCGCCGAGCGGGATGCTCATAATGACGTGTTTAGGGTGGCCACTACTGGCATGTAAAATACTGTTGCCAGCAGTGACCTTCCTGTGAAGGGAAGTGATAATTTTGTTCTCTATGATGTTAACAGAGACATCAAGAAACTCAGCCGTACTGTTGCTGATGTTGGAAGTAAAGAACAAATTGAACTGGTTATTGTTGAGCGCCTTCAAAAAATTCTGAGCACTCATCATGTTTCCCTCCCACACACAGAAAATATCGTCAATAAAACGCATCCAATATTTGACGCATTCATATATATATATATATATATATATATATATATATATATATATATATATATATATATATATATATATATATATATATATATATATATATAAAAGTACTGCAAGAGGGTTGATTCCTGGGATCCAGTTCCCGTAGTCAGGTGGCGTGTCAATCACGGCGGCCCCCACCGCCGAGTAAATTCAATGGATTGCAAAGTTTTACCGTAGTAAGTATCACACGCACTCAGAAAGGTACAGCTGGTGAAGGTTTATTTCCAAAGTCACGCTACGCGTTTCAGCACCGAAATGCATTGTTCACACGTTTAACCTGATTTGAGTGAGGAGCAGTTTTTAAGTACAAACAAACAGATCACAGTGTGTGGTAAACATAAAGGAAGTACATTAAGCCCAAAGAAACTTTGGCGGCCATTGTTAAATATACTCATTTGCATGGGTCCTCTATAGACACGATGGCTTATTGTCATTTAAAAGAAAAATTCAAACACGTACAATCATTATTCAAAAAGTGTAAATAATTCTGAAAACATATTAAATAGTTTTTCATAAGGCTTATTATGTACACAGTAGGATGATAGTCTCTCATACATGGAAATTGGCCAGTGTAGGCGCCATTTTGGAACGGGAAATCAAATTCGATTCAAATACCCCAATGAGCTTTGTAGGTTTAGCCAGTAATCATGAGGCGGAGCATCATATGCAACAAAATAATAGGTGCATATTTTCCAACATGAAAATTAATGTTTCAAGATACAATCGTTCTCGTGCCCGATTAAAACATATGGTAAATATAATACAACAACGATGCACTCGGTCTAGTGCCTGATCACACCGTATATAAGGAAAAAGAAAAATCATACTGTACCAAAATACATTGGCGGTCAGTATAAGACAATTGTCTATCTCTGTTATACTACAAACCCTTCGGAATCAAAGCCTTAAATATGGCAGAGGTTAAGCCAGTCTATTTGGAGGAAACCCAGTCTATGCAATTGGTGATCCATAAGAGATTGTACTAAATTGTTCCCTCACAATGGAGCAGAGTGCAAAAATCCAAACGATTCCAAAGAATAAAACACTAAAAGTGAAGGTGAATGTCTTAGCTTAACGTTGTTAGGTGATAATTTTCAATTCTTGGAAGCCATGTGGGATTCAGTGCAGTGCTCAAAAATAATTATAGTGTCCCACATTTGCTCCTAGAAGAAAAATTACAAAGAATTATTAAAATTGGTTTAAAAACAAGGATTATACTGGTTTATCACATTGGATTACAGAAAATATACAAATTACACAGAATGTAAGAAGAAACATTGTTATCCCACCTAGGACCAGGTACAACGTACTGTAATATGGCATAGGAAAAATTAATCCATATGGAGATGGGTTGCAAGTTCCTCGTCCTGGTTATACCCCCCAGGAAATTTAGTTTCCAATTCTAATATCCATTTGGATTCTTTTTTTCTCAGGGCAAGTTCACTATTACCACCCCTTTTGCCGATGTTAACCTGTTCAATTGCAAAATACCTTAACAGTTCGTTGTTTGATTGATGCATTTCTTGGAAATGTCTAGCAATGGGGTACTTAGAGTCTTTGTTGGTGATTGCCCTCAAATGTTCTTGGACCCTTTTCTTTGCCATGCAGGATGTACTGCCCACATACCTTCTCTGGCATGGACACACCAAGATATAAATAACAAAGGTAGAGCTACAGGTTAAGATCTGCTTGATTTGTCGTTTATTTTGTGTACCTGGTACTTCAAAGTCTTTAACCAGGACACTAGTGCGGCAGGCCCTACAGTGACCGCAGGGATAAAACCCCTTTAATCCTTGGATGTGTTGGTCTGTTTCATCAGTTATGTCACTTTTGACCAACATATCTCTTAGATTACGGCCTCTTCTGTATGTTATAAGAGGTCTCTTTGTCAGTTTTGGGCCTATGATGGTGTCTGCTTTAAGGATTTTCCAATTGTCAGCCATGATTTTTTAGACCTGGTTGGACTTCTGATTGTACGTAGTGATGAGTCTAGGAGGTTCAACAGACTCAGTGGGTTTAGGTTTTGGGATCAGGGTGTTTGATCTAGGGACTATAGATGTTTTAGTGACTGCCTTAGTGAGTACCCATTCTGGGTAACCTCTTTCTCTAAACCGTTTAAGAATGGTGTTCATTTCTTGTTTGTAATCCTCCTCTCTGGTACAATTTCTTTTAGCCCTGAGGAGTTCTCCATAGGGAATACTCCATTTCAGGGGATCAGGGTGGGCACTGAGGGCATGCAGCAGGCTGTTGCCTGCAGTATCCTTCCTATGCAGTTTGGATATCAGTTTGCCCTCCTGGACCTCAATACTAGTGTCCCAGAATTCAATCCGACTTCTGCTGATATTGTAAGTGAGTTGGATATTGAAACTGTTCTGATTTAATTTGGCAATAAAATTTACTGCATCTTTTTCTGTGCCTTGCCAGATGACAAAAAGATCGTCTATGTACCTGATCCAAGTATGTACCATCTTAAAGTCCTCTCTCAATCCTTCATCTGACATAATTTCTTCTTCCCACTTGCCCAAAAAGAGATTAGCAAAGTTAGGAGAAAAAGCTGAGCCCAAAGCCGCGCCGTGAATTTGTTTGAATAGAGCCCCATCAAACATATATATGTTATTTCGCAGGCATAGTTTCATCATTTCGATGAGCATGACGGTATGGTTGCTAAATCCTAATTCTCGATTTTTAAAGAAATAATAGCAGGCCTCCATGCCCTGGATGTGGTCAATGATGGTATACAATGCACTCACATCCATGGTTATTAGTATAGAGCCTTCTGTCCACACTACCGTGTCTATTTTGGTAAGGAAATCAGTGGTGTCTTTTATGTAGGAAGGAAGTTTGATGACGTATTCCCGGAGGAAGTGATCAATATAAACAGAAAGGTTTTCGTTGACACTTCCTATAGAGGAAGTAATTGGTCTCCCTGGAGGTTCTGATAGATGTTTGTGGACCTTCAGCAGTAAGTAAAATATAGGTAACTTGGGGTAGTCACGTTTCAGAAAGCAAAATTCATGTCAAGAGAGAGGCCCCTCTATTTGCCAATCATGCAGTTTATTCCAAGTCTCCTGAATGCTGTTGTTATACTCAATGGAGTTGGACCTAGTATAGAAAATGTTGCCCTCCAGTTGTCTAAGAGCTTCCTTAACATATAGGTCCCTCCCCCATAAAACAATATTACCTCCTTTATCTGAGGGTCTCAGCACTATTGATTTATCTTCAGCTAAGGAAAAGATAAAATCTTGTTCTTGTTTAGATAAGTTTCTATTCCAATGGTCTTTGTTGTGCTGTTTATGTTTAAGTTTAACAAGTTCTTTACTGACCACTTCCTGGAAAGTATCAATGGGGTCATGTGGCATGATGGGATAAAAAACTGATTTGGGTTTGAAACTAGTACATGCTGCCTTACTCATGTTAGTTTCCCTCACACCCACAATTTGGTCATCCTGTTGGCTATCAGTTGTGAATTCACCCAGAGCATAAACGTCCTGTATCAAATCACAATCATTAATAGTGAGTACAGGTAGGCCCATTTCTACTGCAGGCACTTCACTACATTGTCTGGGTTTAAGTGTGTGCCATTTCTGCAACTTGAGTTTTCTTACAAAGTTATAAATGTCTATCCTGGTGTCAGAATAGCTAAACAGTTCATTAGGACAAAAAGTCAATCCTAGGCAGAGAATGCGTTTCTCTTTGAGGGTAAATGTTCTGGAACACAAGTTAATTATGGTTTTATTTACTGTTTCATCATCCATAGTTAGCGTCTTCTTCTGTAGCCTCCCCTTTTGGATCCCATCGGCTTTGTGTTCTTTCCGTCTTCTCTGCTGGAACTTGAGTCGTCTCTTTTGTGATCGGCTCTTCCTCTTGCTTGTCCTCTCGGTCTGCCCCGCATTGGTGTTTTCTGAAACGATTGTTTTTGTTGTGCTTCCGCCTCCTTTTTCCTTCTTGTTCTCAGGACCCTGAACTCCTCTAAAAAAGTTGCCGGTTTCTTGATGATCTCTGTATCAGAAGCCGTTCTGGTAGATTGTCGTGACGCATCTGAGTCAGGTTCACTTGCGATTATTGTAGGTGAGCTTTCCCCTCTTGCTTCCTGAGGTTCAGATGTATCAATGGCTATGTTGCTTTGTTTGTATAGGTAGTCGTATTTGGGGCTGTAAGTTAGTATACGACCACTGTCATAGTCCCCACAGTCCCTGTGCAGCTTCCGTTGTTTGCGGTATTTAATGTCTTCTTCATTTTTCTTGAGGCGTCCCTTTAGATCGTCCTTAAATTTGTTTATCATATCTTGATTAGGGTGGTAACTGAATTCTTCCTCAAGTTCTTTTATTTGTTTTAGTATTGTCTCACGGTCTTCCCATGCATATTTTATTAAAATGCAGAGCATGTTTTTACTGCTGGTGGCTGAATTCTCTGACCATTCTTCTAGCATTTTGGCATTGGGGGATTCATGTGACGGGGTTATATAGATTCTCAAACCCCGTAGTATCATATTCTTGTCCACATAATCCTGAAGGGAAGTGGCCTCCCACCATTTTGAGGTTTCTTGTTTCCTCAATTTCTCATATTTTCTTAATTGGGATGTTAAGGAACTGCCATCCGTTTTTTCAAATACCGCAGGACCTATTCCACCTTTGCCTGGTCCCCTCGCAAACAGTGTGGCTGCCTCTCTTCTACGTTCATCTTCTTCCTCCATATTTATTTTGGTAATTCAATTACTTTTCTGTAATTGTAACATGTGTTCACTAGTGAAAGTTGCACTCGTAGGTTATTCTTTGGAAAATAACGGTGTGCCTCACCGTATGATTGTATATTAGCAGTGCTGTACGCATCCACCGCTTCGATAAGCAGTTCCTGATGCCGTGTAGTTGTCACGTACTCCCGAGGGATATGGCAAGAGATATACCGGTTTGTAAAATTATACACGTTTGTAATTGGTATTATGTCGCTGAGTATACCACCCGTCTCTTCTCCCGCTTGTCCTAGGCAACAACCTGCTCCCAATTACCACCGCGCTGGTCTGATGCCCCTTCGCAAACGCGCCGGTGCCTCGTCCCGCTGGGGCGGCAATCGGAAAACAAGTCTTACCGTCAGGAACAAAGAGCGGTCACCTCTCCTCTTCGGATTTTTGACGTAAATCGTCCTTTCTTGCGGCCTGCCGCACTAGTTTCATGGTTAAAGACTTTGAAGTACCAGGTACACAAAATAAACGACAAATCAAGCAATTCTTAACCTGTAGCTCTACCTTTGTTATTTATATCTTGGTGTGTCCATGCCAAAGAAGGTATGTGGGCAGTACATCCTGCATGGCAAAGAAAAGGGTCCAAGAACATTTGAGGGCAATCACCAACAAAGACCCTAAGTACCCCATTGCTAGACATTTCCAAGAAATGCATCAATCAAACAACGAACTGTTAAGGTATTTTGCAATTGAACAGGTTAACATCGGCAAAAGGGGCGGTAATCGTGAACTTGCCCTGAGAAAAAAAGAATCCAAATGGATATTAGAATTGGAAACTAAATTTCCTGGGGGGCATAACCAGGACGAGGAACTTGCAACCCATCTCCATATGGATTAATTTTTCCTATGCCATATTACAGTACGTTGTACCTGGTCCTAGTTGGGATAACAACGTTTCTTCTTACATTCTGTGTAATTTGTATATTTTCTGTAATCCAATGTGATAAACCAGTATAATCCTTGCTTTTAAACCAATTTTAATAATTCTTTGTAATTTTTCTTCTAGGAGCAAATGTGGGACACTATAATTATTTTTGAGCACTGCACTGAATCCCACATGGCTTCCATGAATTGAAGATTATCACCTCACAACGTTAAGCTAAGACATTCACCTTCACTTTTAGTGTTTTATTCTGTGGAATCGTTTGGATTTTTGCACTCTGCTCCATTGTGAGGGAACAATTTAGTACAATCTCTTATGGATCACCAATTGCATAGACTGGGTTTCCTGCAAATAGACTGGCTTAACCTCTGTCATATTTAAGGCTTTGATTCCGAAGGGTTTGTAGTATAACAGAGATTGACAATTGTCTTATACTGACCGCCAATGTATTTTGGTACATTATGATTTTTATTTTACCTTATATACGGTGTGATCAGGCACTAGACCGAGTGCATCGTTGTTGTATTATATTTACCATATGTTTTAATCGGGCACTAGACCAATTGTATCTTGAAACATTAATTTTCATGTTGGAAAATATGCACCTATTATTTTGTTGCATATGATGCTCCGCCTCATGATTACTGGCTAAACCTACAAAGCTCATTGGGGTATTTGAATCGAATTTGATTTCCCGTTCCAAAATGGTGCCTACACGGGCCAATTTCGATGTATGAGAGACTATCATCCTACTGTGTACATAATAAGCCCTATGAAAAACTATTTAATAGGTTTTCAGAATTATTTAAACTTTTTGAATAATGATTGTACGTGTTTGAATTTTTCTTTTAAATGACAATAAGCCATTGTGTCTATAGAGGACCCATGTAAATGAGTATGTTTAACAATGGCCGCCAAAGTTTCTTTGGGCTTAATGTACTTCCTTTATGTTTACCACACACTGTGATCTGTTTGTTTGTACTTAAAAACTGCTCCTCACTCAAATCAGGTTAAACGTGTGAAAAAGGCATTTCGGTGCTGAAACGCGTAGCGTGACTTTGGAAATAAACCTTCACTAGCTGTACCTTTCTGAGTGCGTGTGATACTTACTACGGTAAAACTTTGCAATCCGTATATATATATATATATATATATAAATATATATATATATGTTGTACAGACATTATAGTAAGAAATTAGCATGTAAAAAATTCACTGAAAAAAACATAGGTTTCAGGGATGTTATAGTTAGCCGGACATTTCACTCGTATAAAACCATATAAATTCCACCATTATAGTTAGTTCAGTTAAATATAACTGGCGCCCCCGCAATGCACTGCTCATGACGTCACACATTACATCATTCATGGCATGGTCAGTGACATCACAGGTGACATCAATGATGACATCTCAAATGACATCACTGATGACATCATCCAGTGACTGTGTGTTTCTCTAAAGTTTAAATATGTATTAAATATACCCCAAGATGTATTGAAGAATGAGTGGGCGTATACGTGTCTGGATGGAGGATTTATGAGGTGTGTGACTGATTGTATAAGTGACTGATTAAACATCTCTTACTGAATGCATGCGTTAGTGACTTAACTGTGTGAATGTCTGAATCAGTGAGTCTGTTGTGTAAGCTGGTACATGGGTTGGTCAGTAGCTACATGACAGTCTATATGGGTTACTTATTGTTTGCCTGAGTATTTTTAGCGGTGCCTGAGTGTGTGTGTGGGCCAGTTAGAGGTGTGTGACTCTGTGCATAGATGTGTGACTAGTTGATTCACTGGGTGTATGGCTTAAAGAGTGCATGTGGAAACAGCTCTATGTTGGGGGGGTTGTGTGTGGGTGTGCTAGTGCGTGAATAGAGGTCTCAGTGGTACATGTAAGTATCTACATATGTAAAAGGCAGTTTATGTGAGTAATGGTGCATAAAAATAACTATATGTGAGAGTGAGTGATTACAAGAGTGGCTGTATGGATGAGTGTGTACTTGTATCAGTGATTATATAAGAGAGTAAGTATGGGCTACTATCTGCATGAAATAGTAAGGTGGTGTGTGTATAACTGTACAGGTGAGTAAATAGGAGTGTGATTGATTTTTTTACATGACTGACTAGGTGTGTGAGTAACTCCATGGATGAGTGGCAGTGTGTAAGGGTCTGAATAGGTGTATGAGTGCATATGATAGTATTGCATTGATGAGTGACTGCATGTATAAGTGATTGCATTGCATGGGTGAATGAGTGGATGTGTGAGTAGAACTAGAAATCAGTGAGTGGGTATGTAGTAACAGGTATTGGTGTGTCTATGGTTTCGAAAATGGTAGCCTGTATTTTAGAATGGGTGTATCAAAGGTTATATTAGGGTGTGAGGAGGTGCATCGGATTATCACGTTGATGATGTAATCAGTGATGTCATTTGAGATGTCATCAGTGATGTCATCAGTGATGTCACTGACATGCCTTGAATGATGTAATATGTGACGTCATGAACAGTGCATTGCGGGGACGCGAGTTATAGTTAGCTGAACGTCTGTATGCAAATTTCTAACTACAATGTCCCTAAAACCTATAATGTTTTTAAAGAAAATTTTAAAAAGACGTGTATACTTTTTGTAGTGAAAAACTAACTGTAACAGTAGACTTTTATTACTTATAAGTAGGGCTCCCGGTTTTATGGTATTTATTTTTTGGGCATTTCCGTCTGTATTTATCCATATTTATTTTTAATAAATTTACTAGTATTTATCCATATATGGTTTGGGTTGTGTGAAAAATGAATCTGAAATGAGTATATTTCCACATTTATTTGTCTGATGAATATGCGCTCATGCCTGAAGGACTGACCGTTTTCAGTCATATAAACACACTAAAATATGCACAATCTTGATATTAAAATGTGCATGTTTTCTTATACGAGCATATCTATTGCTGTTTAAGGCTCTTTACTAAAATTATTTTATTGTTTTAACCCTCTTACTTTTATATCGACAGAGCTATTGGCCTGGTAGTCATGATTGACAGCATTTAGAACCGCTCAAAAAATAACCCACTTTCTGTTTTTAGCCACATTTTAAAATAAATATAGAAAGGAAAATAAATGGTTTTCTGTTTGTATTTATCTGTTAAAATCAGTAAAAACCGAAAACAGGGAGCCCTACTTATAATTTAACAATGTTAAACTTAATTAGCAGTAATTAACATATAAGTGTGGTAAAAGTGTGATGCAGCAGCTATGATACCTGACTTCGAACAACAGCATTCACAGTTCGATTCTCGGCTCCAGCGGCATGTTAGCCCACCACTGTGTCACTGTGGACAACACCTTGCTTAATCTTATCGATGCCCCTGAGCACCGGCACACCTTTCCAGGGTAGCTGGCATTCTTTTAATTTAACAGCATAGTGATGACAAATATTAGCACGTATTTTTTTTCTTCTATTGTGAACAATATATATATATTTTTAATTCTATTTAGGATTACGGCAATTAATAGATGTCATAAGAATGGAAATGACACGGTTTGCCAGGTAACAGTTTTTAAGCTAGCCAACGTATGTACATATTAAGGACCTTATACGTGTTACAATCAAAATAGAAACCATTACAGCTTCACATTTTGTAACATTTTCCCAACACATGCACAAGTTAAACAGTTAAAAGGTGAGCACGTGTAAACTGTAAAACGTGACATCTAAATGGGCGGAGCCGCATCTTCCTTCCATAGACTACTCAATAACCAAACAGTATACAAACCACACCCGTTGTTTGATTAGTTTCATTTTCGCGAGTTATTTACCAGTGTCCATTCTGTGATGCAGGTTCCCTTTTCTAGTGTCGGATTCTTGTTTTGCGGCAACAAAACATATTACGGAGTGGTAAGTTGTTTGATTATGGCATAGTAGATATTTATAATACGTAGCTATTTGTCAATATTTAAACATTTGTATTTTAAAAAAGTGTTATTGCTTGTTTTTGCATTTTTTTTGTAATGTCAGTAGCTTGTTTTCAGAAACAGACAGAAAACAGCAAACATTGCTCCTTTTCTGGCTCCTTTGAGCTTATATACTGTGACTTTGTACATTATAATATTGAAACTGTGCTTCAGACCTCAGAGGGGTTGGTGACCCGTCGGCGCAAACCCAGCTTCTGGTTGTTAGTCTGTTTTCCCCTGGGGATCATATACTGTCAATATGTATATTATAGTATTGTCAGTCATTGTGATCTAAGAGGAGTTCAAGACCCGTCAGCATCAAGAGTAAAGATTTATACGCAACGTCACCAGCATCTGGTTGTTAGTCTGTTTCCCCCTTGGGATCATATACTGTGAATATGTATGTTATAATTTTCACAGTCATTATGATCTCAGAGGAGTTTATGACCCATCGTCACGAAAATTAAACATTTCGAAGTCCCGGAGAAAAGGAGCTTTAAAATATTCACAGCTTGAACGTATTTGGTTATTGATCTTGTGTTGTATTCATAACTTTATTTTCCTTTCCTTTTTTGTGTAACAAAGGTGTCATTTTTTATATTGTGCTAGAGTGTCATATTGTTACAGAAGAGGAATTGGAGATTTGTCGGTGCCAGGAGTCAACCATCTGAAACACAGCTTACTGACCCTTATAACTTACTTGATCAGATATTTTTTCAGCGAGAATATTTTACGAAATTGCAGTCTAAAAAAATATAGTTTGCATACATAATTTCTTAAACATTTGATACACCCTACATTTCTGAAGGTAATTTACTAATTTCTAATTTTCTCAGTTGCGAATCCTATTCACCTTCTTCCTATAGGATATATAGGACCAGTAGTGTATATTATTATAGTACTATCCGGTATATTCTTAAAAGAGTACGTGGTTTGTTAGCGGAACAGTGAGCGACCTCTGAGCACTGTGACAGAACGTTCCCTAATTCTACAGAATTGAAATTTAAAAAAATGATAAAGCATACATTTCTATGTAATATGAAGTCATTTGAGTTTAACAGTTTTTTACTTGTTCTTCTGACCTCAGAAGATGTAGTTCGGGAGTGTTTCTCGTAGCACTTCTTTTGTACTTTATCTAAAAGTAACACATCCCCTCCTATATTATCAAAAATATGGGGCAACACTTTAACAAACTATAGCAGAAAAAAAGGAGGGTGTGGCCATGCTTAAGTGGTATTTTGTGAAATTCCATTTTTATTTGTGACCCCTTTGATATATACAGCGTCAGTTTCCGACGAAAGTTTATTTGTAATTGCTTAATAAAAACTATTTGAAACCTAGTCAGAAATTTTTGCTGTGCAACCACACCTCCCCGTCAGAAAAGTAAACACCCCACGGCAATTATATAAATGGTCCTTAAAATATATAAAAAACAATTTTTACCTTCACAATCCCTGTCCACCACCTTGTGACCACTTTACAGAGTTAATAGTGTTCCTACCCTCCCCTCTACTACTTTTATTTCTCGTACTCCTTTGAAGTGTGTCACAAAATGGCTAACAACAGTGAACCGTTTGATACAAAGTGAAAACACCATTAAGGTAAGGAAAAGTCTTCTTTATTCCAACACTGCTCCTCTCTCCACCACAGTATGATCAGAACCTCACACAACATTCTAAGGTAGACTCTCGGTAACTGGAGCGTACCAAATGTAACTCAGGAGAAGGGGGGTGGAATATACCATTGTCAAACTAGAAGAGTAAGGATATGAACAAGTACAATGTGATTTACAATGTTAAAATAAATGGGTAAAATACATGTACTTTGAAACTGACGGGAATGTAACATATCTTCCCCCTTTCACAACAATGCCAAATTATTTGTACTTAATAAAGTCTTTGTGCCAACCTGGAGTTTTGCGTGTTCTCTGGGTGGGGTAATGGTTGCTCGAATGCGGCACTGTGGGGAGGCTTTGGTTTGCTGGTTGGTTATGTACATCTTGTGATCTGACCAGCCTATCCATACTCCATAACTGGTCAATGTCTAGAATGACAGTGTTGTTCTTTATATCTGTTATGAGCATGGGTTTAGAGAACTTAGTCTCCGAATTGCTTTTTCTAGGATTCTTGATACAAACCCAGTCCCCCACTTCCCATTGTGGAATTTTGACTCCATGCTTGGTTATACTGGGATTTGTACTTGTCCTGGTGAATGAGAATCTTGTCTTTGAACTCTTGCATGTCAATGGTGATGTTGGATCCCCCCCCCCCCCAACCAGTTGGGGTAGAATTTGGTGCAAGGTTTCCTACCTCTTAGGGCCGAAAAAGGGGAGATGCCAGTGGTTAGATTAGGGGTGGTATGATACGCCCACAACATGTCTTGTAATGCTTGCTCTGTGGGGATACTATTACTATTAGCCAGCTGTATGCACCCTTTGACCATACGGTTCATTCTTTCGACAAGACCGTTTGCCCTGGGACAATAAAGTGGTGATCTTACGTGTGCTATATTGAGGTTGTTGAGGAAATCTGTCATGACATGAGAAGTAAATTGTACTCCATTGTCGGTGAAGATGGATGCTGGAATGCCCTATGTTGCAAAAGTGTCTCTGAGAAATTGAATGACATTAGTGGTTGTTATTTGATTAACCATCCTAACCGTTGTCCAATGTGAATGATAATCCACCATGACCAAGGCGAACATCTGAGTCACCCTTCTGAGGTTGAATGGTCCCATTATGTCCAAAGCTACCTTTTCCCATGGTTTGTCAGGTACATGTACAGGGATGATAGGGGTTTTCCTAGGCATCTTTGTTTTGTCGCTGTTGGCACACGTTTGGCAATTCTTGACTTTAGTTTCTACTAATGAGTCCACGTTCACGTAACCTCGTCTTGGTCATGCTTCTGCCTAGATGACCTTCGTGAACTAGGTCAATTATTTTATCCCTAATGGCCATAGGTGGAATTATTTTATCATTCCTGAATAAGATGCCTTGATTAATACTCAGCTCATGGCGTACCTCCCAGAATTTCTTTACTTCGGTAGCCATCTGATCTTGGGTGTCGGGCCAACCCTGTATAGTGTATGAAATCAGTTGTGACATCGTGTTGTCTGAGTCCATGCATCTTAGCCATTCTTGGGAAGTCATGGTGGTAAGACTAATTTGGAAGATAGGGTGTTCATTTACATCAAACTGCTCTTCCTTGTTGAGTGGACTTCTGGACAGGAAATCGGCTGCTGAATTTTGTCCATTCTGAAACAAAAACCCTCAAGTCCCAGTATACATCTGGCTATGCGGGGGTATTGCAAGCATTGTTCTTTGGATTAAACATAAAACTCAAAGGTTTGTGATTAGTACGTACTGAAAATTGGATGCCCCATTGGAAGAACTTAAAATGTTTCACCCCCCAACAACAAGCCAAAGCTTCCCGCTCCACCACCGAATAGTTCATTTCAGCTTTGGTTAAAGAACGTGAAGCAAAGGCAACAATTCTTTCCTTGCCATCAATCACCTGTGAGAGGGTAGCCCCCAATCCTTTTCCACTAGCATCTGTGGTAAGAATTGTTTTACGGTTATGTTCAAAATTACACAAGTAAGGGGCTGAAAGTATACCTTCTTTCACTTTATCAAAAGATACCTGGTGTTCTTCTGACCACTGGAACTGAGTGCTCTTCTTGGTAAACTCCCTGAGATTGGCCGATAGTTCTGCGAAATGATTGACATATTTGGACATATACTCGGCCAACCCCAGAAAAGACTTGAGCTCTTCTTTATTGGTAGATACTGGGGCTTCTTTCACTGCCTCAAATAGACAATGTTTGGGTTTGAAACCTTCTCTAGAAATGCAATGGCCTAAATACTCCACTGATTCTACCCCGAGTTGGCATTTCTCTCTTTTCAGTGTGAGTCCTGCACCTTTGAACTTAGAAAGAACTTGTCTTAATATGTTGTCATGTTCCTCAACGTTGGCCCCGTATATCAGAACATCATCCTGGAAGCAGAGTGTTTTAGGCACTCCCTTCAGGATTCGCTGCATTATCTTCTGAAATACCGCTGCCGCCGAGGCTAGCCCGAACGGCATACGGCAGAACATGAACGTCCCTAGGGGTGTAGTGAATACAGTGAGCCTTCTCGAATCTGGGTGTAGTTCGACCTGGTGGTACGCCATGGATAAATCCAGGACGCTGAAATGAGTGGCTTCCCCCATTGTGCTTAGCATTTCATGAATGCGGGGTAAAAGATGTCTTTCTACCAGTATGCTGTTGTTCAAGTCACGAAGGTCGATGCACATCCTAATGTCTTGGCTCTGGCTCTTTTTGGCAATAACAATGGGGGCCACCCACTCTGAACAATCAAGTGGCTGTATGATATTTAACTTTTCCAGCCTCGTCAATTCTTTCTTTAGCGGTTCCCACATAAGGTGGGGAATGGGTCTGGTTTTGTGGACCACCGGGTTGGCATTGTGTTTCAACTGAATCTTATGTTGAAAATCTTTAAGTAGCCCTAAACTCTCTGAGAAAACCTCTGGAAATTCATTAGTGATATGCTCAGAGTTGTTAGAAATATTAGTGAACAGAACTTGTTCAGGGTTGTTGGGATCCAATTTGATTCCTAACTCTCTCTGGTGTTGCCACCCCAGCAAGTTGGATCCATTTTCCACTACATATACTTTGCCTACTGTGAGACGGTTCTTAAAAGAAATGATAGATTTGAACATCCCCTTCATGGGTATAGGGTCCCTATTGTAACCACTGGGAGCTATGTCTGCCTTACAGAGTTTACTTTCGTCTTGGCCTAGCATAGCTGTAAATTCTGAAAAATTAATCAATGTGAATGGGGAACAAGAGTCTGCAAACATTTTGACAATTTTCCCGTTAATGAAGACCTCACATTCTGGATATTCTTGTGTGTTATCAACCCCCACTTCCTTAATTTGTAGAATTATCTTTTTGACTTGAGTTTTGTCATCACTTGGTTTGTTGTTTCCCATTCTCCTTGGAAAAGATCCACAAACCCTAGCTAGGTGACCTCTCCTATTACATTTTCTATACCATGCAGACTTTGCCTGACAGTTAGGATCGTTGGCCAAGTGGTTGTTGCTACCACAACAGAAACATTTTAACTTGTGAATTTCAGGGTCTTCTGACTGATTATGCCAATTTTCCTACTTGGGTTTGGATACCTCATTTTTGATTTTGCAGACTTCGGGTACTTCTTCTGTGTTAGATATTTCTGCTACTCTTTCCTTATAATCAGAGGAGTTTATTTTCTTAACACAAATATCTGTGTGTTCAATAGACTTTGCTATCTTGACTGCTTCTGGAAGGTCTGGTTGTTTATGTAACAACTTCTTTTGAATTTCCTTGTTGTTAGTGCAGCGTACTAACTGGTCCCTGATCAAGGAATCATTTAAATCTTGGAAATCGCATAATTTGCTTATACCCCTTATGACTGCAACATATGTAGATACGCTCTCTTGTTTTCCCTGTGACCGACTGAAGAACTTATGCCTTTCTAACACTACATTTACCTTGTCCCCAAAGTGAATGCGTAATTTGATTAATGTAGTATTGTATATATCCTCATCCTCTTCTCCTGCTTCTGGTTCAGGAAGCGACTCAAACACTTTCCTTCCCGTAGGACCTAGATTATGCAACAGTATGTGCTGTTTCCTAAAAGCACTGAATTTCTCCCCACCTATGGCTACTAGATATGATTCAAATATTTTCTCCCATTCATCCCATGGGACGCTGGGTTCCCCGAATTCGTTCAAAAATGGAGCTGGTTGCTCCATGGTGTGGGATCACAAGAAAAATTTAAAATAAAAATATGGAGAGGATGAATGAGAACTAGAACCAAACAGAATTAGAAATGGCCCAAGCTGTCTGCCCTAATCAATGACAAAGTTAACAAGAGAATGTAAAACTTTACTGACTCCCAGTAATGGACTGCTATAAATGACACCTTAGTATGCAATAGTAGGTTCCTCATACAAGTAATGAACAGAACAATCTATGTTAAGGCACACAGGTAGATGAATTGTGTTTAAGGTGTGTGTGTCACCGTGGTTGAAAGTAACACACTGTACATATGCTGGTGAGTGACACACTAAGTCCGATGAATGACACGCTAAGGAGTGCGTATCTCCGAAATGATCATAGAACACCTCTGTGCATCTGGTGTGTGTCACCGCTGAATCCTCGCTGACACTTGAAAAACCCAGAGTGAAGCTCGACCAAGTCCGTGAAATGTTCACCTGGGTGCCGAACGTTGTCACATAAATCAGCTGGCAAGGTCTGAGGCAGTTGAAGGACGGAGCGCCGAACGCTCTATCCGTGAAATTGACGGAGCAATTGCCGGCTCCTGGGTTGCTAAGGTGCGCTAGAGCGTTGTCACATAAGTCAGCTGACAAGGTCTGAGGCAGCTGAAGGATGGAGCGCCGAATGCTCTATCCGTGAAATTGACGGAGCAAATGCTGGCTCCTGGGTTGCTGAGGCACTTGTAGCAAGGGCAATGAGGCGAATAGGCGTTGGGGGCGTTTCACAGAAGATCCCCGGAAGAATTCTCCTCAGGGGGCGGACCTCCGGCTAGAGATCCGGGCAATGTCAGATGTTGAGGACGCTGTCAGGTACACCAAACTCTCTTTGAGAGGAAACTTTGCCAGGCACCCCAACGCTCAGGAGGTAGCAGGGAGGCGCACTCTTTGAGGAATCCCTTGTAAAGTTCTCAGGGGTGAGGAACGCCGCTTCACTTTGAGAGAAGGCCCCCCCTCTAATGTATGAAGCGTGAGCTGAGGCGCTGTATCCAGTGCCACGCAGAATGTCAAAAGAGGCACACAACGCAGCACTACGCTAGCAACGAACGCTACCAATGCTGGGAACAGTCATGTTGAGCAAGGAGGTGACCACAACTCAAACATTGGCAAGATAGCGCCGGAACAGCAGGCAAAGTGGAAGCAGAAACTATGCTATGCCAATTTCGAATCCCTCCCGCAAGGAAAAGAAGACCTCACCAGCGTGGCTTGACGAGATGACACAGTCACTTGCAACTTGCCTTGATGAAGAAAAGCCGGTGGAGTATATACAGAAGGGGAGGAGCAGGTAACATCTGTCCCCTTACACAGATCGTCGCCAGTGATACAAAGTTCAAACACCATTAAGGTAAGGAAACGTCTTTTTTATTCCAACACTGCTCCTCTCTCCACTACAGTATGATCAGAACCCCACACAACATTCTAAGGTAGACTATTGGTAACTGGAGCGTACCAAATGTAACTCAGGAGAAGGGGGGTGGAATATACCATTTTCAAACTAGCAGAGTAAGGGTATGAACAAGTACAATGTGATTTACAATGTTAAAATAAATGGGTAAAATACATGTACTTTGAAACTGACGGGAATGTAACACCGTTCCCACCCAATAAGGAGCAAACTTGTACTCAGAACACTTTAGCCAATAAAATGTCCATGCTGTTCCGCAGAAGGGGAGGACACTTTCAATGGTTCGCAACCAATCAACGTTAAGCCCTGGAAGCTTCTCCTTAGAACATGTATGCCAATCAGATGTCCTTGGTTCTCCACGGAGGGGAAGGGAATGGTTGGCAACACTTCTACTTTCAATGCTTTGCAGCCAATGAACAGTAAGCTTGGGAAGGACCTCCATGGAATACGTCAGCCAATCATATATCCCTCCTACTCCGCGGAGGGGAAGGGAATGGCTGGCAACACTTCTACTTTTAATGGTTCGCAACCAATCAACATTAAGCTCTGAAAGGTCCTCCTTAGAGCATGTGAGCCAATCAGATGTTCTTGCTACTCCGCAGAGGGGAAGAGAATGGCTGGCAACACTTCTACTTTCAATGGTTCGCAGCCAATGAACAGTATGCTCGTTGTTGGAACACCTCAGCCAATTAAACGTTAATTTTGTTCCGCGCACAGGGAGAGAACACGCCCTCCCACATAATATTAAACTCCCTGTAACAAAGTGACACTATCCATGTTAAAAGTGAACACTGCATTATAAGTAAACATTACTCTGCATTATATTAAAGGAAGGCCGCTATACAACGCATTGTTGTATTCCCAATATAATTTCCAAAGCCTACTGAACATTGCCGCAATACGGCGCATCACTGTTTTGTGGAAGTGATTTCCACGGCCTACGCAACATTCACACTACCTGTGTGTGCACCCTACACACTGCTTCTCGCAATACCGCACATTGTTTTCCCAACGGGCTTTCCAGAGCCTAAGCTACCTCACCGCAATACCTTCTATTTTTATTTTTAAAATGCCCCTAGCCCACCGGGGGGCCTCATTAAAATAAAACGCAGGGACCCAACACAAATTGCGCCTAAATGTAAAAAAAATGCTTTATTTGGCCCTGGGAGTCCTTCTGGGACCCCCTGAGCAGGCCTAGGGGGTCAGGGTGTTTTTACTCTGCCCCATTCTCTTGTTTTATATCTTTGTTTATCTGTTTTCTGGTGACTCGCTTCGACCGAGTCACAAGATGGCTGCCAACACTTCCTGGTTTGGAGTGTTGGAAGCCAATCAAAGTGAAGGTCGTGCTCGGGATTTAGGCTCCGCCAGATATCAAAACTTTTTTTGGGGTTTTTTTTTATTTCTCAGCGACTACTGAACGGATTTACACCATTCAAAAAAAATTCGCTTTCCGATCCAAGAACTACCTTTTTGCCAAATTTGGGGTAATTCCGTTCAGTAGTTTCAGCTGTAGCCTTGCCCAAAGTTTCCTATGGGAAATTTATTTATTGACTCCTATTTTTAGAATTTCTCAAAAACTACTGAACAAATTTACACCATTAAAGAAAAAGGTCCATTTCTAAACCAAGCTCTACATTTTTGCCAAATTTGGGGTAATTCCGTTCAGCAGTTCGAGCTGTAGCCCCTCTCAAAATGTCCTATGGAAATAACATAGGGAAAACGCGTTTAGGGTGTTTTTTTTCTCAGGCCCCGCTTGATGAATCACCCCCAAACTTCCAGGAGTGGAGGTGACCTGGATAGACTTTATTTGGGGAGAATTTTGCGAAGATTTGTCAAAATACGCCAACGTTATCAGCAAATCAAAAATTGCTTTTCCTATGGAAACCAGGTTCTAACTATAACTACCTACTGGCGTCTGCCAGTAGGTAATATATATATATATATATATATATATATATATATATATATATATATATATTCACTGAAAAAAACATAGGTTTCACACCAGTTATAGTTAGGAATTAGCATTTAAAAAACCTATTAAATTCACTGAAAAAAACGATAGGTTTCACACCAGTTATAGTTAGCTGGAAATTTTACTGACATAAAGCCATTGAAATTCCACGTTATAGTTAGTTGGACTCACTATAACTTGCGCGCCTGCAATGCACTGCTGATGACGTCACATATTACATCACTCATGACATGGTCAGTGACATCACTCATGACATCACTGATGACACCATCCAGTGAATGTGTGTCTTTTTGAAAAATAAATATGTTTTATATATGTATTTGTAAAGGTCGATGGAAGAATAAATGGGTAAATAAGTTTGTAAATGGATGTTTAAAAAAAATTGATTGGATAACTGGCTTATTAAGTGTATCTTACATACATAATACATATATTAGCGAGTAATTTTTAAATATTTAAATATATGTATCAGTGTTTCACTTTGTGTATAAGTGGCTGCATGGGTTGGTGACTGAGTCACTGTTTGTATGTGTTTTGAAGACAGCATATGTGCAGGACTGTATGGGTGGATGAGTGTGTATATGTGTGTGTTAGTGAGTGAATGACTGTCTCACTAGTGTCTTTATCAGTAACTACATATGTTTTAATCTAGTATATGTGAGTATTGATGTATATAAGTAAGTATATGTGAGAGTGAGAGATTGTAAGAGTTCCTGTTTAAATAAGTATGTGTTTCTACAGGGAGAAGTCCATCCCCGCCCAAAAACGAGGCACTACGGTGGAGTTCCACGCCTCCACGTAGTCCGGAGTTCCTGTTCCTGGCTCCTCCCCCCCTCACCTCCCTCACCTCGAGGTCAATGGCGACGGCTGCAGTTTGAAGGGCTGCACTAAGTGTTTGTGACCACGCCAAGAGAGTTTCGAATGCTTGCTGAGCCGGCTGCTTGACAATCACCCTGAGAATCTTTTTTGGAAACCCACGGAGACCTACGAAGTCTGCTCTTCACAGGGATGCGAGGTGAGCAGCACAGCATCACCAACGGACCCGGGATACATTGTATCAGGGTGGACTGAAAGAACTCTATTGCTCATGCTGTTTCCTCGTCTGCTCGCTGCTCGCATTCTGGCTGCATTCCGCTGCTGGGCCTGCCGGTTGCTCTGATGCGAGTTTTCCCTCTGCTGCTGAGGCTGCATACATCTAAGCAGCGGCCGCAGCTAGGTTAACTCTATGGCTGGCATTAGTAACAGGCAATTGTAGTCGGTAACCAGGACTTTTGGTTCTTTGCTCCGATTTCTCACTCGGCTCTACGAGGGTGATGGCATTGGAGGTGAATTCTTAGTAGTGGCTGTGGCGTCGGAACTGATCGAAGGACAGAATAAGTGCAGAATAAGTGTTTTGGCGCTGGATGTGCAGGAATCGCGCTGCAACCCAACAGCTTTGCTTGGAGGCCTGCCTGAACACAGTATAATTCCGGAGAGATAGCGCTTCTTACTCAGCAGTTACATTTTGCAGTGTTTGAATACTACACACTGCGCACTGGACTACATCTCCCATACTGCTCTGCTTCTCTGAAATCTCGTGGTCACATTGCTATTTGCTTTGTTCTATGTGAGAGTGTTTCTATTGAGTGACTCCCCCCATTTGATAAAACTTCTGGAATATCGAAGGACAGAATAAGTGCAGAATAAGTGTTTTGGCGCTGGATGTGCAGTAATCGCGCTGCAACCTAACAGCTTTGCTTGGAGGCCTGCCTGAACACAGTATAATTCCGGAGAGATAGCGCTTCTTACTCAGCAGTTACATTTTGCAGTGTTTGAATACTACACACTGCGCACTGGACTACATCTCCCATACTGCTCTGCTTCTCTGAAATCTCGTGGTCACATTGCTATTTGCTTTGTTCTATGTGAGAGTGTTTCTATTGAGTGACTCCCCCCATTTGATAAACTTCTGGAATAACTGGCATAACTGCAGTCGTTAACGGGCAAACTAACAAACGTGCGTGCTAAGGCGAGAGCCTGACGGCTTAAGGCTATAGAAGAGGCCGCATCTGAAAAGACAACTGAACAGATGGAAGGCAGGGTGGAGATTTCTTTGGTGAGCTCCGACGGGGAGACTGAGGTAATGATAGAGTCCCCTGATATTCCTGATACATTGGGGAACGCTAGCTCACTTGAGACTCTTCAAACTGTCTCGATTCAACAAGATTCCGTGCCTGTAGTAGATACTAGTGCACAGCTGAAGGCGTTGCCTATTAATAAACCTTTAAGACAATTTCCATTGTTTGAGCCTAGAAATAACTCGCCCACGTCGAGCAGTTCTGCTATCGCCCAGCCTAATCCTGGCTCTGTTTGCATTCAAGATCTAAGTACTGCTCCTGCTGTAACAGTAGTTACTAACTTGTATGACAGAGCTGATAGTCAGGTGGCTCAAGACGCAAGTTATGGTATACAAGTTGGGGGGGAGCAAGTGAGTTTGACAAGCCCTATCCTATCTTTGAATACTGAGACTAACCAGACAACAGGAATGCAATTGTCAGTCAAGGACATGCTTAACCTAATTTTGGATGAAATTCGTGAAGTGAAACAGTCTCAAAAGGCAGAACTTGCTGGAATTCGAAATCGTTTGGACAAAATTGAGGATATTGTCACTTCTTTCCCACCTCGTCTGCAGGAGGCTGAAGCCAGAATTTCAAGTTTAGAGGATGAAATCCCCAAACTTCAAAAGGACGTCAAGGACGTTTATAAATCATCCAAGACCTTGGAATCTAAGCTTGATGAGTTGGAAAATTACAATCGTAGATCAAATCTGCGAATAGTAGGGGTCCCGGAGAAAATTGAGGGCTCGGATATGGTTCAGTGGGTCACTTCTTTTATATCGCACGAAGTCATTCCGGAATTTAAAGGTGATTTGACAATCACCCGAGCTCATCGTGTGCCCGCTCAGCCATTTCCGAACTCCCCTTTTCCCCGTACTATTTTGGTTAATTTCGCTGACTTTCGGGTTAAAGAGACAATTCTGACAAGAGCCATAAAACAGGGTCAGTTCGCAGCAAATGCTACTTCAAAATGTCGGATTTTTTCCTATATGTCTGCCGCTGCTGCGAAGCGTAGAAAAGAGTTTGTGAAACTTTTGCACCTGTTTAAAGCTAAAGGGGCACAAGCCTCTATAGCACAGCAGTCGAAATTAAAGGTGCTGATTAAAGGCAAATTTTACTTGCTAACAGATATTGGTGAAGCCAACGATTTGCTTAGCCAAATGTCACCCGGATAGATGTTGTAGGCAAATTCTATGTTTTCTAGTATATTTTCTGTTTGTATTTTTCTCAAGGTTTTTTCTCTTTTCTTTCTTTTTACTTAAATGATGGTTATATTATGGGTACAGATATGGTGGATTTGGTGGAGGGGTGAGGGAGCGGGAGGGGGAGGGCTGGGTAGGGAAGGGAAACGGGGTGTTATTCCAAGACACCTCTATGGTTGGGGGGAAGACCCGGTGGCTAGCGTGGGGGAGAGTATTAGGAGGAGGGCCATGGGTGAAGGGGGGGGAGGGGAAAAAATGGAAAAATTGAGGTTGTTTTCAGTGGATTTGAATGTGGTGAGATCTTGCATTTTTGGTACTCTGGTAGGCATTTTTGCATATATATGCGTAATTTAAGTTTTTTGAGATTAAAACTTTTGTATTTCTTTGTGCAATTAATTATGCTCCATGTCATTTAGGACGGGGTTGAAACTGATATCCTTTAATGTGAATGGTCTGAATAACGTCAGAAAAATGCGTGCAATAGAGTCATGGATTAGAACTGAAAATCCTACAGTGATCATGTTACAGGAAACTCATATAGCTGCTGCTAAAAAAGAGGATTTCAAGATGTTTAAAACGTGGGCTTCTTTTCGGGGGGTTTCGTGCGCCATGGGTTCACAACGAGGTGTCGCTCTATTTATAAATAAAAATTTAGAGATTGAGATAGTCCAGACTGAAAATGATTCTTTAGGTCGTTGGTGTTGGGTTTCATGTAAAGTTAAAAATCATCACTCCCTGATTACTTTTGTTTGCTTCTATGCCCCTATAAAGGATAATCCCCAGATTTATGATGCTCTGTTTCAATCTCTTCTATTGGTCGGTGGAGATATCATTATAGGTGGCGATTTTAATATACTCATGAACCCCAATTTAGACTCCACATCATCCCTTAAGAGGCAGTCTAAGCCTAGATCCTTTAAGAGTATCCTAAATTATATATCGTTATTTGGTTTATGTGACCCATGGCGTGTGAGAAACCCTCTGAAAAGGGAATATACCTGCTGGTCAGGAAGGTTTAAATCCTCATCTCGTATAGACTTTTTTCTAACATCTAGACAGCTTAAATTTAATTCACAGAGGTTTTACCACAATGGCTTTTCAGACCATGCTATGATAGTGATTAATTTTGACTATGCGGAGACTATTAAGGTCTCGAAAAGATGGATGTTTAATAAAATGTATTTACAGAATTTGAATTGGATATCAGCATTAAAGTTGGAGATAGCAGAGTACGTTAATCAAAATATAGGTACGGCCCCTCTTCATGTTATCTGGGACTCGTTAAAGGCTTTTCTACGGGGGGTTCTTATTAGTAAGGATGCGGCTGAGTGGTGCGCTGTGAAAAGTAAAAGGAACTTTTTGCTTCAAAAAATTCAGGATTTAACATTAAGCTATCAACGTCAACCAAATTATGCAGTTGGAATTCAATTGAGGGAAGCTAAACAAGCGCTTAGCGCTCATTATTATGAGCAAAGTGAATTGGTGTTTCAGAAACAATCACAAAAAGTGTACGAAGAGAGTAATTTCTCAGGGAAATGTTTAGCCTGGCAAGTAAAAGAACAGGCGGCTTCAAATTTGATTCATTCCTTAAAAGACCCTCTTACTCATTTCGATACATTTGATCAGGGTGAAATAAATAATATTATGCTTAAACATTACGAGAGTATTTACTCTGTAAAACATATTTTCGATCACCAAAAATTATCTGAGTTTTTAGACCGACATGAAATCCCAAGTTTACCCCTTGAGGATCAGAGGCATATGCAAAGACCTTTTTCTAAAGCAGAATTGGAAGAAGTTGTTAAAAACCTTCCATTAGGCAAGGCCTGTGGTCCCGATGGCTTCCCCTCCGAATTCTTTAAAGCTTTCTTTAGTTCTTTCAGTGATTTGTTTTTGCTATTGTTGAATTCAATGCTGGAAGGAGGGCAAGTCCCGGAATCCTTCCATGAGGGTACAGTCATTAGTTTTTTAAAAAAAAGGGAAAGAATCCAAAGATCCGAATTCTTACAGGCCAATAACTTTATTAAATTCCGATTATAAAATAACTACTAAGATGCTTTCACTCCGCCTTAATGATCATGCGACGGATTTGATCCATCCAGATCAGAACGGTTTTATAAAAGATAGACAATTATTTACTAACACACACTTTTTAGTTGAAGCATTAGATTATTTTGAAGCACGTGGGATACAGGCCTTGGTATTACTTTTAGATGCAGAAAAAGCTTTTGATTTGGTGGTATGGGACACCCTTTTCCTTATTTTATCTAAGTTTGCCTCAACGCATCATCAATTTGATAAAGAATTTGTATGTAGGCGCTAGAGCAAGCATAATTATTAATAAATCATTAGCAGGTTCAATTTTAGTACAACGTGGCACTAGGCAAGGCTGCCCTTTATCACCCATTCTTTTTGCTTTCTTTATCGAACCGTTAACTATTGCTATTAGGAATTGTTTTCAGATCAAATCTCCAGTTACCTCCATGGCCAAAATTAAACTCTACGCAGATGATATTATGTTACTTATTAAACCTGATTTGGAATCGCAGACTTATATTTTTCAAATTTTTGAAAAGTTTGAATCTCTAGGAGGTTACCGAATTAATAAAAAAAAGACAGAAATATTGGTTTGTGGGGGTGCAAACCCAGTTTTACACAAAGATTTACAAGGCTGTATTAATTCAAATCCTAAAAGATATCTGGGAATTTTGTTTTCTTCTAATATTTTGGATTTATATACACTCAATTTCGTCCCATTAATAAAAAAAGTTCAATCAATGTTTGCTCGCTGGGACCCTCTGCCTTTAACTATTCTCGGTCGTATCAATTTAATCAAAATGTCAATCCTTCCTCTTTTTAATTTTTTGTTCGCATCAATTCCAGTCTATTTGCCGGGTACTTTTTTCTCCAAAATAGAATCTATGTTTTCCAAATTCATTTGGGCAAAGAAAACACCCAGATTAGATATTCGGACATTAACTGCAGAAACTGATTATGGCGGTCTTTCCTTTCCAAATTTGAAAGATTATTACTATGCTTATTTTGCACAGTATTTAGAGAGATTTAAGAACGGGAATGCAGCAACTAGTTGTTTTATAAATTTTTTCTTTGATTTGATATGTTCAGAAATTCAAATTCCATCCCCTTTGTTTGTACCGAAATCTCCCAAATTTGTGCGGTATAAAATCCTAAATTGGTTTTTTAAACGACGTAATGCAATGCTTAAGAGATATTCACTTCCACCCTTTCATTTACTAACTCCTTTGATTGGAGTGTTTTCCTTTTTAAAGATTAAAATCGATCCCATTGTTATAGAAAATTGGGGTCGGGCCGGGTTTAGAACATTAGCTGATTTTTTGGTCAGCGGAACTTGGCTCTCTGTTAACGAGATGTCAGGTAGAATTATTGGCAATTTTCTGCTAATAGGTTCCTATTCTAATTTAATTTATCCTACGTTGGTGCAATTAGATCCCGGTACCATTATACTTCTACTCTTGTTTTAGATCTTTTTGTTAATAACTTGGAGAAGAAACCCGGAGCATGGAAACAGTGTCTGAGACAAAGTCAGGAGGTAGAGCTGACTGCTAAAGCTATCCGTAAATGGTACACTCAGGAAAATGTAATATTGTCACCGGCAATATGGAAAACCATTAATCAGTTTAATTTCTGTGTACTGCGTGGCGCCAATTGGCGCAGAATGTTGTATTTTAGCAAGTGGCTATTATATCGTACACCAGTAATAATTGCTAAAATGTATAACGATGCATCTGCTTTCTGTTTTAGACATTGCAATTGTGAACAAGCCAATTGGTCACACATTATAGTGTTTTGTCCTAAAATTAAGCATTTCTGGGAGAAATTATTGGTTTTTTAAAAACTTATTGTAAGTTATCAGTCCCATGTAATGCAATAATGTTATTATTTGGTTATGATCCTGATTGTACATTTTCAAGTTACTTGGCAAAATTGATCTATATTATAATGGCCGTGGCTAGATCTTTACTATTGCAGAATTGGCTTTCAACTTGTATTCCGACGCTGCAGGAATGGCTGGAAAAAATGAAAAGGGTTAGGAAAAGCGAATTGTTATATGCTCAAAGAGTGGGGGTATTAGAAAATTCGATCAAATATGGGGATGCTATTTTGAGTAAATTGGTTTGACATTATGTTAAGTTGAAACCAAATGTAATTTTTACCTTGCTGTGATTTTACGTGTTTTTTTTTTTGATCTATGCTGCATAAAACCTGAATACAACTTCAATAAAAAGAATTATAAAAAAAAAAAAAAGTATGTGTTTCTATAAGTGATTGTTTAAGAGAGTAAATATGTGTAAGTTTCCTTAGAAGTAAGGTGGAAGTTTGTGTATAGCTGTATATGCAAATAAATGGATGTTCAATAGTTTATTTGCATGTGTGAGTATGTGTGTGAGTAACTATTGGATGACTGTCGGTGTGTAACTGGATGTATAGGTGTATCACTACATATGATGAGTGAGTATATGTATGAGTGACTATATAGAACTGTTGGTGAATGAGTGGATGTGTATATAGATGGTGGAATTACTGAATTGGTTGTTGTAACTGGTATGGGTATCTCCATTTTAAAAAAAATATTAATTTCTATTTTTGAATATGTGTTTTAAGGGTTACTTTACTCAGAAAGGAGGTCTGTCACTCTGTCACTAGGATGGTGACATCAGTGATGTCATGAGTGATGTAATATGTGACGTCATCAGCAGTGCATTGCAGGCGCGCAAGTTATAGTGAGTCCAACTAACTATAACGTGGAATTTCAATGGTTTTATGTCAGTAAAATTTCCAGCTAATTATAACTGGTGTGAAACCTATGGTTTTTTCAGTGAATTTAATAGGTTTTTTAAATGCTAATTCCTAACTATAACTGGTGAGAAACCTATGTTTTTTTCAGTGAATTTCATAGGTTTTTTAAATGTGAATTCCTAACTATAATTGGTGTGAAACCTATGGTTTTTTCAGTGAATTTCATAGGTTTCTAAATGCTAATTCCTAACTATAACTGGTCTGAAACCTTTGTTTTTTTCAGTGAATTTCCTAGGTTTTTTAATAGCAAATTGCTATACCTATGTAATGTAATATTTTTTAAAATGAGTTCTATATTATATATTTATGTAATACTATTTTTTTATGTATATTCATATTTTTTATTTTTTTTATTTTTTTGCCCTGGAGCGCGCCTGGTACGCGTACCGGGGCGCTCACCGGTTAGCGCCGTATTTTGGCGCGCCCCGTTGCGCGTACCGGGACGCGTCCCGTTAGCGCACCCCCAAAAAAAGAAAAAAATAATAATGAAGAAGTGAGCATAAAGAAAGGAGACAGAAAGAGTCCACAATTTGAGAAAGCATGGAAACATGTTAATAAATCTGTTTCTGCTTACATGAGAGACTATGGAATGGGTTCAATATACAACAATAACTTGCGTTACAACATGCAAGACATCTACAGAGGAGATGGTGTGCACTTCTCAGATGAGGGGAATAGAATATTCCTCCTGAATTTAAGACTGTGCATTGGAACCTACTTGTAGGTACTTAAATCAGCCACAGAACCCAAAAGCTCTTTTCAGGGCTACCCTACCTCTGATCACTCATAATGATTATCTTTTTCTAACTTTTTTCATTATTTTTCACCAAAGTACGCTCCCCGGTACGCTCCCCGGTGTGCGTACCGGCGCTCCCCCCGTGAAAAATTAAATAATTTTTTGAGGACATAAATGGGCCTCCTAAACCCCCCTCAGAAAACCTAGAGGATCAGGAGGTGTCTACCGTGCCCCCTTCTACCCATTCCCAACGTTGTTTGTCCTCCGTCTTGTGTCTCAATTCTACCGAAACACAAAATGGCAGACTCCCGTAACGCTGCCGGTGCGCGTACCGGGGCGCGCACCGGTAAGTGCTCCCAAAAAAATGTGGAAAGTTAATTTACATAAAAACCACTGAAGACACTTACACCAAATATAGAATAGGCCCTACTACATAGCAGTCACTACCATTTTCCCAAATTTGGTGGAGTTCCATTGAGCCATTTGGGCTGTAGCCCTGTCTAAATATCCTGAGGTAAATTACATGACAAAAACACATATGAAGTGTTACAATTTACAACCAATTAAAATGTTTCTTTCATTTTCTACTTTTTTTTCCTGACATTTGATTGGTTATGTACATGAATATAAATGAAAAATGAGAGGGAAACACGGCCATTTTGACTACAACTACCTGAGATACATCTTTAAAGGATATTCTCATTTATCTTCATCACCTTTCTATAAGGTAAGTTGTTAATTTGTAAGGGGCACTTTAACTCCATTTGTAAAAACGTTTTCTGACAGTTATTTACTGTCCCTCTGTTATAGTTACAGATTGAGATAGGCTTCTCTGTTATAGTTATAGATTGAGTTGGCTTCTCTGGTATAATTATGAATTTTCTTAGGCTTCTTCACATACACTTTTTTATATTTCTACTTCCTGCCTCATACCATACACTGCCCAAAGATAACTTCACTGTTAAAAACTCACAAGTACCTGTCTGAACTTAAACCCAACAGTGCCCTATCTCTACTGATATATTTATTTTTTATGCAATTTACAGCAAGAAAATGGAAGGAGAACAAAACAAATTTAATATTTCATTTGAAATTGATCTGGAGAACAATCCTAAGGAAGAGATTGATGATTTAGACTTTTTGGATCAGTCTCTGGACAAAGAGTTAATTAATTGTGTAGAAGAAATGGAATCATCGAATCCAAATGAGGACATACCTGACGATATAATGTTGGAAGTTCTTTTAAATTTTGAAAAATCACAGCAATACATTTTTATTTAATAATTAAAAATTGTTCGAGACATTATTCTTTTTTATATGTAAATCATGAAATAGTACCAAAATGAATATAATATAAAGCGAGACTTATAATATACTGTGCAACTTTTTTGTGTTACATAGTAATTTTGCTCAGAGTTACTTCCTTTCTCCCACTATATTATCTCCAATGTGTATTTTACATCTCTTTTTCATCTCCTGCCTCCATGTTGTTTCTGCTTTCCTGACAGACTATAGTATAGATTCCAAAAACCACAATAACTTCTGTAACAACATGCAAATTATCTACAGAGGAGACAGTCTACATTGAATTTAAGACTCTGCATTGGTACCTACATGCTGGTACTTTATCTCCCACACAACACAACAACTCTATGCAGAGCTACCCTACCTCTAAGCACTTTAAATTATTATTTTACTGTTTCACTGGGTTTTCCCAATGGTACGCTCCCAGGTACGCTTCCTGGTGCGCGTACCGGTCGCTCCCCCCGCGAAAATCGAAAAAGAAAAAAAAAATGTTTTTGCCCCTCGGGGCCCTTTTATGGCCCCCACATCAAACCTAGGGGGTCAGGGGGGGCTACTCTGCCCCCTTATGGTCTTTTCCCCCTTTGTTTTGGCCACCTCTTGTGTCTCAATCCTACCGAGACACAAGATGGCGGCCGCTCCGGACTGTTTGGAATGTTTACAGACACCCGAGAGCCAATCAGCTTTCGGCGCGCGAACTCGCGTTGTGCGCTGGTACGCGCCCCGGTGCGCGTACCGGGGTGCGCTTACATATATATATAATTTTTTGAACCTAAATTACTCAAAATCCACTGGAGCACATATCTTGAGACATAGCAAAGGCACATCGGGCTACCAGTCCCTACAATTTTGCCAAGTTTGGTGGAAATCCATTCAGCCGTTGGGGCTAAAAGTGAGGTTGACCGCCCTATGGAAATTAACATGGGGAAAACACGTTTTGGGACCCCCCTTTTATCTCTGCCCCCGCTTGACGAATCCCCCCGAATCTTTCAGGGAAGGACCGGAGCGCAGCGAGGCAAAGTTGAGGAAATTTTCAAGCAGATTCGTCAACCGGCGCCAAAGTTATTCACAATAGAATTTTGAGATTTTGCATTGAAAAAAATCCTAACTATAACTACCTATTGGCGACCGCCAGTAGGTAATATATATATATATATATATATATATATATATATATATATAAACATTTTGAGCAACAAAAAACACAGAAAATCACCAGTTTATTTAGCAGAGCTAACTATAACTTGCGCCCCTGCCCTGCACTGCTTATGACCTCACCTATTATTAGGTAAAGAGACCACAGCAGGCACTCAATTAATAAAGGATATAAACATTCTAAATAAATTGTAAATTGATACTTGTATAGCGCACTACTCATCCGCAAGGGTCTCAAGGCGCTTGTACGAATACCGCTGTGGAACCCATCCTGGCTTTCCCTGTGAGGCGTCCACTCCTGGGCACCCCCAAGGTGGAGGCCAGGCATCCTTAGCGTTGTGGGGGCCGTTGTGGAGATTAAGCAAGCTATTGCCCAGAGTTGCAGAGTGGGACTCCATGATTGGAATAGGCACCGAGGCGAGAATTATCAGGTCCGTGGTATTTTGAGCCCAAGACCCGCCGAGGCGGGGAATTGGCCCCTGGTCCCGGGCTAGACCTCTGCATCAGGGTCTGCCACTCTAATCATTGAGCTACACTTCTCCATTCTAGGCATCATGAGAGCATGTCACCACAGGTAGTGTTATATCAATTATATCAATAAAACATACATGATTTTTGTTTGTTATTATGAGAATATTTTTTATATTATTTAGTCTTTTTTGTATATATTTGTTTAGTATTAATCAATAATATAAATGTGCATGATTACAAAATTTAGAAAAACACATAATTAATACATGAAAAATAATAGAATCAATTCAATAATTACAATCAATTTTTAAAATATATATATATATATATATATGACAGGTTTGTTGAAAGCTAGCGGTAGAGGACAACTACGCGCGATTCGGCACTTCTGCATTCTTCAGGACACCATCTATAGCAAACCAACTGTATAGAACATAGAGAAAATTAATTAACCAGTGGCTAATACTCTCTAATACAAATACACATTTCAAGTGCATTTATTGCACACAAGCCTAGAACACACCTCACATCATTATTTATATAATCGGAATTGATAAAAAAGATACTTTCGAAAAAACGGGCAATCAACATGTAAGGACAGACAATAACTATACATCTGTTCATGTCGCAAACATCATTTGCTATATTATGTAGAGATTAATACATTTATCTACATTTTAAAGCTAATTCTTATAGGCTACTCCACTCTTACAACAAGGAAAAATATATGGAATATTCTCTGATCAAGACAACAAACAAGAGAGGTGACAACATTCATAAACTCATGCTAAAGGAAGGTATCCATCAAACCCACAGTGACCATACGAGGATGAAGAAATGTGATAAAGTAAAAAACTAAAAGGGTAAGGAAACCACGTATAATTTAGACATGTGGTGCCCTGCATAGAGTTTAATCCTTGAGCTCTAATATTGACTATTGCATTGTTAGGAGGATATATAATGTATGCAACTGCTAAAAGTCATACGCACCTTTTTTTAGCCATTATATATCATTCAAACCTATTAAATAATTTTTTATTATTTCTCTTCGACTCATTAAGTTCCACCTTTAGCTATCTTACCACTCACATAAGTTAAAGATTGCTTATTCGTAGCAATTCTGTAAATTGCCTCCATTTTGAAAGACTTACATTCTAAAAGTATATTGCAGTATGAAGTCGAAAAGTTTAAACTTGAATGCTGTAAGTTTTGGAGGGGAGAGGGCTTCTTGTGATAGTCAGAAAGCCTAAAGCATGAATAGCTTCTGTTAACTGTGGCATATAATGGAAGACAGATTGTAAAGATGAATGTAATATGAGAGGCAGAACTTACTTTGTGTATGTCGTATGTTATGGTGTAAAAACTGCTAGCTTACTGCATAGAAGAGATAAACTAAGATACTGCAGGATTCAGAGAGAACTTGACGGGATGTTCAGAAAGCCTAAAGCATGAATAAGTTCTATTTATTAAGGCATCTTTTAAAATACAGAAAAGATAACGGTAATATGGCCGGCTGAACTTACATTATGTGTTTCATACGTTATGGTAGGAAAACAGCTAACTTAATCCATAGTAGAACTAGTGGCGATAACGATAACGGTACAATTGGATGACGGCGAGAGGGCCAAGAAATGAGTCGCGCTAAACGTGCTCCTAGCGAAGCCCCCCGACTTGGTTTATCTGTCAAGATAATCACAACATTAATATTGGTAAAGGGTGCATTGATTAATAAAGTAAGAAATATACGTAGCTATTAAAGAATTATGCTTACGTTTAACGACTCCAGTATAGATCTAGATGTATGGGCTTTCTCTCAATCAACTGCAAACATAAAATCTAAAAAAGAAAAATATATGGCACATGGTTTCATTAACTTCAGCTGTCACATACTAGATTATATCTTTTATTAAACCAAAAGCGGTACTCACGATATATATTTAAACAATGTTCCTTTCTATGCGGGGAATATGTCCACTTTGAACAGGTTGGCGTCTTTTAATCAAAGGGGCTTCCATGCTGTAAGTGTTAGATGGGAGTTAATTACATAGAAAAGACGAGGTGGAAGTTGATGTATATCATACACCGTTCTCAGACTGGATCGAAAAAACGCTTACCTGCCATTGGCAACAAAACCTTCTGTGATATAGCTCCTTCTCGCTGATTTCCGCCGAATATAGTGGCTCTATTTATATTACCCGCGATCTTGTGCGCAGAATTCCCAATTGCCAGAATGATAGAAAGCGGACTAAAGAAAAAAGAAAAAAGAAGACAGTCTTCTAGAGGCTGTCTAAATCGGAATAAAGCTAATAAGCTTGCTGTATATTTATGTAAGGTTTGGAACAAAAAACTTTATGTGATTTGGCTCTTACTCACTGAATACCGCCGTATATAGCGGCTCTATTTGTATTAGCCACGATTTCACGCGCAGAATACCTATTAGTACAAAGTGATAGAAAGCGGACTAAAAAGGAAGAAGACAGACTTCATCAAAAGATATCAGTCGCCATTTTAAATGTATTAGACTTGATTAAAAAAGGCTATCTGAATCTGAATTAAAACTTATAAGCTTGCTGTATATTTATATAAATTACACATGAGCTCAAGATTACGACTCAAAGGCAGCAAACTGTGAAAGTAGTGTAGAGCTCAGGCCACTTTAAATAAAAAATAATGAAACAGGACAAACATTATTATCTATGTTTAGAAATTCCACTCAACTGGTAACACCAGAATTGTGACTATGTGAAAGTGATATTATGAAAACGCGAATTTTAGGTCTAACGAACATCAAACTAAAAAATATATATATGTTCTCAATAAATGAGCCCATTTATTGTTATATATTAAAAACAGTAATGATACATGGATCCCGATATTATTACAAAAAAACTTGACCATGGACCAACTTTCCTATAGTATATATCTTTCCTTGCCTACTCCTGAAGATGGAATCAGAGCAATGGGAAGACATAACTTAAATGCTTATCCATAGTGGAGTCCAAGTACTACCACCCTTGTCATCTAGAACTACAATTAATCGGCAGACCAATGGGATCCAAAGATTAGAACAGAGTTTGAAGCATAGATACTGTGAGCCCCAAAACCTTTAGGACACTACTAATAGCAAGCTTGCCATGGACAGGCTCAGACTACAATATAGCCTGTTCCCATTGTATATCTAAAGGTAATCCATTATTAAATGTACCTAATAAAAAATAAAAAAAATCCCCCAAACTTCTCGTATCTTTCTAATGGATTCAGTGCATTGACCTTGCTTCTTCCGAATTTTTTCCACAATGAACCAGCGAATATCATCCGGTGTATGCTTCTTTTCTACAATGTGTGATACCATAGGCGATGATAGTTTTTTTCTGCGGATCGCTGATCTATGTTCAGTCAGTCTGACATTTAGGGTCCGTGAAGTTTCACCTACATATCCTTGGGTATTTTATAGTTAGTCATTCCAACCAAACTATTTGTTTCCATGGCCAAAGGACATATTTTACAGTTGCCACATTTAAAAGTACCTTGAATAGGTAAATGGCCTTCGAGACTTCTCTGTATTGGCTCTTTTTTTGTGGGCATGTGGGATCTAACAATCAAATCTTTCAAATTTCTATTTTTCCTGTAGTCAAAGAGGGGTTTCTGAATTGTATCTGTTTGAGTTTTGTTGGTATTAAGTAAATGCCAGTTAGAGCATATAATCTGATGGATCTTTTCATTTAGCATAGAATGCCGGGTCACGAAAGCCAATTCAGAGTTTTGTTTTCGGTTATTGCTTTGTAAGAGATGTTGCCTATTGAAAAATCTGGCTCACTTGTAAGACTCTCCTATGAGTCTATGTGGATATCCTCTCATCAGAAATCTTTCCTTCATGGCCATGGCTCTACGGTCGTAGTCTTCAATTTTGGTAAAATTGTCCAAAAGGTATACTGTTTTTTTGAGATGTGGGGTGAAAACTTTGGTAATGAAGTAAAGTATTTTGTGCTGTTGGTTTGGTATATAGAACAACTACAAGTTGGCCGGAGTAATGTTTAATTAAGATGCCTAAGAATTGGAGGCGTTAGGAGGCGTATCAGCGGAATGGCCGAAGCTTAGCGAGGCTCCCGCAGTCCGGTTGCCTATAAATCATTTATCCTGAACTACCGTTCTTACTATGTGCTGAAATTGGTAGGCACAGGTGGCCGAATTGATGCTGCTGCGGCCGGCAGAGGTCTGAAAGTCGGCGATCGCTACTGGGACCCCGCTTTACGATCAGAGCTGATGCTGCGATGCAGTCCCGGAATCTGCCTGGTACTCGGGACGGGAGGCGGCCGCTACGGGAGCACCGTGGCACCCACGTGGTGTACCGGCCGTGAAGAGATCTGCGCAGCGGCGGCTCCCACAGCTCGACCCGGTCCGTGGTAGGTGGCGGCATAGTCCGGATCTGGAGACTGGAGCCTGGTGGAGTCTGACTGGTGCCTGGTGTCGGTCTGCGAGGTAGGGCGGAGAAGCGCTACAGCGTCGACGGCGGACAGGCGCGTTGGCGGCGGCCATACTGAAACTTTTATTTTGGAGCTCTCCCAGCGGAGCACAGTAGACGGGGGCCCTATACTGATCTGGAAGCGCTATGGCTGGTCAGCATTTGTGACGACGGCAGAGAAACTTGGGCTGTATGCGGGCCCTGAGGGGGAAGATTGCTGCTACTACTGACCTCCGTTTACGGGAGTGAACTTGCGGCGGATATATTGGATAGGCTGAGATTCTGGCCTGTACGTGGGCGGGAGGATTTGATCCCACAGCTGAAGGTTTTTGGAGGTGTTGGAGGAGGTAGGGGGTACATTGCGTCCCACTAGTACCGCTTACGACACGCTTATCCTTGAAGCGGTAGCCATTGTGCCATATACTTCTGACAGGCTTTGGTGGTGAGAGGCCTGCACGACCGGAGCTGTTCATTTGGAGGTGGCGGTGCGGCTGGTTGTTTGGCCGCCATACACGACGGCCACGTAGGCCTCACAAGAAGTAAAATAACTGTCGCTGACTGCATTGAAGTGGGCCTCTCCCTGGTGAACGTTGACAGGCCTGGTCACTGCCTGAGCTATACCTTATCTGCGACCCCTGAATTGGCTGGGTTGTGAGAGGCGCGATGACGGGGTCATTCCACTGATAGCTGCGGATACCCTAATATTCGGCTGAGGCGTCTGATGCACTGAGAGGCGCTGTTTCTACCACAGGACGCATTGCACACCCCCTCATCTCCCGAGGATACCATGTACCGAGCACATGGCTGTTTGGCCCTGATGATTGGCTGCACCGCTTACGCCTCAGACTACATTTGGCACCCATCCTACTACAACTAGGGGTGACGCACTTACGAGCCATCACTTCTTCAAGGGGGCAGTGCTCTTGTGCTCCTCTCTAGGGCGGATCTTATCTGACACACGGGCAACTTGCTGTGGCTTGAAGTTCCGAGGACATTATGGGCCGCCCAGACGCTCGCCAGTCGCGTCTCACTTTCGACGCTAAACGGACTCCCAAAAAAACGCCACCTGAGGAGGAGCCCGCTGAGGAGGATGCGCTGCCTGGAAAAAGCCCTGGCGCTGACAGTGACTTGCAGACCATACTTACAGAAATGCGGCAAGGGTTCGCAACCATAGCATCGAAGGTTGATACGCTGACGACCCGCATCAATGGCATTACCCAGAAGGTGGCTGGTCACTAAACTCGGCTTAAAGAAGCGGAGCAGCGGATATTCGATTCTGAAGACGTTAATATTCGATTCTGAAGACGTTACAGAGCAACTAAAAACAGCTATGACCCAAATGGACAAACTCATGCGGATCATTGATGCTAAGAATGAGGATATTGAAGACAGAAGCCGCCGCAATAATGTGCGCATTTTAGGTATACCCGAAAGTACGAACACGGGCGCCTTGAACAGTACGTGGAAAAGATGCTCATGGCGGTTACGGATGAGGGAGCTCTATCCGCTCAACTCATCGTGGAGAGGGCGCACAAATCCTTGGGACCCCGGCCGCCGCCTGGAGCACCTCCTCGCCCCATAATAGCTCGCCTGTTAAACTATCGAGACCGCGACGTGGTCCTGAAGGTGGCCAGGGAAAAAAAGCAGCTTAACTATTCCGGGGTTGCCTTCACCGAATTTCCGGACTTTACGGCCCGGGTGCAGGAGGAACGCAGGAAATTCAACGGCGTGAAACAAAAGCTTCACCAGGAACAAGTGGACTATGCTCTTTTATATCCAGCGCGGCTACGGATAACTCACCAGGATAAACAAAGCATCCACACGATGCCACAATCGGTGGAGAAGTTTATTAAAGAAATGAAAAGGCAAAAGACCACCTCTGCAGACGAAGATGAGCCTCCCCAACGGCCCTTGTTGGACTAGGAATGACTTGATGCTCACTCACAGAGCCCACCAGGCGGCAATATCGAGAACGGAGCGCACATCAGGCATGAAATTGGGTGGACTCGATCTACGGCCACTGTATTGTATACCACTGATAGTTAAAACGACATGTTTTATCTGTCACTGTATTGCTACCTAACATGTGGATACTTTAGAACATACAATGCTTGATTTGTTATACCGGACACCCTTGCAGGATTGGGGACTACTGGACGTAGACAGCCCTTGGCTTCTAGCAAGGTTCAGGTGCGCCATCTGAAGTGTAGACCCCCATGGGTGTACCCCTGCTATTTTGTGGTTTGGTTCTGTTGATGGGGGGAGGGGTGGAGTATGTCTAGCATGATTGGGATGTTTCAGTGGGAGGGGGAGGGGATGGGTGGCGATGGTTCTTATCGGCTGATTGCATTGTTGGGGAGGGGTGGTGTGGGGGGGATCTGCTGGCATGTTCGGGGAGCCGCAGTAGGTGGGGCGACGGGAGGGGAAAGGTTCAATCTGACACGTTTTTCACTGATGCACGAGATGATCTGGCGGTGAGTGGTGATTTATTGGTGTTGGTGGAACCCTTACGGGCACTGTGGGACTATTCTGTATATATTGTACTTGTTACCGATGGGTGAGCCGCCTGCAAACACTTACACAATACTCTCCTGGAATATCAGAGGGCTTATGGATGCTGGAAAATGTAGACAGGTCTTAGCCTACTTGGATCGCTATAAGGTACACCAGGTGTTGTTACAGGAAACGCACATGTCCCCTCAGTCTAATCCTTCTTTTGCTGGCAGATGGGCAGGCATCAGGGTTTTTTCTAACTACTCTTCCTATGCTAGGGGCACTGCCACATTGATAAAACGCTCAGTTCCTTTCACACTCTTGGGTCAATTGGTGAATACTGCAGGACGCTACGTGATACTATGGGGGAGATTGGGTGACGGGACAGTTACCATCGTCAACTGTTATGCCCCGAATACGGACACACCCGAGTTTCTCACACTGATATGGGGGAAGATATTGGATATTGGCTCCAGGCACATCATTTGGGGAGGCGACTTCAACGTAGCGTTAGTGCCTGCACTAGACAGGGCGGATGGTCTAGCACAGTATCATCCTAGGATGAGAGAAACGCTACAGGGTATTGTGGGGGAGGGAGGTCTGGTGGACAGCTGGAGGCATATGCACCCCATGAGTCAGGAGGGCACGCACTTTACCTCATACACGGGCACATGGGCACGGCTATATTATTGTTTCTTGTCTAGAGAACTGGTTGTTGGTGTGACTATTGCGCGGCATTTGGCTAGAACCTATTGTGACCACTGTCCTGTGTTTGTTACGATGGCTATACCTGGTTGTGACCGCCCTAGACGGACCTGGCGTCTCCAACCTACTGCCCTACTAGACGCCGTCTTTCGAGAGGAGCTAAGGGAAGACAAAAAAGATTTCTTTCTTCGTAATAAGGATACGGTTGATAGTGTAAAGGTCACAGTTCAAGGATGGTGTATTGCCAAGAGTTTTGGGGTGCTGCACGATATCCAACGTACGCTACATAAGTTGGAGGGAGAATTAAAGGGGTTGGAGAGACGAATGCTAGGTAGGGATAGGGGGGCTGCACACCAAGAATTTTGAGCCAAATTATCTGAATATGAGGAGGAAGCGCTGCGTGAAACGAAATTTCGGAGCAAATATTGGGTTGCCCGCAAGTATGGTGAAGGGGAGAGGCCAGGGAGAGCATTGTCTGGGGTTATACGTAATGACCGGGGCACTAACACTATCTTGGAACTCAAGGACTTGGAAGGAGAGGTCTGTAGGGACAATGGCCGACTTCTAACTGTCCTTAAAACTCATTGTGAGCACTTATATACCACCCAAACCACGGGAGAGGTAGATCTGGATAGATTTCTGGGAGAGGTGGCATTATGCTGGCTGGGTGACGTGCATAGGGAATTCTTGAGCGCCCCATTGGAATTGGACGAAATTAGAGAAGCCATAATGTCTCTAAGCAACGGGAAGGCGCCTGGCCTAGATGGCATACCTGCAGAGTTCTATAGGTGCTACATAGACATTATGGCACCAGTGTTGAGAGAAGTGTTTGAAGACTCCTTGGAAGTGGGGATAAGCGCGAAGTAGTGATCACGTCCCTCCTTAAGCCGGGTAAGGACCCTACGATATGTGATTCCTACCGGCCCTTATCAATAATAAACTGCGACGCAAAGATATTGGCTAAAGTATTGGCCACACGCCTTTCCCTCTTAATGACCAGAATAATACTCCCAGATCAATCGGGCTTCGTTCCGACTAGGGAGACCTCTCATAACTTGTGCACTCTTTTTTTTTCTCATCCATACGGTGGCACCAGAGTTCCCGCTGGCCGCGGTGTTTTTAGATGGCTCTAAGGCATTTGATTCCGTGGAATGGCGATACCTTTTTACTGTCCTACGGAAGATGGGTTTTCCCCCGGTCTTCCTGAAATGGGTGCAATTATTATATACTGGGCCTACGGCGAAAATCCTTGTGAATGGTCATCTATCAGAACCACTGTCAATAACCAAGGGCACCCGTCAGGGGTGACCGCTATCTCCCCTTTTATTCGCTATCGCAATAGAACCCCTAGGATGTCGGATACGACAGCTACATCAGGATAGCGCCTTTCAGGGCTTTCAACGTCAAATTTCTGTCTCACTTTATGCCAATGACGTAACGCTATATGTCACTGATCCTCAAAATAAATTAAATGCTCTGTTACGTGAATGTGTGGTTTTTGGTAGATTGTCGGGAATTGCCATTAATTGGGGTAATCACATTTTTTCCATTAACCCCCGCGGTAACCGACTTTCCCTTAGATTTCCTGCTGGAATGGTGCCACTCCGACCTGCGATATCTGGGGATTCAGGTTTCCCGGCACAGGGAAGAGACACTACCGCTGAATTATGGGACGGCTATTACGAAATTAATAGACACTGTCACGAGATGGATAGGTCTCCTTTTATCGCTGGCAGGCCGAGTTTCACTCATTAAAATGGTTATATTGCCCCGTTTTTATACTTCTTTCTTAACATCCCCTACTATCGGGGAGCCTTTTTTTTTAAGACTTTGAAAACGGAACTGATTAAACTAGTGTGGGGTGGGTGCCAACCGAGGCTCCGGTGGGCTGTTATGGCGCAACCATATAACAAGGGGTGATTTGACATACCAGACTTTGAGGCGTATTACCTCAGCGCGCAAGCCCACTATTTGTATCACTGGGTTAAGCCTACATTGTATATGCCCCAGATTGCTGTGGAGGACTGGATTGCTCCCCCTTTACCCCTTAATGGCATTGTGTATGGCCCTGCTAGTGCGCTGGACACTCCACTGACCACGGTGTCATGTACGATTGATGCCTGGCAGAGAATGTTGCGTATTCTACAGGTATCGTTGCTCTACGCACCGCGTATGCCCCTTACCTATCATCCCCGGGTGGAGTTGCTACAAGAAACAGGGTTCCAAAATATGTGTCGGCGGCTTAATATATTTACATGGGCGGACATGTTTCTCAATGGTGTGTTTCGGTCTCGAGATCTCTTTTTTGGTGATATTGCCCCAACGCTCTGGAGGTATTTTACTATATACGATTACGAGAGGGCAAGAAAGCACTGCTTTCAGAATATCCAAAGGAACTGGCCTGTGTTGCCCCCTTAAATGTTACTTTGTGCAACACGGATGGCGCTCATTTGGTATCACACATCTACAGTAGTCTTCGGACACAGACCCGAGGGGTGATGGGGACAGCTAGGGAGTGTTGGAGCGCAGATTTAGAGAGGGATGTGACTGATGAGCAATGGAAATATTGTTGTGGAGTCACTGGAAACATAACATCTAGATGCCGATTCAAAATCATTCATTATAAGTTCTTGCACAGAATTTACTACACTCCTGCACGGAAATATAGATTTAAGCTGACTGACACAGACTGTTGTGAACAGTGTATACTGCCTGGGGCTGGGTTCTTGCACCTGTCGTGGGAATGCCCTAAGGTATGGCAGTACTGGGACCAGGTACATGGCGCACTGGAACTAATGCTGGATGCTCACTTTGATAAAGATCCCTTGATATTGTTATTAGGCTATACTGCGCAAATACCTAGAAGCAGCAGGAAATTTCTAGATGAGTCTTTGCTACTAGCCAAGCGACGACTTGCCTGCAGATGGGGGAGGGGAAGGGTCCCGAAATTCAAGGAATGGCTGCAGGACATGATATACTGCCAGGAACAAGGTGGGATTTATGCAGAGACTCAACCCATCGCCTCCAGACCTAAGGAAATGTGGGGTCCCTTACAGACCTACATGCTGCAGCAGGGGGCGGCACGGCAGGACGGAGCACCCCGGAAAACGGAGGGCAGGAGGGGGCTACTGAGGGTGCTGTTTCCTGTTGATTGTACTGTGATTAGACACTGATGTACTACTGGGAGATCACAGATGTTCCACAACGGGAGGATAGCATGTACATGATGCCTTGTGCCCTGACCTTCCCATGTTGGCTCTGATAATGTTGAAAGATTGGGACTACCTTGTCTACATTAATTCTAAAAATATGTTTCTGAAGGATCGCTGTACAATTGTAGGATATGCATCCATATTGCCTGTAGGACAATGATTGCTGCACCGCTTACTATGCCTATGTCTCATGCTGCATGAAATGTACTCCTGTATGATGTTTTTAAATACCGAAAATAAAGTTTAAAAAAAAAGAGGCTGGGTGTGGCAACAACAGAAAGCCTTACTTTTAGGAAATATGAACAGTAATATGCACTGTGCCTTACTCTGGAAATCTATAGTCACCACCAATGTTACACTTAAACAATGTAGACAGTCGCCACAGGCAGCCAGTGTACTGCAGTTATGGTGTAAAAACAGTCCCTAGAATATACTTTAGGCAACGTCCTTGTTCGAGTCAAAAACCACAGCGGTCAAAATACAATACACCTTACACCTTGATTTTGATAATCATATTACAGACACAAAACTAGTTTACATAAAATAGCATTAAAGAACATTAGTTTATACTCCCAATACTTCAGGCAAAGCCAGCTGGCACCTGATCCCTCACTAGCCACGTTTGGTGCATATAGCTGGCGCAGCCATGACCACCACATAGCGGATTGTTTGCACTCCCTGTACCATGCAAATGCCCCTCAGCCCACCTTTCTGGGCCCTACCACGCCCATCATGGGACGAAAGCCACTCATCCAATGGATCCCAGGCCTATAGCTGTACTAGCCTACTTCCTTATTCTGCCTATTTTTCTCCCTCTACACCCTTTGTTACTTTGCCCAACTTTCTACAAGCGGAAAGCTTCACCTTTTTCTGTTGCTGCAATATTAGCATTGTAACACTGTGTCGTATGGTGCCTACAACTATCTTCCTATGTTGTACGGGGAAAAAACAATAAAAAACATTGAAAAAAAAAAGAAGCCTAAGAATTCAATCTTGGTGTTACTGACATTCGAGGTAAATTTCAAGTTGGGGTCACAAAGATTGAGCCATAGGAGAAACTCTTCTAGAACGTCTTTGTTATCATCCCATATGAATACAATATCATCTATATATCGTGACCAATGTAAAGTGGATTCAAAGAATGGTGCAATTTCATTAAAGATGAATTGTTGTTCAAAATGGCTCATATAAATATTCGCTATTGTTGGATCGCAAGATGCACCCATACTGACTCCTCTTACTTGTTTGTACAGATCGCCTTGGAGCTCAAATATATTTTCCTCAAGGACGATAGTAAGACAATTGCCATCTGCTCTAGATGGTGGAATCCTGAGTGTCAGGAAGGTGGGGTGGCTAGGTACGTCGCCCAAAGACATCCCGGGCGACCTGATTTTAATTAAATTCAAGAGTAGGAACATTGTCCCCTTCCTACGATCTTCCCAGCCCAAAGAGGGAGATGGCCCCATTTGCATCTGGGACTTGTATGATTTTTATCCCGGCCCCGATACCATCCGTTCCTAAGGCAAATGTCATTGAACCATAATTCTTGGTGAAAGGGGATTCCATGAACCTTGTGCTATTAACCCTCTACCCTCTTCGATTTTGCACGTTCCTTTTTCTTTCAGCTGAATCGTCAAATTGATTTTAGTTTGTTTTAATAGTTGGTTCCTTTTTACCCTGTAAATGAAATGCTGAGTTATTTATACATGTATGTATTTTTTCTTGCTGCTTTTATGGTTTTAAACTAAAAAAACGAATAAAGCTTATTTTGATTTTTGATAGTAAGACAATTGATAATAAAGGTTGAATTACAATCAATGTTCCAAGTTTGTATGAACCATTTTACTGCCAGAATGGCTCCTTAACTGGGTATGTTGATATACGGACTTTAGATATCCAAAGTTACTAACCATTGTTTGTTAGCATTAAAGGATGCCCCTTCCAATAGATTAATAATATGGCGGGTGTCCTGTACATATATACTTGGGTCTCTTGAATATGTGGGCGTAAAATGGCATCCAAATATTTGGAGATAGGTTCCGTTATTGATCCTATTGTAGTGACAATAGGTCTATAAGGAGGGTTCTTTTCATCCTTGTGAATTTTTGATATACCATACAGGCTTGCTAGTCTTTGGATTTTCAATATTCATGTATGCAAACTCTTTGTTGTAAATATCTCCATCTCTTAATGCTTTACTTGTTCATTTTTGTATTTTGTTTTTAGTTTTCTCTGTTGTATTCCTCTTTATTATGATATAAAATCTTTCATCTCTTAACATTTCTTCTGTTTTAGTTCTATATATAGAAGTGTCTAGTATAGCTATTCCTCCACCTTTATCACAACATTTTATTGTGATTTCAGAAGAATTCTTCAGTTCTTTTAATGCTCTGAACTCATCAGTTGTAACGTTGAAAGGTGATTTGGGCACAAATTTAGTTACATTTATTTGTTTATTATATACCACTGGTTAAAAAATTTGAACCTCCGGCGGAACCTGGTCTGTTGTAGGTGTAAAGGTAGATTTTAGCGATAGCCCAGATTTGTTGATATCTGCACTTAGTCTAATAGTATTTGAAAAAAAAGGATTTTAAACACATTCTTAAGAAAAACGAAATTAAGTTGCTAAACAACTGTATTGAGTCCCGAGTGTGGTACATATATTAATCCTTTAGATATAAGAGAATAGATAGATTCATTAGCGTGGGTAGTGCTGAAGTTGAAAATCGGAATTTGTTTTAATCCCTCCAGTACCTGCCATTGCGGGTTTCTAGATATTGGTTCTGGTTTATCGGTAAACCATATTGTAATCCAACCTTTATTATCAATTGTCTTACTATCGTCCTTGAGGAAAATATATTTGAGTTCCAAGGCGATCTGTATAAACAAGTAAGAGGAGTCAGTATGGGCGCATCCTGCGCTCCAACAATAGCGAATATTTATATGTGCCATTTTGAACAACATCTAATCTTTAATGAAATTGCATCATTCTGTGAATCCACTTTACATTGGTCGCGATATATAGATGATATTGTATGCATATCGGGTGATAACACATGTTCTAGAAGAGTTTCTCCTATGGCTCAATCTTTGTGACACAAACATGAAATTTACCTCGAATGTCAGTAACACCAAGATTGAATTCTTAGACATCTTAATTAAACATGACTCCGGCCAATTGGTAGTTGATCTATATACCAAACCAACAGCACGAAATACTTGACTTCATTACCAAAGTGTTCACCCCACATCTCAAAAAAACAGTATACCATTTGGACAATTTCTGCGCCCTCGGCGCAATTGTACAAAAAATGAAGACTATGACCGTAGAGCCATGGAAATGAAGGAAAGATTTCTGATGAGAGGATATCCACATATACTCATACGAGAGTCATACAAGCGAGCCAGATTTTTCGATAGGCTACATCTCTTACAAAGCAATATCAGAAAACAAAACTCTGAATTAGTCTTTGTGACCCGGCATTCTATGCTAAACGAAAAGATCCATCCGAATATATGCTCTAATTGGCATTTACTTAATACCAGCAAAACTCAAACAGATAAAATTCAGAAACCCCCTTTGCCTACAGGAAAAATAGAAATTTGAAAGATTTGATTGTTAGATCCCACATGCCCACAAAAAAAGAGCCAATACAGAGAAGTATTGAAAGCCATTTACCTGTTCAAGGTAATTTTAAATGCAGTAACTGTAAAATATGTCCTTTGGCCATGGAAACAAATAGTTTGGTTTTCAATGGCAAAACCATTACATCGACTGGAATGACTAATTGTAAAACTAAGAATATAGTTTATTTTACTACTATGTCCTTGTAACCAAGGATATGTTGGTTAAACTTCACAGACCCTAAATGTCAGACTGACTGAACATAGATCATGGAGAAGTGTGGCTAAATGGTTAGAGCAGCAGACCCTGATGCAGAGGTCTGGCCTGGGACCAGGGTTCAATTCCCCGCCTAGGCGGGTCTTGGGCTCAAAATTCCACGGACTTGATAATTCTCGCCTCGGTGCCTATTCCAATCATGGAGTCCCACTCTGCAACTCTGGGCAATAGCTTGCTTAATCTCCACAACGGACCCCACAACGCTAAGGATGCCTGGCCTCCACCTTGGGGGTGCCCAGGAGTGGACGCCTCACAGGGAAAGCCAGGATGGGTTCCACAGCGGTATTCGTACAAGCGCCTTGAGACCCTTGCAGGTGAGTAGTGCGCTATACAAGTATCAATTTACATCAGCGATTCACACAAAAAAAACTATCATCGCCTATGGTATCACACTTTGTAGAAAAGAACCATACACCAGATGATATTTGCTGGTTCATTGTGGAAAGAATTCGGAAGAAGCAAGGTCAATGCACTGAATCCATTAGAAAGAAATGAGCTTTTACATGAGCTTCATATAAAGGGAGTAGATGTTTTCTTGCTCCAAGATACTCATATCCATTCCAAGTTTTGTGGATTTTTTTATTAGATACATTTAATAATGGATTACATTTAGATATACCATGAGAACAGGCTATTCTGTAGTCTGAGCCTGTCCATGGCGAGCTTGCTATTAGTAGTGTCCCAAAGGTTTTGGGGCTCACAGTATCTATGATTCAAATCTGTTCTAATATTTGGATCCAATTGGTCTGCCGCTTGATTGTAGTTCTAGATGACAAGGGTGGTTGTACTTAGGACTCCACTATGGATGAGGATTTAAGTTATGTTGTCCCATTGCTCTCATTCCATCTTCAAGGGTAGGCATGGAAAGATAATTATTTTCATCTATAAGAAAAATTGGTACATGGTCAATTTTTTTTTAATAATATCGGGATCGATATATTATTACTGTTTTTAATATATGTCAATAAATGGGCTCATTTATTGAGAACATGTATATTTTTTTTTATTTGATGTTCTTTCGACCTGAAATTTGCGTTTTCATATTATCACTTTCACATAGTCACAATTCTGGTGTTACTAGTTGAGTGGATTTTATAAGCACAGATAATAATATTTGCCCTGTTTCATTATTTTTATTTAAAGTGGTCTGAGCTCTACACTACTTTCACAGTCTTCTGGCTTTGAGCCGTAATTTATACAGCAAGCTTATTCATTTTCTTAATTCCAATTCAGATAGCCTTTTTTAATCAAGTCTACTACATTTAGTATGGCGACTGATATCTTTTGATGCAGTCTGTCTTCTTCATTTTTTGTACGCTTTCTACCACTTTGGACTACTAGGTATTCTGTGCGTGAAATAGCGCCTAATACAAATAGAGCCGCTGTATATGGCGGTATTCTGCGAGAGCCATATCACAGAATGTTTTTTGTTGCAAACTTTACATACATATACAGCAAGCTTATTAGCTTTATTCCGATTTAGACAGCCTCTTTTGAATTGAGTTCACTAAATTAAAAATGGCGAATGACATCGTGTAGATGCAGTCTGTCTTCTTTTTTCTTTTTTGTTTAGTCCGCTTTCTATCATTCTGGACAATTAGGTATTCTGCGCACGAGATCGCGGGTAATATAAATAGAGCCACTATATATGGCGGAAATCAGTGAGCAGAAGCTATATCACAGAAGGTTTTGTTGCCAATAGCAGGTAAGCGTTTTTTCGATAAAGTCTGAGAACGGTGTATCATATACATCAACCTCTAACTCGGCTTTACTATCTAATTAATTCCCATCAAACACTTTCACCATGGAAGCCCCTTTGATTTAAAGACGCCAACATGTTCTCAGAGGACATATTCCCTGCATAGTAAGGAACATTGTTTAATATATATCGTGAGTACCGTTTTGGTTTAATAAAAGATATACACTAGTATGTGGCAGTTGGAGTCAATTATACCATGTGCCATATATTTTTCTTTTTTAGATTTAATGTTTGCAGTTGATTGATAGAAATCCCATAAATCTAGATCTATACTTGAGTCTTTAAACGTAAGCATATTTCTTTAATCGCTACATATATTTCTTACTTATTTAATCAATGCACCCTTTACCAATATTAAAGTAATTTCCTATACTGGGATTATCTTGACAGATAAACCAAGTCGGGGGCTTCCCTAGGAGCACGTTTAGCGCGACTCATTTCTTGGCCCTTTCGCCGTCATCCAATTGTACCGTTATCGCCACTATTTCTACTATGGATTAAGTTCCCTGTTTTCCTATCATAACGTATGAAACACATAATGTAAGTTCAGCCGGCCATTTTGTTTCCACTATCTTTCCTTTGATAAATCTCCTTTTTTCGTACTCGATTTCACCGCTGCGCATTTCTTATTTAAATATTGGGTTTAAACCACGAATTCACCCCAACCTTTGATTAATCAGGAATTGTGGGTTCTGTGTAGTGACACGGCATGTTAATGAAGTTGAATTTTTTTTTCTATATTCTTGATTGTATCTGGTTTGATGAAACACAACAAGTGATACTACTTCGTTTGACTCGGTTATACTATTATGTTTCTAGGACCTGTGACCATTTTTTCTGTGCAAGTGACAATACCTTATTTTTCTTGTTCACTCTGGGGGTTACACAATAGTTTCGGTTTCCATTTGCAGGAGCACACGGGCGTAATTAAAAATGTATGATTGAGTGACAATTCTCTTTTAACAATGCTAGTTGAGTTTCAGTCTAAATAGATAGACTAATTTTTACGCAGAGCCAAAATATTCTCTCACGATGACTATTGATGATTATTAAAGTGTAAAAAATTGAATAACTTACATCCAAGAAAAATTTACGATGTAGCAATTTCTTACCACTAGAAACAAGTGTACTTAACCCCTATATCTCTAGTGAGAACCCTTTAACCTGCGATTATCAAATAATTCCCAAGCTCATCATTACGCATTTATTTAGTCGAGATACCACTGTAATAACTGAGAGATTAACTCGGTGTTCCAATATTTGTCACTATACCTATAATATGGAACATGCTACATTTGCCAATTTTGGACTAATTGCACCAAAGACCAAGATATTGCCTTTTCAATATATTTATTGACAAATCTGATTTCATGCCAAAAACAATATTAATTTTTCCTCACTGTACACTTGCACCTTTATGTTTATGCAACGTATATCGTGATATTGACTTACTGTTACCCTGATTGCGCCGACAGTCACAACACATTGGTCTATCCCTGACACCAGGAAGATATTTTGTTTTCGGTCAGTGAATCACGACAACTGCTGGAAATTCACCATACAAGTTTTCCTTTTCCTATCCCTTCAGTGTTGGTTTCCACGTCACGGGTGATCTTTCTTACCACAAACAACGCGATTTTATGTAATTTTGACATCATATTTATTCAATTACTTTCTTCTAGCCCTGAAGAGTCACAGCCACATGTTGTGATGAAACACGTGTCGGCTTGAATATTTGCAGTGATTCCCAGGAGGGGACACTGTTGGTGAATAAAACCTTGAAAATCATACACTTTGTCCGGTCTATCCCTACTAACATTAGTCTAAGACAAACTAATGTATAGATACTTATTGTGTGCTCTGGACCTTGTTACCTAGTGCGACTCATTTCTTGGCCCTTTCGCCGTCATCCAATTGTACCGTTATCGCCACTATTTCTACTATGGATTAAGTTCCCTGCTTTCCTATCATAACGTATGAAACACATAATGTAAGTTCAGCTGGCCATTTTACCGTTATCTTTACAATATGTATTTTAAAAGATGCGCTATTAAATGGAATTTATTCATGCTTTAGGCTTTCTGAACATCGCATCAAGTTCTCTCTGAATCCTGTAGTATCTTAGTTATCTCTTCTATGGATTAAGCTAGCAGTTTTTACACCATAACATATGACATACACGAAGTGAGTTCTGCCGATCATATTACCTTCATCTTTACAATATGTCTTCCATTATATGCCACAGTTAACGGAATCTATTCATGCTTTAGGCTTTCTGACTATCATGAGAAGCCCTCTCCCCTCCAAAACTTACAGCATTCTAGTTTAAAGTTTTCGACTCCATACTGCAATATACTTTTAGAATGTAAGTCTTTCAAAATGGAGACAATTTACAGAATTGCTATGAATAAGCAATCTCTAACTTATGTGAGTGACAAGATAGCTAAAGGTGGAACTTAATGAGTTGAAGAGAAATAATAAAAATTATTTAATAGGTTTGAATGATATATAATGGCTAAAACAAGGTGCGTATGAATTTTAGCAATTGCAGACATTATATATCCTCCTAACAATGCAATAGTCAATATTAGAGCTCAAGGATTAAACTCTATGCAAGGCAGCACATGTCTAAATTATACGTGGTTTCCTTATCCTTTTAGTTTTTTACTTTATCACATTTCTTCATCCTCGTATGGTTACTGTGGGTTTGATGGATACCTTTCTTTAGTATGAGTTTATGAATGTTGTCACCTCTCTTGTTTGTTGTCTTGATCAGAGAATATTCCATAGATTTTTCCTTGCTATAAGAGTGGAGTAGCCTATAAGAATTAGCATTAGCATTTAGAAAATTGAATATGAATAGTCACTAATAAATGTATTAATCTCTACATAATATGGTAAATGATGTTTGTGACATGAACAGATGTATAGTTATTGTCTGTCCTCACACGTTGAGTGACCGTTTTTTTGAAAGTATCTTTTTTTTCAATTCAGACTATATAAATAATGATGTGAGGTAAAGTGTATATACTAGGCTTATGCTTATATTTGTGCAATAAATGCACTTGAAATGTGTATTTGTATTAGAGAGTATTAGCCACTGGTTAATTAACTTTTGCTATGTTCTATGCAGTTGATTTGCTATAGACTGTGTCCTGATGAAGGCAGAAGTGCCGAAATGCTCGTAGTTGTCATCTACCGCTATCCTTCATCAAACCTGTCATATATATATATATATATATATATATATATTTTTTAATTGATTGTAATTATTGAATTGATACATTTTGTAATCATGCACATTTATATTATTGATGAAGACTAAACAAATATATACAAAAAAAGACTAAATAATATGAAATAAAAAATATTCTCATGATAACAAACAAAAATCATGTATGTTTTATTGATATAATTGATATAACACTACCTGTGGTAACATGCTCTCATGATGCCTAGAATGTTTATACCCAATATTGATTGAATGCTTGCTATGGTCTCTTTACCTAATAACCTCTTTCCCTGCGACTAGCAAGCACATTGTTTTTGTAGGGGGTCCCTTTTTTCAAAAACATGACCTCACATGTTACATCACTCATGACATGGTCAGTGACATCACCAATGACATCTCAATTGATATAAATTGATGGATACTGATGACATCACTGATTACATCATTCAATGAGGGTGCTAGTTCATTTTATAGTTTACATAGTGTCGGTTAGCTACCAAATTACTTATCTGTCTAATCTTGTACCGCCTGTGTCAAGTGCTGGATCACAATACAGATGTCCTTCTAATACATCATAATTGTGTAGAGGTACTGAACATATTATAAATCTTGGTACTGAAGAGAAACTCTATGTGCAGATGACAGTTGACGAGTTCTGTCCATTATGTCCACACAAGATTTTGGGGTTTGCAGATAAAGTTCCCAACAGGGCAAAGATTCTTCATAGGAGATACAAAGGGGGATATGTACTACGAAGTGGTGGAGCGTGTCCTTAGCCTCCTTGGCTTAATGACACGCTCCGCCACTTCCGAAACACAAGGCTGCACCATATTTACAAGAATGTGGTACAGCTTTGCATTTCCCCCTGCGATGGCGCTATGTTTTAACAACTCAGCACTAACGCAGGCACCCTTGCACCAGCGTGGAGGGGACGATTGGTTATGTGTAGGAAGGTGTCCCTTTCTGCACATAAACAATCCTAAAATGCAATTTTGTAACTTTCATTTGTGTTGCTTCATGCAGCACACATGAAAGATACAAAATGGCATTTTTTTACAAGGATTGTTTATGTACAGGAAGGCACACCTTCCTGTACATAAACCAACCGTGGCATTTTGCTTTTTCCAGGTGTGCTGCACAAGGCAGCACACATAGAAAAAGCAAAAACAAGGAGAAATAATGCATTTCCCCTCGATTTGCCAACTTAAGATCAGGATTTTCCTGGTCTTAATTTTTGTGCTGCCTCCTATGTACGCCACCCTTGTACATAGGGGGCAGCGTCAAATACAATAGATGTTGCGGTGGAACACCCACCACAACACCCACTGCACGCCCCTTTCACGCTAACCATAGCGTGAAAGGATGCATTATGTACAAGGCAGCGTTAAGCCACATTAAGTGGCTTAACGCTGCTTTTTACATAAGGCGCAGCCCCTATCGCCACCAAAACATCTGTAAAAGTGACGTTGTGGTGGCGATAGGGGCTTGTGCATATGCCCCTAAGTATTGTAAGCAGCCTTGAGTAATTCGACAAAATCATCTCAGCATGACAATTCGCACATAACATAGAAGACTGTGTTCACTAGGTACTAACCTTTGTTTAGTTTTAGAAGATGGTGTATCTGTAAAGCTTTTTAGCTCACTATGAAGGCTGCATGTAGTATGCCCTTTAGCACCTTCAGACCTTGGTTATTTTAAGCGAATGGTGTCTCTTTGGACATATTTTGCATAGAGTGTACACTGTTCTTAGTAGATACTTTTTAATACTCTGTGGTGTATTTCTCATGAGAGTTTAACTCTCAAAACGGTGTGGTACAGAGTAAACTCTCTCCATAGAGCAAACACTGTTTGCAGTATCCACTTTTCTACTCATATCAACTTCATTTATCCGTCTAGGTTCAGTAACTATGAGACATTTGATACAGATATAGGCTGTCTGTAGTAGGTTATTAATTTTGGAAGAGATGCTGAGTATCTTGGGAGACTTGGCTTTCTGTGAACACTTTTGTACAGATTGAACACTGTGCGCAATAAGGGTTTCCCATATATCTGTGATTTACTGTTGTTGTTAACTAGGCTACTCATGAGGTGTATGGTATAGGGTCAAATTTGCGCATAAACCATGCTTGCTACACCCACGGGAGTAGCATCTGTAATGGCATAAATGATGCTTCCAATTATTCTGAGCTATTTTGTATGTACATTTAGACATCTAATGCAGTACTAAATTATGTAGAAATGTGTGCAAAGGAAGCTTGGATGGTGTCATCAGTAATGTCATGAATGAATGAATGAATTTAGGATTTATAAAGCGCCTTATTACTCCAACGTAATGTCCCCGCCCTAAGCAGTAGCATCCTATCTTAGGGAAAGTCAAGCGCAGGTGGGCTTCTAACTTTGTCTAAAGAGCCAAGTCTTCAGTTCTCTGCAGAAACTTGCCTCAGACTGTTCGAGTCTTAGGTTGAGCGGCCTAGAGTTCCAACGCTTGGCTGCACAAAGACCAAAGGAGCAACCCCCCAGTCGTGCACAGTGTATTCTGGGAATCACTGCCAGCACAGCTCCTCCAGATCTAAGTACCCTGGAAGGAGCGTAGGCATTAACCAGGGGGAATAGATAACTGGGACCCCTCCAGTACATTATCCTGTGCGTGAAACACAGAGCTTTGAATGAGATTCTGTGTTTAACTGGAAGCTAGTGAAGTTCAGCCAAACCGGAGGTAATGGAGGTCCATTTTGGAATTCTTAATAGCATCCAGGCTCCTGTGTTTTGTATTCTTTGAAGCATTACCAGTCTGCCTCTAGAAGTCCCTAAATAGAATATATTACAGTAATCAAGGCGCAGCACAATCAGTGCCTGCGTTACTGTTTTTTGTACTGAGGCTAGTATTAGCCTCAGAAATGTCCTTAATAGTCTCTGCACTCCGAAACAGATGCCCACTGTGGCCCTGATCTGACTTTCAAATGCTAGCTGAGCATCAAAGAGGATGTCTTGGTTGTTTCCCCAAACACCAGCACCTCTGTTTTATTTGCATTAAACTTCAAGTAAATAGCCTGCATCCATGTCGCTAGGTCAGCGAGACTGGATTTAAAATTAGCTGCAGCCCTATTGTCATCATTAGCTAGTGTGATAACAAGCTGAGTGTCATCAGTATATGACACCATTCTCACACCATGGCCCTCAATCACGTCAGTCAATGGGCGAAGGCAAAGGTTGAACAGAGTCGGGTTCAGTGCCGATCCCTGGGGCACTCCCCACTGTAAAGAGATAATGTCAGAGGCATATAGCTTCTGTGTTACCTAGAAAGAGCGCTTATAGAGAAAGTCTGCAATCCAGTCAAAAGTTCTGCCCGTTATGCCTGTGCCCACAGGCGATCCAGTAACACAGTGTGCTGCGATAAACTCTGTCAGTTGGGAATTGGCGTGCTTTTCAGCCAGTTTTGCTAGGAAAGGAAGCAGAGATGGAGCAATAATCCTCTGGTTTAGAGGAGTCAAGAGATGGTTTTTTAGGAGTGGAATCACCATTAAGTATTTCCACTCAGCCGGAAGTCTGCCTGCTTTAAACAACAGATTAGGCACAGAACATAATCTGGAAACCAGTGCTGGTAGCCCCTGTTTCCAAATAACTGGCGGCACCGGGTCTACGTTGATCCAGATTTGATTTTAGCCGCTATAAAGCATAGCTTTTCCACTTAGACGCTCTCAAACTTGAAGGCACCAACTGGGAGGTGATCAGAGTTCCTCATAGAGGAAAAGCCATGATTATTAGCAGTTTCCAGAAAAGATGCATATATCGAAGAGATTTTATCTAAGAAGAAGTGGGCAATCTCATTACAACTGCTCATAATAGGTGCCCTGACCGCTGATACCCTATCCAGGGAAGTGAGAGATTTAACAATTCTAAAAATCTCTTGAGAAGCGTTTTTAGCCTAGTTGAACTTTTGTGTGTAAAATACCGTCCGAGCCACCTTGATCATTTTACCATATTCCTTTAGGGCAAGCAGGTAGGTCTCTTTGTCTAGGGAACATTAGTTCTTCCGCCAGTTTCATTCTAGGCACGTGCATAGTTTTTTAGTTTGTACGAGGTCCTCTGTGAACCAATCTGCTGAAGGTCTGGAACAAGAGAAATGTTGTGTTTTACCAAGCGCTATCATATCTAATACTTACTCTACCCACGCCAAAACTTGTAGGTAGGCGCCCTGTGGGCAGGTTTCTAGGCATGGAGGATGACTGTTCAGGGCAGATGGAAAAAGCCTCCTGACTAATCCTAGACCAATTTCGAGTTTTGATGGATTGGGTCTTTGATGGTTTTGATGGGGGAAGGGTATCCAGAATCTGAAAGGGATAGCAAAGTGATCAGATCAAGCAATAGGAATCGGGGAAGCAAATTTCGCTAAATCAGGATTTGCAAAAATGGGGTCAAGAATGTGCCCCTGGAGGGGCGTGGCTAACGGTCGAACGAAATGGCCGCATGTTAGCAGAGCTCTGTGACTGAGAGTCACTTTCCCTAGAAATCCGGTCATTTATCCTGAACTTAGCAGGCACAGCTGCAGATACTTACAATCTAGGGAACATCCGATTCTCATTAGGCTGCGCCGGGTGTCTCTGCTCTCAAAACTCACGCCGCACGGCCAACGGGAAACTGCGGCCTATTACCGAAGCTGAAGCCGGGGACTAAATTTCCGCAGCAGCCTGAGGCCTAACTGAATTGACCGGAACTGCCTGACACGATCGGGAAGTAACCGCTGAAGGCACGAACCAGACCCGCTATATCAGCGAACGGCCTGGAAGGTGAGGATAAAGGCTCCTGAGTCCGGAACGGCGGCAAAACAGGCCCGACTGCACACGGAGAATGGCAGGATAGTGCCCAGAGGTGGGACCCTTCATGCCCCGGTAAAGACTTCATGGCGGACTCACTCATGCACATTGAATCTAATTATTGCTACTGGGGGCAAAACCGGCTATAATTGCCGGCCTGATCTCACTCGTGCACACTAATAACACGGCTGAGGGCACCGCAAATGGAACATTGCGCATGGAATTACGCACCAACGACACCCACCTACAACAGTGCAGACTCCAGGCAAGAGGAGGCACCCAACTGCAGCACAGTGACGGGCGCAGTGGCCAGCATTGGATTTCAGGCTACAAAGAATACCACTGAATGTTATAAGAGTCCCAACCATATTGGGTTCTTACACAGGAGTTAATAGCTGGTACTCTACAGCAGCCCCACTAACGGCCTTGGTCCCCACAACTACTGGGAGAAACACTGCTCAGGATCAGGCAATATGGGTGGCAGGGGACCAAACGTGCAACAGACCCCGCGCTTGGAGAAGTACGCCTACGTTAAAGACCCCCAACGCAACTCGCAAGGCGAACCGCCACGTACATCACCCCAGGCGACCAACTCACCGGCTGACGCCGACCAGATCACCCTTAAGGATGTCATGGCGGCCTTACAAACTATGCAAACCTCGATGGGTGCAATATCCATGGACATTTCCCTAATGAGGGCGGACTTCTCCAAAATGTCGGACCGAATGAAAGAGGTTGAAAAAATAACGTCAGACCTCACGAGTGACACTGCAGACCTAAAACGAAAAATACATAGATTAGAAGATAATAATCTCCTGTTGAAGGCAAAGCTCGACGAACAGGAAGGCCGCTCACGGCGCAACAACGTGCGCCTGGTGGCAGTTCCGGAGACAACAGGGGGCCCAGCACTGGACCTCTTCGTAGAAGACCTCATCCAGAATACGATGCAACCGAAGGGACTATCCAAGTACTTCTCAGTGGAATGTGCCTACCGGGTGCCAGGAGGAAAACCAAAGCCTGGAGCGCCACCGCGTCTGATTGTGGCAAGGATTTTCAATTTCCGTGACCGAGATGCCATCCTGCAAGCCGCTCGAGTAGCCCCGCCGATTAAAATTGATAACGCAGAAGTCGCCTTCTATCCGGACTACACGGCAGCGGTGGCACAACAAAGGTGAAACTTCACACAGGTGAAAAAGGAACTCCGGACCAGGGAACTCAAGTACTCGATGCTGTTCCCAGCGAAGCTACGGGTCGAAGAGGAAGGAAAAACGTGGTTCTTTGACTCACCCAGGGATGCGCAGGGCTGGCTAGAGGGATGGCGATGTAACAATTGCTGAAGTAAGGAGAGAAACCGGGGCAGGCCACATGAAGGGGAAAAAGGTGACAAGGGGACCCATCAAGGAACATGAACGTTGACGACGACGATGATACCCGCCACCATGGAGAGACTTTTCTGACATGGACACTGCAATGGTAGGGAGAGAAATATGGGGGGAGAGTGGTAATTCCTTAACCAGACTCACTGAAGGGACTGCAGGGGGCAAAATACGTAAGCATATAATGAAGACTCCGACAGGTAGGACCTCTGGCAATAATGCAGCACTGCATGGACATTGTTTGGGGGGGGGGCGACTGATCCAGTCACAGTAGACTCACCCTCAGGAACTTTACCTTATGTTCAGGGACATAAGCACTCTGCTCTGTTAGGGGTGGTGGATAGTTCTGGGTCCGCCGGGCAGGAAGGCAGGGTGGGGGGTTCAGGCGTTAGTAGTTTTAAGTTTTCTTTGTTTTTGCTTGTCATTAAGCTGCAATCACCCACTTTATGGATGCCAATTGTTCATCAACGAGCCAATGGCTCAATCTAAGAGTTATCCAGTTCTAGTGGGACCTAAGGAATATGAGACTCAGAAAGCAACTCTTCAATGGTTTAATTTTTTCGCATATGTTCTTACGAATCTTATCAGCTGCGATCACCCACTTTATGGATGCCAATTATATATCTACGGGCCTGATGTTCAATGTGGAAGCTACCCAGTTCTGGTGGGAAGTACAAGACTTGTAATTCAAACAGCAAATGTTGAGTGGTTTATAATTTTCATATATGTTCTTTTGAAGTTTATCTGTAAGTGTCAATTTCACATTGTAAGCATGGGCGAAGTGGATAGCGCAGGGAAGAAATTTACAAGAAGATCTGATACTATGACACACAAACTATACACGACATGACACTAAATGAAGGTGTAACCGCTACTCAGTCACTACTTAAACTGGGCCCTCCCTTGCCCATCATTTCGTGGAATATTAATGGGTTAGGACATAAAATCAAAAGAGGGTTGGTTTTACAATATTTAAAACGTAAAGAGCCCACGATCGCATTACTCCAAGAAACGCATTTAAAGGGCTCAGAATGTAAGGCACTTGACAGATGGGGCTTCAAGATGGTGGCGCATGCAGAATTTACATCAGGATCTAGGGGGGTGGGAATTCTAATTCATAAGAGCTCCCCATTAATCGTAAAAAACACTTGGGCTGATGTTCAAGGAAGGTTTGCAGTTCTGACTATGCAGTGGGAAGGAAGAATATATCATGTAATCTCAGTCTATGTCCCCCCCACACTTCACCAGCAGGCGTTTCAAGACCTCGGGAGGCTCCTACTGGACCTTCCTGAAGGGGAAGTGATCCTGGGTGGGGACTTTAACACAGTGGTAGAGCCAACCATCGACCGCCATCCGTCCAGGGGTAATAACCAATCACATCAAGCACTACAAGACTTTATACTGGCAATGGGGCTGACTGACATTTGGCGGCTCGAACACCCAACAACACATCAATACACATTTCATTCAGGGGCACACGGAAGTCTCTCCCGAATACATTATATGTTGACGCTAGGGATTGCGCCTGAAGTAATACATAAGGTGGAACACTTGCCGAGAGGGATTTCAGATCATTCGCCAATCCAACTCACTTATGCCGCCCACATCCCTGGGAGACGAAGAATATATCCGCTCTACCCGGGGCTTCTGAAAAATGACAAAATCGCACGAGACCTTGTGAAATCTACTAAGCATTACTTCACGGAGAATGACCAATCAGTTCAATCCCCGTGCACGTTATGGGAGGCCTACAAGACTGATATTAGAGGACAGGCCATCTCGACCATCTCACGCCACAAACGCATACAGCGGGAAACTTTTGATGCTCTAAAAGAAGCCATGCAGCAAGCAGAAAATGCACATGCATTAAATCCAAATAACGCCACGAGCCACTCAGTAACATTAGCAACTCAAGAACTTAGGACCTATGCATGGAAAACTGCAAAGGACAAATATAACGATACCCTCCACAGAATCTACGAATTAGGAGATAAAATGGGGAAAATGCTGGCATGGATAGAAAAGCGTGAGAAAGCAAACAGATGGATAGCACAAATCATTTTGCAAGATGGTACTCTCACAACTGACCCTGAGCAAATAGTGGAAGAATTAGAAATGCATTTTGAGAAGGTGTACACGGGCAGTAGCGACCATAGAGGAGAACGTGCAATTCTTACAAGACATCAAGACGCCCACACTCACAACGGAAGAGGTGGAAGACCTTGAGGTGGACCTCTCTGCGGAAGAGTTAGGCCGGGCGCTAGCGGCACTCCACACCGGGAAGGCAATGGGACCAAATGGGCTACCAGTAGAACTATATAAGAAAGTAGCAGGGTCAATTACGCCTCATTTACTCAACATGTTTAATGATTGTCTGGATAAGGGATTGCTACCACGAGACCAGTGAGTAGCTACAATTGTGGTCGTACACAAGCCAGGCAAGCCAGCACACTTACCTGCATCTTACCGGCCGATATCGTTAATGAACGCAGAAGCAAAAATACTGACCAAAGCCTTAACAATGCGACTGCAACCACACCTTCAGGAACTAGTGCACCCGGACCAATCTGGATTCATGCCGGGACGTAACACCTCCCTCAACTTGCGGCGATTGAACGCAGTTTTGACCCGAAAACCGGAAATACAGAAAGAAGCAGCCATCCTCTCCCTCAACGCCACAATGGCCTTTGACTTAGTGAAATGGCCGTTTCTCTTTGCCGTGCTTCGTAAAATGGGATCTGGCCCAAACTTCTGTGCATGGGTACAACTTTTATACTCAGAACCCCTCGCACAAGTGGTGGCAAACTGGAAGATTTCCAGAGAATTCCAACTAGGGCGAGGTACCAGGCAGGGCTGCCCATTGTCACCGCTCCTATTTGCCCTGGTGCTAGAGCCGCTTGTAGCATGATCAGACAAGACGTATCCATTCGCGGAATGAGATGGGAAACAGAATGGGAAGATCGCATCTCGCTTTATGCAGATGATGTGCTCATATACTTCAAGTCTCCGGCGAGATCACTGGTATTTCTATTAGATATTCTAACAGCATATGGGAAAGTATCTGGATATACCATTAACTGGGCAAAATCGCTCCTATATGTGCTGCCGGGGTTGCAAACTGCAAGTCACAACTACAGGATTTAAGTACCTAGGAATATACGTCACGCCGACAGAGTCCATTTTCCTGGAAGAAAACCTGATGAAGCCCCTGGAAAGACTCTGGGCTGATGTTAAACACTGGAGATCCCTCCCGTTAACGCTGTTGGGAAGAGCTGCACTGTTCAAAATGCTGGCATTGCCAAGATTTCTCTAGGCCCTCCAGAACACCCCATTTCCGGTCCCTCCTAAATACTTCAAATCCATTGGAGCGGAAGTAACAACTCTACTGTGGGATGGAAAGCCCCCCTAATAGCTCAACATAAATTAACACAAAGTTGGTACGATGGATGTATTGCCCTCCCGAACATCAAATTATACTACTGGGCCTCACAACTGATGATAATAAACCAATGGCTCCACGTCCCACAGGACGAACCAGCATTCAGGCTCGATCGGCCCTCTTACCGGCTAATCGATTACTGAGGGCACTATATACCAACAAGAGACGGACTGCACTAACGGGACCAACAGCACACACGATAAAAATATGGCACGCTGCACAAAGGTCCCTGGGATGGAAAGAGGTTCTAACGCAGGCCACCCCTCTACGGGAGACGTGGCAATTAGGCAATCTAGCGAACACAAAGGGGTTCGGAAAATGGGACCTCATAGGCATTTCAAAAATAGGAGATTTATGGGTAAAAGGGGCGGTAATAACATTTGCAGAATTGCAGGCGAAGTACGGAATGGCGGACTCAGAACACTTCCGTTACTTACAGATAAAACACGCACTGCAAAGTGCAATCCCCCCAGAGACCACACTGAAGGAGTCCTCCCCTTTGGAAGACAGACTACTTACGGATTACATGGATAAAAAAGCCACCTCCCCATATAAAAAACTGATTAATAATCTACCGGACCCACTGAATACACTAAAAGATAGATGGCAAACGGAACTCGGGGACATAGTGGAATCGGATTGGCTGGACGCACTAGCATCGGCCCGAGAGGCTGCGATTCCATCCCGACTTAAACTCATTCAACTGAAAATATTACACCGCGTATATTACCCACGTACTATACTACACAAGCTGGGACATACACCGGACCAACTTTGGCTGCGAGGGTGTGGTCATACTGGAACTTTTTACCACATAATATGAGAATGCCCCAATATACAACGCTATTGGGAAAGGGTACTAGCAATAATCTCAGAGGTAGGAGGTGAGGCAGTCCCCTGTGATCCAAAATGCTGCCTCCTTAATATTTGGCAACCCACAGATCTCAACTTAGCCTTACAAAGTTGGGCAACATTGGGGATGGCAATTGCAAAGCGTAACATAGCTAAAAACTGGGGATTCGGAGTGCTACCCACACGCACACAATGGGAGCGAGACATGGATAACGCTATGATGGCTGAAAGGGCCGTGTACACACACAGAGGCTGACCAAAGAAGTGGACCAGGATATGGGGTAAATGGAATGAATTCAGTGGAAACATCTGGGATCCTCCACTACAGATCTCTATCTATCTATCTATCTATCTATCTATCTATCTATCTATCTATCTATCTATCTATCTATCTATCTATCTATCTATCTATCTATCTATCTATCTATCTATCTATCTATCTATCTATCTATCTATCTATCTATCTATCTATCTATCTATCTATCTATCTATCTGTCTGTCTGTCTGTCTGTCTATCTAAAATAAGTGCTGCTTCTAATAGTCTTCGAGCAATCTTTCAGATTGTAAAATCCTTCTTTTCCTCAAAGGGGTGCAATAGGGGAATTGCCCCCTCCAGATATGAATAATGAGCGTTCACACTTTTTTGAAACGAAGATCATTGCCATTCAAAAGGAACCTTTCCACCATGATGACAAAGCCTCCAATTGCGAGGACGGCTGATATCAAATGTAATTTCTCAGTTCAGAGCAATTTTTTTCAAGCAATCTGCAGCTGCAATCTTGAATTCTAAATCTGGTTCCCTCCTCAACTCGTGCGCTTCTGTGATGTTAGCCTTGGCGATTGAGGGGATCAACCCAGTGTTAAATAGAGTGTTTAACCTTTCATTATCATCTGACATTGTGCCAGCAGCTTGGAAGCTGGCTGAGGTTGTTTATTTGCTTTAGAAGCCGTTGTTAGACCCTAAGATCTTCAGCAATTGTAGGCCCATCTCCCCGTTTCAGGCTTTCAACAACATTTTGGAAAAATTGGTTAATACCCAACTATCTGAATACCTGGAACAGGGCAAGTTGTTGCAGCCCAGTCAATCAGGGTTTCAGCTCAGTCATACCACAGAGACAGTGCTATTAGAGGTATCAGAGAACATCAAGATGTCCTTGGATCAAGGCAAAAATGCGTCGCTGATTTTATTAGTTCTTTCAACAGAATTTGATACCGTCCCACCTGCGATTCTTTTATGACTCACCAACCTGGGAGTTGAGGGGTATAGTGTGTGACTGGCTGAAATTGTTCCTTGACTCCAGAGGGCAGACGACCTGATAATAATGAAAATACCAGTTATACATAATTGAAGTAACTAAAACATGGGCACTCACCATGCAAAGTGATGTTATTAATACTCTCAATTCAGATCTCATCATTGATGTTATCAATGATATAATATAATATATCATGGGTGATGTAATATATAAAGTCAAAACTAGTGCATGGCGAGTTATTGGGCCGTATTCACAAAGGTAAAAACTACTACTTGTAAATTGCCTTTGTGAATACCGAAAGTCGTACAGTTCAACTTTTGGTACACACAAAGGGCATGTACGAGTAGTAAATGCGCTCTTTGTGAATACCAAAAGTCGTAAAGTTTGACTTTCGCCTGAGTTTACTTTTGTGAAGCAGGCCCCTAGTGTCTTCAGTTAGTTTCAGTTCAATTTCTAGGGGCTTCTTGTTAATGTAAATATGTTATTACCATTCCTGAACTCTCTCCCAGTGGCCGAAACCCTGCCGTGCACTGCCTTCAAGCAGTACACCACTTGGGGGAAGGACTTGAAATATTGGTTAGATCAGGAAGTCCTGGAAGACAGACTGGGCAAAATGGCAATCCCAGCACAGTTCCAAATCTAGGCAACAGTGCTTAGCAGACGTATAAAAGGACTCTTATGTGGAAGCCATCCACAGGGACTCTGCTTACCCAGGCAAAGATGGTAGACTTGACTCTGGTAGAACAGGCCCTTAGCGCAATGAGGCATAACACATAAGGCATGGGCTGATCCACCTTGACAAGGTCCTCTTCTGGACAGCCGTCCTTTTCCTGCTGCCTACATACCCTACAAAGAAAGAGCTCAGTCAGTTCCAAAAATCCCTGGTGGGTCAACATCAAAACTGACCGCCCTTTTCAGGTCTAAACTATGTAGCCTCTCCTTTTTGGTGGGATACAGAGAGGGACAGAGGACAGGGGAGTGATTGATTAGCTCAGATGGAAAGGGAGGGGTCACAACCTTGAGAAAAGAAAGCATCTGTGGTTCGAAAAAACAAGTTGTCAGGAAAAAATCTATGCAAAGCCCCACAAACCCTCACAGCTTGTAACTCACAGACAAGTCTTGTAGAAGCGATAGCTACTAGAAAAGCAGTTTTAATAGTCACTAGATGTAATTGGCAACTATGAAGGGCTCAAAGAGTGACCTCATCTAAAAGGTTACAGCTAAATAAAGGTCCCACTGGGGCATAATATAAGGAATAGGGAAAAACATAGTCTTCGAGCCCTAAAGGAAGTATAGAACAAAGGGTGACTTAAACAAGGATGATTCTTCCGGAAGGCAAAGGAAAACTACAAGGCTGCCAAGTAACCTTGATGGTCCCCACCCCAAAGCTCTGCTCTGTAAGAAAGAGCACAATCTTAGGATGTTTGACAAAGGGGACTTCAGGGAATCCACTTTGTTGTCAGCCCCCCATGCGGTAAACCTATTCCATCTTCCAGAATCCTCCATTCTGGTGGAAGGACAGCGATCAAATGGAATAACATCCACTACTACTGCTGGTAATTGGAATGTAGCCTAATTGCCCCCCACAATCTCCAGGCATTTCGATTGAGGCTGTAGAGTTTGGGATGCAGAACCTGCCTCCCAGAGTGGGAGAGGAGATCCATCCTAAGGGAGAGGTATTGGGGGCACAGGGAAAGGTGCAGAAGGTCTGCGCACCACAACCTTCTCAGCCAGTCTGGGAGGATGAAGATGACTTAGGTACAGTCTTGGTGAATCTTCCTCAGAACCTGAGGAATTAAGAGTGTGGGTAGTGAAGAGGAGAAATCTACTTATACCAAAGCATGTCCCCCATGGCTCCTTATAACTGAAACTGGAGGGCACAACATTTCTGGAAATGCATGTTGCTGTGAGTATGAAACAAATATATCTGGGTAACGCTCGCGTGAGTGAAGATGCTCTGAACCACCCCAAGTGGAGACACTACTCGTGGTTGACAAGGTAATGCCGATGTTCAGCGAGCCCACCAGATGACTTGCTACCAGACAAACACCATGCTGGTGGGCCCCTGACCAGAATTGTAGAGCATCCAGATAGAGATGGTGCAGCCCTATATCTCCCTGTTTGTTGATATACCACATTGCAGGCATATTATCTGTCAAGATCTGGAATGATCAAGTTCAAATGATGGGGAGGAATGGAATGAATGCCAGGCAAATTGCCCGCAGCTCTAGCAGACTGATTTGCAGCATCTGCTATACCGGAGGCCAGAGGCCTCTTAGCTCTAGATCCTCTAGTTGAGAGCCCCACTCCAGGCTTGGGGCTTCCATCGACACCATGCCCACAGCTGGTTAGGCTGGAAGGATATCAATGATGACAGTTTCTCCTCAACACCAGGGTAGGCCATCTGCAGTATCCTAGGAAACAGTAATAGTAGCTTACAAAGTTCCCCTGTGCTGGAACTACTGCCTTTAGAGACACCACTGGAGAGCCCTCATGTGCCTGTGTGAATGTATGACCAGGAGGAACAAGAAACTACCTGATCTAGCAGGTGCAACAAGACTGGAATCTGAACCGTTTCCTGAAACAATGGAGTCAAATGCTGAATGTCCCAAATCCTTTGAGGAGGTGTAAAGGATTGTAGGGATGCTGTGTACACGGTTATGCCTATGAAAAGGAGATGCTGAAAAGACTCCTGGTAAGATTTGATAACATTGTACAAAAAACCAAGGGTGAACAGCAGGAATGCCATCAACTGCTGGTAGCACATTCTGGGGACTTGGCCTTCAGGAGTCAGTTGTCTAGGCATGGGAATACCAGGATTCCCGCTACCAATGCCATCACCTTGGTAAATGCCAATTTTAGTACAAATGGGAGAACAGTGAACTGGCTGTGAGTGGAACCCATTAAAAAACAAAGATCCCACCTCTGTGTGTTCAGGATCGGAGTGTGGAACTAGGCATCCTGCAAGTCTGAGGACACCAAAAAAGGCATGTGCTTCCAGCTTCCAAAAGAACCCAAGTCATTTTGAATTTCTCTTTTCCAAGAAAGAGATTCAAAACCTTGAGGCCTAGGAATAGAGAAAGACTGCTGTTCTTCTTTGGTACCAGGAGCAACAGACAATAGCCCAATCTGCCAAATCCCTTGCTCTGCCACAAACTCCACACTGCTACCTTTAGCAGCAGGGTTGCTACTTTGTGCTCGAGGAAACATAGATGGTCTCCTGTCTGACAAGAAAGGGGAAAGGGTGGTAGGGAGGACTTTAGAGGAATGATAGGTATAACACCTTTCTATAATTTGGAGGAGGTCTAAAGTTGTGGCATTCCAGGCCTGTAGACAAAAGGAATACCAGCGTTACTGAAGGCAAGTCTTTTGTTGTCTGATAGACACTTCTAACTGCAGACACCTTTTGAATAGATACCAAAGCAGTATCACGCAGGTGGTGAGTCTGTTAACTGGCTCAAACCAAAAAGTCCTGCAGAACCGGGCAGGCAAAATGCCCATCTTGATTGACCTGGCTGTCCTAATAGTGCTTCGTGATTGTGTTGAGTGATGCCCATGTGGCAGCCTAGCAACGCAGTGGTAACAGCATTGGCTTTGGTTGAATTTGTCCTAAAACCTTCAGAGGTTGCTTCTTGGACAATGTATAGCAGACTTTAATGCAGAGCACAGTCCTCTAAGAGATTGTCCCCTACTACACTGCCTTGCCCTTCTTGCCAAGGACTGGACCTGCAACTTGTCCCCAGGACCACAAGAGCGACTTCAAGTGCTAGTCTCTTGTAACCAGCACCTAGGCTCTACAGCTGTAAGTCCTAACCTGCTGAAAGGTGCCACCCCAGTACTAGACACTTGTAAGTGTGCTTGAAGGTGCTCTGTCAGCCCACCTGTGGAAATTGCAAAAAACACAGTTGATGGACAGAATGCAGAACAATGTCTTACATTCACCCCAGTACAAAAATCTGGGCCTAAATCCATCGTTTTTTTGCACTCCACACCACCCTAGGTCAGACAATGGCTATATGCAAATCAGCCTTGACTCTGTGCCTCATGGGAACAGTCCAGCCCGAACTACCAAGCCATGTCTTTCCTAGACCGGAATCAAGCATCCAAGGACCGGTTTCTGGCTATCAGCCTTCTTCAGCCTGGATAGCTTGACTCCAGTGATGTGGAGAGCCTGGGACGGATGTATGACGTTACCACGCATACTATTACCACGCATACCATTACAACGCGGTATTTACAACGCATACCGTTACAACGCATAGCGCTTTGAGGTGCTGGATAGTGGTAAGTATAATTTTATATTCCAACTCCAGTCCCTGTGGACACTAGGGAAGGTGTTGGATATAAAATTAAACTTATTCCCTATCCTAGAGCGCCCCCCAGCGCAATGCGTTGTAATGGTATGCGTGGTAATGCCTGCGTTGAAAGTGTAGTGCGTGGTAAAAAATGCGTGGTAAACGTTGTATACCGCCTGGGACTCACGTCTGAGCATACCCAGCCCACTCGGGGTGAAAATTGCAAAAAACACAGTTGATGGACAGAATGCAGAACGCATAAGAAATCCTTACATTCACCCCAGTACAAAGATCTGGGCCTAAATCCATCGCTTTTTTACACTCCACACCACCCTAGGTCAGACAATGGCTATATGCAAATCAGCCTTGACCCTGTGCCTCATGGGGACAGTCCAGCCTGAACTACCAAGCCATGTCTTTCCTAGACCGGAATCAAGCATCCAAGGACCGGTGTCTGGCTATCAGCCTTCTTCAGCCTGGATAGCTTGACTCCAGTGATGTGAAGAGCCTGGGACTCACGTCTGAGCATACCCAGCCCACTCGGGGTGAAAATTGCAAAAAACACAGTTGATGGACAGAATGCAGAACAATGTCTTACATTCACCCCAGTACAAAGATCTGGGCCTACATCCATCGTTTTTTTGCACTCCACACCACCCTAGGTCAGACAATGGCTACATGCAAATCAGCCTTGACCCTGTGCCTCATGGGAACAGTCCAGCCCGAACTACCAAGCCATGTCTTTCCTAGACCGGAATCAAGCATCCAAGGACCGGTTTCTGGCTATCAGCCTTCTTCAGCCTGGATAGCTTGACTCCAGTGATGTGGAGAGCCTGGGACTCACGTCTGAGCATACCCAGCCCACTCGGGGTGAAAATTGCAAAAAACACAGTTGATGGACAGAATGCAGAACAATGTCTTACATTCACCCCAGTACAAAGATCTGGGCCTAAATCCATCGTTTTTTTGCACTCCACACCACCCTAGGTTAGAAAATGGCTATATGCAAATCAGCCTTGACCCTGTGCCTCATGGGAACAGTCCAGCCCGAACAACCAAGCCATGTCTTTCCTAGACCGGAATCAAGCATCCAAGGACCGGTTTCTGGCTATCAGCCTTCTTCAGCCTGGATAGCTTGACTCCAGTGATGTGGAGAGCCTGGGACTCACGTCTGAGCATACCCAGCCCACTCGGGGTGAAAATTGCAAAAAACACAGTTGATGGACAGAATGCAGAACAATGTCTTACATTCACCCCAGTACAAAGATCTGGGCCTAAATCCATCGTTTTTTTGCACTCCACACCACCCTAGGGCAGACAATGGCTATATGCAAATCAGCCTTGACCCTGTGCCTCATGGGAACAGTCCAGCCCGAACTACCAAGCCATGTCTTTCCTAGACCGAAATCAAGCATCCAAGGACCGGTTTCTGGCTATCAGCCTTCTTCAGCCTGGATAGCTTGACTCCAATGATGTGGAGAGGCTGGGACTCACGTCTGAGCATACCCAGCCCACTCGGGGTGAAAATTGCAAAAAAACACAGTTGATGGACAGAATGCAGAACAATGTCTTACATTCACCCCAGTACAAAGATTTGGGCCTAAATCCACCTGTGAATCCAGCAGAAATCATACATCTGCTCTGCTGAGAAGGGCAAACGCAAGCAGAACCAAAGCAATGCCTCTGGTCTGTGGACTTCCCCGTTGCAAGGACCTCACATTGCTGCCACAGCCAGAAGGCTCATCAGAACTACTGCTGTGTGATGCAGGCACCATCACAAGCCCCTGGTCAACGGCATCCTCGATATTGACGCAAATACTCCGCATCACAAGCCCCACAGCTTCTTCGGAACCAGCTGGTGACAATGCATCCTTGACACTGGACTTTGCATCGCAAACCCCCTCATTGACGGCCTCCTTAACGCTGATGTAGGTCTTTGCATCGCAGCCTCATAGTTCTCCCAAAACCTTCACTGGGCAATGCATCCTCAACGCGGGGCCTCGCCACACTCTGCAACAAGGATTTAATGTATAGTTATTCAGCAGGCCTAGCTGAGTCCTTGAGGCCGGCCCACGCTCCAGTGTGGTTGGCCTGAACTTGTGACATAAGCCCGATCCTGCGTGTCCAGATGTCCACAGTTGGCACTTTGTATTTTTAGCACTATTTTCACTTAAATCTTTAAACTTACATATCTCCGGTTCTACTAAGTGGATTTTTGTGGTCTTGGTCTAGTTAAGTTTACTATAAATGACATTATTTTTATAATTTGGTGTGGGATTCTTCTTGCGTTGTGTTTTCACTTTATTACTGTTTGAAGTGTTGCACAAATACTTTACACATTGCCTCTGAGTCAAGCCTGACTACTCTGTGCCAAGCTACGCGAGGGTTGAGTACAGGTTAATTTAGGGATTTGCTTGTGACTCCACCCTGACAAGGATTGTGGTTGCTGCTTGAGTAGTGTTTCACCCCCCTCAACCAGTAACCCAATTTCTATCACAACTGATGAAGTCTCTTCTCATCCTTAGAGTAATGAAGTGGAACAAGCATGATATTTTGCTTGATGTGAAATGGAGTCCAGCTAAGGATCCCAGCACCAGCTTGTCTGGGAGCAAAGTAATGTATAGTGGGTTGATGGAGAGGGCTTGCAGCTCAATTACCTGCTGCACTGGTATTATGGAGAGGAGGAACACTGTCTTGAGGGGGAGAAGCTGTAGGGTGCAGTTGTGCAACAGTTCAAAAGTACAATAGCTTACACTTCATAGTCAGGTGCTGACCGTGTTAAGGCTCCAGGGTCTGGCATGGGTTGTGGCACAGAATCGGAGGAAGCAGTGAAGCTAGTGCAGAGCCCGTAGTGGGTCCAGAGAGTCCAGATGGCGCTGAGGACAGACCTGTCGGCAGAGTCCCAGGTGGAGGCCCTTGTGGTTTCTTGGGGCCAGAGGGAGCCGGTAATGTGCCAAACAGCACCGGTAATTCAGGTTCGGAATCGACTTTCAGAAGTGAGTCCAGAAGGCATGCTGACACCCTCACATTTACTGTGGACATCTTAAGGATTTTGGGGGCCCTGGGAAAAACGTATTTTGAGAACAGCTCTTTCTTGCCCTCTTTGGTCAGGTCACTGATGTTGCACAGGCATACTGGTCCAAATTCTAAATCTGTTTGCATCTAACATTCAGGGATAGTGACAATTAATTTCAATATTATAATACCGCAGCAGCACACTAATATCATTGCAAATACATTTTGTGACCCCCTCTACCCATTTGTCACATGTGAGGTTCTGTTTTGATCTAAAAGAAACTTCTTTACGCATGTTGCATGCTTTTGAAAAACAGACATTTCTCTGCAAAGTCTGTAATACACTCCCAGTCACCACCAACATTAAAAAAAATATAGGAAAACTGTATTTAAAACAATCTGTTTAAGAATATTCAACGCCATCAAGGGCAAGACTCTCAGCAGAACAGAGCTGGCTCTATCCTGGGCCCTTTATGAAAAGACTGGGGCTCTGGGCCAGGGTCCACTTTGCCCATGAGTTCAAATGTCTCTGTTCAAGAGTGGCAGAAAGGGGCTGAATCCCACTTGGACTTGGACTTCTTTATGATTTTTCTTCAACTTACCTGAAAACTTCAACCACGATGATGATCAGCCATGAGAACAACTCCAGCAGGGGGAACGGGACCTTTCCTTCGACCAGTGACTATGTGGAGTCTTCCTCTGCTTAGTGAAGTCGAGCTTCCCTTTAAGGTCCCAGATAACCTTGGTATTTATCAAGGCGCAGTAACCGCAGGCCTTGGAGTATGTTCCGACCACAGGCACCACAGCTAAACTTGATGAGGGTCTGTCACAGGCATTTGCTTACAACAGTCCCTTCAAAGTTTAAACCCTGTAGTCGTTGGAGGTGCCATTTTCCTTGCACGCTGGATTTTTGAAACAATTGTGAAATCAAGATCTTGCGAAGAGACGTGGGTTAGCTTTGGATCTGTAAATGATGGCAATGAAAAAAAGGAACTGACATCTGTGTGTACAAGTTGCTCCTATATGCAGTTCCGCAAATCACTTAAGGAGTGGAACAACGTCAGCACGGAGCCACATGACACCACTGAGCTACTGCATAAAGAAGTTTCTAGATACAGTTTTTCACCTGGGGAGTATTCAGAAGGGGAGGAATCAGCGGTTGGGAGCATTTATCAGAAAAGTCTGTACCACAGGAGTTGCGACCTGGTACTGATGTAGATTTACACTTCAAGATTTCACAAAACTCTGATAAATTACATATGGTAACTTGCACTAGTAGCAGAGTTACAAGCTCAGTCCTGGAAAGGTTGTATGGTTTTCATTTTCCATGCATCAGTTTATATGACTTTGTTCTGACATGCACAAGTAACTGCACAAGTAAATGTTAACCTCTTTTCTCGACTGGTGAAATATGTTTCCTGTGATATGCCCTACGATTCTGGTGCTGTTGGACCTTTCTTCCGCGTTCAACACGGTTTTGCATCAAATATTGCTCATGAGACTGGAGAAGATTGGACTCAGAGATTCTGCCCTCCAGTGGATGACGTGTTTCCTATCTTCTCGTTCCAAGACCATCAATCTTGGCCCGTATCGTTTGGCGTCTATGAAACTGACCAAGGGAGTACCTCAGGGCTCCTGCCTGAGCCCCACCGTGTTTAATATCTATGTTGCTCCCTTGGCCAACCTCCTTAGGACTCGTGGTTTCATTCCTATTTCTTACGCCGACAATACACAGCTGCTATTTCCTTTTGACAAATTTACTCCATCTGTGCAGTCGGCCTTCTCTTCTGGTATGAGGGTAATCTCAAATTGGATGAGATGTCATTTCCTCCAATTTAATGTTGGGAAGACTGAGATCTAACTCTTTAGAGATTCGCCTTTATTGTGGACTCCCAAATGGTGGCCGGCGGACTTCGGTGCTCCCCCCGCCCCTAAGTCCCTTGTTAAGAACTTAGGCATTTGCCTGGACCAGGCTCTCACTTTGAAGGAACATGCTGCTCAGACAACTGGCTCCTGCTTTCACACGCAGGGACTACTACGCTGAGTCTTTCCCTTGCTTCCTGACTCAACTCGGAATACTTTGACACAGGCACTCATACTGAGCCATCTGGACTACTTCAATGGCCTCCTGGTCTCAGCCATTGAATCCTCGCTCTGTAGATTGCAGGTGGTCCAGAACACCGTGGCACGATTGGTCCTAAATTCCCCACCTAGAACTGCTTCCCGCCCTCTTCTTCATCAGCTTCACTGGCTCCCAGTACGCGAGCGTGTTAAGTTTAAAGTTTGCTGCACTGTTCACACAGCTATACACAATCTCGGCCCCGCCTATCTTGCTGAGAAATTTACGCCGTACATGCCCTCTAGGTCTCTGCGCTCTGGATCTAAATCCCTTCTTGTGGTCCCCCGACTTAGGAAAGCCAGGCTGGTTGGGAAGGCACTCTCCCACCTTGGCCCTCTTAACTGGAATCAGGTCCCCATGCACTTGAGACAATGCCCCGACCACCTTCCATTCAGGAAGCACCTTAAGATCATAATTTTCTGTTTCTGATTATGTTCTAACTTCTTAGCTTTTCTTGATGCCTGCCCGGAGTGGGGGTCGATTCAGGTGCTCTATAACTAAATTAATAAAATAAAATAAATGTAAAAGTGTATCTTTGGGATTGGGTCGTAAACGTTGGCATTTCCTCAAGAACCTAGGTGGTGCATTACGATGGCGGACGGACTGCGCTCCATCCGCCATGGTGGTGTAAACCCGTACCGTCCGCCATGCATGAGGCAAACCCGCATACCCGATTATGATGAGACTGCCACCGCTGTAGTCGGAATCCATACCTTTAACATTGTGGCAGTGGCGGTGGCTGCTGACAGAAGCACTGCGACGATGTCAAAAAGAGCATGTTGTGCTATTCACTGCACTACGTGGCAGGCACTACACTATGCCTGCCACTTCGTGCAGTGAAATGTAGGGGGGTAGCATGGTTAGCCCCCCCCCCAGTGCAACCACACCTACCCCCAACAGAAGGGGGGCCCTCAACGGGACCCCCAAACCAAACTCTGCATGCCTTTCAACGGCGGATGCACCGCCGCAGAAAGGCTGGCTGGAGACCTCATCCTAATTTGGCGGATGGTGCTTGCTAGGCACCACTGCCATTTTATGGATGCAGACAGCTCCGCCGGGCAATCGTAACGATTGCCTGTGGCCGTTCTGTGACGGATGGGCTTCGCCTCCGCCGCAGTCGCGGTCTGGATCCCACGCCATCGTAATCTGGCACTGGGAGAATTGCAGTCAGCAAGGCTGGCGGACCTCACCGCCAGGCCGGCGTTAGCGATTGTTCGGCCATCGTAATGAGCCCCTAAGTACTCTGTCAAGGAAGGGAGTAAAAAAATAATGTGCACCTTATTAAACGTGATTTGTACTGTGGCAGAACTCTGGTTAGAAATGTTGGCTGGGCGGGATGAGTCAGGGTATCAAAATCATTCATGTTATTTCATTTTACTAATCTAACAGGTCTTTTTACTTTAGTTTTCATCTCTAGAACAGGGGAAGCAAGATAGATCTCTATTGGAAGCAGCGACGGACGTGAACGAAAAATAGGCCTGGGCACTAAAATTAAAGAGGCCCCCTTAGTCAACAACATAGCTGAAAAAGTGGCCTACATTTGCAAAAGAGGACAGGTTTGAACTTGTCAAGACAAGGTATATTGGTATTTTGCAAAGTATGTGAGACTGCATGCATTTGTGTTTGCTGCAGGCGATATTTGGGGTAATAGCAGGGAAATGTACAGTAATTCCGGCCCACAAGGCCATAAAACAGGGCCATAAACTGATGACAAAACAGTCCAAACACTAATCTGTTAGATCAACACATTGGGCTTTGCCTTATTGCCCTAAAAGCCAGCCTGACCCTGATTCGAAGCAGGCTCACAGTATTAGGGTCGTGAAGCCGTCACCCTAGAAAGTGGAATTCAATTTCCAACTTTTTAGGTCGAGTCTAGAGTCAGCGTGCATGCGCTGCTCTTCGAGACTTTATGTATCTACTATATGGGCTTTAACCAAGCCCATCCACCGCCACTCACTCTCAGCTGTACCAATCAGAAATGCTGGCCCACTATTGGTGGACTGCTTTCCAAAGTCCCTCTCCTGGATACTTGGTTGACGCACAGGCAATTTCACAAAGAAAACATTTTTGTTGGCCGTCCACCACGTTCAAAGGCTTCTTTCTGTTAGAGCGTGTCATGGCCCTTCCTCCCTACCCAGATCCTCTATCACCATGCTGTAATTAGTTACAGCTTAAAACAAAGGATTCCAAGGGGTTTGGTTTTCGTTCAGCCAGGGTAATTCCTTTCTCATTTCACTATCATGTAGTGCCGTTTACAATGCCAATAGCTCTAACTTTTTTTTAAACTCTCATCCTAGCCCATCACATGGGGGGTGGGGGTAAGGTCCCAGGGGGTGGCAGCGATCGCACAGGTCTCTGAGTCAGTACCTGGAGGGGGTCTCATGGACCGTGGCTTGTCGCCTCAGACTGACCACAGACATGTGTCCCACCCAGGTTCAAATCCTCCCAACTGTAAATAAGTGAGCAGGAGCACCACCAGGTGTATGTGCTGGCACGCAGGGCCTTCCGCCCTGCAACCGCTGCTCTGCTGTGAGTAAAGGTCACGCCAGGACCGCCTTAGATACCTGGTCTGCGGTATTAGCTCATTTGAGGCCTGTACGAAGTGACAAAAGATGGGCACGTCCCACCGTAGAACTGTTCCATGCACACGAGTGGTACGTGGTCTTAAGCTTTACTCACTAGCTAAAGGTATTTTACCAGTTTTTTTCCAGGTTCTATTAAACTAATGGGCATATTATCAAGAACAGAGTTAAGATTATCGCCGCTTTAGCAGCAAGAAACTGCAGCTAAAGCGGCGATAATGGGCTTAAAAATATGCTGTTGAGTATTCCAATAGATGCTCATGTCCACACCAGAACATGGGCTTCTATGGGAATTCACAAGGGCATATTATCAAGCCCATTATCGCCGCTTTAGCAGCTGTTTCCTGCCGCTAAAGCAGTGATAATTTTAACGCCGTTTCTTGATAATATGCCCCCACTGTCCACGCTCGAGGTTTTGTGTTTTAGGCTGCTTTTAGTGTGACAAATTTTCTATTGCTGCTGTTGCAGGAATGTATGTGTTATGTTTATAGCACCCACCTGGTTCAAAAAACCGAAGCGCCAGGTGAAAAGTGATTGCAGGGGTAAATGGATTATGGGAGCCTTCTTTATATTGTTTCACTGGAAGATACAGTTTATTTCCATTCAGAACATTACTGTACCCATAGCCTCCCTTCTTCCCTATAGTTTACATATCTTCACATTCTTAAGCTTCTTTATAAATTATATAAAAGATTTTCGCTCAGGTCTTGTTAGCACCCATCTTCTACTGGATCCTCATTGAAAATGTCTGTCCTTTTTAGGTCTTGCTTGAGACAGTGCTGTCGCTGCACGGAGGGATTAGAGCCCACCCATTAGTGGCCAGTGGTTGGGTTTGTCGTCACTCTCACTTTTTAGGATTTCATGCATCAGCTGGTTTTATTTTGCTGATCCCTCCAGATGGCTTTTTGAGGATTTTAGTCTCATCTCTTAGGATTCCATACAAACACACACTCACACCACACTTATCGATGCATAGCACTGGCAGGGCTCTTCTCCTTTATGAGTGAGCTTATCACTAACACAAGCGTTTTGTGGCAGCGCTGCAGGATTTTTAATTTGTTTATGAATTGCGAATAATACAACTTTTTATAGTGCTATATGCTTCAGTTATTCAAGTTCTAACAGCTTTAATGGAAAGATGTCACTATATCCCAATACAGTGATGTTCAATTTAGCGGATCTCTGACCCCGGAGGAAGAAAAGCTAATCTTTTCTTGCAGCAATTTGATCTTCTGACCTGTAACTCTTAAGTGCAAGAGTTCAGCTCACTGAGCCACCTTGCCAAAACAGCAGCTCATGTCAGCACTCTGAACACTGCATAGAGCAATGTTTTTTTTTTAATAAAGGAGTGCTTCTTAGCCCCTTCACCTCCGTCACATTCTCAACTGATGAACTCCATGATCGTGCAGCCCTTCCTGCTACCGAAGCCTGCTGCCTCCAGCCTGTAAGATGTATCAAATGAACAGGCACCCCCGCGCCTAGGGCAGGGGCGCCCTTAGTCGCGCCACAGGACTGAGCCGCCTCCGGGGTCAGGAAGGGGGGCCGGTTGTACGTGGAGGCCAGGAGACGTCATTGGGGTCGCCGGGAGACCTGGCACGGATATTTAAGGCGGCACCTCGGGGTTGTCGGCTGCAGGGGTGCTTCGTCGATGGGAGGAAGTTTCCTTTCTGCACCTGGTGGCATTGCACGTAGGTTGGGGACGACTTGGCGTAGCTTTAAAACAATTTGTATTCAGAAGGTAAAGTTTTGTATTCAGTTGATAAAGGGGGGCTCGAGGCGCAAGCGTGGATTAAAGTGGTTATGGGTTAACGTGGCCCCGTTAAGGAGTCTCCTTTGATGTGTTTTGGGGACTGCGCGAGGCACAAGCACAGGTTTAAAGGTTATGAATTAACATGGGCCGGTAATAAGTCCCCTTTGGGGCGTGTTGGGGCCGCGCCCATTAGAGCGTCACTGCACGGGATAATGCATATGAGAGAGGGGCGTCTCGCTTTACTTGCTGTATGCAAGGGCAGCGGCGATTTGCATGGATGTTGTTCCGTGGGCCCATATAGCTAATACATTAGACTACACATGGGCTTTGTGGTAAATGTAATTGCATTGTGTTGGACTTGGCCCTTTTTGGGTAAAGTTCCTTAAACTTTCTGCCTTCCTCCTAGACCTTTTTCTGACATTGTGTTGCCGACTTAGATGCTTTGGGCACTTTGCCCCTGCTGATCAGTGTCAAAGTGCAAGTGCTCCCTGTATAAAATGTTATGGTACTTGGTTGTCCATAATTGGTATGTTTGTCTTACTAGTAAAGTCCCTAGTAAAATGAACTATGTGTGCCAGGGCTGGTAATGCAAATTCTACTAGTGGGCCTGTAGCACTGGTTGTGCCACCCATACAAGTAGCCCTAAAAAGAGATCTCATGCCTGCCAATGCAGTTCCTGTGCGCAGTTTGTTAGCTGCCTTGCTTTCCTGACAAGTGCACCCACTTGCCAGGCCTTACCCTTCCCTTTTTATGCACATCACATCATGTACCATGGGCAGAATGGGGAATGCTGTGCCACATGTTTCCAGCATATCTTCCCATAGGCATAAGATGGAGAGATTGAGTTCAGTGTGGCTGAACTCAGGATTTAAGAACACATCTTTTTGTGAAGATGGTTTTTAAATTGTGTGTTTAGAAACCATACTTTTAGAAGTGGCTGGTTTCTTTTCCTAACCATCCTGCATGCCTCTGCTGGGTTCTGTATTGACTGTCTGGGTTTGGATGTGACAGGGTCTGGGAAGTGTCCTGACACCAGGGAGGAGTTGGTGAGACAACAACAGGCTGGCCTGCATTTGGTGTGGTGGCAGGAGTATCCCCTTTGATGCGAAGAGGGCTGTGCTGCTGCCACAAAAGAATGGCTCCACCTCCTGCGGAGTGTCTGAGGCCCAGACCCTCACTATCAAAGAAAGAAGGATGCACTGGCAGGAAGACATCCAGGTCTGATTTGGACTGGGCTCAGAGCCCCCTGAACACAAATACTTCAAAGGCATTTAGGGATATAAATGCAACAGCTGAAACCCCTGAAATGAAGACTGAACCCAAGCCTGAAATAGGATTGAAACTACTTCGAGATCAAGAGGAACCTCTGCCAAAGAAGAACAGCTGAAGAGACTGAAGAAAAGCACTGCCCTTGCGTGTGTTGTGGGGCTGGCCTGCAGTTTGCTGATTTGACTAAGGAGAGGAAAGGGACTTTGCTGTGTGCTGTGTCCCCCTGCTTGAAAGGACTTTGCTGTGTGCTGTTTCCTGAAGTAACTTGTCTCCAAGGTCCCAAGAGGAGCTGGCTCCCTGTTGTGGAAACTCAGGAGCATAAAAGTTTCCAAGTGTGTCTCAGTGACACTGTGTGCATGTGCTTTTTGCAGCCTGAGACCTTCGGGAGAATTTCCCCGTAACCGTGTGGCCCAGAGCAGTCTTGCGCTCTGCTTCGAGGGACAGCGTGACCAGAAGTTCTGTGATTGTTATCGCGCCCGGACCGTCGTTCCAAGGGGGAGCCGTGAGAAATCACTGAGTCTTCACCACCATGGGTCGAGGTCCTTTGCCCAAGATCAACGGAGTCAGGCCGGGAGCCGATCAGCTGCGATGCCGTCGCCTGGTAGCCCGACTCTCACTGTGAGCAGCAGCCGCCGCCAACCTGAAGCCGCACAGCGTGACGCCCAAGCCGCGAGGAGAGGAGAGAGAGACTGCACCCCCCCAGGTAACGCTCAGCGAGGCGGAGTGGGTGCTATGAGAGACCGCTCTCGGCCATTCCCATCTTTGCAGTGCAAGCCTCCGCTCAAGTCAGTATTGCGAACTGTACTCGCTGTGGAGTGGCAGTACCGGGGTCTGATTGTGGAGGTGCACTTTGTTTCCATCATAACAGTATTGGTGGCATATTCTGGCAGTCGCTGACCGCGAGTCAGCCAAGAGAGGTATAGATACCTTCACTAGCACAGCGATCGGTGCCAAACTGCATTATTACTTGCTTTTACGATGCGCATTAGTACTTGCACTATAAACTGCATTAATACTTGCTTTTATGATCCGCATTAGTACTTGCATTATGAACTGCATTACAAACTGCATTATTACTTACTTTACAAACCGCATTAGTACCTGCATTAAGGACTGTAATATTTCTACATTACGAACTGCATAGCATTGCATTAGAACTGCATTAGATCATCGTGAACTGCTCATTATTACCACAAGAACTTACAAGTGATTGTTGGCCCAGTGAATTATTACGAATACGCATATGCTGGATATTCTTATCCTTTGGTCTCATCATATTTCTTCTCGCTATTTTCCTAAATCAGTGTGGTGTCTATTTGTGGTGTTGTCACTGTGTTACTGGGAGTGAGGTTGCAAATACTTGATACATTGCCTTGGAGATAAGCCTGGCTGCTCGTGCCAAGCTACCGGAGGGTGAGCAGGGGTTATCTAAGAGGGTGTTCCTCCATTCCCTGACTAGAAGCAAGGGTCCCCAAGTGGACTAAGGTACCTACCTCAGCCAACTAGAGACCCCCAGTTCTAACACATTGATATAGATTTCATATCTTTGGGGAGGCGTCAAAGCGCAGACTGGGAACGGCAGCCTGCTACTCCGCTTGGGCGCGAGCATGCGTTAAAAGTTATCGGCTTGGAGGCCGTACCCGATCGACGGGCATACCACCCAGATTCCGTGTGTCCTATATAGTTAACAAATTAGAATTTCCAGGGGCTTTGGGGTGAAGGTAATTGCATTGGTATAGAGCTTCATATGTTTTGGGAGGCGTCAAAATGCGCAGATTTGGATCGGCAGCTCGCAACTCCGCATCCGTTAAAAAATGATGGGTTGGGAGGCTGTACCAGATCGGCGGCATACCACCCAGTTCCCGCCTTATCACAATCTTGTACATACTTTATCATGGCCGCCCCTGTGACCATTCGTTTTGCAGGGTCCTGTTCCTTATGTCATCACAGCGTGTGCGTCCTCCATTAAGTGGTGTAGTTTGATATACTCTTTTCTTGCCATACGCCGTCCTGCTGCTGTGCAAAGATGTCGGTTATCAGCCTTCTTTACCATAATTTGTAAGCCTATTCCCCCTCAAACATAACAATCTCGGAATTGACTTTCAAAATATTGTGCATAACCATTTAGACTTTATCTTCTTTATATTTTTCCCCTACAGAAATCTACTGTTGCTGCTTTGCGAATAATAAGAGTCTCTATCAGCACTATGGCCCACATGCATCAAGCATTTTTGGAGTCGCAAACGGTGCGATTCCTTAAAATCGGCCGTTTGCGATTCCAAAAGTGCTGTTTGGGATGTATCATGCTATTTTAGAAATGGCAACTTTTTGGCAATTTCTAAAATTGCGATAGCATATAAGAAATCGCAATTTTGCGATTTCTTAAATGCCATGCATCATTTCCCAAAAATGTGCGATTTTTCAAATTGGAAGTGCAAATTACCACGAAGTTCAACCTCGTGGTAATTTGCGAAATTGTTTAAAAATGCACAAAAATGCATTTTTTAAACTGTTAAGTTACAGACACACATGTCCTTAGGACATGTGTGTATGTAACTTCTACTGGAAAGTACATTTCATGGGTGCAGGGGGGGGTCATTTAGACCCCCCTCTCCACCCTTGAAATGGATTGATGAATTGCGATTTCAAATTGCGAATTCGCAATTCCCATTCATTCCTATGGGCGTTTTGGCCCATAGGAATGAATGGGAATTGCGAATTCGCAATTTGAAAATCGCTTTTTTTATGCGATTCGGTAAAAATTGCGATTTTTACCGAATTGCTTAAAAAATGAAAAAATAATCATGCATAGGCTTTTGCGATTTCTAAATTGCGAATCGCTATTTTTGCAATTTAGAAATCGCAAAAGCCGATATTGATGCATGTGGGCCAAAATTACTGCTACCATTGTTGAGCTGGTGAGTCTCTAAGGGTTAGCCACAAATATTATTATATTGGACGCTTTCTATTATAATTTGCCTTTGTAACACACGTGTTATCTGACAGGTAACTTGTCGGCGTTCTGTCATATGTTCTACCTGCCATTTCAGATGCTGTGTTTCACCACTACGTTTTACCGTTCAGCTGCTGCTATTCGAGTTACTTAATTATCGTTTAGCCTGTGAGTTTCTTTCCCGGATATATAATTTTTAACTGAACACTTTGCCACATTCTGTCCCTTTAACAATAGTTTTACTTCCGATGTCCTGTTCCCTTTTATCTCAGGCACTCGAAAAATTGCTACATATCTTCAGAGTGATGCAAGTCCGTTGTGACAATTGGTTAGTTGAGCAATAGTTTTTATATAGGGCCATCTATGTCTTTTCCATGGTGATTCACAGGCTCTTAGATAATTGCTGAGAGCACTGGGCATATGCGATTATTGACAGTAAGGGCATCTACATTCGGGCACTCTTCTTTTTTGTCTCTATTCAGAGGTCTCATGTTTTTTGCCATCAACCTCATGTTTTCTATTGGCTGCGGATATCAATGTGTAATTAATGCATTCATGCTGCCTCATCTGTACACAATTCCTGAAGGTACTAAACCAAACCATGCCTCCGGTTTCAATGATCTTTCAGCCTCGAGCATCAGGCAGCAGTTCTATCACGATGGTCATTACACAGACCTTCCAAGCCTCAGGTAGCTGCGCTGCCTCTCAGGTTCCACGGATCACTTAGCCTAATGAGTTTACACCTGGATTATCTCTGCGGCATAACGTAGGATTCAATTGACTTTTTGCGAGCACCGGAAGTTCACTAAAGAGCATAAACAGCACATGTGAGAAGCGTGAAGAGCTCTGCTGGTTGAGCTGGTTGCTATTAAGGTGTCTAAAGTTCCTACATAAAACTCAACATTTCTCCGATTTATTCGGAGAAATACCGAGAGGGCGGCTAAGAAACAGTGAGCAAGGTTTGCCTGAGTGAGGAATTTCCTAAAATATGAATACACTTTAGGCACCTCAAATACAAACAAGCATTGGCATAGCCAATTGGTCTCACCTTTGGGACCTTATAAGTGTTTAGTAATCCAGCACAATATCCTCGGTGCAACAACATCAACTGTTGCATGGTAAACACTTATAAGGTCCCAAAGGCGAGACCTATTGGCTATGCCAATGCTTGTTTCATGTAGCTTTCGGCCCTGAATTTCAAGATAGAATTAATTCCCAGCGGCTTAGCATGCACAAGAAGAGGGCAGTGATGACGCCTCGGCAGTGGTAATAGGCGATAATTACTGTTACAGCCAAGGGTTAGTGGCACAGGGAGATCCATGTTTTTAGCGTGCGTCAGTATGGGAGTTGGTGTTCGTGCCGCTCAGCGGCATGTACCATCTATGGAGTTCGTTGATTGGACACAAAACCTTAGGCAATACAGTGGCTGATGCCCTGTCTCATTATAATTTAACAGAATTCAAAGTACGCTGGCTGCAAGCAGACTGTCAGAATCCCAGCTTTTGCATGGTATCACAAAACAACACAAAACCACGGCCATAGTTGTTATGGTAAGGTTGTGCTGGCCACTACCTGGGTCACTTGTGTGGCTGGAAGACAAACCCCCCTTGCTCTAAGAGGGCGCAGGATGGGTAACCGATTGCTAGATCATGTCCCCTGGGGTACCGGTGAATCCCTGTGTTGTACAATACCCTGGAGTGGTAGTTAGAAGGTTGCAATCTATGGTTATACAGGATGTTATGCTGCTTTGTTTGAGCGCGCTATCACCCAGGAGGGTGTCCTGGCGTTGCTCTAAGGAGCCTGCCTTCCAGTGGCGTAACAAAACTTGAGGGGGCCCCCCTGCAAAGCACATGGAAGGGCCCCCCCCTCCGCGGCCCACCATGCCTCCCCGGCGGCGCGGCATCCTATTCCTCAGCGCCCTTTGCCCAAACCTTCCATTTTGCCCAAATATGCCAACCTTACGGAGTCGGCTGTCCGAGAAGCTCTAAATCAGGCACTAAGCTTTCATAAGACCTGGAAGCCGCACAAAATGCAGGTGTGTAACTTGTTTATTCTGGCAATAAGTCATAGTGGTCATTTTGTGGTAGAGTGTCTGCCATAGCAATGCCTTCCTGGCCTAGACTTGCTCCCATCTCATTCTCTACAGTCTGCCTGCAGACAGACTTTGGCTTACGTGTGAAACCATTTGTATGGCACTAAAGGGTTGTTGACATCAATATTCCGTTACCCTTGTTTGTGTAATAGCACAATGCCTGAACAACAGTACTCTCATGAGGACTCCAAAGGCTACTGTGGGGAATCCTACTTTCAGACAAACAATTAGGAACGAGATAGAATACAATTTTTAGGCATGAGCGGGAAATCCGTTACGCCCGCGGATTTTTGGGAAATCCGCAATCCGCGAATTTTGCGGATTTCCCGCAAAATCCGCAAAAAAAAATCCGCGGACGTAACGGGATCAAAAGTTGAACCCCCACTCATGTAACTATTTTACAATGGCGCCAGCAAGCTGCCAGCGCCGTTGTAAAATAGTTACAAAGTTAGCTTGCACAGGAACCACTAGATAAAACGAAGCAGGTGCTGCTTTATTTTATCTAAGTGCTTCCTGTGCAAGCTAACTTTGTAACTATTTTACCACGGCGCTGGCAGCTTGCTGGCGCCATTGTAAAATAGTTACATGAGTAGGCTGGGCACAGGTCTGCTTTCTTCCCAAATCTACCGTGGAAAATCAGCTGTGATGCTGGATAGAGGCCTTTGCATCCTTGACTTTCACGAGCGCAATACCCGTGCTGTTCCTGTGACCAGGAGCTTCTTTCTCTTCATCTGCTGAACTGATCTTTCTCTGACCTTTTATACACACAAGAGGCATGTGAACTTGCATGGAAGCCCCGCCCGTTTGGCCCCGCCCACACACTCGTCTTCCCGCCATTCACCCACTATGATGGACAGCTCACTCAAGGGACCCCTGCGCCCTTCGGGGCGATTGCATAGTAACACACACATGGTCGCTCAAACTAGTTGATGCTCAAATTCAGTGACTCATTCATTAGCCCAAAAACAATCGTGAGCGTCGTCGAGGCTGGGCAGGTGTGCCTTCTTCCCAAATCTACCGTGGAAAATCAGCTGTGATGCTGGATAGAGGCCTTTGCATCCTTGACTTTCACGAGCGCAATACCCGTGCTGTTCCTGTGACCGGGAGCTTCTTTCTCTTCATCTGCTGAACTGATCTTTCTCTGACCTTTTATACACACAAGAGGCACATGAACTCGCACAGAAGACCCCCCCCACCACAAAATCCGCAAATCTGCGGATTCGCAAAATCCGCGGATTTTGTGAATTCGCAAATCTGCAAATCCGCGGATTGCGAATCCGCAAAATCCGCCCATGCCTAACAATTTTAGGAAAATGAAGAGTTGACCTGTGAGGTGCTACGGACAAGTCACTGAATCATACATTAATCATACATGCTGCTACCCAAGTTTATGAATATCGAAAGCTAGTGCGCCAGTCCGTCATGATTTATGAAGTCAAAGTGCTGTTATTTACAATTAAACGCTGTTTTGCCATCACTTTTAAACAAAAGGTTTTTTTTTTAAATGCGTCTTATCCATTCTCATCAAAGTTGCAGTTTTGACACAAAGACATTTCTCTATTTTGAACATTCTCCAGCTTACTGTGTACCATAAACTGTTATCAAAATTTTCAAAGCGTCATTCCCAAGATTTCCCCAGTTTATTATTGCTGCTTCAGTTGCATGCATGTGTTGGTGCCCGTCCTCGCGCGCAGCGGCGCACCTGTAAGGACCTCATCCGCTTAACATTCTTATGAAGAGGTTCTGCGCTGGTAAAGCAAAAAAAAACCTTGAAACAAACATGCACTCACCAGCATGTAGACTGTGACCATCGGAACTCGTGGCTGCTCGAGCTTAGATTATATACCTCAAAATCACTTGAGTAGCCTTTCTAATGAGATAGGGAAGAAAGCAAGCACTGGCAAATGCCATTGAGTTAGACTTGTGTTTGCTGAAAGGTTTTAACAGGCTTCACTGGCCTACAGCAGGGTTACAGCATGAGAAGCTTCCCTAACACGAGGAGCAAGAGCAAGCTAGCAGACAATAAGTCCATGCAGTAGAGGTGGTGGAAAGTTTCCTCTCTCACCTCCCCCCCCCCCCACACACACACACAGCAGGTAGAACGCAGATGGCAGCAGTGCAGTCAGCACTGCCTCCTATACTGCCTTCACTGTATGCACCACTGCCTCCTTTACTGTCTTCACACCGTATGCAGCACTGCCTCCTATACTGCCTTCACTGTATGCACCATATCATTTCTCTACAATGTATGTATCGCTGCCTCCTATGCTATGTTCACCGTATGCACCACTGCCTCCTACTGTGTGTCCTCACTGCCAGCCAGCATCACTGCTTATCACACGGTGTCCTCACTGCATGCACCACCGGCTGGGATACTGTATGCACCACTAACTACTGTCTAAGGAGCCCCAGAGAAGAGAAGCACCATCCTGTGAAGAACAATTTTAGAAGACAGAAGAGAAGATGCCTTTTACAGGTGCCATGAACAAGGCCATGTCAGTAACTTCCACGACAGACTGGTCCATATCCAATCAATGCACAACACTGATGTTTTTTAGGGAGAGTCCTTTTAGGGGTTTCTGAGCTTTGAACTCGACTTTTGGAAATAGTTAGGAATTACATTTTCACTGAATACATGCAGAAGAGGGGAAGGGACGGAGAGTCTAGAATCCCCCTGTCTGTGATTCTACCATTACTTTATACTCTCCTTCCTCCCTGCTCTGCTGCTCCTAGCTCTACTTCACCCGCACACCGCCCTAGCAGCAGGCCTCTTTGCCTAGACTCACGGAGGTGCATCCATGAGGCCATGAACAGGAGGGACAAGAACTAGCTTAAGATGCAACAGAGAATGCAAAATTACCACCTTTGAGAAAGTGTTTGAGCTTGGCAGTACGTGACAACGGTGAGGAAACAGGCTCTGACTGTGTAAAAATAACAGGCAATCATCGAACGAAAATAGAAAGAAAACAGAAACCTCACAATTCATCAGTCTGTAGATTATATGGAGTTTACTTGACTGTAACGCTCTTCTTAGAATTGCAATTAACCCCTTCGATGCTCATGACGAGCTCAGCTCGTCATGCACTATGGGCTCTACAACAATTCAGCACCGGAGGAAAATAGCTCTAGCAGCCAAGGTGTTAAAGACAAGTGTGATGTGGGGGATATGAAATGTAAATAAACGGCGTAGATGAGCTTAGACCGTTGCAGAATATATACAGGCAATGCCCGTTTACTTTCTTCCCTCCATGAAAGCATGCATGGACAGACAGTCTACAGACTACAATCCTTTACCAAAGGCTGAGTGGCTACAGCAAGGGCGATTGGGCGAAATGTGCAGTCGTTTCAATATCATTGTGGGCAAAAATCCGAGCAACGCTCCGAGTTGTCCAGGACTTAAGAATTCTCTGATCTTTTGGAATTCATTGCAGTTATCAGTAATGAGTTGGGTATTACTGGACAACATTGTCTTTCTGACAAGGTGTCTCTATCCATTACAAGAGCAATAAATCCAATACTACGTCATTGTTTAAAGAACTAGGAGCCTGATTATGATGGCGGTCCGACTGCCCGATTCCCATCTGTGCAATGACACCGCCTCAAGACCACCGCCCTCGCTGATACTTCTGCTTCCAGGGCACTAAAAATATAGAAAAGAGGGCAGAGTACGAATACCCTGCCCAGCTAGATGTGGTGGTGGGACCCCCACAGGGATGCCGCTGGGAGGTAAAAAAATGTTTTCCAATTTTGCCGTAAAATTTCAGGTGGAGCCGCAAATTTGTGGCAGAATAAAAAAAAAAAACAAGCACAGTCTCCTGCACAGTGCAGGGGACAAACAACTCAATATGGGATTTTCATAGTGCGCAACCCGTGTTCTTCAAATGACAAGCATCATATGAAAGAATTGGCAATATCTAAATAAGAGTGAATTACAGCCAATGTAACAACAATGTTCAATAAAATTAAGCAGTTATTAGAATATAGTGCATCCTATGATTGGAAAACGCTTGGGCAGGAGAGCAGCTCATAGGCCCTGCACATATGAACAACACACACATAATGCCCAAGCAATGGGCCCTTCATTCTGCCACTGTCACCAGTGTCTTGATTGATACATCACTGGCACCACCTGCTAGACGGACAGTAGATTTCGAGGTCTGAGTGAGCATGTGGCGTGCGATTCAAAGCACAGCATGCATGCAGCAGGGACTCTTTTCAAAGTTTTCCCACTTCATCCGTCTTTATTATAATTTGCCGATGCATCATTACCAGCCCAACTCCACATGCCCCCTTCCCTCAGTGAGCAAAATATGAGATGTATGCATGGCCTACTGCTCGGCTCCCAAACGCACTTATGGGATTTACAATATGTAATCTTGAATAATGCACACCCCAGCCTCATAATTAAATAATCGTAGTTTTTTATACACCACAAACCCGACCCGAAGGTATCAGAGCGCTTTACATGAACACCAGTTGCATGACAAACACATCAGACACATTCATTTTTGAGGCATGGAGAGGTTAAGTGATTTACCCAGAAACACAGGATATTGTGCCTTCCGCCAATACTTGAACGTGGTTCCCCAGCTTCAAAGTTGGCTGCTCTAGGCAAGGCATTACGACAAATACTCTTCCTAATCAACCAGTTGAATGTGGTTTACAGCTCGTGCCCTTCTGGACCTCCCGCTCCCCACCCACCCACTTCCCTGGCGGCCTTCCTACTACCTGGCCTGTGTATGTTTGTTGACACTGTGGGCACCGGCCAAGAGCAAAATATGAAAATACATGATGTTTGGAATTGGAAGAACTAAGAAGAGTGGACCCTGCAGGCCCTGGCCCCGCCGGTGACCGTGACGGACTTACTTCGGACTGGAGTTTGGTTCGGACAGTCACACACTCGAGTCGTCCTGAGCGTGGGCGAGCCGGGCCTGGCGGAGTTCGTTGTTCAGTTCTCTGTCTTCTTCACTGACACTATGGCTATGCGAGCGCGCCCCCTGGCCACACGCACATGTGACGCCACACCTCACACCTCACACCTGACTGCTTATTGGGCCGCCGACAGTGTTGTACCCCTGGGCCCGGGGCCGGCTGCCTGGCTTTGGTCACCACTCACCAGCAGCCCGCCCCCACACGGCACGCGCATACGCGGCGGCGGAACGGAATGGAAAGTGAAAGAAGGTCTACTCTGTCCCTGTCCGCCATTTCAAAGATTCGAGACGAGTGGCAGTGGCGGCTCATGTAATAAATGCTCACAGTGCAGTATGCCACACTCAGACACTCTCACACCCCGGCCGGGGCCCCCCCACTATTTTGGACTTTACTTGCTCTCTCGGGGGCCCGCACCATTTCGAAGACTCAGGCCCCGGCCGGGGCCTCGGGGGGCGAGGGCCTGGCCTGCCCGCACCATTTTGAAGACTCCTCTCCCAGTCCCACTGTCCCAGGGGCCCCGGCCGGGGCCCGCACCATTTTCTAACACTCGCAGGGGCCCGGCCGGGGGCCCCAGGGCCCGCACCAGGCATCACCATTTCAAAAGTCGCAGGGGCCCCCGGCCGGCCCGCGCTGCACAACATTTTAGAGCCATAGAATAGATGTATTGTATGACGTGAGGGAGGGGCCCGGCCGGGGCCCCCAGGAGCGCGGGCCCCCCCCGCACTGCGGGGGCTGCGGGGGCCTGTGTTACGCCAGTGCTGCCTTCTTCTGAACATCCACCTGTAGTAAGAGTCTGCTCAAATACACATTAATAATCAAATTGTCATACCACACTCTGATGCAAACGAGGGAATATCCCCTTTTTGTTTGTTAAATGGGTGCTTAGATAAGCACATGTGGGTTTGTTTTTTCCAGAATTGACATAACAACCCCGACTGTTGGGACAAGTTGGCTTCACTACACTGGAAGCACTCTTCCGTTAGCCGGCTCCACGTGAACGTCCGCTAGCTTATCTCTGTAATTAAGGAACTGCATTTTAAAAGCTCATCCCAATAACAAGAAGAGATTTATTGGTGACATAATCCACAGGCAATGTGGGGGAATTGCTAAGAAATCAAGCAATATTAGGTTTTCCTTTAAGTGTCAGCAGCCTCTAGTGAGGACTGATGGTGTACAACACAACTAACATGGAGTGTGCCTTGGGAAGGAAATGCATTTGAAAAGCTCAGCCCAACAATGGGTAGCGAAATATTTATTAGATGCTGAGTCTCTCTTTTTCTTTATAGTGTCAGCAGTCCTTAGTGAGGACTGAGGGTGCGCTGCACAATTAACATGGAGCAGGTCTTGGAAAGGAATGCATTTGAAAAGCTCATCCCAATAACGGGTAGCGATTTATTTGTGGCATAATCCACAGGCAATGGGGGGAATTGCTGAGAAATCAATCAACATTAGGGTAGCTTTACTTAATTGCCGAATATTTCAATTACGGTTGTGGGTGTGCCTGGCGGGGTTTTACACACTTTGGTGATTCCGCCTACCAGCACTTCAGTAAGTTTAACCGTGCTATGCACCAAAGTGTGTAAAACGCCACAAGGCCCTCCTACAACTATAATTGAAATACCCATTCGTCTCCCTGCAGCAATTAATATACAGAATCTTCCTGTGCTGGCACATATTCTACAACGGATTGGAAATGCTACGGCTGTATCAGGGCATCAGAGGAGCCCGCTGACCTTTATCCTAAGAAGCCAGTCTTCCTCATCGTGAGGTAAGGCGCACTTTTAAACATCTGTCTACAATCTCACCTGAGCCATTACCTGATGTAACCTTAATGTTTTCTTTCCCTTTTATCTCATCACTGAAGAACCCGGCCGGGTCCTCACGTGAGTTTTTACCTTTCACTTCCCACGGGGCACATCACGTTCTCACAGGCTGCACCCCTTTACCATCCAAGTAACCTTCCCATTTCACTACTAGTCCTTCAATACAGTTTCTCGCATATGTGCTGGTACAATGGGCCTAATGCTTTCCCCATCTTAATTGTAGATGTCCCTACATTAGGAGTACTGAAGAGACCCCACATTCACAGGAGGGTCGAAACGCCGTTGACATGTTTATAGAACAGACCATGACACAGCTAGTGTCACCGTTTATCTAGGCTGTGAAAATGTATATTGAATGGTCGTTTCTTGGAATTTATGGAAACCTTTTGTAAACTGTTCACTGTATATAGTCACTTTTTGGTTCCATTTCACTTGGGGACACAATGCACAAAGTACTCCGCTTTTTGAATCTAAGAAAGTGTTTATACTATTTACTGAGTGTTATGTAAACAATATAGAGCATACTGTGTAGAAAGTTTATTTTGTTCTCTGATATTATTAGGTCCTTCACAAGCCTATTGCGATTGTGCATATGCATTGCTTGAAAACAATTTCTTATTACCCACTGGAACCGCTGTTTCCTTATATATAACATTAATGCATCTAGCATGGTCATGCCCTAGGATGGTGAGCTTCAGGGCTGCGGTTTGCAGTATGTGGGCGCCATCATAGAGGCCCCATGGTGTGTCTACTTGGGTATGTGAGAAACACCCCTGAAGGCTACCGACGACCTCACCGCAATGCTACTTTTGTTGGCTGACCGACGTTGCCTTTTGTCAGGAAAAATTAACAATGTACTGGGACCTTATGCCGCCAGGATCTCGGCCCAAAGCCATTGGGGGCCCCTTGCCCCTTACCTACAACATCAAGGCATCGACAGGGCGGGCAAACTTACTCATGATTCATCTAAAGTATGACTAGCCCACTTGTACAGCTCCCCCCGACTAGTATGTCTCCACTACTCTCCACTTAATGTGTTATACATTTAGGTGGGATGTGCTATTGTAGCTGTATAGATATTGCCCTGCTACTTTACATAACTCATAGGGATGTACCTCTTACATAATGTTGCCTGTATTAACATGTATCAGGACACTGTATTGCTGTTTTACAGCTGACTGCTAAGTGAACTTGGTTTATGTTCTCTTTTCTGGAACATCAATAAATAAAAAAAACAAGTAAAACTCTGCAGTGTCGCCTGAGATCAGGACACACGGTACAAGCAGAAGTCCAGAAAAACATACAGCTCTTTGGAAGAAAGCATTAGTGGCCCTCAGATACTCAATGGACAAAGCAGCAAAAGTGTGGGAATTAAAATTGGGCATTAACAAAATTAAAAGCAAAACAATCCAACAGTCCAGATACTGTTCTAAACGACATGTTAAAAAACTGATGACATCAATGCAAGAATCATTAGTAAAAACAGTTCATATATAAACTGGTACTTCTGAAGTATGTGATCTGAAGGGCTAATACAGACTCTCATCAGCAGACATGTAAAGAACAACAAACTTTGGCAAAGCGAATAGCTTTCTTCTATGAAGATATGCAAGCTCTATTAGCTTTGTCAATTTTTTAGCCTTTAGCCATGTTGTACAGCAGTGAAACTGCAGTACAGCTTGGTTGAAAGTACATTTTTGTAAAAGTACTATGACAGGATCAACACTGGCCACGCCATAGTCTCTTTTTTTTTTTTCTTTCAACCATGTTTGAAAAACATTGACAAAGGCAAATAATAGAGACCTTTAGCTTAATCAATGTTTACCGCATTATAGCACTTTTAAACTTTTTTTTTGTACTTTTACCTATGCTGTACAGCAGCCGGGCAGCTTAGGGCAGCATTAAAAAATCACTGACATAGCCAATTCATCATGCCTAGGTGAGACCAATTGGATTTGCCAATGTTTGTTTTAATTTAGGGATTTCGAAACAGCAGTAAAATATACCACTTAAAGATCTGTTTCCTTCTGAGATAGTTTGTTCGTAATGTGTTTTTGGATGTCAAAGTCGAGTGCCTTATAAATGATGGACGTTTCTTAAGGGTGTTACACTCTCATAGCGCAAGCCAGTTCAGTATGGGCAGGACCAGTGAGCTGTGCCTGAATTTTTGGTTCAGGTATCAGTGGGGGTAGATGAGCCTAGGACAACTGTTGGCGATGTAAGTCTGATCACTATGGCGTTTTCGAGTCTTGTTCGTGTCATTTTTTAGGTCTCACCCAAGCAGTGCGTGCACTGTCTCTTCAAGACATGCTGTATTGAGGTATTTTTTTTTAATGCTGCATCCACTCTCCGCCCCTATTTTATATTGGCTTTTGTAAATAATATTTGTTAATGTGGGGTTTTGATTTCTCAATAGGCTTATTAGTCCCTCTTTAGTTGCCCCCTGTCCTTGTTACCTCCCATCAGGACTGGCCTTTTTACATGTGTCGTTACTCAGTATACTTATATATTGTCTTGCAGCACTATATTTTAAATGACTTTCTTGTACCTGCTGTTGCAGACACATTTTTTGTGCCTAGCTAATATATATAGCAAACTTTTATTGTATGTCTATTAGAGGCGTTTGGAGTGTGCATGTTTTGTTCTATGTATTTGTTTTCTGTTGCCTGTCCTGTTATTTTAAAATTAGTATTATTAAAAATTGTGTGTATGTTTTATTAGTGCTGTGGCCGTTTCACCAGCGCTGTGCTGGTTTTGAGTTTAATGTTCTGTGTTTTCCCCACGTCTTCCTATTATTTGGTTGCAGTTGGTCCTTCTTGTATATTATTGGTATTTAGTAAGCATGCTTCAGCTTGGCGTGCCCGATAGCAGAGCAGCGGAGCTAGGCAGACGGAGAGGTAGGATTTTGATGTTGTTATTGTGCGTTTATTTTATTGTATAATCTGCAGACCTTGATGCAACAACATGTTTGTATTGCAATTGGTTTTTAGTTTGTTTGTACTTTTACAAGGTTTAGTTTTATTTTTGAACTGCATATTATTAATGTTGCTATTTGCGTGAATTTTGTATTTGTCTCAAGTGTAGACCGTTATGGCAAAATGTGTTGTTTGCTTTCTGTATTACACCCTGGTGTGTTTGTACTTTTACATGCTTTTGTTTATTTTTAAATTTTAGATTGTGACGTTGTTATTGTGGGCATATTTATTATTTTGTAATTTGTAGACTGTGTTTTAGACTGTGTTTTAGGACATGCTTTTTGCCTTCTGCAATTCGCTATGTTTTTTTTATTTTTACTTCTATAAGATTTTGTTTTATTTTTCTAACCGTTGGATCCGGATGTTGCCATTCTGTGCGTTTTTAAAGATTAAGTAGTTTGCCCAGGATCACAGGATGTTAGTTCTACACCAAGACTCAAACTTTGTTTTTTTTAGCTCTAAAGATTTTTTTTACAAATTGCAGTGCTTTCTGCAAGTAATTTGGCCATGATTTAAGGATATTGGCTCAACATTAAAACTCCAACTTTGTTTTTTTTAGCTATAAGCATCTACATAAATTGCAGAGCTTTTTGCAAATGATTTGCTTTACTTGTGGCGTTACATGGTCTCCTTCATGAGTCGGTAAGCACTATTTTTTTTTTTTGCACCGCAGACTGGTTTCACTTTAGCGGGCGCACTTCTTCATTTAATTAATTTGCAACGCGGGCCGAAAGGGAGTGTTTCTACTCACTAATCTAACAAGCATTTGCAATGCAATAGGTCTCGAATTTACGCAAGTTTGAGCTATTCAAATTGCCAATAACAATGCCTTTTTTTGTTTTTGTTTTTAAAACATAAATAGGCAATAACTTAAACTTGTGTAAATGAGAGACCTATTGCATTGCAAATGCTTGTTCTTTGTTAAGCATGGCTCAGGGACAGGCACGTGATTTTATAGTAAGCACTTTTGATCGAAAAATCTATTTGAAATAGCTGATGTTGTCCCACCGCATGATTGTGAACTGTTGAATGCAACAGACATAAATAGTCCTGCGTTTCATTATACCTTAAGGGCCAGGCGATCATTTGTCGCGTTCTTCCCATTTCCAATGTGCAGTTCTGTCTTTCCTGCAAATGCCTCAACATCATCAGAAAGTTTAACATCTTCTGGATGATTCCATGTTTTCACAAATTTTTGTACTTCCTGAAACAAAACAAGTTCACAAAAATGTAATGTCAACAGAATACACTAGTGCTTCATAAGTAAATTATAACTCGCCATATAACAAAAATAAACAACCACATGGTGCCTTTCTGTCATTTCATAACTTAAACTTGTTTTATAAGCTCCTGAACTTTGCAAAGCTGTGTGCAAGTTATTGTACAATTGCCTTGAACTGCGTGGCAAACCTGAGCGTACCTCATCGGCGATTTCATCATCATCATCATTTCCATCACCATTAAAATCAGTTAGTAGAGCAAGCCTGGCCTTTAAACACTCGTATGATCTTTCTTTTTGTTCCATGTAGGCGTCATTGTTTCTTTCAGATGTTCCTGTAAAGAAAAGAAGTTATCTTTAATACTAACATTTTAAGAAAATAGATACTCTTTGATGCATCTTGTTGCTAATTGGGAGGCTCGAGGGAGCGATCCCTTTGTGCGTCTTCCCTTTCCGCACCCCTCGCATAATTAGCAGACCCTCTCATTTGTTATCTCCTGCAAGCTACACAATTCAGTGCCGTTGCTTGTTAGGTCTCGCCTAAGCAGCACGTATGCGCTGCATAGGAGAGAGACCTAATGCCATCGGCACAGCTTTGGGGGCCAAAACGTGCACCCCTTCCATTGCTTGCAATGGCAACGCGTGCAGGTCGGTGATTTCCTTGCGGGAGCGTGCGGCACCATATTGAGGCGCCATATGGACGCATGCTCATGCAAGGGAATCGCGCAGGTCCCCTCCCCTGCTGCCACGTGAGGCGCGCGCTTGTTCAACAAGCGCCTCCCTTGCTTCGCACTGGCCTCTGAGGCACTCTGCTCGGGACCCTTCTCTACATGCCGGGGGTGCAGGGACTCCCGCTCAGCATCTGATGCTCACCTCAACTCCGGGGAGGCAACTTCTTCAACCCTTAAGCTCTGGCTCCAAGACTCCTATTTTTTCTTTATCAAGAACAGGCCCCTCATATGCAAATAATGTCCATGCCCCGCCCCTCTGTGCCTGTGTATAGAAGAGAAAGTGAGGCGAGGGTCCGAGTACTGCCTGGGTCCAGGGGCCTTGATGTCACCGGCCCGGCTCTCTGCCTCAGCAGCCCCCTTCTCCCAGGCTGCCTCATTTGTTAATTTGAAGGTCGGGCCCACAGACAAACTGTCCCTGTGTGATGAGAATTTTGATAACTGGAAATTACTAGGACTTGAAGGAAGGGACGAGAGACTAAGGAGAAAAAAATAACTAACATTGGGCAGTATTGGGAAAGTTTAGGAATGTGAAATTTCGAAAAATCAATGTTTTCGCCTGTAACGCAACTGGTGCTCTTGTAGAGCACTCTGATACCTTCAGGTCGAGTATATAAAACTAAAATACATTTGCACCACATGTTATCAAAGCAGGATGTGTACAGCTAATTAACAGCTATTGATGGAAGTTATAAGCCTGATCTATTTATTATGAAAAAGTATGACAAAGGCAGTATGCCTAGGTTGTTTATTGTGGTAAGTATATGTTGAAGTCAATAAGCCTTTAAGAGTTGATTTTTAATCCTGTGCTAATGATTGAAGGCATGTATTTCATTACAAAGGGTGTCGTGTTTTGGCATAGTGTGCTACTGTTTTGTTGTTGGTTACACCATGTGACAAATCCTAAGGGTAGAATATTTGCAATTTGAAAACCCATGTTATGTCATTTTAGGAATGTTGAATACTGTTTTGCAACCCTTAATTTTATGTATATTTATAACTTTATACCCGAGGGCTGACTTGGGTGAATACTTATGTGGAATTCAGTAGGCCACCTCCGCATCAGCGCACCACCACCTCAGCATCACTCAGCACCACATCAGTCTGACCTCTGAATATGTTCTCTCGCCTAATGTATACCCCCTGCTCGTGTTATAATTTAGGTACTATTTCCCAACCTCCACCCTCACATTGTTTATGCCACCCCAGAACAAAAAGCATAAATAACAAAGGAGCATTAGAACAGGCAGGAAGAAGTTGCCAGCATTGCAAGGAAGAAAAATGTGAAGACATTTTGTTATGTTCATTCTTTATTTGATAGTGTTGTTCACTTGTACTTAATGTTTTGGCTATATACAAGGTAGCAACAATGCTTAGAACACTTTGTTATTATAACTTTTCAACATGCTGCACAGCAACCATCATGCCCTACAATATAGCTTAATGATATTGGCAAAGCCAATAGCTCTGGCTAAACACTTATAAGGTCCTAAAGGCGAGATCTATTGGCTATGCCAAGAACAGAGAAACATGGCAATAATCTAAAAATAAGGTCGGAAACAGTGGTGTTTTGTCAGAGTTGTGAATGCTGATTGAAAACAGTCGGGGGGAAAATAGTGTGCATTGTCGAAGTTGTGTGAATGTGGACTGGAAGCTCTTTGAAAGACATGCAGTGTCAAAGGTGTATAACAGCAGCAGAGTAACGTCAAACGCGTGTTAATGGTGACTGAAGTCAGCCGTGTGACTGAGATGTATACAGCAGAGGGAGGTCTCAAATAGAATTGACAGAATACAAGATCAATCTGGTCGAATCTATGATTCCTCAATAGGGGTCTTGAAAGTGTTTCAGAATTTTTGCCAACAACTCTACACTGAGGAAGTTAGGGAAGGAGTAGATGGAAACGTGCAGGAACCCTTAGAGGAGTTCTTTGAGGATCTTCAAACTGATATGGTTACATCAGACCAAAACATGTCTCTTGCGGCCCCAATTATGTGGGAAGAGATAGAAATAGCTATAACTTCTCTTGCTGCCAGTAAGGCTGTGGGCCCGGATGGGATCCCTCGCAAATTTTTTAGAACATTTCGGAATGTATTAAGAGCAGACCTAATATCTTTGTTCCAGTTGGCGCAGAAGGGCTGCATACCTGAGTCCTGGAGGAGAACCACTATTGTCGTATTAAAAAAGAAAGGGAAGCCAGAATTAAACCCTTCATGATATAGACCCATCTCAAACATTAACGCCGAAAGCAAGATTTACTCAAAAATGTTGGCATCTAGATTAGGTGGTGTTATCAAGCCCTTGGTCTCTCTACGACAGCACAGGTTCATCCTAGGGAGGGACACGACTGATATAGTCAGGAGAGCTATCTCCCTTCTTGACTGAGCACGGGCCACAGGGTCCCCGCTTGGGATGATCCTGTTGGACGCCGAGAAAGTGTTCAACAGGGTCTCCTGGCGATTCCTGTGGTCTGTCCTCCGATGGAAGGGGATGGCCAATGAATTCAGTCAGGCAATCCAGGGTTTATATCTATCACCGCTGGCTGGGATTTGTATTTCAGGACAGGAGTCCAATATGTTTAATATCAGCAGGGGCACCAGGCAGGGCTGCCTCTGTTCTCCCTTCCTGTTTTCGTTATATATCGATCCCCTTCTGCAGAAATTTGAACAATGTGATGATATTCAGCCTGTGAAGGTAAATGGCTTTGAATAGAAGACATTGGCTTATGCCGATGTTGTTGCGATATTTACATCTGACATGATCTCGGCATATCCGGCAGTTAAAGATCAGGCTGAGCGCTATGGTATTCACTCAGGGTACAAATTAAACACTGACAAGACTCGGATTCTTTATTCTGGCAGGGAGTCTTTTCCGGATCTGCCAATCATGTCAGTAGCGACATATCTGGGGATTAAGCTTACGGTAGAGGTTGATCAAATCCCAGATATAAATATAGGTCCCATAATCAATACAAATAATCAGACATTGGAAAGATTAGACCACTTACACCTGTCTATGTATGGGCGAAGTAACGAAATTAAAATGATGGTATTTCCCAAAATATTATACCTCTTTAGGACTATCCCTTTGGAATTTCCCGCTCCATGGTTTAAAAAGATTGAAAGGATGTGCTCTAGGTTTATGTGGAGCTATCACAGATGTAGGAGAGGGGCCAAGTGGTTGACCCTCCCCAGACTGCATGGGGGCTAGGCCATTCCAATTTTTTTGTTTTATTACAGGGCATGTATGCTGCAACATATGGGGTACTTTTGGTTGGAGATAAGAGTCAGCGCTCAGAGGCGGCCAGTCCAACTATTTATGAAATTGGTATGGGGGAGGATGCTAAACACTGCTTGGTTAAGATCCTAGAACCTAGTTATAACAAAAAGACTAGATTCAAGACAATGCAGGCGGCTTATCTGATCTGGAGGAAGGTGCGTAGCAGATTAAAAAACAATAATATTAACAGCTATACATCCTTTTCGGGCTCTGGGATCTTGCCTCCAATTTTCCAAGATCAAATCATACACAGATGGAGCAATCTTGGGATCAGCACGGTGGGGGATCTGGGTCAGGAAAACCAATTAGCCTCTTTCTCTTTTCTACAAGAGCAATATGGTCTGGACAAACAGGATTTTTTAAAATACTTACAGATCAGCAGTTTCTTAGATAGCAAAACACAAAGCTCGGGTGGAGGATATGGGAAGGTATTATTAGTTGAAACAATTCAAAAGAAATCCCGGATAGGAGGATCTATCAGATTTTGTTGGAATCCCTGCCTGATGATTTAGCCAGTCAGAACGATAAATGGGAGCGGGAATTCGGGAAGGAGGGTATTAATATTGAAGAGTCACTTGAAGTAGCTAATCAGACTTTATTATCAGGCAGTCTTCGGAGTCAACATTTCATGTCCATTTTTGATCTTTATTATACACCAGCAAAAATTGCCAAATGAGGAGGGAGTGTGGGAGGCTCCTGTAATAGATGCAGGACGTTATTAGCAGATACAGTGCATATGTTTTTTTCTTGCCCTATTTCCCTGTGTTAATGACATTCTATCATGATCTGGAACATTTTTTGACCACGGTTTTAGGGCTTCCTTTATCTATCTCTCCAGTCTTGGTCATTTTGGGTGTGGGAAGGAACGGGAACTGGTCACGTATTACTTCTAATTGGATTAGCCCTGACCCCCCTACTTTCTGCAACTGGCGTTCTCGACTCTTACCTGTATATAATATAGAAAGCTCAGTGTATCGGCTAAAAGGACGAAGGAGACGTGAAAAGGGACAAAAACTGTGGGCCCCTATAACAGACTGGCTTCAGTAATATGGGTACTGGTGGATATCAATTGTTGGTAGCCCCCTTAGGTGTAAACACGTAAATATGTCAATATGCTATAACTCTTTTCTTTTTCGGCGGTTGATGTTCTCTGTGATTATGATTATGATATGGTTTTTAGATATCTAAGCTGTTATCAATTGTATCTATTTTTGTGATCAAATGCCGGTCTATTTAAGATGATGTAAGGGTAGAATATCCCGTTTGGTGCACACGTAAAGGAATCAGGCACAATGTGTCAATATGAAATGAAATATGGATTCGCTTATCGGTCTTTGTCTATATATATATCTTGGAATGTAGGTCTAATGTGTCAATTGGAATTGTGCTTTTTTGTCAATGTATCCTATGTTTCCTTTTACTCCCATTTTTCTTTCTCCTTTTTCCATGTGTGTAAACAACAATAAAAAAAAGGCAAAGTATGCTCTGTTCAGGGAGACAAATCAATATGCTATTTGGAGTAATTGACCTTGTGCGTACAATGCAAAGCTCTGCAATATTGACAATCATTCTAAGTATCTGAATTTAGCAAGCAGTGCTAAAGAGAAGGTATCTGACAGCATGGTTTGTTTATTATACTGGTATTCTTGATAATTGTATAATATACAGGGAGCCTGAAATCCCTTAATAAAAGTTTCTCTCTATTTTCCTTGTCACAGTGACTTGTGATGTCTAAATGACATAACTGCTAAACGGATATAATTGGAGTTGAGTTCTGAAGTGACAATTCCTGCTGCAAAGGCAGCAGCTAAGCTGGAAGGTAGATCACAGGGCATAATTAAAGGGCAGCTTTCTTTTCCTTCCATTATTTTTTCCCATGCTATTGTAGGAAATCTAGCATTTGTGCATTTTACAACTCCTACCATATGGTGTTTTCTATATAGTGTTGTGATGAAGAGCCCGCAATAAGTTATACTATAATACGGGTAGACATATCGACTTTGGTTAATTACAGGACTGCCGTACACATCTATGCAGTTGCTGTACAAGCTTGAAATGTCGTGTTATTATTACTGCTACAAACATGTTATTCAGATTTGAGTTGTTAGGTCGAGCATCAAGACCTCTTGTATATACTTTAGTACATACTTATATACTTTAGTAAATACTTATATGTGTATGTACTTTGTGGGCTCTGGAGATCCTCCCTAGGACTTGTCTGCATCCGCATAGGAGCTTTTTATCTATTCAACTGCCTCTATTTATCTATCTTGATAGAAAACAACCAGCAGAGGTCAGTAAAATTCCAGAATTGCTTTCTGCTGCGTGACTTTTAAAAATTGTTTTGCCTCTATATAACTTTCTTGATAGAAAACGCCCAGCAGAGGTCAATATAATACCAGAATCACTTTAGCATTCTCTAGATTACAGTCCATAAAAATTGTCTTCCACGAGCACCTGTGGACAATAATATTATTTTCAAATCTTGTATTTTCGGTGATATGACCACCGAAGGCCCTGATTTGATTATTAAAAACAGCGCTTTGGACTATACCATTTCCAGCTGAAAGGCAATTTTTCTCTCCATGTGTTCCCATACCTGGTGTTTCACACAGTTTGGTGCTTACTTTCCCTCCATGTTTAAAAGCCGTAGCTGTTTTAGCACCCAGGCTAATGTGCTGAATAGCTAAATACATATGAGGTCCCAAAGGCAAGACCGATTGCATTGCAAATACCTGTTATTAGGTTTTGCCTCCCCAGGCTTGTGCTGTGCTTGAGAAATCTATTGTTTTTAATATGAACTTAATAGAGGCTTACATCCTGCCCCCTCTCTTTCGTGGCTTTTCATTGGTTCCTGTGCATGCCAGATAATTTTCCTCTATTGTTATTGGCTGTAGCAGATTTTCCTGCATTTACCAAGGTTTGTTTTTCGCCTGCTTCTCCTATAAATTTCCCATAACCAAATACTGTTAACATCCACTTTGGTGGAACTACTTTTTCATAAAGTTTTGCCTCTTTTTGCTTTTTCGCCTTGCTGCAGCTTTACAGCGCAATTAACACCCGAAGTGATTTTTCCAGAATCACAAGATGTTGCACTGACAAAATTCGAACCGGGATCCCCAGATCTCGAGTCAGAAGCTCTGGCCTGCACCACATCCTCTCCACTCCTGTCTTACTTGTCAGAGAGCTCTTTCCCTCGACCCGGACAATGATTGATAAAAGCAGCTTTTTATTTATCACATACACGGAATTGATACATTACCAATGCTTGTTTTACGTGCAGGGATCGCAATTACAAGAGGTGCCAAGTTTGCCACACACGAGGGGCAACACAATTCGCCCTCCAGACTTTTCCCACTAAAATTTTGGAAAATCAAACATGCCCAAAATATAATGTTTGACAAAAAGTATATTAGACATCGGGCCCTGCAGATTTTGGTGCTGAAAGAAGAAAATATGCATGTTTTTCATACTGTTAGGGGAAATTCTTTTAAACCCTCCCCTGCTGGTGACGGAACCACTCCGTCATCAGTCGCGGTCGCACTGTGCTGATGACGGAGCGGTTCCGTCACGGCCCGCTCGGAACGCATGCGCGGTGCGGATTCCGCGCCTGCGCTGAAAGTTCCATTGAGCGGGCGGGGCTGTGACGTAACCGCTCCGTCATGAGCACAGCCCAACCGCGGCTGGTGACGGAGCGGGTCCGTCACCAGCATGCGCCCGCCGCGCGGCCCCCCCCCGTCCCCTTCGCACTGCGGCGGAATAGCCGCCGCAGTGAAGGGGTTAATAGATGCTGTTTATCGCACTCAACTTATGATCGCCAGCATATTAGAGTTTATTAGGTATAATAAATAGCACACCAGCTAATCAAGGTGTAATAAATACCGGTGATCCACCTAGCTTAAATGGCCATGAGGTGGGGATATTTTAATGAAAACAAAGCATTATGTGATAGCGCACTGACCTTTACAGACAGCACATTTTTCATTGCAATGGCCACTAAATTACCACATATGGTTTTACTGACAAAAATATATTTCACACGAATGACAATGTGTGGAAATTGGGTTTCAGTAAATATTTACCATTTGTGTACCGCCAAGTAGTTGTCTTGATTTGTTTTAATCCTTTTAAAATCTTTGTTTCCATCTCATTTCAGAATTATACAAAAAAATTGCTCAGTTTTCACTTTACTAACTATTTTAATGCGAACAGTGCATTTACAGGTATTTATATTTTGTTGTGTGTTCCAAAAAGGATTGTCACATAATTCACTTCACTTTTCTTTCTCTGACTGTAAAGTGAGAGGAGTTAGTAAACACCAATCTCCATATGCAACAAGCATTGCCAATGCCAACTGTAACAATAATGTATGGCAATGTTAAGCATTACAAGTAAACAGCATGGGAATAGATTTGTATTCGCGTGGAAGCAAAGAACTGTAGAATGATTTTGGTGTGGGTTAAAAGGTTAGGTGAAAGTGTCAATGTCAAGCCAGATGTAAAAATTCATGACTGTCCTCATCCCATATGTGTTCGCGAAGAAAGACAACATAAATGATCTGGGTATACAAGACACTTAAAAGCATTCCAATGTCATGAATGTGCCCCTGACAGAACAAGTTTAACTGTGTAGAGTGCGAGCACTTTTCTGGTGGAACCACACAACTTCTGCCCATTAAAACATGTACTCCTGGTGCCTAAAATGTGGGCGGAGCCAGAGTCCACTCTAGCAATGCTCACATAATTGTCTGGTGAAGGTTGCACTTTCAAGCCTGGATGAAGATCAGCCAACTGAAGCTGAACACGGACAAGACGGAGGTCCTCATCCTCGGCTCCAACCCTTCAGCCTGGGACGACTACTGGTGGCCCACGGCACTGGGGGCAGCCCCGACACCCACAGACCACGCACGAAACCTGGGAGTCATCCTCAACTCAACACTCTCCATGACTAAGCAAGTCAACGCAGTCTCCTCCTCCTGCTTCAACATCCTCCGCATGCTCCACAAAATCTACAGGTGGATCCCGACATATACAAGATGAACTGTCACCCAGACCCTCATCAGTAGCAGACTCGACTATGGAAACGCCCGGGCCTACACCGGACCCAAGCTCATCAAACGACTGCAACGCATTCAAAACGCCTCTGCACGCCTGATCCTCGATGTACCACGCCACAGCCACATCACCCCCTACCTGAGAAACCCTCACTGGCTCCCCATCAACAAGAGGATTTCCTTCAAGCTCCTCATCCATGCACACAAGGCACTCCACAAGACCGGCCCAGCCTAACTCAACAGACGACTTTTCTTCTACATCCCAAACCACCAGCTCTGCTGCTCCGACCTCGCCCTCGCCACATGCCCTTGCATCCGAAGAACAACCACTGGCGTCAGATCCTTCTCCCACCTCGCTGCCAAGACCTGGAACACCCTCCCACTAAGCCTACAACAGACCCAAGACCTGCTGACTTTCAGGAGGCTACTCAAGACCTGGCTGTTCGACCAGTAGCGGCTCCCCCCTCACTTTTTTCCCCCAGCACCTTCAGACCCTCACGGGTAAGTAGTGCTCTCTACAAGTTCTTGATTGATTGATTGAAGCCAGACCATAAAAAAGCAGCAGTTTGTCAGAAGACATAGCCTGACATTTGATGTCTGTCTTCGAGGAACAGCAAATGCAACAAGACAAATTCAGAATTTATTTATTACTTAGATTTCGTGACCTGCCAATAATGATCTCACGACTCACATGGTGAGGTGACCCACAGTTTGGGAAACACTAGTCTAGTCTAAGATTTTCCCCTTGGAATGAGGCTCTACATGCAGAATCAGTGTTTATTGTAATACATGTTTCATTTCTTTTTAATGCAAAAACAACAGTTGATGGACAGAATGCAGAACAATGTGATACATTCACCCCAGTACAGAGATCTGGGCCTAAATCCATCGTTTTTTTGCTCACCATGCCATTCCAGTTTGAACCCAGCCATATGCAAATCAGTCTTGACCCTATGCCCCATGGGAACAGTCCAGCCGAACTGCCAAGCCAGATCCTCCCTGGACTGGAAACAAGCATCCTAGGACAGGTTTCAGGCTTTCAGCCCTCATCAGCCAGGATAGCTTGATTCCAGTGGCATGGAGAGCACGGGACTCACATCTGAGCATACCCGTCCCAATCGGGGTGTCAAATGCAGAAACAACAGTTGATGGACAGAATGCAGAACAATGTCATACATTCACCCCAGGACAGAGATCTGGGCCTAAATCCATCATTTTTTTGCTCACCATGCCATTCCAGTTTGAACCCAGCCATATGCAAATCAGTCTTGACCCTGTGCCCCATGGGAACAGTCCAGCCGAACTGCCAAGCCAGGTCCTCCCTGGACTGGAAACAAGCATCCTAGGACCGGTTTCGGGCTTTCAGCCCTCATCAGCCAGGATAGCTTGATTCCAGTGGCATGGAGAGCATGGGACTCACATCTGAGCATACCCGTCTTCATCCAATCCAAGACAGAAAGTATTTTGTCTCATTTGGGGGGACAGGTGCGGTCATTGGCATGCCCATTCTAGGCAGTCCTCACCCCTGGTCTATAAAAAAATAATACCTGGCGTCTACGGTGCATTTTGCCCCCCCCAAGGGGGCACATTGGGGGCTACTGCCCCTTTTTGACCACAGGGTTGCAGAAAGACTGGTTGTGTGATAATTAAATGGGGAGCAAAGTCCTTGCCCAAGGGGGTGCTCCCCCCTCTCTGGTGGCTAGTGGGTGGATCCCTGCTTAGGGATCGCCCTCCTGGGGTGATCCTGAAGCAGGGATCCAGTACGAAAGGGTACCATTGGAAAGGGTAGATTATCCCCTTTCCAAAGATACCTCTCCCAATTGTTTCCGTGCTCAGGGCTGAGATAGCCCCACGAGCACCGAAACTATGAAACTGAAACTAAGTTTCATTTTCATTGTAATGACGACCACGCGCCATGCACCCGATTGTTATTACAAGGAAAAACTATGACTTGGGAGGTTGGGAAAGCTCTTCCCCACCTCCCAAGGCAACATTTTGTACAATTGTGCTTATGACCGAACAATTCTGTCATGAGCACAGAAGGGGTTAAACATACATACATCAACCTATGAAAAGGTTCCAGGGAGAACAAAAAGAACCAACACAGAAACACTAAGAAGAAGCAATACTGGCATTACCATGAGAACCACTCATCTTTGTCATAGTCCTTACCATATGATGTCCCCTCTGCCGGAGACAGATACCTTTTCAAGTACAAATAGATACATAGACATAAAAAAAATAATCCTTATTTCCCACCTATTAGCTAGGCTCTGCCAACCTTCTATAACCTCCTAATTCCTTCTCTCAGAAAATCTGCAAGTACCAAGCAAATAATCGGGGTCCCCGGGTACCAAGTAGAAGAAGAAGTGAGGCCGGTGGGATCACAGGCGGCTCCATCCGCTAAGGCAGAGAGGCATCACCCCATTCCTTAAAGGAGTGCAAATGAAAAATACCATGATAATAATAAAAAAGAAATTAATAACGGAATGCCTACAATAATTGTATTTTTAGCATTGCAGTTGCAGCCAGGTTATGACGAGGCGGGGTTGGGCTGGGGCCCCATGACCCAGAAAGAGAAGGAGGAGGAGTGGTAGCTGCTGTACCTTAAATGCGCATGATGGTTTGGCCAAGCCGACTTGACGTCAACTATGAGGTGCCTGGGTGGAGAACATGCAAAGCCTCCCAGTCCCTCTTTGAGCACCGAACTACGTCGCTCAGACCAACCACAATGCTGCTCATTGCGTTGTGATTGTGTAGGGAGTCTGGGAGCCTGTGTGCTTCCTGGTTCCCGCTGGAGGAGAGGCAGTGGGTGGCAGCTGGGGATGGTGACCACCAGATATGGTTTTTTTCCTAACCCCGCTCTCCCCCACCGTTTCCTACTAGCCACCACTGAGTGGGATGATGACTATGATGAGCATGACAATGACTCCGAAACATGAAGTTTACCAGTATGCAATACAAACATTACCGCTTCACCCGTCTTACTCGTGGTATACCATTGTTTTGATTAATCTCCAACAAGGGAAATCAGGCTGACAAATCTATGTTGGAGAAATGCCAAAATGACGAAATACCTTTTCCACATGGAAAAGGTATACAACGAGAAAAGTACGAAGGTAAAAGGGCCGGGTGTATAGTAGGGGGACGTAGTTAGTGTTAAATGTTTGAAAAAGTAATGCAAGAGGGTAGAACACATATGGTTATTAAAGAAAGGGGAGGAAAAAGAATAGAAGGGAATATAAAGGAGGAGGGGAAACAGGGAAGAATGTGTAGGATAGGGGAAATTGTAAATGGGTTATGGGTAGTAGTAAAAGTAAAAACAAAGGACTAAAAGGGCAAGGGCACAAGACTCATGGGTATTAAACAAAAGTAAGGGAAAGTAAGAAGGGTAAAAGTTGCAGGGGGTGAGGGTATAGGATGTATAAACATAGAAGAAATAGGATGAAGTAGTAAAAGTAAAATACAAAAAAAATGCTGGATGGTAGAAGATGTATGAGTATTCAAGAAAGGGAGGAAAAGAATAAAAGGAAGTAAAAGGGGCGAAATAACAGGAGGTTGTATACTATGAAGAAAACGTAATTGGCTAGTGAGAAGCAGTAAAAGTAAAAAAAACAATAAGCATTGTCAAATCCAATAGGTCTCGCCTTTGGGATCTTATAGGTGTTTAGCCAGATGTATTGGCTTTGCTAATGTATTGTAGCTATGGTGTAGAGTAATGTGGCTTGTGTGCAGCATGTTGCAAAGTTATCATACAAAAAGTGTTATAAGCATTTTCGTTACCTTATCTATAATTAAGATGAGATTATGTATAACTGAACGAACTTATTAAAAAGAGAATTAATATAAAAAAAGTTTAGTGTTTTTTTGGGAATGTTGGCAACTTTTATCTGACGTCAATGCAAACGGTCTCACATTTGCGAGAGTGGGTGTATGTGGTGTCTAGTGGAATTATGTGGCACGTTGTGCAGTGGAATTATGTGGATAGAAATGAGGTGTTATTTAGTGTATTGGAATTGTGGGGAGTGGGATTGCGTGTTATGGAGGGTAATTATGTGGTACTGTATTATGTGTTGTGAGTGTTATGTAGTGCAGTTTAATTATGTGGAGTGCTGTTTTGTGATGTGAAATTACAGTGTGTGGATTGTATGTATGTGGTGTGTTCAGAGCATGAGTTCACAAGTGTTCGTTAGCACATTTAATATCGTGTATATAAACAAGACTCAAACAATTTCAAGAAAACAGAGCCTGAGTACCTGTATTCCACAGGATGGCATTAGCCACCGGGCTCATCTTTGTTGCTCCTCGTAGGAGGGAGCTATATAAACATTTTTGGTTGATTCTCTGGTCAAAAAGCTGCAAAGATCATCTGATTTTTTTTGTGCATCATATTTTATAATGTGTAGTTTTACTTGCCTGTTATGTAAGTTCATTTTTTGATAAAGTACTTACTGGACATTGGCTGTATTTAGTGGTCTATGCTGCCATCTGAATTTCCCCCATTTCCTGGGGCAAGCCCCGAGTGAGTCAATTACTACAGGAGAGTGCCTTGCCATTTCAGAGGAAGTGCAACAGTAAAGTGTCCCTGGCACAGCAGCCACCTTGTCCTGTAGAACAGGTCCCAAGAAAAGGCTTCCCGTAAAGACGCTGTGGTGTGCTGATGTGAGGGAGTTTGCTACATGAGTGAATGTATTCTCTTGGAAGTGCATGGTTGTTACTACAATATACAGATCAAGGGGGGAGTGGACCACTTGTCCTGTGTCACCAGGGTCTCAAATAGCGTGGCAGACAACCGTTATAAAAAACCCTCATATACGGACACAGGCATTAGGCGGTATATGTTGATTCTCCACCTTTGTGTACCGTAACAGCATGATCCTTGGGTCTTTTCTTTGTAAGTTATGCTGTCCTCCACATGGAGGCAGACCCACTGGTTTGACAGTAGTGGTCAGAGATAAAAAGGGTTGTGCTGGTGCTCAGAAAAATGTGAGTTAAAATTCCTAAATTCAAGTCTCTTGTATTTTATTCTTGAGGCATGTGAAGTTGGAAATTAAAAGTACAGAGTTGTGCGTATGTAGACCTAGTTACTGGTCTAACGCACTGGTGATCGTGGTCATCATGGTCAACATGTTTCTGCCTCTTGGAACCTCTAGAGGCTTTCGATAGGACTGCTAAATTAAGAGCCAATTGTAGTTCTTAAATGTGAAGTTGGTGGTCTGAATTTACTCACCACAGTTAGAAATGTGGGTCAGATCTATGTTGTCTGTACGGTTACCCATTCTTTACGGATTGTACTTCTTCTCGGCTTACCGGCGTCCTGTTGGAACAACTTGTTCTGACTCTATTGATGGTTGCCGAAGATGTTACTACAATAGCCACATCTTCAAATAACATTGTGTTATGTTATGCAGATTTGTAGAGTGCACTATCAGCCGGAAGATTATCGTTACGCTCGCCACTATTCAGTACTCGAGCACCGCTACATATACTACTAATGCATTTTGCCACTACATCAAAGGTAATACATTCACAATCAAAACATTATCATTTTTTAAAGGTCTTTCTAGTCACACAAATGTGTTTTTACGTAATATGTCGAAAGTGAAAAATGCAATAACAAGCTGGATATTTAAACACAATGGCATAAAGCAGAGTAGATTGTCGTAGAGTGGAGTAGTGTAGGAGAGTGGCGTGGCATACAGTGAAGTGAAAAAGAGTGGAGCGGTGTGTCATAACATAGAATGGATTAAAGTGGCGTACAGTGGCATAGAGGAATTTGAACAGTGCGTTGTATGGTGGAGTAGTGTTGTAGAGTGGCATAGAGTGGAGTAGACTTTTATAGAGTGGAGTATCATAGAGTGTAGCATTGTACATTGGAGTGTCAGAGTGGAGTGGTGTGGCCTAGAGTGAAGTGGTGTAAAGTATAGTAGTGCAGAGTAGACTGGCGTAGAGTGCAGTGATGTACAGTAGGTTGTTTCAGAGTATAGTGAAGTGGTGTGAGGTGGAGTGCAGTGGCACAGAGTAGAGTGGTGTAGAGTGCAGTGGTGCAGAATAGATCAGAATGTTGGGGAGTGGCGTAGAGTGTAGTGGCAAAGAGTGCAGTGGCATAGAGTGCAGTAGAGAAGAGTAGATTTAAGTGGTGTAGAATAGCGTTCAGTGGCGTAGTATGCAGTGGCGAAGAGTGTGTATTGCAGACTGTCAGTGTCAGTGTGCAGTGGTGTATAGAGGAGTGGCGCTAAGTAGAGAGGTGCAAGATCAAGGGCACACAGAGCACTGGCATAGAGTTTAGTGTTGCAGAGTAGAGTTTAGTGTCCTAAAGTGCAGTGGTGTAGGGTAGTTGGCATAGAGTACAGTGGCATAAAGAGCATCAGGTTTGAGGTAAAGTGGTGTTGAGTGCATTGATGTAGAGTGGAGTGGCGCACAGTGGTGTAGAGTGGCATAGAGTGCAGCGGTGTTGAGTAGATGTTTTCAGAGTAGAGTGAAATGGCATAGAGTGGAGTGGTGCAGGGTAGAGTGGAGAAGTGCAGGGTAGAGTGTAGGGGCATAGTGTAGTGGTGTAGAGCACAGTGGCGCAGAATAGAGTGCAGTGGTGCAGAGTGGAGAAGATTAGAATAGAGTGCAGTTGCGTAGAGAATGTTTTTTTCAGAGTAGAGTGAAGGGGCATAGAGTGGAGTGGTGCAAGGTAGAGTGTACTGGCATGAAGTCCATTGGCGTAGAATGTATTGGCATAGAATGCAGTGTTGCCGAGTAGAATGGAGTGGCCTAAACTAAAGTGGTGTAGAGTGCAGTGACGAGAGGTTCCGAGGTGCATAGTACAATGGGGTAGAGTGCACTGGCAGAGACTAGAGTAGCGAGGAGCTGTGTAGAGAGTAGATAATGATAAATATGGCCCCAAAGTGTGTAAGTACCCAAGAGTGCACACTGCAAAAAAGTGCTGCATTGTCATATCAAGTTCACATTGTGTGCTATACAAATGCTGATTAACAATATAAACATTTTATGATGCATACCAACCCTTCCACTTGAACATGATGCTTATTTCCATATGATAGAACACACTCACACGTTTGCACTCACCCCGTTACACACAAGACATCCTCCCAGCAACTAACTTTGAGTTCTTTGTACAATGATGACGAATTATTCTATTGTATTATATATTCCAGTCATCTACTGGTGATTTCCTGAGGCAGTACACACAGTCTTTACTCCTAATTTTACGTAAAGCCCAGTTGAAAACCTTTTGGGGATAAATGCTGAGAAATGCAATAATCTCTTACACTGTCAAAATAACAAGAAAATAGAATCCCTAAAAGTATGTTCGATAACCTGACAGGCTACTCCCTTAACCCCAGGAAAAAGGAAAAAGACCAGAATAAATAAATATTTTTCAAATGGGTGTCAATGTACATTTTGAGCAAGGAGTTATGACACTTAGGACTACTTAAACAAACCACATACTAAGTTGAAAACTGACTTGACAGGACTCGTCAGCTCAGCGGACACTCAGACACCTGAACACTAGCCTTATTTGCCAAAGGAGGGGAAATACATGTTCAGAACATCTGTAACTTCAATCAACAATAAAATTCGGAGAAGACAGTTAAATTATTGAAATTCACTACTGCTGTAGTCGTTTGTTGGTTGCCATGTGTAAAATGAAACATCACGCACACACTAGATTTTGAAATTAAGTAAAAAACATAACCAATGAGAAAAGTCTAAAACCTCCAACAAACACCCCTGGTTTAAGAGAACATGATCTACATCTCCACTAACTGCTTTTTAAAAGTGCATGAACACTTCTATATCAGATATATCTGATAAGTTTGTTTCTGCTGAAGAAACTCGAATGAATCCGTTTATAATAAACAAATGCAGTACAAAAGCAGTTTCTCAGATTGTTTAATATTTTGCATTGACTTTTACAATACTTCAACCGTAGGAACATGAGATAAATGGTAGAGGAGGTCATGAAAATCAGTTTGGGCAGGGAAAGGGTGTGGCCAGACACAACATCACATCCCAGAAAGGTTTGCTCCTTAGCTTCATGGTACATGCAGTCCATAAATTTGATCCTTATAGTGTTGACTGTAGTCCCTTTTAAGATATATTAGAAACAAAAGATTTCACAAGCACAGTGCAAGCCCTGTGCAGGCAAAACCTAAAAAAGGGGAAAGCAGTACTGCAGCAAGCAAGCGCTGCAGATAGCATGTTGTCTGGTGGTGCAGTGAAGTGGGTATGAACAGTCGTTGGCCGTCGCAGTTGTAAGTCTGAGTCTGGTTCCAGGACCATAATATTACGTACCACCCTGTCATTTGTGTATTCTATCGCAGCCAATACATCACATCGTCTTCAGCGCATGCCCAGCGGCGGAGATCAAGTTTCCATCCAGGTAGGTACCAATGAAGTATGGGGAATCCACCCTGCAGTTCATTGCAACGGCTCATTTTGCCGTGGAACTGGCTTCCAGCCTTAGCCATCTCGGTGCAGCGTAGCAAGCATGTTTTTGGGGTGCTATTGTTAATTTGGTATTTGCCCGTTATGTATGTAAGGTAATCACAGACTTCTATCCAAAATGCACACAGTGTACAGCACTGCCATGTCATGTGGCAATAGTCTGTGTGGTTGGAATCGCACCTGTCCCTGTATGTCATTTATGTGATGCAGTGCTGTTGGAAAACGAGGCAGTATCTGAGAGTCCTGCACAAATAACATGACTACATTTGTCCTTCATTGGAAACCAAACCAATTGTAGCACCTGACTCTCAGAGGGTAGCGTTGCAGAGCAGTCTGAGGCTTACTCAAGGGAGGTGGTGTGGGCTAGTAATCGCCATTTGCAGAGGCACAGAAATAACACTCAATAATTGATTGTCCAGTCTGTACTTTGCTTTATAAAAGTAAGAGTACACGTATTAAACACACACACTACTCAATACTATGCAACAATTTACAAATATACATAAGCTGTTGGAATTACTTTGTGACATTGCATAACATCTCCACCCCTCCCGCATGGGTGGGTGGAGTGTAGTACCACCACTTCCATGTATGCACATCATCTTGCCCCCAATGCAGTTAGTTGATCATAACCTTGAGTGAGGGCCTTGCGCACTGGAACCATCCCAGTGGCGACTACACCCTAGTTGATGGCTCTCAATCACACATTGACCCTGACAACGGACCTCAACATAGTGTCCCTCAATGTCAAAGGTCTTAACCACTCTATCAAGCACCGGAAGGTAATAGATTACCTACCTAAAACTAAAGGCAATATAATCCTACTACAAGAGACCAAACTATCCATGGAGGATGCCAAACTAGTGAGAGGTAACTGGATCTCACAGATGGCCTGTTCACCAGCCGACAAAAAGAAGTGAAGGGTTCTGACATTGATATCCAAAAGATCAAACATAACAATAGACTCACAGTCCCACGATAGCGAGGGTAGACTGCTAGTAACACATTTGAGAAGGGGGGGAGGAGCTAATCCACATAGCAAACATATACGGCCCCAACGCGGATGACCCATCCTGGTCGGAAGTGTCTCGCACGATAGATAGCTTCCTCAAAACGACCTCAGGGTGATGGCAGGAGATTTCAACATCCCATTGGACCACATAACGTATAGACAATCCTCATGTCAGAATCACCCCACGAACTCGCACTACAAAATAACTGTTCCAAATTTAACCTTAAGGACACATGGCGCCTCCAGCACCCTGACACTAGGGACTACACATGCGTCTCTAACCCACACAATTCCTACACCAGGATAGATTACATACTAATCTCAGGTCTCACACACACCTAATCGAACACTCAGATATAGCTCCAAGACTAGTATCATTACAATTGGGGTGGGGTCGCACACCGCTCACACACCAGCGGGATCGCCCCTAAGGACTGTGGTAATTGTAGTTCGTACCCCGAAACACGTGTACAGGGATGGCGAAGAGAGCGAAGATAGCAGAGAATCGAAAGAAGATGCATCGCAGAACACAAACTACATTTACTACAGTCCTTAGGGGCGATCCTGCTGGTGTGTGAGCAGTGTGCGACCCCACCCCAATTGTAATGTTAAATGCTCCCTCGAGCAGCGGGCTGACGAACCTGGGACCACGCACCTGCGCGCCTGAAGTGATATTAAATCTGGTAATATTTGGCAGCCACCGGCAACCCCAGAAGATGGCCTAATCCCTGCTGATGAGGGGTAAATACCCCGAAACACGTGTACAGGGATGGCTAAGAGAGCGAAGATAGCAGAGAATCGAAAGAAGATGCATCGCAGAACACAAACTACATTTACTACAGTCCTTAGGGGCGATCCTGCTGGTGTGTGAGCAGTGTGCGACCCCACCCCAATTGTAATGTTAAATGCTCCCTCGAGCAGCGGGCTGACGAACCTGGGACCACGCACCTGCGCGCCTGAAGTGATATTAAATCTGGTAATATTTGGCAGCCACCGGCAACCCCAGAAGATGGCCTAATCCCTGCTGATGAGGGGTAAATACCCCGAAACACGTGTACAGGGATGGCTAAGAGAGCGAAGATAGCAGAGAATCGAAAGAAGATGCATCGCAGAACACAAACTACATTTACCACAGTCCTTAGGGGCGATCCCGCTGGTGTGTGAGTAGTGTGCGAACCCACCCCAATTGTAATGTTAAATGCTCCCTCGAGCAGCGGGCTGACGAGCCTGGAACCCCGCACCTGCGCGCCTGGAGTGGTACTAAACCTGGTAATATTTGGCAGCCACCGGCAACCCCAGAAGATGGCCTAATCCCTGCTGATGAGGGGTAAATACCCCGAAACATGTGTACAGGGATGGCGAAGATAGCGAAGATAGCAGAGAATCGAAAGAAGATGCATCGCAGAACACAAACTACATTTACCACAGTCCTTAGGGGCGATCCCGCTGGTTTTATTTGAGCAGTGTGCGACCCCACTCCAAATGTAATGTTAAATGCTCCCTCGAGCAGCGGGCTGACGAGCATGGGACCCCGCACCTGTGCGCCTGGAGTGGTACTAAACCTGGTACTATTTGGCAGCCACCGGCAACCCCAGAAGATGGCCTAATCACTGCTGATGAGGGGTAAATACCCCGAAACACGTGTACAGGGATGGCGAAGAGAGCGAAGATAGCAGAGAATTGAAAGAAGATGCATCGCAGAACACGAACTACATTTACCACAGTCCTTAGGGGCGATCCCGCTGGTGTGTGAGCAGTGTGCGACCCCACCCCAATTGTAATGTTAAATGCTACCTCGAGCAGCGGGCTGACGAGCCTGGGACCCCGCACCTGCGCGCCTGGAGTGGTACTAAACCTGGTAATATTTGGCAGCCACCGGCAACCCCAGAAGATGGCCTAATCCCTGCTGATGAGGGGTAAATACCACGAAACACGTGTACAGGGATGGCGAAGAGAGCGAAGATAGCAGAGAATTGAAAGAAGATGCATCGCAGAACACGAACTACATTTACCACAGTCCTTAGGGGAGATCCCGCTGGTGTGTGAGCAGTGTGCGACTCCACCCCAATTGTAAGACTAGTATCAGACCACTTATGTATCAGCCTAAAACTGAGCGAGTGTCATAACGAAGCCGCACACCGGAGGTGGCGGTTTAACAGCGAGGTACTATCAGACCCTGCGAACAAAAAAAAGATTGAGGAGGCCATAACTGACTACCTCAAACACAATGACTCCCCTTGGACTAGCACCAGCGCACTCTGGGATGCCCTGAAGGCGACCGTCAGAGGCACAATAATTGAAATTAAGTCAAAAATAAACAAGAGTACAAACATGAGACTAGCTCAGCTCGAGCAGGAGATCAAGAGTTTAGAATCGGCCCATGCAAAAGCCATACAAGACAACAAGCTCCTAACAAAACTGACACAAAACAAATACGAATATAACTAAATCCTGAGTGAGAGATCAGGACTGTGGTCCAATAAATACAAAGCCCTTAACCTATGCGAAGCCAAAAAAGCAGGGAAACTTCTTGCTCCTACCTAAAATACAAACGCAACCAGTTTGCTGTCTCATCCATCACAGATTCAAACAACAAAACCCACAAAAGACACAAAGAAATCCTCAAGACATTCCAAGAGTTCTATCAAGAACTTTACAAAAACGATCAGAGCCTTAACTTAGTGGACTGCACAAAATACCTCAAAAGAATCGGGCTACCGAAGTTAAGCACCAAAGATACAATTAGGCACGGTCAAGAAAACCCAAGGAGGGGTAAGCCTAGCAGACTTCAGATTATTCCAGTTAACTTTTCTAGCAAAACAAGGCTCATACTGGATATCACCGCCATCCGATTACATACCAGTATGGCTACAGGTAGAGAGGGCCATACTGAACAATCTGAGCCCACTAGCCCTACTAACGGCAAATAGATACCCCCTCACCTCCAAGCCTATCTTTAAAAACACAAAAATCGCGCTACTAAAGCTGGAGAATAGCGTCAAAGGCTCTAAAATGGAATCACTTTGGGCCAATAGTAGGATTCTGTATAAAGGGAAAAGCCTGGCCTTCGAGACATGGATTGAGAAAGGTATCTACTACCCTTAACAATTAGAAAATGAAACATACCCCATTACATTCACAGACCTCAAAGCCAAGACATAACCTAACTGACATTGAATTCTATAACTTTTTGAAAATCAGAACGGCCCTGTCTAAAACTAAACTATCCGCCCCACAACCTTCAATCTTCCGGCTGGTGTCAAACATTAATAAATTAGGGCACCAAATCTCGCAGCTCTACAAACTCCTCCACCCAAAATCCTCAAAACTCAATGATAAGACAGTTGACTACTGGGATAAAGAAACTAAAAATTCACTTAATGAACAAGAATGGGCCACACTATGGGCCTCGGCCTCACACAATAAGATCTCCCCAGTGCTCGCCCAAACAAAATATTGGCTGCTTCACAAGGCTTTTTGGACCCCTGCACGCTTATTCTCATTAGGCCTCAGGGAGGACGCAATATGCTGGAACTGTAACAAGGGAAAGGGGGACCTAGCACATCATATCTTTCATTGCCCAATACTCAAACCATTCTGGGAAAAAATCTTTGGTTTTATAAATGGCTTGTTTAAATGTACGCTAACAACAGAATTTTTCACCCTCACCATGCCATTTATGAGCACAGAATAGAGAACAGAACATGATAAGGACCTACTAGACCTGCTACTGACAGCAGCAGTGAAAATGGTCCACAGCAACTGGAAAGACACAAGTAAGACAACTTTCAAAGACTAGATCAACTGGATCACACGGATTACAGGAGCGGACAACATTGCACTACAGAACTCACCCTGGAAACCGACTTCTAGAAGGATGTGGAAATATCTTGATACTTACCTAGACTCTTATGAGCCTCCATGAAAATGCTATGCTGGCGAATCACACTCTGGGACCCCCTTTGATCGTACCACCAAGACAATTGAATCTAACTGGTCCCAAATGGTCTCAACAAATATAGCCATGTCGGGCCTGCATGTGTGCTCCAACATCTCCACAGAATGTCAGATGTAACTAATAACGAATGCATCTCTCTCATGGCCAGACCCCTTGCTTTCCTGCCCTTTTCTGTTTGTCTTTCTTTTCTCTTTCACTAAATAATGTCACGTGGGGATAGCTAAACAAACACCAATGTATAAACCGCAATTGATTCAATCTACGTTAACCCTGTAACAGTTTTTGCAAATGTTTTCTTGTATAAAAAAAAAATTTAAAAAAAATTGGTAAACCTGACTTGGTGACACACAACCCTGACTGAGCCTTTTCCACTGACCATGGAGTATGCACCTCTACATCTTAAGGGCTAGCAGTCTGGGTTCTTCACCTAAGCGCAGCAGCAAGAATACATGATTAAGCATCACTTTACTCTGATGAGTACTGTCAAGTACTCATCACATTTGGGGATCATTAAAATGCATTGCAATTACAGCCCCTAAAGGCATCACAAATAAAATCACAGGATTACGCATATACAGCCAGACACCCTCGCAGGAATGTCTGACAACATAACCCCATTTTTCTTATGACATCACCTCACATAGGTACTTCACATTACACATGAGACCTTCAGTCCCTCTAAAAGACATAACGTTAGTAAATACATTTCTGGTGCAATTACACCTCTTCTCCTCCAGGGGATGCCCTTCACTCCTTGATGCACTTCTCCATACACCCCCAGCTGTAGGCCAAAAGTTCCAGCCCAGGAGGTGTTGATATGCTGGCTGAGCCCTTGAGGGGTTATTCTTTTCAAGTCCCCATGAGACTTAGAGAGGGACTTCTCTTCATGCTGGGGGGAGACTGCGCTTCTCCAGCAGCTCCTCCGGCACTTTTGCATCTGTGTGGTGGTGACCCCGTTCTCCTGGCCACCAAACGCAGAGAAAAAACGCTGTTTGCCCTTGCAAGCCAGTCCTGGCCTGCAAGGCATTATGGGACTTCTTGCATGCTTGAACAGTGGCTCTCCCGCGATGTGGGCCTCCAGCCGCTAGGGACTTCCGTTGGAGGGTCTGGTCCCACCTGGACCCCCAGGTACGTGCTACGGCTCGGGGAGGCCACCCCTGACTGCTCAATAAAATTTTCGGGGGCCCAGTCCCATCTGGCCCCCTGGCACCTCTTCTCGCTGTGCCGGTCCCATCCGGGCCCCACATGGCCATCCTGATGGAGATCCACCTGGGGAGCCCACCCCCGGTGGTTCCCGCCGGCTCCCTGTGCGGCCAGCACCCTCGTGCGCTGCCGCGGGAGCTGGCTCAGCATTTCTGGTGTGCCCGCTCCGTCGTGCAGACCATCGCCAGGTCCTCTGGACACCCGCCTTTCGGCACTTGGGGCCTGGGTATGGGATCCCCGGCCCCCAAACATCTTCGGGGGGCGCGACTGCGCTCCCCCATCCATCGTTGGCGGGGGCCAGGGTGGGCTCCTGGTGCCCCGCTTGGGGGCATTTTCACGAGGAGCACGACGGCGCTCCCTGACTTTGCTTCAAGCCCCTTGAGACTCCTCTGTGGGGGGAGGGGGTGACGGCGCTTCCCGCTCCCTGCCCCCAGCTCCTCGCCTTCTTCGGGCCTGGGGATGGGGTCCCGGGCCCCTTCAGATCACATTTTTCGCTGGGGTGCGACGGCACTCTCCCTCTTCCTCTTCCTGGGGAGCGCGACGGAGCTTCTCGGTTTTGCTTTGGGCCCGGGAATGGGATACCGGGCCCCTGGGGACCTCTTCGCGGGGGTCGCAATAGCTCCACCTGCCCTCCGCTATTGCTGGGGGCCAGGGTGGGCCCCTGGCCACCCATCTTGGGGGTCACTTCACGGGAAGCACAACGGTGCTTCCCAACTGTACTTCGTGTTGGGGTCAGGCCTCGGGACCTGACCCACCCAGGGGGGCATCTTCTAGACCAGCGGAGGAGCTCCACATGCTTCGTCGTCGGTCAGCCATAGGTCAAAGGTCACCTGCCTTCTGGGGGCCCGATCTCAGCCCCCAAGGGACCGATCCTGTCAATTCTGGCCTCTTCTTGCTCCTGGTGGCGTTCCCATCCACTGGGAGCACTCTCCTTCACCCTCTGGGTCTCTGAGAGGAGGGATTCCACAGGGAGCTATCTTCACTGGCTCCCTGCGCCAGCCTTTCGCCTGCTCTCCTCCTGGGCCTCTCTTCTCCCTGAGCAGAGGCCCCTGCTTCTGCGCACTAGTCCTGGACTATTCTCCTGGTGCTGTTCAGGATCCTGGGGGCAGTCAGGGGGTTCCTCCTTCCAACTGCCCATTGCGCCAGGCTCGAGCACCTTCTGCCTCAGGAGACCACACCCCAGAGAGAGCTTCTCTTCCTGTGCTTTTAAGAAGTTGGGGAGAGGGCTGGCAAGAAGTCTCTGTTTGCCATTCTGCCCCTGCTCCCTCCTTCCTGTCCAGGCCTCTGGGTTGGTTCAAGATGGCGACGTCCAGGGTCTCCTGCCACATGGTCTGTGGAAGCCCCTTCCCCCCTCGCAGCCTTCCCTCCCTGGTGCAGCCTGGTGCCTGGCACCCTCTGATAGCTGCTGATGGATGAGCCTGTAGCCCCACCCATCTTCTCTCCTGGAGAGGAGGTCTTCACTCTGGAAAGAAGGGTCATCAATCCAGGCTACTGAGGTCAGCCCCCAGCCAAGGCCTGGTTATGGCTGACTCAGAGAAATATGACAGTTCTGGATGACCCAAAAGCAGTACAAATTTGAATTTGGACTCTGCAGAGTACTTCTTCGCACACCCGTTACAGTAGACTTTAGTGCGTGTCTGGAATTTCTAGGCCTTAGGAAAGTAAAACTAGAACATGTACTCCCTATCCCCCTAGGAGAATAATGAAATACACACTGTAAAGCACACTGACTTTCCCTGACATGTTTCTTCCCACTGTATAAAGCCTATTCCATGTCACCATCCAATTCTGCATAAGTCTTGCCACACCAGTCTATCTGCACCTGCTCCTTGGCTGCACACGCTAGGAATCACCCCTGCGCAGCCCCTACACATGTGCATACGCATGTACACATGTGTCTGCATGTAATCAGCCCGGTGTCCCTTACTCCAGCTAATGCGCAGTGGCCTGGTCAAGCCAGGGGGACACCAGTAAAATCCCCATGTAGTCTCTTTCATGGTGAGTTTACTCTGGGTCAGTCCCAGTTTATGAGGCTCCCCCACAGTAAAAGCTCAACAATTAGGTGCTCAAGAAGTGAAAAATCTGGGCAGCCCATAGTGTCAGAACCACCTTCTAACAAGTGCCAAGCATCCTGTGCAGCCAAGTTGGGGTCAAGTGTGTGTGACAGATATAATTAAACTGTAACAGTTTCAGGCACACGTTTTCCGAGACCTGAGTGGTGTGGCTCAGAATATGAGACCAATTCTAATCTGATGAGTCGATTTGTAGATCCAGACTCCATTGGTGCTAGAGTCCAGGCAGCGCCGGCCACACATCCTGCCCCTGTGCCCTATATACTTTGTAATCCTGTGCCTCATGGAACTCCCTGTCAGCAGCAGGGTCGGGTTGGGATCACAATTAGGCCCTAGCACTCCCAAAAAAGTGTACCACATTTCCAAATGGTTAGTATTTGCTTATAGTTTTATACAGTATGAACTCGGTTGGAAAGCATTGGATCAAATACCATGAGCACCAGCTACATTGCACAAAATCAAAATGATTTTTAGTTTAGGTACATTAAGTGATTTGACCAGAATTACTGGATATTGCGCTGACGCCGGAATTCAAACATACTTCCCCAGTTCCAATCTCAGAAGCTCGGAGACCATAACGCTACATCCTATGTTTTCTTTCCTCTGGGAACGGTGACCTCACAGCGAGGCATATGCAAATACTCCCCCACTCCTTCATCAAGGCCTAAAAAACACTGGGACTGAGGTGACAGCACCTGGCCCCCAATGAGGCCACTTCTCTTACTAACCCCCTACCCATCCCATTACACTTAGGGTATAACTTAGCAGGGGACTGAGGTCCAGAAAAGCACACGTCTGATGCTGATATTCCATGGCAGCTTAGGTGAGAATGGCTCTCTATGCGAGGCACCTGCATACTACCACCATCACCACACCCACCATGGCCTGAAAGTAATGACCCAGTGGGGGAATGACACTGCTTCTGGACCAGGTCGGCCACACGAGGCAGGGGGCGGAGGTGAGAATGCCCTAAGGACCAGAACAATACCTGCCCCCCAGCCTCAGTTTGAGAGTATGCCAGGGGAGTGCCCATGATAATGGCCACACTTCACAGTGGCCTCGCAGGGACTGGAGAAGATAGTACGTATCTGTGGGCCGGTTTACAGAGGCCCTAAAAAACGAGCCCACAGATGCCCCAGAGATATTGGTCCCAGGGACATGATAAAATCACATCTCTACTTGATTTGTGAGCCATCGTCCCGACCTTTGCGAAGTCGGGTAGGCACCAGCGAGGAAGAACCGATGAGTACGCTGCCGTGCTGTGCCTACGGTAAAAGTAACAAGACCAACAGTGTCATGCTACTCAGAGCAAGATCAGAAGCCATGCACCTCGAGGGGCTTTCCCCAAGGAGTCTTGAAATACCAATGAGTGGCTCACCCTAGGCCTGATGTACTTTGCCTTGGGCAATTCAAGTCATGAGCCCTTATAATTGCGCCGTAAGATAATGCAATTCATAGTTCAGCGCCCCCAGGCCCATTTGGTTGGAAGTTACTTATCTTTTATCACCTTTTGAGGGATATCCTTGTGTTTAGTGCCCAATCAGTCTAGATCTTACTTCTGTTATGATTTTGAATTGTGCCCAACTGCAGAAGTGTTTGTTTCCTTTATTTGTGCCATTGGCTATGCTGATGCTTTTATTCCTGTAGGGAGATGTGGGGGTGGTGTGGGGGGATTAATGTTTTGATGAGAAGAAATGGTGTGTCTGAGTTTGTTCCCTTGTAATAGGGGTCACAGTCTGAGCCTGAGCTATAGTTTGATGAGCCCAACTACTTAAGTTAGCAGTTACAAGATTTTTCCCCTTTATTTGAAGGATCATGAGAAACAAATTCTGAGCATTGGAAATCTCTTACTCTCCATATAACATTCTCCTGATATATAGAGATAAAGGAAAATACTAATTTGGTCTGCAAAGACTAGCAGGGCAATTTTCCGAGGGGAAATGGGCCTAGAAGACGATGGAAACAAGATTTTACAACCCACTGACCTGGAGCTGGAAACGAGGACAAACAAGGCCAGAACGGAGACACAGGAATGATTAGCATTGCCTCTCTTGAATATTTCAAGAAGGGAAATGCATAAAGGAGACCTAGGGGCTGAGGTAGTGTTAGGGCACCTATCCCTAAGCTTCTAGAGACTAGGGGGCTTATTTATGAGCCCTTGTGTAACTTTTGCACCGCCGGTGCGTCACTTTTTGTGACACATCAGCGGCATAAAAAGTGAGCCTTGTTGCACCATATTTACAAAGTGACGCATCTAGGTAGATGTGTCACTTTGTAAACCCCTGTGTCACATTATACCTGTGCTAGGTATAATGTATGCAGGGGTGGGGCGTTCCGACGCAAGAAAGGGTCTTAGAAGTGACGCAGTGAACTCTATAAGATTTCACTGCGCCACTTCCAGGACGCAAATGCGTCAATATCTTATGCCTGCCTCATGACAGGCATAAGACTGACGCAGGCCCATTTCACATGGGACTTGCCCATGTGTAATGACCCATTGCTGGAGTTGCGTCACTTTTGTGACACACTCCAGCAATGCGTAATTTTTGCACCTACAGATGCGTCATAAATACTGACGTATCTGTAACTCCTTGCGACATGATGCGTCATACTGTAAATATGACGCATCATTTGTGTCGCAAGGAGGGTGCAATGAAAAATGATGCATCGCTGTTTCTCGCAGCGATGCGTCAATTTTCCTAAATGAGGCCCTAGGTGTCTGTGCAGAGCTAAGGAGGAATGGAATTGCTTGGGGAGGCAATTATATCTAACCACAGAACACCAAAATGGAAAAGACTAATAACTGAAATACCTCCTGACTCAGATATAAGACTTTGAAGTAGCAGGTTTCAATGGAGTTTTGCATTGGTTTCGCCCTGTGAACAAAGGGAATGAGCCAACCGATCCAAGGTCGCCCTTTTCATGCCCCTTGCCAATTCACATAGACACTTGATTATCCGGTCTGATCATTACTGCTCTCCCTACTTTATGTTGACAGCATCACTGTAATGTTCTCAGCACTGCAGACATGTTCCCATTGGAGGTCTGGTGTGTCACGAAAGACACCATCTGCCTTTCAGTTCCATTCCTGTCATTGTCACCTCCCTGCCCCACTGACTACTATCTCTGGTTACTATAATGATAACTGAAGGAAGCAAGTGAACACCTTTCCGTAGATTTTCTGGGATCAATCACTACTGAAGGTTTTGAACTATGTCCTGTGACATGAAAATTTTATGGAAAGACTGGGGGCTCCTATTATGGTTTTCTTACCTTGCTTTAATCCAATAGCACCTGTCAATATAAAACAATAAACTACAAATCCCATGAGGCTAAGCAGCTGAGTAGCCAATGGGAAGACAAAATGCAGCATAAACACTGTCCAATAGCAACATAGGCACATACAAAAAACCTAACTTGACTGCGAATAGTCCTCTTTTCTTGCTGCTTGCAGTCAAGATAAGTATTATACTTCCTCATTACTTTTCAAGTGCGATTCATGTTTATCAGTTAAAGCTATTTGAGCATTGTTTACTCATTTATACGTTATTGTGTTGTTAATATTTGCTTTCCCAGTCTGCAAGTTGCTGCATTGCCACAAGCATCTCGAACGCAACTTCCCTCACGCTCTACGTGTCTCGGACCGCGTTTGATATTTTGTTGGTGTGACGCAGTTCAAGTCGCGTTTGGAGCTTTTTTCCTGTCAGCGCTCCCCTGGGGGTTAGATTTTTTTCTCTCACCTGCGGCCCTTGCGGTAGTCCCATACTGCTCTTGTGAGGTTGTCTGCGGCTTTCCCTGTCCGGCAGCTTCTGTCCAGATGTTTTTCTTCCCCGAGGCACAGCCTTGCATCAGACTGGTTTGTTTTCCTCTGCAACGCCCCTTTCTCCACATGGCAGAGTTTGCTACCTCTTAAACCCTCCCATTTGGTCCACCCATCGCAGGGAACTTGGTTTTCTCTGTAGTTTAACTTTTTACTTCTTGGCAACCATATTTGTTCTTGTCATGTAAAGAAATAATTCTTCTTTATTAGAGATGGTGGATGTGGAGCAAACCATTCTAAATGACGCCTTGAGTGAATTTATACAGTCATCAGTGGAACAGGCTGTGGCAGCCTCAAAGGGTAAGGTCACAAAAAAGATTTGGTCATTAACCTTATGTCAAAGACAATTTTGGCCCATTCTGTACTCAACAGAGAGAGAACGTGGTTCCCCCCAGGACTAGTTCCAAGGAGGGGTTTGATAATGCTAATAAAAAGGTCATTTTGACTGCATCTAAATGCAAAGCGACAACCAAGAATAATAAGTTGAGGTTGTCTTCTAATCTAATTTCCCATATTAATGACACAGATGATGACATGGATTCTGACCATAACAAAGATAATTTCGGAGACATTGGTCCCCTCTCGGATCCTCCTCTCAAAAAAGCCAAGCTTTCATTTCCTTCTAAAGGTCCCTTTGCTGCTGTTACAGTTTTGGACTCGGAGGGTTCCCCTATGTTTGACCCAAGTTTAATAAACCACCCTAACTCCACGGAATGGTTCCCAGCAGATCATGTGAGTGAATATATCACATCCAGGCTCCGTCGGCCTTTGGACAAGCAAACCAGAGCCAAGCTCAAATCAGAATGTCTAAAACCCTCCCTCCCCTCCAAAATTTCCCTCACACCTTTTATAGATCTATCTTTGCTCACCTTTTTTTCCAAGTTCCGAAAAGACCCACACAAAGCAGTTAACAAAGCATGGTCCGGGGGGGGCGGAGCTAGCCGCAGAACGAGATGGCCGCTGTTTGAGCGGGCTCCTCGCCTGAGCCCTACTATCCTGAATAAATATCCTTTCTGTCCCGCTGAGCCCGCATTGCCGCAAGCGACCCACTACTGGACCTGCAGAGCAGCGATAGGGGTGCCGAAAATGCCGACCAAAGACCCCGAAGCGCTGGTATCCTGGAGGTGCGACTGGAGGCCTAGTGGCGCTGACGCGGGCCTACAGCCTCGGCCTCTCGTGAAGAGGAGACCCAAGATGCGGGCTGTGCGTGATGGCCGCGCTGGGAAGGGAGCCCCGCCCACCCCACCAGAAAGCTGTGCGAGCCGACACTGACCCGTAGTGGCTGCCGGAGGACCCGTGGGCTGGAGTGCTCTGTCCTATCGACGGTCCAGGAGAGGTCTAGCGGTGGAATCGATGGTGGCAGTCTGCTGGATCGGGTGAGGTATGCCGGCCGACCGGAGGGCAGACTCATGTGAGGTAACTGACGGGAGCAGGGCATCCCCCTTGTCCTAGAGCTGCACTGCGCTTCTACTGGGGGACTTCGAAGCGGGCCGCATGGAGGCTGAGCGCGACGCCCTGGTCATATGAGCAGTAGGCCGAGGCCTACATAACCGCAGGTGGGCTGACAAGAAAGGTGCAAGCTGCGGGGGCCTGAGGCCTACAGAGAGAGTGGGTAGCTGGACACTGGCATTCGGACGCATTGGGGGCTAATTCTCCTGTTATACGTTAAGGAGGCATCGCTGCAGTGGATGAGATTGGCGCCACCGGAACACCACAATAGCAGACCATCCCTAGATTGGTTATAGGAGGTGGGTAAGAATTACACTGGCGCCAGTGGGAGACGCTCTGAGCATACAAAGGCGAGGTGAAAGAAGCAGACTCTACCAAAAATCAACAAGTGCGCGGTGGCGCCGCCATTACTCGCGTTAGTGCTCATAGCGAACTGGTGCCGCTACAGTACCCAACCCTGATACGAGACCCAGACTGCCACATCGGCTTCATTAAAATTCTCCCTCATTGATATCCTACGGCCCACATAGAAAAGATAATGGGGAAACCGGATCGCAATCAACCTAAGATAACTTTTGATCAGGCCAAAAAACAACCGGATGGCGGCGCGGAGACACAGGCTCCCCCCCAAAAACGCCGCCATTGGAAACAGGGGCAACTACAAATGATGCTGTGCAAACCATGTTCCGTACCATACAGACATCACTCACGAACATAGATGGGAAGATAGACACTCTAACATACCAAGTCGACAGGATGTCTGAACGCTTAGATAAGCACACGGAGCGCCTGGATATGGCAGAAAGACGGATCTCCAAGGCCGAAGACTCTCAGGTACAGCTAGAGTCGAAACAAGCAAGGTTGGGAAAACAGCTAGAGACGATTGCGGCCAAGGCGGAGGATTTGGAGGCACGGTCTAGGAGGAGTAATATCCGCCTGATAGGCGTTGCCGAGACCACAAACACGGGCCCAATGGAACAATATGTAGAGAAACTACTTATTTCTATGCTTGGACGGGACACTTTCTCGGAAGTGTTCATTGTGGAGAGAGCGCACAGGACATTGGCCCCATGCCCGCCCACGGGCTCCAGACCGCGGACCATAATAGCTAAATTACTAAACTATAGGGACCGTGACGCGGCGCTACGGAAAGCAAGAGAACTTGGCACGCTTACCCACGAAGGTATGACCCTTTCTTTATACCCAGACTTTACCTCAGTGGTGCAAGAGGCGCGGAAAAAGTTTATGGACGCAAAACTGAAACTAAGAGAGCCAAAAATACCCTATGCAATGTTATACCCCGCGAGGCTCAAGATCACTGTGTAAGGTAAAACAAAGATCTTCAATGACGCATCGGATGTGCAGAAATTCCTGAAGCAAAAAGAAAAATACAGTGTGAGCAGAAGATCACAGAGAAGCGAACAACGAGACCAACCTGCGATGTCTGATGTCGAATAGCTGGTGTTTGAATGAAAAGGGGACACAAAAGGGTAGAGCGCAGTAAAACTGCGCCGACTGTTTTTGCAAAAGTTAGCCGTGGTTACCTGCACCTCCTTAATACAGCTGTCGGTGCTCCCAGATAAGTGAACATTTGTTAGACATTTCACCTACTTTGCATGCTGATCACACACATGGGCGGACTGCTACTAGAAATGTAACGCAGGCCATTGTATTGTTTTGTATGTTTAATAGTCGTGAGAGGCTTGCTGGGTGCGGGTATAAGGAGAACCATGTCGCGATGGGCTCAGACTCATGCAGCGTTTGGTTGCAGGAAATGGGGTCAATAGGCAGCTATGGCCCCCTCTCGTGAATCGCATAATTTTTGCATTGTATATTTTTTTTTTGTTCTTTACTAAGTTGAATGGGGGATATATTGCAGTACTTCTTGGGAGATGTCTCCACTAAGGTTGGGGTGGTAGAGTGGGTGAGGGTGGTGGGGGGGTACAGAAAACTCTGACTGGCAGATTAACAGATGATACATTTGAGACTGACTTTTTTCTACAGTGCACACATGGGGGGCTGATACTAGACATGCCCACACGAGATGGGGGGATCCTTTAAAGATTGCAGTCCGCTGTAGCTCCTCACCTGGAATGTGCGTGGTCTACATAACCCGCAGAAAATACGCAGGATGATAGCATATTTAGATAGACACAAAATTGATGTTGCCTGCTTACAAGAGACGCACCTCACAGACGCCCGTGAACACAATATCGGTAAACGATGGGCCTCATACCGTTTGACATCCTCCTATTCGTCCTATGCCAGAGGGGTCTTGATATGGATGAAGCGTACTGTCCCTTTCACTCACCTTAAGTCGGTATGTGATGACCAAGGGCGGTTTGCGATACTTCAAGGCAATTTCGGGGAATCGGTCCTGACCATAGTAAATGTGTATGGCCCAAACACGGACGACCCCGTTTTCTATGATAAATTATGGTCTACACTAAGGGGAACGCAGCCTGGCTCTATAATCTGGGGGGTGACTTCAATATCTGCTTAGACCCAACGATAGACAGGTCTTCTGGCCAGGATAGATATGGCAAACGTTCGGCCACGATCTTGAGGGAAGGGATGTCTGAGTGGAATATGTTGGATGTATGGCGACAGAGGCACCCAGATACACTGGAGGGCACATGTTTTCCATCCACACACCTCACGTGGTCTAGGCTGGACTACTGGCTGGCGACACAGGACGTTTGCACTTGGACCACGGAGGTGACCCACATGCCGAGGACATTGTCGGACCATGCTCCGGTCATGCTTACGCTAGAAGTGCCGACACACACACCTCAACAGTTTACTTGGAAACTGAGACCCACGGCACTGCAGGACCAAGTGTTTCGGGAGGAACTGCGAAAGGCCATAGTGAGTTTTTTTTAGCATAATACTGGCTTCGTTCAAAGCACACGCACTCTATGGGAAGCCTTTAAGGTAACCATCCGGGGCTACTGTAATAGTACTCATGCGGGTATATTAAAGGATATTCAGAGGCAACTAGAGAAAATTGAAAACGACTTTGAGTCTTTAGAAAGTAGATTTGCGGCGGACCCATCTGACTCTATCCTGGCTGAGATAAGGCAACATATTGATAAATACGATGCCTTCGCTGCAGACGAAATGAAATATACCTCCCGTAGATATGTAGTGTGAAACTATGGGGAGGGTGGATGGCCAGGGAGAGCGCTATCTTTCAAAATTAAGCCCACACAGACAATGGCGCATGTTACCGAATTGAGGACGGCGAAGGATGAGCCTGTGTATGACACACCGTTCATATTGAATTGCTTTACTGAATTTTACACACAATTGTATACGACCTGTGACGTGCCCCAGATCAAGATATATGGCAATATTTAGATGATGTAGGACTAGCATGGCTCTCTGACACACATAGAAAATACTTCTGTCTCCCAATATCCAAAGACGAATTGATAGAGGCCTTCAACTCACTACCTAATAATAAAGCCCCTGGCTTAGATGGTCTTCCGGGGCAATTTTATAAGGAATATCGTGAAATACTAATACCCCACTTTGTGGAAATGCTTGAAGAAGCATATGAGGAGGGCACACTGCCGGACACCCTTACGGAAGCCTTATTAATAGCACTCCCGAAACCGGGTAAAGACCCCCAGAAATGTGAATCCTATAGGCCCATGTCCTTAATCAATATGGATGCAAAGATCCTAGCGAAAGTCATATTGAACAGAATACGCCCACTACTCTGTAATCTAGTATTGCCAGATCAGGCTGGCTTCATGCCAACGAAATCTACTGCTCAAAATCTGCGCGCAATCGTCTCACTCTATCACCAACTAGACCCGGAAGTGCCGGCAGCTGCGGCCCTGCTGGATACCACAAAGGCATTTGACTCCATGGAATGGAGGTTCATGTAGGTCACCTTGCGCAAAATGGGGTTCCTGGAACCCTTCCTGAAATGGATTTCCCTCTTATACACAACACCTAAAGCAAGAGTATGCATAAATGGTCTAACGTCGGATCCTATTTTAATTACTAGAGGAACAAGACAGGGGTGCCCTCTATCACCTATGCTTTTTGCTCTGATACTTGAACCATTAGCCTGCAAAATTAGGCCTACAGAAGATGATCATATTACCCAAGTTTCTGTATTTGTTTTGGAATGTGCCCACATGGTTGACAAACGCTTTCTTTAATAAACTGCGTTCTGTGCTCCAGAGATTGACATGGGCAGGTAAGCAAGCCAGAGTGAGTTGGAAAATCCTCACCCAGCCGTATCACCTGGGAGGATTTGAGGCACCAGACCTACAATTGTACTATATGTGCACACAAGCCCAACACGCACACTATTGGACGCAACCACATGCATTTATTCCACATGTTGCAGTGGAACATGACAGCATCTCCGAAAGCCACTATTGGTGCTGCTGGCTGAACCCATATGCTACACACCAAAAGACACGATACACACCGCGAACAACACCCGAGAGCGTGGTATGCACTGGCGCATAGAGCGAATAAAATACCGGTATACGCACGAGCCTTGCCAACAGCTAAGCACCCCAGGCTCTCAGTGACACAGGAACCCAAAATGCAGACTTTGCTGGAAGAGATGGGTTTCGGCACTATGGGTCAAGCGTTCCCACACGCCACATTTCTCTGATGGTCAGACCCCGCCTTCTGTGCACATCAAACCCCTATGAAACATTTTGCATACTTGCGCTTTCGTGCGGCCATGAAGACACTGTACGCTACGTTCCCAAACGAACCAGATCAGTTGGCGACCCTACAGGCGCTTCTGATAGCCCCGACATTCACTCACTTGGTAACAAGACTTTACACTACAGCACAACACGAACAGGCCACGGAGAATACGAAACCAAAATGAAGATGGGAGAGGTTGTTAGGTACACCACTAGATGAACAGGACTGGCAATTTAGCTGTAAACAGGTCACAATCCTTACCTCCAACTGCAATCTACAAATAATTCATTTTAAATTTCTACAACAGGTGTACTACACGCTTGCAAAACTATACAGATTGGGGCTTAGGGACAATTACTTCTGTTATCGATGCAATGCACCTGCCGCTGACTTTCTGCATGTGGCATGGTCTTGCCCAGATCTGCAGGCCTACTGGCGCGAGGTCACTGGAACATTGCACACCATGCTGGGGGAACATATCCTGAACACGCCACAGACATGCCTTTTGGGGGTCAAGAAACTCAAGCAAGCTAGACAAAGGTAGTTCCTGGCAGTGGCATTGCTTCTGGCGAAACGTAGAGTGGCGATAAGATGGGGTAATAAGAGACCGCCTAGGCTGAAGGACTGGATCACTGACATGACGTATTGTAAAACGACTCTAGAGGCCTATGCTGAAGAAATACCAATGGCGTCCAGGCCTAGGGACTTCTGGGAACCACTGACACTATACTTGCAGGGCACCTCCGATTAAACACAATACACGACGGTTATTCAGGTCCCGCACTGACGTGGAGGTTTATATGAAAACGCTATTTGTCTAAAGAGGCGACAGCTAGACATGTACAGATAGGTGAGGGGAGGAGAGGTGGAGCTGTATTATGCAATCACTGATAAATGCCCCGCTGTGTGTGTTCCGGAATGTTGAATTTTATGTACAATGCGATATCGCTCTACAGATGTAAACTGCTACATTGTACTATTTGTTATACGAAATTGCAAGATGTGTGTCTGCTGGTCAGAATAAAAACAATAAAAAAAAAAAAAACAAAGCATGGTCCACCTGTCAGGACAAACTGTTAGATTTTGAGGGCCCTCTGGATTGGATTTTGATTTGTCTGAGTTGGCCAGAATAGATCCAGAAGTCCTCTCCCTTCGGATTTAAAGAGCCTTTTGTTTGTTAGGCAAAGCCAATTCGGCTATACCTCATGAGCGGAGAAAATGTTTGTTGCTGAAACTGGATCCAAAACTGGTTAACCTTACAACCATGGACCCCGGCATCAAAGCAGAAGGCCTCCTTTTCGGTGATTTATTCATCAAGGAATTGAGTAAATATGTATCTACGTTTGCATCCCTGTACAAGGCCCAACAGTCTCTCAGAAAGGTTTACTCGCAACATAATTTTTGCCAGGGCCGGTAAAGGGAGAAGCCACTATACAGGGCATTCCTACCAGAGGCTCCTATAACGTCAGTCCCCAAGAATACAAGCCTAAATTTTATCCACAAAAAGATCGAGGTTTAGTGTGGCCGAGGCCAGAAAATCTCCAGATACAACTCTCAAACAAGTCTTCCTTCCTTCCTTTTGTAGGAGGCCGTCTTAATTTGTTCCTTCCAACAAGGCAGTACATAACTTCAGACCCATGAGTCTTAAAAACAGTGCAAGGTTACGCTATAGAACTTTACTCTGCTCCTTTTAAAACAATGTTTCCTCCTCCGCCAAAACTTCCTGTGGAAATGTCCTACCTCATTTCTCTGTATATTGTTGGAAGTACGCTGTGGCTCCCCTGATCTGTCCCTTCCTTAATTTCTGCAAGAAGCAAAATATGCATCTGTTGTATAAGAGCCACCCAATAATAGAGTCTAATGTTGGGTATTGTCAGTCCCCCCGCCTCTGCGGAAGAGACAGATATGTTACTGAGCACCTAACCTAACCATATTGCCAAATAAAATTAATAAATATGGCGTTATGGGTCTTCAATAATATTTCATCAATAACCACTAGTTGTGACTGAAAGAGATATAGAACCTTGGGCAGCATGTTAATTTTAAAAACATTAGCCCTGCCAATTATTGATAAGTGCAGTCCATTCATGCGTCTTTAATCAGTTGATATTTTCTCAATCAAATGGTCAGAATGAATGTTTGCTATGGTAGTTACTTTGGGGCTAATACACATTTCAAGGTACACATCTGAATCGACACGCTGAAGGTCTTGATAGATAAGTTTGTCTGTACAGATGACCTGTGTTTTACTTTTATTCAAAGAATAGCCTGAGATTTTACCAAAGTCTTCGGCCATAGCTTCGATTTCCCTGATTGCTCCTTTGGAGTCAGTCGTAACAATAGCAATGTCGTTGGTATATGCATAACCTTAGTCTCATACCCTTCACTGATTATAGGCCTTATCCCCTGGTTATTTATAATCTTCACGATCAGAGGGTTTATTTAAACTGCGAATAGGATGGGGGACATGGACACCCCTGCCTAGTCCCCCTCAATACCCTTATAACATCAGATTCCTCTCCCCGTAGATGAAGCTGTGCATATGGAGAGGAATACATAACTTTGATAGCAGTGATTATTTGGGGACCAAAACCCCTTAGTGCTAAAATCCCCCATTAGAAACTCCAATCCACCCGATCAAAGGCCTTCTCTGCATCGAGTAGGGTCCTAGTAATTTGTCCCTCTGTCCCTGCTGTAAGATCGAACAAGGTTATTGCCTACCTTATATGATCCGTGGTCCCTCTGCCAGGTATGAACCTATGTTGCCATGGTGACACTAAATGAGTTGTGACTCTATCCAGCCGAGATGCAAACATTTCAGAATAGATCTTGGCATCTGCATTTATTAATTAAATTGGCCTATACGAGGCTGGATTATTTGGACTTTTACCTTTCTTGGGGAATATTACAATACCAGTACCCTTTCATGATTCCAGGGGGGATACCGGTATATTGCACCCCACAGAAAAAGGTCTAATAGGATAGGGGTTAGCTGGGGTTAAAATACTAAATAAAATTCAATGGGCATTTTATCAGGTCCGGCAGCTTTCCCCGAGGACATATGTTGCATGGCCGCCATGACCTACTTCAATGTTATTTCTGCTTCTAGCTCAGCCCTAACAGATCCATCTAGAGCCGCCCGAGATCCCCTTTTAAGATTATAAGAGTAATATCCGAAGGTGACCCATCATCTCCTTTGTATAAAACCTGATAAAACTCCTGGAATATCCCAAGTATATCTCTGATCTCTGTATAGGTTCTTCCATCTTTCTGTATTGAGAATACCTTGCTACTGTCTTCCTTTTGCCGTATGCGTAAGGCAAGCATTCTACCAACTGACTCTCCAAATTTGAATATTTAATTCCTATGGGTTTAGTATTCCTCAGTCATTCTCCGGTTCAACCAGCTATTAATTTCTGCCTTCAAAGTGATCATTTTAAGCTGGGTTCGGGCCACCTCTTGCCCCGGTGATATCTGCAACACATGTTCTTGCTCAGCTTCTGCCAATTCACTCTGCAGCCTTTCTTTCTCAGCCCAGAGCTGTCTCCTCTCTAAAACTAACAATCTCCCCCCTCAGGCTGGCCTTGAAGGTGTCCTATTCTATGGCACGTGAGGCACTATATCTATAAGTGTTGTGAAACCCCTGTAACCACTTCCTAATATACTCGACAAAGGTTGTCAAATGTCCACTTTCTATGACATTTCACGGTTGCTGGGACTTTGACCTCCAAGGCTAGTGGGCTGTGATCTGAAACTACCTTCTGGAGTTTCCTGATTTCACTTTTCCTCAATAAACTTGTGGAATTAAAAAATAATCACGACATACATATTTCATATAGGGGCAGGAGTAGTAGGTGTACTCTGGATCACTAGGATGCTAATAATTCCATGTGTCAACTGTAGGAAGGTGGATACCTGACTATGGTTACCCCAGATTTTTTGCCTAGTGTTTAGCTGGTTTTCGACTTAGTTGGCCTGGGATCCTGCTAATCAGGACCCTAGGCTATATGCTCTCTCTGAAAAATGGACTCCATGTACCTTAAAAATAAGACAAAAAAGGGAGAGGTTTGGGGCGGGGGTAGGGGAGGGATATTGGATATTGGGTCACCTTATGAGCCCCTGTACAGTGTACTGTAATATAGATATATATTGCCTGTATGCTGTGTTAAGTTAGCATGAGCTTTTTAGGAGTTTAAACGCCATTTTACCTTTCTGCTGCTTTTGCACACAACACATAGCTGTTGCTTTAGCTTTGAGCCTAGTAGAATGTTTTGATTCATGCAAGAATAATATGTTGTAACTCTGATAACAGCCTTGCTTGGCGAGCTGTGTCTGTACAGTGAGTGAAGAAACCTTCAAGGATATCTCAACACAGTGGTTGTTGTGAGCTCTGATCTTCGCATGTTCCTAGACATAACATACATGCAGCTGCGGCCAAGTTCTGGTTTTAGGCGCGTTTTATATTGCTTTGCACAAGAGCATACATACACACTTGATGGTGCTTCGCATGCAGAGAGCTAGTGGAAGATGATGTGATCCCTTACCACTACGATCTTGAGGTATGGGCCCGCCCTGCTAAAACTCAAAGAGACCTTCTTAGATATAATATGATATACTAGCTAGGGAGGGTGAGAATTAGGTGTTACTAAACCCTATTAATTTTAGCATAATACCATGCTTTCACCGTTTGTGTTCTATGGACTAGTGACTATGCTGATTACTTTGTTTCTTATAATATGTTTGCTTGTACTAGCTAAGATACTGCGTTTGAGAACACTGCATTAGTGAATAAACATTTCAAAAATGCACGTGTCCTCTTTTGCTCCTTGTTCTGGATTGAAATGATGGTATAATGAAAGAGTGTTCATGTGTTCCACGTTATCTGAGGTGTACTAAGTCCATGTTCTGGTTTGTCTAAGCATTGGGAGTTTGTGATAACCAATGAGACACTGTAGCTAGTCTGGTAGGGGATTTTTGGGTACTAAGGTGAGTTTTGGCACACCCTAATTCGCTGAGGTTCCAAGCCTCTATGCACAGTTCTGTATGAGCACGGAATCCCTACGACATGGCGCCCAATCGTTGGTGGTCTTATTGCATGATATTTGAGTAGTACATCATTCGGTCCTTAACCCCTTCACTGTTGTTTCTGGTTAACGGTGGTGTCAGACAAACCTACCTGTATTCGTATGGGTCCTTTCAAGCTTGAATCTTTCTAAAACAGTTTCATTGAGTTACTACCCAGTTGTGCTACAACGTTTCCTTTGTACCTTTTTCTTTCTGTGTCACTATGGCTGCGGTGGACATTGCGCAACATAGCCGCATTGCGGTGCGCAATCATTTACAGAATTATAATGTCCCCGAAGATGGCTTGGCCGTTATAATGGTGGTGAGTGCAGAGGTGGCTTACCCGTATGAGATTTTTTACTCATGGGTGACCTTCCCAGCTATGAACGCAGATACGCGTGTGTTCGACACGTACACTCCCACGGCTGTGCCACAGGAATATGCACTGTATAGGGCACAGGAGATTCCTATAGATACTTGAAGGCATGGCGTTTGGTTTAATGGCGCCCTATCACACTCTTTGACACCTCCGAGGTTAGGTCCTTTGTCAATTCCAGGCGCAACTTGGCCTGTTTTGGCTGGATTTATGCCTCATCCTCAGCACGGGGCATGTAACGTGGCTGAGTTAAGACGACTACATGTAGTCGCAATTAGCGTTATTCGGTCGTTGGTGCAATACATTACCTGTAATCTCCCGGGCGGGGCCCCGGGTGGTGCGGCGCTTCCTGCCGGACAGGGCGGAATGAAGCTCAGTCCTGTTATGGTCAACGCTGTGATGGGCAAGCGCCCCCAAGAAAAGGATGATTTTCCTTTCTGGCTTGCCGTGAAGTTTGACCAGCTGGAAGCAGTATTTCCTAACACGTCTCCTGGTGAAAAACACAGGATTCTGACAATTAGCTTACCGAAAGACTTGACCCCTGAAATCAGTGGCTGTGAGACCTGGGGTAAGACATTTGCGGCGGTCTACACGAGGTGTTACGGCACTCCGTCTATGACTGTCCTGCCGACGGTCCTTAAACGTGTTCAGGATGAACACGGACCAGAGGCTGCGGTTGAATTGGGTATGCGTCTCTGTGGCACCTTTGATGTGGTTTCCGATCTCATACTTGCGAATGTCAAGGGGGATGCGGTGAACTTTCAGGTTGCCAATGCTTTGCAGGCGATTCCCGATGCCGAAAAACCCTGGCAGTTGGCGAGGATTGTAGTGGCGGCTTATAAAACCGTGGGCCGCAATAGTAGGGGTCTCAAGCCTTTTTCTACTAAAGAGAAAAAACAACCCCAAGGGCAGAGGTCGGAAACCGACAACCAGCCCAACACCAAAAAACTAAAATGGCCTAAAAAACAAAAACAGGGAAAGCAACAACAACAGCAGAAACAGGAGTCTCGTCCTGCGTCTCCATTGCCTGCGCACCCACAGAACGTGTTTATGACTTGCGCGATCGCGCGATGATAAAATCACCTGATCGTTTTTAGGTTTCTGGCCAACGCTCTCCTCGTTCTTTTCAGGAGTCATCAGCCTTTTTGACTGGTGGTGGAGGAGGCGGCAGGGATTGGGGTGGTCAGCAAGGACGTGACCAGCCCCGTCCGAAAGACGGTAAAGGCAAGAAGGACGATTCTACACCAAAGAGACCCCAGTTTCAGAAAAAGAAAGTCGCTGCTTTAACAGCACACAGATATGCCACAGATAGTGAGAACCCAGCTTCGAAATCTGACATGGGCTCTGACCTTGCTGCACAGCGCGGCGGAGATTACCATAGTGCAAGAGGCCCTGCGTCCACTACTGAAGGTGACAGCGACTCACCGTTATGTTGTTGTGGAGACAGCTGAATCTAGAGTAGCTCCCCCTGACAGACTCTATGAAATTGTCTTATTCATTGAAGGTGACATTCAACGTACCATAGAGGGGGGTTTTTGGGAGAATCTTACGACTACTTATGAAATTTTGTTAGCGGAGGCTGACTGGCCCCCACCTTTTGTGCTCGCGGCTCCAAGAGGGGAGGAGGTAATCCTCCCTAGTTTTGCGCACACTGTCTCGAAGGAGCATGCGCTGAATTTTGCAGAAGAGTGGGCTAAAGCCCTGGCGCCGGCTCTGTACCGTACACACTGTGGATGGGATAAATGTTCCCCACACCTTGAAATTCCTTTGCGGTCTATGCCTCAGCCTCAACCTCAATATCCCATAAAGCGCGAAGCAAAGGCTTCTGTTGCGGAAATCATTGAACAATTGGAATATCAAGTTGTGATTGAAACTTGTGTTCACCAATGAATAACCCTCTTTTTACAGTGACCAAGCCTGACGGTTCATATCGTTTGGTATTGGATTACCGGCATTTAAACTCGCATTGCCGTACCTGTGCAGTACAGAATACTCACGGATCTGCTTTAGTGGATAGTCTTGTGCGTAAGTGGTTTAAAACCACGCTTGACATTTCCAACGGTTTTTATGCCCACCATTTGGATAGTCTGAGTTCCCAATGGACCTCCTTTACTTGCGGCGGTGTCCAAAAATATTTCAAACGTTTACCGATGGGCTACAAGAATAGTCCTGGAGTGTTTGCTGCCCGCATAGTCTCTCTCTTAGAGAGATTTGACCCAGATGCTTGTTCATATGTGGATGACATTTATCTCACGGATGATGAACTGGTGGAGCATCTGTGTCAAGTTGACCGCTTAATTTGTAGCTTTGCGGACTTCGGGTACAAATTCAACTTTGCAAAATCGCACATTGCAGAGTACACAGTGTTGTTCCTGGGCTACTAGCTCAACAATGAAGGTCGAGGATTAGCTCCTCACTTCTTGGAGAAATGCACACAATTGCGCGCTCCGACGACTCTCAAGAAATTACAGTCTTTGCTGGGATTTTTGAATTTCGGGAGGATATACATACCTGAATATGCCCAGCGTATCAAGCCCTTGTATGCTTTGATACAACCAAATTTTACAAAATCAAACTGGCTGCCTGAGCAAGCGGCTATACTGCAATCTTTGCAGGCTGATCTGCTCACTTCTAAATACTTATTGACTCGTGATAATCACACCAACCTGGTGATAAGAATCATCCCTGGGACGGTGGGTTTCACATAGCTTCCTTTTTTTTTTTTTTTTTTTTTGATGCAAGACTTTATTGATATTCTCAACAATATACATAAGTGCGCCTACAACCCTGAGGCCGGCTGTTACTTTCACATTTAAACTTGAAATATACAGGCGTCCGACCCACCCTCTGCGATTTGGAACCTGCGGATATGCCATCCTTGTTGGGTTCTGAATCATTTTTATACATAGATATGGTACCATCTTGCTTTTTTATTTTATATTAACAAAACTCAAATTGTGACTCAATAGTAAAACATACGACATTTCTTCGTCTCGCCGGTTTTCCAGTCTATCCTGCTAAGTATCTTACTTTTAAGCAGTATGTGCATCCAATCCCCCTCCCAATGAGGCCCATTATATCGATCTGATCTGTATCCTAGTCGTCCCATATTCACAACAACCTCACCAGTCATTGACCTCAAGCAATTAGTTATCATCCGCCTCATCCTCAGAGCTATCAATATCTTCTTCCAATAAAGGTTCGCAAATGTCTCCCCTGTACATGTTCCAAGGCTGCCATACACCATTCCACTTGCGCAGGTTGGCTCTTATTTTGTACACCGCCCGTTCTGTTACGATAAGCACATCCATATTTCTGCACCACTGTGTCAAGGTAGGGAGCTCCGCCGCCCCCCATTTCTGTGCAATGTCACGCTTCGCTGTCATGAGGCTAATTGTAGTCCATAGCTGGCCATAGTACGATAAATCATTTGGCCCCCACACAATCAACAGGCACACACGGGGGTCGGGTGTTAGTGAGACCTCCAATGTCTGTGAGATGGTGCGCAGCACCCGCTGCCAGTAGCCCACAAGGGCTGGACAGCCCCAAATTGTATGTATGAATGTGCCCTCCTCTCCGCACCCCCTAAGACAGTGTGGATGGTCTGCTCTCTGTAATTTGTGTAGTGTAGTTCTCGTGTAGTATATCCTATGTAGGATTTTCAGTTGTACCAGACGGAACCTAGCTGACACGCCAGCCTCACGCGGCGATGCCATAGCTGCATTCCAGTTGGACTCGTCCATATCTCCTACGTCCTCCACCCATTTCTCCCTTAACTTCCCCAGCGGGTCGGGCAGGTTATTCAGCAATTTCCGGTATGTCAGGGAGGTCGCGCCTTCCTGCATGAAGTCCGTAAGTAAGCGGTCCTCAAGCGGTGAGGATTCCGGGATTGACGTATCTGGCGGGATAGCTGCTTGTAGAGCGTGTCTAATTTGGACGTATCTAAACATTTCTGTGGTACCCAGATCATAGTGTTGCTGGAGGTATGAGAATGGGACCACCCCCTCTCTTGACCACATATCTCCCACCATCGAAATCCCTATGTTATCCCATTGGGTGAATCCTTTACTGCGTATTAAGTGTCCCAGCGCCTTCGTGTCCCACAGTGGCGTCAGCTTTGTTATGACTCCCCCCCATTTAAGTCTTGTCTGTGCTCTGTACCACAGCGTTACTGTATGTTTGGTGGGTCCTGTTAGTTTCGCTGCAGTACCCTTGTGGTATAATGGTGCCAGTAAGCTATGTGTGCCGAGTTGGGCCCTGTCAGCCATGAATGCCGGGTCGTTCTGCGGGCGTGTAGCCATTGGTTAAGAATCTTAAGCTGTGTCGCCCAGTAGTACTATTGCATGTTTGGCAGGGCAATCCCGCCATCATACCAGCTCCTGTTGAGTTTTATGTGCGCTATACGGGCTGGGCGATCACCCCATAATAAACCCGACATCACCGCCGTCACTTTTTGAAAATAACTCGGAGGTAGTAGAATCGGTGTGTTTTCGAGTACGTATAGGAAACGCGGCAGCGCCATCATTTTGAACAAGGCTGCTCTGCCCAGTAGTGTTAGTGGAAGACCCTTCCAGTTCATTACGTCATTACGCAATCGAATGAGGGGAGGCTGTAAGTTGCACTCAAAAAATTCTGCAACGTCTTGGGTGACGTATATTCCTAGGTATTTAAAGGAGGTGGTAGCCACTGCCAGAGGGCAGGTCTCAGAAAGAGCCGGAAGCGGGCCCTTCAGCTCATAGATTGTCGACTTCGTCCAGTTAATGGTGTAGCCGGACACTTGCCCATGTGTGTCACATAGTGCCAGGAGATTCGGGATACCTCTCTCCAGGTCCGTTAGGTAAATCAGCATGTCGTCGGCATATAGGGACACCCTATCTTCCCAGTTATCATTCCAGCCAATTCCCTTCAACAATGGCGTCTTTCTAATGGTGAATGCCAGCGGCTCTAGGACTAATGCAAATAGGATGGGCGAGAGCGGGCATCCCTGCCTGGTCCCCCTTGCCAGGTGTATTTCACAGGATATGTGTCCGTTCGCCACCACTCGTGCCACGGGGTCGGTGTATAGTAGCCGTACCCAGGAAATAAAGTTGGGTCCGAACCCCATGCGGGTTAGTACCGCAAACAGGTAGCGCCACTCCACCATATCAAATGCCATTTTGGCATCCAATGACAGTATTGCTGCCGGCTCCGTCAGTAACGGCGTTCTTGCCAGCACCCCATGCACTCTACAAAGGTTCAGTGCCGTACGTCTATGTGGCATAAAGCCCGACTGATCTGGATGGATCAATTGCGCCAAGTATGGCAACAGCCTGTTCGCTAACAATTTCGCTAGTATTTTAGCTTCTGCATTAAGGAGCGATATAGGCCGGTAGGACGTGCATTCGTTAGGTGGTTTGCCCGGCTTCGGAATAGCCACAATGGTCGCCATCCGCTGGTCAAGGGGCAACGTTCCTTTCTCCCTACTTTCTTCATACATCTTTAAAAGGGGTTCACTCAGGGATTCAGACATCGTTTTAAACCATTCAATGGGTATCCCGTTTGGGCCAAGAGCCTTACCCGATCGAGTCGCGTTAATAGCCAACTGAATTTCTTCCGTTGTCAAGTCGGGGTCAAGGTCGTCTGCTGCATCCGTCGTTAGTGTTTGTGTTTGTACGTCACGGAGGGCTTCCATCGCTTTATCCTCTGTCACCACTACCGTCGGGGTGTACACCTCCCTGAAGTGATCGGCCAGTATGTCTACTATTTCTACATAGCTTCCTTTTAATGAAGGAGACACAGTACCTATTGCTTACAAGTCACACTTGTATACTTCGGCTGAAATGCGATTTTCCACTGTGGAGAAAGTTTTGATGGCTGTACAGATGGCGATTCTGAAAGAACGCGCTCTGTCACAGGGAAAACGCATGTTGGTGGTTACCCCGTGCCCTGCTTTGGAGGCAGTTATGAAAGCCAGTGTACCTAATTCTAAAGCTTTGCACCCTCGGTGGATACAATGGGCAGCATCATTGACGTCTCCGGATGTCACGTTTATTTTTGATGCCTCATTACGGTCGCAGGAGTTTTTGCAATATGAGTTTGTTCATCCTGCACCTTTGGCTATGCCGCCTTTGAAGGATTTCCATTGCATCATATACACTGATGGTTCGGTGCAGCTTGCGCATGGTTCTAAACACGCCTACGTTTCCGCATGCGCCATTGTGGTAGGTGCCATGGTGAACGATGAGTTCAAGTCTAGAGTCGTGCACACGCAGACTCTAGGGGACTGCACCGCACAATTGGCGGAGCTTCGTGCTCTGATGCTTGCATTGAAGTACGCTGATTCTAGTGTGACAACTCTTATCGTAAGTGATTCATACTACAGTGTCCAGTCTTACAATGAGAACTTGTTCTTTTGGATTCAGAATGATTTTCGTGATTCCAAGGGTAGCACAATAAAACATAAAATGATCTGGGTCCGAGTGGGTGATCTTAAAGAGCAGTTGCCACTCGTGTTTGTAATTCATACTCTCGGTCACCAGCGTGTGGGAGTCCACGCTGTTGGCAACTCGTTTGCTGATGAAGCAGCGAAATCAGCAGTATCGACATATTTAGTTGCAGCAGTCACACAGTCCAAAAGTAAGATTGATGATGATATCTTGGCGGCAGTTGCGGCCACTGAGAAGGGAGGTAAATATCCTACGGGGTTCCCTTCGAAGTACACATACCACTTAAGTCCCGATAAGGTTCCTTATGTGAAAATTCCTGAAGTTGGGGAGAGATTGATTCCTAACTTGGATCGCAGAAATACGCTGAACACAGCGGCCCATGAAGGTGTTGCGTCTGCGCATGCGGGCGTTTCAGCCACTGTGTCTCAATTACAACTACTTTTTTTGTGGCGGGGACTGTACAAACAGACGCGTGACTATGTCCTTCAATGTGACATTTGCCAGCAGATTAAGCCTTCAACTGCTACGCGTCCGCCCCAAACACAGTTGTTCATTTCTAATAAACCATTAGGTTGTGTTTATTTAGATCACTGCGGTCCTTTTTCTTCTGATACTGCGTATAAGTACATCTTAGTAGCAGTTGATTCATGCACACGCTTTGTATGGGTTCGGCCTCATCGCAGCGCTGAAACACAGACTGTCATCAGGGATTTGCGTGTCTTTGTAGGGATTTTTGCCTGTGGTACCTTCCATTCGGATCAGGGTCCTGCTTTCGCTTCTAAGGCGTATAGGGATGCCATGGCTTCGATGGGGGTCCAAGTCAAGTTTTCGTCTCCATACCGACCTGAGGGTAATAGTGTTGTGGAACGAATGAACCGTGACTTAAAGCAATCACTGACAGCTCGAGTTATAGGTACTGGCAGAAACTGGCTGGCCCATCTTAATGGCGTGCAGCGTGCTCTTAATAATCTCCCTAGAAGGTCTCCGGGTGGGCGGACCCCAAACGAAATTCTCTTTTGTATCAAGATGTATGTCCCGGACCTTGACCGTCTAGACACGGTTGCTTCGGCTGCCTCCTTTGACGTACATGAACATTGCAATATTTTACAGACTCTACAAGAGACGAGAGACAGTCTTGCAAAGGAACATTTGCCCTCCGCTTCGGATGATGCGTTGCAGTTCCCGGTAGTTGGCTGGCTACCCCAAGTTGGAGAACTGGTTCGGGAGAAGATCGATAATAAGAAGGAATTTGGTCCCTCGTACCGTGCTCTGGTTCCCGTGCTTGGTGTGAAGGGCACAAGAACAGTCATTTTACCACCACTTCCAGGTCGTAAAGAAAACAGGTATATCTCCATTGACAATGTCAAAATACACAGAGTGGACGATTCTTCTTAGCATGACACCGGCAGTCTCATGTCCTTCGATGGTGCGAAATTCTGTATTGACCACTGCTTCAGATCATGCACCGGAAGTGGCCCTTGAGATGCCTGCAGTTTCAAGTCCTTTATTGAATGGTTTGCCTGGTACTCGCCTTGATACAGACTAGACCTACCCAACTGACTTATCGATGCCTGATTTGCAAACTTGTTTAGCCACAGAATCCAGATTTTCATTTGACAGTATTTCACAAACTTCAGGGAAGCCAACAAGGATTAGGGCCTATGCGACTTTGTTTAAAAAACATTTCTTGATTGCCCCTTGGACTTACATTTGGTTGGGGCTTTTTTCGCTTTACCTTTTAATGTCAATTGGTTTTGTGTTTTGTGGACATTATGTCGAGGAGAGAACATGCATTCGATATCTAAATGGAACATTGGCTCCCCACTCCTCATCACATTCTGCCCAGAGATTGAAGAGAGACTTGGCCTTTGTTAACATCACTGCGTGGCCTGTCCTGGATGGGATAGTCTGGGATGCAGTTGAATTTCAAATCCATGGCCCGACTGAAGTTATTAATGTTCCTAATGTGCTTAGAGTTAACATGGGGGATGTGGTTCAACAAAACATACGTTCTGATGATTGGGATGTTCAGGCTGTAGAGGCTTTGTTTGCTGATTTGAAATATTATGCTGCCTTTGATGCTGAGGATTTATATTTCCAATCTGCTAATTATGGTGATTTGTTTTGCTTCCAACATTTTGGCAATCACTACTTACATAAAACTAATTCCAGGAGGAGTACTGTAAACTGTACTCAGTGGGAGCATTGTCCAGCTCCTTTAAGAGGCATCTCGAATACATTTTTGAAAAAGTACAGTTATTTTACTGACTTTAATCAGTCCAATCCCGCTTCTTTTTATTTTAAAATGACAGATAAATCCATGTCCAAAGTTAGACTTACCGATACTAAGTTATTGTACTCGAAGTCCTTTCTAGACCAGCTAGCTGTTGGTGGCTACGAGTTGTGGAAGGAAACTACTGACCTTAAATCCGTTTGGGGCTCTAAAAGTTGGCAGGTACAAGGCACTGAGGCTTTGCACCGTGCATGTCTCATCCCAAATCATATGTTGTTTTTGAATTCTACCATCTCACAGACAACATGCTTTGAATTGGCTACTTCTAAAAAATTAAATGCTCCTTCCTTCCCTGATTTGGAAGAATATTCGGGTTGGGAAAATTCAACAAAATTTTCGATTAGAGAGTTGCAGACCCTATTGCTAAATTCATCCTTTAACATATCCAGTTTGGATCCCAAGGGTTGGTTGATGTGGCACAGAAGTGCAGATTCGTGCCAACATCATTTTTTGGGTCTGGCTGAGGGTTTTAGACAGGTCAGAGTAGATCCCCGTTTTGAGAGTGACCATTCTGTAACCACTAATTCAGTAGGCAAATTGTGTCAGAATTGGCTCAAACACTCTACATTGGCGTCAGTCAAACTGCATTTGTCTAAACTGACTGACGAGGTTGATTTGAATGATTTCATAAAAGGCCCGGCTAGAGGTAGGTCTAGAAGATGGATATATGCCGTTTATAATGAACTCTGGAAAACATCACAGATTGAAGCGGCTACTCGCCTTAGAGCTATTGATCAAGCTAATTTGGAAAAAGTGCTTGCATTCGTGGATAACAGCATTAACACACTTTCCTCCCGCATTTACACGTTGGATAATATTGTGTCATTTGTTGTTGAAATTGTACAGGATGAAGTGTCTGTTTTGTACCATGGTCAAAATCAATTGCGTTCTATTATGCAGTTTGCATGGACCCTGCAGACACTGAAAAACGGAAAAGTGCCATGGAATTACATTAATGTCTCATCTCTATTTGCCCATTTTATTTTGACTGAAAAACAACGTTTGCTTTCAATGAGAGATGCTTCTTTTTCCATGTTACACATTGAACGATTGGAGTCTTTGCCCTTTTCAGCGGCAGAGTCCACTGCTGCTACGTGGCTTATCCACGGGTTAATAACTTTACCATTTGCCCTTTTCCAGTTTACAAATTGCATGAAATATTTTGCCATCGGTCGGTACGAGCCTCTTGGTATCTCCTATTTACATGAAGCCTGGTCACTCCCTTTCACTTACAGATGCCTTAGGGATGGAAATGAAGTTTATCTGAAAGGAGAGGAGTGCACAGAAACACCAGATCACTCATTAATGTGTAGACACATACAATTGCATGGCTCTTGTAATCAGGAACCGCCTAATTTAGCGTGTGTTTTAAAAGGTACACCCGTGCCCGCTACTGTCCCGACTTTTACTTTATTAGCAAACGGTAGTTATTTACTTTTAAATAATGAAGATTGCTGTGGGTTATTGAAAGGCATAGCTTATGTTGTAACAGTCAGTGAGCGTGTGGTTTGCTGTAAAAATGTTTTGTATCCACCCACGCATGGGAACTTGGATGTTTCCATCTGGCCGAGGATTCAGACCTTAAAGTCAGAGTTCAATAAGATGAGCAGAATAAGAGCCTTATTGTCACAAAAAGAAGTTGCCCTGACATCTGCTCGTGAAACATTTGTCCTTCACGTAGCTAACACCCGCACAGAAGTGCATGCTTTATTAAACACTGACCTGCCTTTACATTTCGGGGAGCTGATTCATACAATCTTTAACGTGTCCTCCACTTCGGGGCTGGCTCATTTTTTTAAGGTACTGAGCAGTGGTCTAGTGACTTCTTTCCAAAATATATTTGGAGTCATTCCTGCTTTCTTCCATTCAATCTTTTCCAGCCTATTTGGTGGATTTCCCGTTTTACTGGCGCTGGCTGCTGGCTTTTTGGTGCTATTTTGTTTTATTCAAAATGGATGCCCGTCCAGTGTTCGCAGACGAGCAGTCGCAGTAAGCACTGTTTCGCAACAGGATGCTTAAATACTATGGTGCACTGCCACTCGCCACCATAAGTGCAGCATATGGATTATCGTTTCGATTTTCCTATTTCACCTGTGTCCAGCCTGTCTTTCATTGCCTGAGCTGCGATTTCAACTGGGCCCTGGATTTGTGTCTCTGCAATTTGGTGTCTCCTGAAGTGGATTTTAATCATCTCATGAGTCCCTTAGTTACTCATGAATTGCTTTGTTCTGACGGAAGGATTATGGCCTTAGCAGCGATGCATGGAGTACTGGGTCGTTGGAATATATTCGCAGGGGCGCATGATTTCTTGGCACACAGCTTCATTGAAAACCCACGAGTTGTCCTCTGATGGTACTAGAGGCTCCGGTAATTGAAGAGCATGTATGTTCTTTCTCACTATTGAATTGGATGGCTGAGTTATTTTCGGATGATAACCGTGACTTCCTTTTGGAAGCTGTTGCTGCTTATTTTGCATACTCAGTTTTAGGCTGACTCCTATTGAGGGCTTTAATATCATGGATTTTTTTTTTCTCTTGTCTCTCTCAAGATTTTTTCAAAATTATGATGGACAATTTTTTATATCAGACCTATTGGCTTTGATAACATTGGACATTACATTGTCATGCTGGTGAGATTTTGGATTTTTGGGCGGACAAAATTATTTTTCCTCACCTACTCGAATTTGAACTGATTACTTTATTGAACTCTGCATTTCAAAATTGAGTCCCTTATCTAATCTTATCTTATCCGTGCTCGGATCAAGGGAGGGTGTCATATAGATATATATTGCCTGTATGCTGTGTTAAGTTAGCACAAGCTTTTTAGGAGTTTAAACGCCATTTTACCTTTCTGCTGCTTTTGCACATGACACATAGCTGTTGCTTTAGCTTTGAGCCTAGTAGAATGTTTTGAATCATGCGAGAATAATATGCTGTTACTCTGATATCAGCCTTGCTTGGCAAGCTGTGTCTGTACAGTGAGTGCAGAAACCTTCAAGGATATCTCAACACAGTGGTTGTTGTGAGCTCTGATCTTCGCACGTTCCTAGACATAACATACATGCAGCTGCGGCCAAGTTCTGGCTTTAGGCGCGCTTTATATTGCTTTGCACAAGAGCATACAAACACACTTGATGGTGCTTCGCATGCAGAGAGCTGGTGGAAGATGATGTGATCCCTTACCACTAGGATCTTGAGTTATGGGCCCGCCCTGCTAAAACCCAGAGACCTTCTTAGATATAATATAATATACTAGCTAGGGTGGGTGAGAATGAGGTGTTACTAAACCCTATTCATTTGAGCATAATACCATGCTTTCACCGTTTGTGTTCTATGGACTAGTGACTATGCTGATTACTTTGTTTCTTATAATATGTTTGCTTGTATTAGCACGTGTCCTCGTTTACTCCTTGTTCTGGATTGAAATGATGGTATAACGAAAGAGTGTTCATGTGTTCCACGTTACCTGAGGTGTACTAAGCCCATGTTCTGGTTTGTCTAAGCATTGGGAGTTTGTGATAACCAATGAGACACTGTAGCTAGTCTGGTAGGGAATTTTTGGGTACTAAGGTGAGTTTTGGCACACCCTAATTCACTGAGGTTCCAAGCCTCTATGCACAGTTCTGTATGAGCACGGAATCCCTGCGACAGTACTATAGGTACCCAGGGCATAGGTGCATCCAAGGCTTACCAGGGGCTGCAGCATATTTTTTGCCACCCCTGGCTGCCCACCCAAATTGACACAACTGGCTGATCACTCAGCTGGTGCAAGGTCGTGTAATCACCCCTTGCTTAGTTATAGTATACCTATATCTAACCTTATATCTAGACACATATATACCTATAAGTCACTCCTATGGCAGGCCTTAACAATCCTGGAGGCAGAGTGCTTGGTTACATGTGAGATGGTGCTCTACCTGAGCTGAGCCTGTCTGCAGCTTTCGGAACCATGTCCTTATAGCTGTTCTAGGATATTGCCATACCATATACTCTTAAGTGCATTATGAACCTCGCGGTTAAATGCTAACTCTGGTTTGGCTTTATCAAAACATGTCGAGTAAGGTGTCATACGATTTGGAATACTACCCCCTCGCCAGTTCTGGCGACGGGGGTAGCATTCCACCATTCTAGAAGGAGAAGACATGTTGTTCCTACTATTCCTGGTTAAAGTTAACCAGAGCCTCAGCATCACAAAATGGATGTTGCTGCCACAGACACAAGTCTGACCTCCTGCTGCTGGGAGTCTTTCCAGCGAGGGAGGCTTGGACAATAGGTTTCCTGTCTTGGGAGGTGCTAGCACCACCCCAGACAGGCTTTTGTGTAGGGCTGAAAGAAAGGAGACACTGCCTGGGGCACATGAGGTGTCCCATGCATAGTCCAGTTCAAACCGGTGCTGGCTCGAAACTGGACTAAGGGAAAGGGGTGTAACCACCCCCTTCCCTGTCCCCACCCATAGGAGGGACCTAGTAGGTAATCCAGCCCCTAGATTTGGTATATAGGTAGGAGCTGAGTCCCAAGACTTTAGATTATCCTGACTGAAACTCTGAAACGAAACTCTGGACGCCTTGAGACCCTCCGGGTAAGTAGTGCGCTCTATAAATGTCTGTGATTGATTGATTGACTGATCTACTTTACAAGAAGACGACTGAAGAATCTCCCTTGTGGTCAAGGAGTGACCACCCTGCACAAGCAGGCACCAACCCAGCAATCAAAGACTTGCTTTGTCGATGCTCCCGCCGGAGCCCGAGCACAGAGCCCGATGAGAACCGGATTCCCAGACATCCAACAGCCCGATCCACAGTCCCTGCAAAGCTGAGACTCGTGGAGGCGACGAGAGACGTGGGACCGGCCATTTTGAAAAGTCCTAGACTTGCTGATTGTGCAGCACCCGAGGCCCCCTTGAGGCTGTGCATTGGGGATTAAAAAGCCCCAGCCCCGAGCATCATTTGCACCAAAGATCAGCCCTGCACACTCCACGAGTTCTGCGTGGGGCCCTTCTGCATTTTCCTGCTTGACGCGTCTGCCCGGTCACTTGCCCGCTGGCTAGTGGCCATCTTGGTGACGATCCTTTGAATCCTTTGAATTTCCACCGCTAGTCTGGTTGCTCCAGACTGGCCCTTGCTTCCCTCAAAAGAAACAGCCCCTCAGACCTTGCTGGTCTGAGTAAGAAGCCAACTTCGTTTCCTGCGGGGGTTGCCTTTGCCAAGGCTTGTTGACTCCAATCCTGAAGCCGACACCGCCGAGACCGCCGACAGCGAGAGCTTTCGTGGGACAGTCTGTGCCTGACTCCTGGTCGTCGTCGACGTCTCCTGGTCCACGTGGCTGCAGAGACAAGCTTCCCATCAGCACCTGATTGCAACGTGAAATCGCCTGGTTCCTTCCTGGTCCCTGGCTAGTGACCCAGACTCTGTCCCCTCTGCTTTCAGGTGTTCTTCATCTTCGATCCACCCGGTCACTTCTCTCCTGGCGGCCTGCCGCATCTTTCCTCCAGGCTCCATAGGATTCGATGACGAAACCCGACACACTTTGACACCTATGCACCCGCTTCCTGTGGGTGAGGTAACACGAGTACTCGGTGATCCTGTGGGTATTAACTATCCAACTGTCTAGGTTTCAAGTAACTTTCACCGAGTCCAGTCAGGAGTACCCTAAAAGAACTAGTTTTCATCACTTACGTTCCTATTCATTCTCTATGGTAACACGCATGTGTGTTTAGACACTGCACACGCATCCTGTGGGCCTCCTGCTTCCTAACTCTTGGTTGCTCAGCGTAGCCCCAGCGATTCCCAAGGTCCTAGGCCTCTTCACTTTCCGAGTGGTGGTTCTTATACCAATATTTTAGTATATGGTTTAGCGTGCCCCTAGGGCCCTACTGTATTTTGTGCAACTTATTGTATTTTAATTGAATATCTTGTATTGTGCTTATGCCTCTGACCTCATAAAGAGTTCAGAGGGTTTGTCTAGTAATAAATTACATATATATTTTATATATATCCTGTGTGGTGTCCTTTTATTTGGTATTAAAGGGGTTACATATGGTAAAACAGCTGGCTTCACATGCCCTCTTGAGTTTAGCCTAAGACTGCTTTGTCCATGCTACCACTAGGATAGCTGGTCTATAAGGTTGACTTTACAACCATCACCATAAGGGTTGTTTGGACTGGTGCAAGGTGCTCACTAGAATAGTGAACATCATATACCAGGCCAACTTCTCACATTGGTGTGCAGCGGTTGGGATTTGAGCTTGCTGTTGTTTTACCAATTGTAATCTTTGCAATATCATTTGAAAGATCATACAGGTACCTATAGGTACATATAAAACAAGATTAGAATACTTAAGTTCTACTGAACTTAGTTGTTGTAGAGCAAAGGGCCTAGCACACCCTGACTACAACACCTAGAGAGGTTCAGTAGGAAAACACTTAGTGTAGGTAGGTGCATCACCTTCACCTTACTAGAGAATGTCTGGCACAGGTGAGTCCAGTGGCCCTCTGCCTGTGGTGAGTGACCCGCCCAGGGCACCCTCCAGATTTTCTATCCTCAGTTTTAAGGAACTGAGACACTTGTGTACCACAAGAAGGCTGAAACAAGGGTCTAACCCTACACTTCAGCAACTCCTAGAGCTCTTAGATGAGTCTGAAGCTCTAAAGGTCTCTGGTGCAGACCCTACAGGGAATGCAGATGAGGTCCTATCCTCTTCAGATGGTACTACTGATCCCCCTGTCGCAGAAGATGAGGGGGAAGAAGTAGAAGAGTCTGGAGATGATGATACTAGCCAGGTCCAAGTTAGGAGACTTAGCCAGGCCAACCTAAGCCACTTTGGGGCTGAGAATGGGGTAGCCCCATTCAGGCCTATAAGTAGGCTTAGTCAGAGGTATAGGAGGAATAGGTCTAACTCAGGGGAGTCCCATAACTCCAATGCTTCTATGGGTTCTCAGAGGGGAATGACATCTCCTCAGAGGAGAGAACACAAGGCTAGGATGAGGGTAGTCAATCTCAGAATTGAGAGAGAGCAACTTGCCCTAGCCAAGGAAAAACTTGCTTTTGAGAGAGAAAGGAAGTTAGGTGGGGAAGAGCCCACTGGTGGCTGCAATATCCCTAAGGATAAAGACAGGTCCTATGACAATAGACACCTGAGTAAGATTGTGGCCCCCTACAACGATGGGGATGACATCCTCAAGTGGATAACTGCTTTGGAGAGGGCCTGCAAAGTTAGTGGGCAGCAATCTCGTGGCTCTCCTTTTCAGAAAAAGGTAGAGATAAGCTCCTCACAGTTAGTGATGGGGATGCTGATAACTACACAGCCCTGAAGAGTGCTCTGATTGATGGGTTTAGCTTAACCACTGAACAGTACAGGTTGATGTTCAGGGATACCCAGAAGACACTGACTCAGGACTGGACTGATTTTGTAGATTGTGCTACTAAGGCTCTGGAGGGCTGGTTATTGGGCAGCAAAGTACATGACTATACAGGATTGTATAATTTGATTATGAGGGAGCAGATCCTTAGTAATTGTCAAGACCAGCTTCTACACCAGCACCTGGTGGACTCAGATCTGACCTCTCCCCAAGAATTGGGTAAGAGGGCAGACAAATGGATCAGAACTAGGATTAGGCCTAGAAATCAGGGTGGTGACCAGAAGAAAGATTCTACCAAGCCTCAAGAGAAAGGTGGGGATAAATCTAAAGACAAGACTTCCCCAGGGCCCCAAAATTCCAATGATGGGGGTGGGTCCCAGAACACTTCCTCTACCCAAAAGAAACCTTATTGCCATGACTGTAAAAAGCCTGGCCACTGGAAGACTGACAGCAGTTGCCCAAAGGCCAACAATAAGGAGAACATTCCCCCAAGTATTACTCCCAGACCTCCTGTTACTATTAGTAGTAATCCCCCAGGTGGTGGGAGTGCCCCCAAGAATTTGGCTGGGTTTACTTTGGGAACTCATGGGGACTCTGGCCTAACCAGGTCCCCTACATTAGCTACTCTTGTCTGTGAAAATGGCATGGGGTTTGCCAACTTCACTGCTTGTCCCAACACTTTGGGCAAATACAGACAGGAGCCCCACATCAATGACCAGAAAGTTGAAGCCTACAGAGACACAGGGGCTAGCATCACTATGGTGACTGACAGTCAAGTCCCCTCAGGACAACTTTTACCTGGGTTCACCTATCAGGTGATCAACATTGATGGAGTGCAGAAAGTTCATCCCATGGCAGTAGTTAATCGCAGCTGGGGAGATGTCACTGGCCCCAAGAGAGTGCCAGTGTCTACTAACTTGCCTGTAGATTGTCTACTGGGGAATGATCTAGAGATCTCAGCCTGGGCTGAGGTTGAACAAGAAACCCATTCCAAGATGGTAGGCCTTCCTGAAAAAGGTTAGTGGGGCTGTGATGGCCACAGCCCCAGCCCAAGCAGAATTCCTTCCTGAAGAGGTTGGAAGGGCTGTGATGGTCACAGCCCAAGCTCAGGCAGACTTCCCTGAAAAAGGTTGGCAGGGCTGTGATGGTCATAGCCCACACCCAAACAGAGTTCCTTCCTGAAAAGGTTAGTAGGGCTGTGATGGTCACAGCCCAAACTCAAACTGATTTTAGTGTTGTGAAGCCTGAAACTATGGACCACTCCACTCAGACAGAGAGCATTGGGGAGGAAGAAAAGTCTCCCTCCACCAGACATTAGGTGAGAGTCAGCTTCCTCAGGGGAACTGACCCTACCCCTTGTGAAGGAACTGCCCCAGAGGTAGTCAGGCCTAGCCTGGCAGAGCCCCTGATGTCAGTGGACCCTTCCAAGGTGGGACCCAGTCTGGGGCAGGTAACCTGCCCCTCTCTCCTGCCTCAGTCAGCCCAGGGCTGCAGAGGTAAGGGAGGCCAGTGGTGGACCCCAAATGGCCCCCTGTCCACATGAACCACCCCATCCGCAGATTAGGGGCACCAAAGCTAGCAGCCCTAGCAAGGTGAAAAGTTCAAAAACTCCTGAGGGATCTCCCCAACACTTAGTTAGGAACCTCCCCCAGATGGATTCTGTTGGGCACAGCCAAACCTGGGAACTAAGGGCCCCAAACCTGACCTGTCCCTACAGTAAGCCAACAAAAGGGACCCAGCCTCCAGCTTTAGGCAGCCAGAGGTTGACCCTGAGAGCACAGTGCAACTCAGTCAAGGAAAGAAAGGCATACATGGTGGAAGGTGATTGTAGGAAGCTGAGCCCTACAATAGAGGAGCCTCACTTCAGTACTCCATCTCAACACCAGCCTTTTGTAAATGTAAATGTGTGTATACTTGTAAAGCGCACTATCACCTGACAGGCATCCTGGCGCTGTATACCGCTGTGGAACCCTTCCTGGCTTTCCCTATGAGATGCCCCCTAATGGGCCCCCCCAAGGTGAAGCTAGGCATCCCAGCGCTTTCGGGCCGTTGTGGAGATTAAGCAAGCTATTGCCCAGAGTTGCAGAGTGGGACCCATGATTAGAGTAGGCACTGAGGCGAGATTTATCGAGTCCGTGGACATTGAGCCCAAGACCCTGCTGCATCGGGAATTGAACCCTGGTCCCGGGTCAGACCTCTGCTTCAGGGTCTGCCGCTTCTAACCAGTGAGCCACACATCTCCACTTTTACTTTGCCAAAACACACCACAGGTAGAGATTCCCTATGGTGGAGACCCTATGATACCCTTAGGGTAAGGGATTGCTTAGTGGACCATGAGACAGGGGGCAACCATGCTAGTGCAGGTACTTCCATATATGGCCACTCAGGCAATATAGGCTTACCTGGTCAAGGATAGCCTTATCTCCTTTTTTTGGGGGGGTGTGTAGGAAGGTGAATACCTGACGATGGTTACCCCAGATTTTTTGCCTAGTGTTTAGCTGGTTTTCGACTTAGTTGGCCTGGGATCCTGCTAATCAGGACCCCAGGCTATCTTCTCTCTCTGTAAAATGGACTCCATGTACCTTAGGTACATCTCCAATTGGCTATTGGGTCACCTTATGAGCTCCTGTACAGTGTACTATAGGTACCCAGGGCATAGGTGCATTCAAGGCCTACCAGGGGCTGCAGCATATCTTTTGCCACCCCTGGCTGGCCACCCAAATTGACACAACTGGCTGATAACTCAGCTGGGTGCAAGGTCGTGTAAACACCCCTTGCTTAGATATAGTATACCTATATCTAACCTTATATCTAGACACATATATACCTATAAGTCACTCCTATGGCAGGCCTTAACAATCCTGAAGGCAGAGTGCTTGGCTACATGTGAGATGGTGCTCTAGCCTGAGCTGAGCCTGTCTGCAGCTTTCGGAACCATGTCCTTATAGCTGTTCTAGGATATTGCCATACCATATACTCTTAAGTGCATTATGACCCTCGCGGTTAAATGCTAACTCTGGTTTGGCTTTATCAAAACATGTCGAGTAAGGTGTCATACGATTTGGAATACTACCCCCTCGCCAGTTCTAGCAACGGGGGTAGCATTCCACCCTTCTAGAGGGAGAAGACATGTTGTTCTTACTATTCCCGGTTAAAGTTAACCAGATCCTCAGCATCACAAAATGGATGCTGCTGCCACAGACACAAGTCTGACCTCCTGCTGCTGGAAGTCCTTCCAGCGAGGAGACTTGGACAATAGGTTTCCTGTCTTGGGAGGTGCTAGCACCACCCCAGACAGGCTTTTGTGTATTAGCGCAGGGAGGGCTGAAAGAAAGGAGACACTGCCTGGAGCACACAAGGTGTCCCATGCACAGTCCAGTTCAAAACGGTGCTGGGGCTCTCCAGCCCCAGCTCTGGCGCGAAACTGGACAAAGGGAAAGGGGTGTAACCACCCCCTTCACTGGTCCCACCCATAGGAGGGACCGAGTAGGTAATCCAGCCCCTAGATTTGGTATATAGGTAGGAGCTGAGTCCCAAGACTTTAGATTATCCTGACTGAAACTCTGAAATGAAACTCTGGACCTTCACTGATCTACTTTACAAGAAGACGACTGAAGAATCTCCCTTGTGGTCAAGGAGTGACCACCCTGCACAAGCAGGCACCAACCCAGCGATCACCGACTTGCTTTGTCGACGCTCCCGCCGGAAACCGAGCACAGAGCCAGACGAGAACCGGATTCCCAGACATCCAACAGCCGGATCCACAGTCCCTGCAAAGCTGAGACCTGTGGAGGCGCGAAAGACGTGGGACCGGCCATCTTGAAAAGTCCACGACTTGCTGATTGTGCAGCACCCGAGGCCCACTCGAGGCTGTGCATTGGGGATTGAAAAGCCCCAGCCCCGAGCATCATCTGCACCGAAGATCAGCCCTGCACACGCCACGAGTTCTGCGTGGGGCCCTTCTACATTTTCCTGCTTGACGCGTCTGCCCGGTCACTTGCCCGCTGGCTAGTGGCCATCTTGGCGACGATCCTTTGAATTTCCACGACTGGTCTGGTTGCTCCAGACTGGCCCTTGCTTCCCTCAAAAGAAGCAGTAAGAAGCCAACTTCGTTTCCTGCGTGGGTTGCCTTTGCCAAGACTTGTTGACTCCAATCCTGAAGCCGTCACAGGCGATAGCGACAGCCTTCGTGGGACAGTCCGTCCCTAACTCCTGGTCGTCGTCGACGCCTCCTGGTCCACGTGGCTGCAGAGACAAGCTTACCATCAGCACCTGATTGCAACGCGACATCGCCTGGTTCCTTCCTGCTTCCTTCCTGGTCACTGGCTAGTGACCCAGACTCTGTCCCCTATGCTTTCAGGTCTTCTTCATCTTTGATCCACCCTTGGATCCACCCGGACACTTCTCTCCTGGCCGCCTGCAGCGTCTTTCCTCCAGGCTCCATAGGATTTGACGACGAAACCCGACACACTTTGACACCTATGCACCCGCTTCCTGTGGGTGAGGTAACGCGAGTACTCCGGTGCTCCTGTGGGTATTAACTATCCAACTGTCTAGGTTTCAAGTAACTTTCACCGAGTCCAGTCAGAAGTACCCTCAAAGAACTAGTTTTCATCACTTACGTTCCCATTCATTCTCTATGGTAACACGCGTGCGTGTTTAGACACTGCACACGCATCCTGTGGGCCTCCCGCTTCCTAACTCTTGGTAGCTCAGCGTAGCCCCAGTGATTCCCTGGGCCCTAGGCCTCTTCACTTCCCGAGTGGTGGTTCTTATACCACTATTTTAGTATATAGTTTAGCGTGCCCTTCGGGCCCTACTGTATTTTGTGCAACTTATTGTATTTTAATTGAATATCTTGTATTGTGCTTATGCCTCTGACCTCATAAAGAGTTCAAAGGGTTTGTCTAGTAATAAATTACATATATATTTTATATATATCCTGTGTGGTGTCATTTCAATTGGTATTAAAGGGGTTACATATGGTAAAACAGCTGGCTTCACATGCCCTCTTGAGTTTAGCCTAAGACTGCTTTGTCCATGCTACCACTAGGATAGCTGGTCTATAAGGTTGACTTTACAACCATCACCATAAGGGTTGTTTGGACTGGTGCAAGGTGCTCACTAGAATAGTAAACATCATATACCAGGCCAACTTCTCACATCTACCAAACCATGGCTATCCCTAAGGGATGTTAAAGCCCTATATACTCAAGGTTTCTTCCCATGATAACGCTGCCCTCGCTGGTTAAAGTCTCTGTAAACAACCAGCAGCTGTGGCCAAGATACCAGTTTAACCTCAAGATCCTCAAAAACCTTTGGGTCATCTTGATTTGATTCATAAACTACACAGATTAGAAGCCCTACCTCGAGTTCGACTAATACCCACCTACCCTGAGTATCCATGAGTTTACGCCTAGCTGGCCCTATCTGTGGCTTGTTCCTTGCCGTTAAGTGCCGTGGGTGTGAGGGCCCTATTGTGTTTGGATGTAGTAGTGAGTGGGGTGGTTAAAAGAGGTCAGGGGTCCTATGGAACAAACTTTATTCTAGGAGGGTCCCTGCCTGATTTAACAAGCATTTGCAATGCAATAGGTCTTGCATTAGGAAAGTTTGAGCTATTGGTATTGTAAATTACAATTCTTTTATTTATGTGTTGGTTTTGAAAATAGCTAAATAAATAGCTTTGTCATTTACAATGCCAATAGTTTTAACTTTCACAAATGTGACACCTATAGCATTTGTAATGCAATATGTGTTGTATTTACGTGACTTAGATGTATTGATATTACAAATAAAATGGCTTTTATCTTTTTTAATAATTAACACTTAAATAAAAGTTATTGTAATTTATAATGGCAATAGCTTAAACTTTTGTAAATAACTTTTGTGAAGATTATGTTCAGTGTATTTTATTGTGATGAAAATCCAAGAACAGAAGTTAAATATTAAACATCTTTTTGTGACATTTGTAATAAAGCATGCAACATTAAGAGAACATATTTGAACCAGCTGATGTTGAATGGTTGCACAGATTGATGCTGTGGTGGTGCTGGGTGATGTTGTGGTTGCTTCGAGTGATGATGTGGCGTTCAGTGATGCTGTGGTAGTGCTTATGATGTTGTGGTGCCCCTGAGTGATGCTGTGGTGGTGCTGAGTGATGCTGTGGTGATGCGATAGATAGAGTGTAATTATGTGGCGTGTAACTATGTAGCACTGAGTGGTATTTGGAATGTATGTTGCATTGAGTGCAGAGTAATTAAGTGGCGTGTAATTATGTGGCACTGAGTGGTATTTGGAGTGTATGTTGCATTGAGCACAGTGCAATTATGTAGCATATAATTATGTGGCACTGAGTGGTATTGTGTGGAGTGTATGTTCATTGTTGATCAACTATTGCCCAATTGAATGGGACACAAGTGTCTGGCCACTGAAGGTTGAAAGGATGAGCTGCAAGAATTTCAAGTGTGATCTGCCGATCACAAAAGATGCCACTGGCAAGCGCTGAAAGGCAGAGCCAATATACTGACTTTGCTTCTCAAAACCAACCTTGCCTCACCCCACTATCCACTAACACCTCCATACCGAAAGGACCTCTGTTCATACACTGAGCCCTAGCGTTCAGTCTGAGGTCTGCCACCACCTAGAGAGTCCTGAATAGGAGGATGGAACAAAAGGCAGTCGGAAAAATAAAGAGGGCCGGAGCATGGAAAAAACGAGTGCAATAAAGCAAATGAACAGAAGGTAGGGTGATTGCAGGGAATAAAATGGAGAAAAAACACAGACTAGTTGGAAGAACAGGTGAACGTTCTGGCACTACATTTTCAATATAAAATGTACAGTGCAAAGTTACACACAGGAAAGAACCAGGCAACTAATTATGTGACCAGGAATTAGAAAATCTGCATGAAGACTGCTCAGGTGGTGACATAATTACGAGACTGCCGACAGTTTCACGGCAGGCCTCAGTCACAGAATGGGAGGTTGTAGCAAGTCCTTATTAAGTAAACAAGGGTGGAGAGACTAGGGCGTATTGTAAGGTCCAGCACACACAGCTACAGCTATGAGAACAAGAGTGTGTAGTTCCTATATGGGTATCTAAGTCTTGTAATGTGGTGAATCAAGGGGAGTTCTTCTTTTAGGAGCAAGGGGCCTCACACACCTGTGGGAAAATACGAGAGAAAATACGAGAATGACACAACAGATCAAAGGATTTAGAAGGCTGTCTCAAATCCCAGAGAAGTATGTTATATACATTATTTTAGTAAAATCAAAAGGTCTTGGCTCAAAGCCACTCTTAAAAAGTGACACAAGAATATCTGGTGGGTGAAAGACAGTTAAGTATGGAAGCAGCAAGACACAAGAACAGCCTCAGACTCGAATCTCATTCATATACAGCTCCCTGAAGCATTACATGATGTCCCACTAACAGTGCGCATTAAAAAAACTCTAGCATCACAACACTCACGAGGTTCCAAGTCACTGAGTTAGCAAAGCATTTGTCGCTTCAGCAGCACATTGATGCAGATCAAGTTGAATGCCAAATACACACTTTACCAACAGTGAAGACGTAGCAGCTGGCACCCTTATGGGCACACAAAGCTCAGACGATTAGATGATGAGTATTTGGCATCTAAACAACCTATTCAACTCCTCCCACCAATGTAAATATCAAGAAACCAGAAAATGTTAACTTACAGTTACCACATCCACAAGCACATAGTAACCATAGTATTGCATCAAAGTCACATATAGCCCAAAGTTACCTTGAAACGTCACAGCCAAAGGGCAACTGGACACCCCAGCAGTATGAAGCCAACACTAATATCATTCTGTACACACATCTAAGTATGTAATGCTCCGCCCAGGTCCTTAACATGGTCAAGCAGGTCACTAACAGAATACATCACTAACCAAGATCTAGTCCAGGTTAACTTCGCCGCCAACTACAATATGACTCACCGCTGCACAATACAGAACACTGTCAAACAGTATAAATAAAGTATTGACTCAGCCAATAAGTACCCCAGCGCTGTAGAGGTCATCCCAAATGGTAGTAAAACTGTAAAGGAATACACACATCATCAGTATAGGGAGGCGGCGTGTCCTCTGGTTTAGGATCCGCACACTGCACCCCACGTCCGCACACCCATTCCATTTCACACTGCTTGCCTCTAACGTGCAGCAAACCGCTGTCGATCTGTCATGGAAACAGATGCTCCAGGCCTGGCAGCCATTTGCTAGCTGTCCTGTGACTGGTGGCGTGTAATCCTCTGTGTTTTAGCCGTCAAAACACTGGAGGGAGAAGGGGATAAGAACAGTGAATTAAGAAGTGACATCTGCTGCACTGATACAGATCGTGTGCAGTGGGGTGAGGACAGAGCACCCTGTTTCAGCAGGTGGGAAATGAAAGCGGGCAGTCATAAAGTGGAGGCCACAGTAAGGCGAGAGTCCTTGTTTCAAGTTTCACTGTGGTGGTGGCCCATAACATGCTCTTCTGAGCTAAACTCCCCAGCAGCACTCGTATGCCTCCTACAGCGTTTCAAGCCTCCCCTGGGGCGGGACTTCCGCCTTCTGCGGGAAGCCCGCGCCCACAAAGGGCAGAAGGGACGAGAAGGGCAGAAGGCGGAAGTCCCGCCCCAGGGGAGGCTGCAAACGCTGTAGGCACGTAGGAGGAGCAGAGGCCGCCGATGCAAGAGAGGGAAGCCCTGCGTGACGGAGCCTGTAGCCCGGTGAGTGGGGCGGGTGGGGCTTAGTTGTAGGGGGAGTGGGTGTGTGTGTGTGTGTGCATGCATGTGCGTGTGTGTGTGTGCATGTGCGAGTGTGGCTGTGTGTGTGTGTGCGCGCGATTGTGCCTGCGTGTGTGTGTGCATGTGTGTGTGTGCGTGTGTGTGTGTGTGTGTGCATGCGTGTGTGTGTGTGTCTGTGTGTGTGCATGCATGAGTATGGCTGTGTATGCACGCGCGATTGCGAGAAGCTGACTTGCGGTGAATGTTGAACAGGAGATGTGCACAGCGCCGGGCTAGGCGTGCGAGCCCATGAGGTGAAATCACAGAGGGAAAGCGCGTGCCGATCCCCTGTCCAACATTACCGGCAAGTCGGCAACAATAGGTCTTTCGCTAGACACGAGACCTAAAAATTGTGGGGGAGAGGCGACTATCTGACTGTAATGGGTCACGATAAGGGCGCTCTATACTCCAGGTGGGTCAACATGTTTCTCGCCTATTTGTCTGGGGGATCAGTGGCGATTCTTCAGGACCTTAATGTGAAACTTATCTACACCCAGTGGTAAGGTAAGAACCTACCTACTACTTTGTGGATCAGCGTGATATGTACCCGGGGGTTCAAAGGGCAACCTGCAGGGGAGATAAAAATTCAAGAACAAGATAGGTCTTAAATACAATTATGAACATATACTAGTGTTCTGCTGTCATACTTGAGTGAAGATCAATGGTGACTGATATGGTGAGCAGAAGTGCCTGCTGATAATACACATATTTTGTGCCTACCAATTGATGTGAATCATACCAATCATGTGACTCAAGCTGAAATCGTGGCGCAAGTTAAAAAAACGTGGCGCTAGTTAAAAACAGTAAAGAATTGGCTGAGAATGTATCCTAAGTGGTAACAGTGAGTCCACAGTCATAGAACTCACCTAATCACTATTTAGTTAGTGCCTCATCAATTCCAGCGGGCTCTGGACACATTGAAGATATGTGTCTAGAGAATGGATAGAAAGAAGGTAAATATTTCATTGAGGCTCATCATAAAACCTTCCTTCAAAAGGCCTCTTAAAAAGCCCCGTAATCCAGGGGCCAGACAGTGGTGCTGGGCAGGGAGGGGTGGTGCGGCTGGTAGAGCACCCGTCCTCCTTTTGTAGAGAAATGGTGCCTATCGCGGTTCCGTTTTCCTGAAAATAATGGACACAGCTCCCACAGGCCACCAAGGGACCCAAACAAGTTTGGGTTGTCTCCCTGGAGCTATGAAAGTGCGGTCATAATCATGGAGCCATGGTTGCATATAAAGGTACCTTCTTCCCGCTAGGTAGGAACAGAGTCACCCATTAGCAGACTCGAACAAATATAACCGCCGCCGCTTACCTCTGCTGTTGCTGTTACTTGGAGGAGTCTTTGAGAGTGTTCCATTGACTCATCTGGTTCAAGTAGAAATCGAGTGGCTGAAGAGATGGCTGAAGAGATCCTAAGGACTACCCCTTCTATTCTAGGAACAGAGAATAGTTCAGCGTCAGGCAGCCAGTCTGAAGACTGGACATCCTTAATGACGATGAAAAGAGAATGGTTAAAGATAACTCTCCACGGGGCTATGATTACTGAATATTTGCGGGCAAACATCGCCCCAAATGGTCTCATAGTTAATAATTTCCCCAGGCTCCTCCTGGAGGACGCGGTATTCAATAAAGAGTGGTCCCTAGTAGCATGGAAGTGCACTGGGGACTGGCTCATCCTGATCATTAACACCGCAAAAAGGATTGCAGATGCCCTTCTGATTAGGACCCAGATTGCAGAAAGAGCATTAAAAACCACAGTTCAGATAATTTTGTACAAATCTAGGCTATACTCTGCAATCTCGGTATTCAGTTCAACTAAAGGCTATCTAATGAAACAAAAAGTCAATAAGTTGCAGAAGGATATTCAGAATTTCAGAACAGAAAAGGTGTATCCTTATTTGAAGGCGGATTACACATCAGCTAAGAACAGCTATTCTTCTGATGAAAGTATAGATGCCAATAGGAGGGGCTCCTCTGGCAGTGACTCCAGTATTGGGAGTTGGGGCAGCAACAACCCCAGAAGGGCTAATCGCCCGAACTTCCCGAACTATAACACACATAACTACCATGATCTGCCCCTCCCCTTTTGACCATTCCCCATGTACCCGCAAGGCCAACCACAGTTCTTCCCCACTGAAACCCTCCTTTTTTAGGCAGAGGCTGGGGCAGAGAAAGAGGGCACAGAAGAGGCACACAGAAAAAAGTCCAATGGCAAGACCAACCCCTCAACCCATCATTGGAGACGAGGAGCAAAACACAGGGTAGGAGACTCTAGTTGTGAACCTCTCACACAGATCCCTCACAGAAACAGAAAAATCTGTACTAGAGAAAGGTCTAAGATATGTCCCCACCCCTAGGAAGGACACATTTCGGGATCAATGTGAAATACAAAACTGCTTTAGGAAAATCCACCTTAGCAAACCCACAGATTTTGGGAGGCAAGATGGCCGCCGACAGACCGTAGGAGGTAGCAGCTCCCAACCTACTCTCCCATGGTGATGTGCTGATCCTTGGTTTAAGCAAATCTGAGACGCTGTCGGACCCTTTCTTTAGAAAATAAGCATATGTAAGAGTATGCCATATGCTGTATACTGTATGCTGAAGAAGTTACAGCTGAGCCGTGTAGAGTGATGCTCAAGGATTACATCAGCTGGCTTACTCAAGCGGAGTGGGCCCCAGCTCGCGTGTACAGCCATACTAAGGAAGATCCGAGTGCTCTCTGGCGGATAGCCGGGCTGGTGATTGTGGAGAAATTCCGAATCTTCTACACGGGTTGGGACACTTGAAAGCGGGTCATGGCCCGAAAGTACAGAAGGCGATTAAGGATGCGACTGGGAGAGAAGATGAGGATCTGCGAGTGAGCGACTCTGATATCCCGGCGGCAAATTTGAGAGCAAAGGGCCGTCATAGAGCGCAAGCACGAAGGGAGGCTGCCAGGCTGCGCGAAGAGGAAAGGCTGTCTGCAACCGACAGAAGAAAACAGGACAGAGAAGCAGAGAAGAGGAAGAAAGAGATACCTGGAAAAGGACCCTTCAAGAGCATGGATGTCGGCTCTGATCCCCCGAGGTAAGTCAGCCTGCGGCAGCCTACGCTGTTTGAATCGTTCCCGGCGGCCAGATCAGAGAAGACGCCTGCGGATGTTACCGGGCCCGCCGGGGTTACAGAGCAGTTGAGCTCATTGACTGTTGTAGGAGAGGCCGTGCGTCAAGAGGCTGAGCCTGAGGATGACGTCATTGGCCTGAGGAGTGAGGCACAGCCCGGGGCAGCAGCTGCGATGCAGCTGAATCATGGAGAAGAGCAACCGGACACCGAGAATGATGGCAGCAGTCCACGGAGCGAGGTATTAGGCGAGGCAGCAGATCCGGTACAGCCGACTCGGGGGGAAGAGAGTGAGAACACGGTGAATGCTTCTGATATTGAGAGCGTTCTCAGCAGTAAGATACAGCCCAAAGCAGCAGTCGTGGAGCAGCTGACCGGCCCGAATCAGATAAGTCTTGTGTCTGGGAGTGTGGGGGAGGAAGCAGTCCCACAGGGGAATGTTTCAGCAGTTGTTTTAGAGGCCGTGACTATCTCCCCAGTATCAGTACCTGTGCAGAGCGTGCAGCAAGTTCAGACGGGTAAGGTACAAGAGGGGGCTAAACATTTGAGTGATGGCATCTTGATAGTGGAGGAGGCACAGCAATCACTGGGCGATAATGAAGCACCGGGGGGTGCCCCTCCAAGCACGGAGCCAGCAGACAAAACAAGTAAAGCTAAAGGTGGTAGTATGGAGAACAGTCGTGAGGGGGCCGCCTATAAAAGACCTGTTAATGCTCAAGTGGTGGATGTGGGGAAGGCTAATGGGGGAGTTGACAGTAGGAAAAATTATCTGCCTCCATCAGCCACTGGCTCACCTAGCGATGACTGCTTTTATACCGGTAATGATGAAGGTAATGAGGATAATGAAGAGGAGGACGATGACTCAGCTTTAAGTGATGATTTGTCTACTAAGTCAGATGTTCTCTCACCATCTACGGAGAGTTGCTCGGAGTAGTCAGAGATGGATACGTCAGAGCTAGAGCTAGAGCATAACACTGCACTGAAGCGAAACCCAGTATGTAAGTCGAGTAGAGTCAAAGGAAGGTCCCGCAAGAGAGCCAAGAAACTTGGGAGCACAACGCAAATAGGGGTAGCCAAGAAATTTGATTGGGACTATGCAGCTACTTCGCAGCTGTACCAGGAGGGCACAGTTGGTGGCTCCCAACAAGCAAGTCAGGCAAAGGCACAGGCTCAGGCGGGAGGTTATGCAGCTAGTTTCGATCTTCTATTTTCAACCCTGAAGCAAATCCAGGGGGAGGCTCGGCTTGAGAGTCGGAGAGCTAAGCACGCAAATAAGAAAATTCAAGGGTCTCTGCGTAAAGTTAATCAAATATATGCGGAAGTGTGAAACTACAGGAGTACAGACACGAGCAAGAAAAGACTTCATTGGACGTTCTTTGGAAACTTGAAGGCTTTGAGGATAGACAAAGACGCAATAATATAAGGCTGCTTGGAATTGAGGAAGGGAAGGGGGGGGGGCGTGCGTGCCTTTGTTCTTGATTTGTTGAAAGGGGCTTTCCCAGAGATGGATAAGTGGGACTGGGATAAGGAGGTGCAGCGGGCGCATCGCTTCCCTCTGATCCAGAGAAAGAACAATGTAGGCTCCAAATCAAGGGCTATACTGGTGTATGTGGGAAACTTTCTGTTAAGAGAGGAAGTAATTAGTAAGGCAAAGCCAGTGGCCAAACGATCATACAAAGATATAACTTTTTTTGCTCGTCCGGACTTTTGCCACACTACTGTGGAGAAAAGGTGGCGCATGAGGCAGCTAATAACACCCTTTCAAAATGTAGGATGTGAGGTATATTTGATGTTTCCCTGTCGCCTCAAAGTTGGATTCAATGGTCAGTTCAGGGTATTTTACTCTGAAATAGTGGCACAGGAGTACCGGACTTTCCTTAGAGAAGGGAAGGCGCAAAGGGAAGGAAAGGCGCAAAGTGACCGGGTTGCAGCTATTAGACAGACAGCCCATATGACATAGCAATAAGGGAGGAAGGGAAGGGAAGGGATCAGCATATCCTGGCTATGCAGGACTAAGAAAGGGATAGTGGGAGAGGGGGTGGGGGAAGCTTCCTAGAGGGGTTCGGCTGTCAGACATAGGTCAGGATTGACCTATTTGCCAGTAAAGGGGGGGGCAGGGGGTGTCTGGGGGGAGGGGAGGGGGGTGCAGGGCATGGTACAGCAGCAAAAGTTGGAATTTTTCACAGGAGAAGAGGTGGGAGGGAAGGGGGATTGGGTTAGGTGCTTGGGGCTTGAAGGAAGGAAGGCACTAATTGGTGGTTGGCACAAAGTAAAAGAATAAAAAAATAATGGAAAAATAAATGTGGTTATTAAACGCATGAGCATAGATGGTAAAAGTTTAAGAATTTATTTATGGGGACTAGGTATATAACATAGAATGTCTGCGGTTTAAATGATGCCCAGAAAAGGTTAAAGGTTTCAGTTGTATTAAGACAAATGAACGTTGATTTTATTTTTTTACAGGAAACACATGTTATGGCCTCACAAGAATATTTTCTGAACCAGCTGGGTTTTCACGTATTAGTAAACTCGCGGCAGGGTGCCAAAAAGAGGGGGGTAGCTATATTAACTAGAAATAAAAATCTGTTAATAAGAAGAAAGGCACAGGATCAATGGGGAGAAGGGCAATGGTTGAGTGTATGATAGATCAGGAGTGGACTACGTTAGTAACAGTATGTGGATCAACCGAGGATGACCCTGAGATCTTCCAGTTTTTGGATGTGATGATAGCTCCGGAGTTGAATCTAATGCTGCAGTTTCCCAATGGTTAAGGGATGCTGTAATCGCATCCTCCCCTCCTTTATCTAACAACCACAGATCTCTTCATCCTCCCGCACCTTGGTTCTCTGAAGATTTAAAATCACAACGAGCCAAGTGCAAGGTTTTGGAAAGGAAATGGAGGCTTTCCTACTCCATCTCTAGTAAGGTAGCTTACAAAGCAGCATTAAAGAGCTACCATGGTAATTGTAAATTGGCCAAGGCCACCTTTACGGCATCTACGATAACTCAGGCACAGAACTGTCCACGGACTCTCTTCGCAGTAGTGAAGAAGTTAACAGGAGCAGACACTACACCTTCTCCTCCGGCCCTGGATAAACCACAGTGTGATGCCATCGCAGATTTTTTTATTTCTAAGGTGGAGCGTAATCATGAATCTTTGAATACCTCCCCGTCACCTGTTCACCCCTTACCGGTGACTACTTTTAGCAGTTCTCTTCCTTCCCCCTCAACGTATATTCACGACTGGCTACTGTTCGATGACACAACTTTTCTATCGTGCCTGAACAGTATTAGGTCAGGCTCCCCTCGGGACCCTGTTCCTATGAAAATTCTAAAACAGTTGGACCTTGAGCCTAGGAGAGTCCAGATGAGACTCTTAAATACATCTCTCACAGAGTCCCTGGTAGCGCAGGAGTGGAAGCATGCCATGGTTGTTCCCTTGCTGAAAAAGACCGGAGCTGACACCTCTAACCTATCCAACTTCAGGCCCATATCCCTGCTGCCTGCATGTTCCAAAATCTTGGAATGACATGTGAACACTCAGCTTAATTCGTTTGTCGAGAACGTGGGATATCTTCATCCGTCCCAATCCGGGTTTCACGCACACTATTCCACTGAATCCGCTCTCCTCTGGGTGACGGAGAGGCTTCGGCACGGTATCGATCGCGGGGAAACCTTTGCACTCATCCTTTTGGATTTGAGTGCAGCGTTCGATACCGTGTCTCATTCCATTCTTCTTGACTCTCTCCGCTCCCTTGGTGTTGCTGGATCTGCGCTGGCCTGGATTGCCTCCTTTTTAGGTGAGCCCACCTTTCAGGTGTTTTCGACAGAAGCTGAATCTGCTGTCTATTCATCGGCACACGGCGTCCCCCAGGGGTCGATTCTCAGCCCTCTGCTGTTTAATATCTATATCAGACCCCTTGCTACCGTTGTGGAGGACGCCGGGTTGACGATTTATTCGTACGCCGATGACACGCAGATCGTGTTCTCTCTCTCCAGCAGTGAGGGTCATGAGGTCTCCGCCTTGAAATCTGGCCTGTCACGAGTTGCTGCTTGGATGCACGACCATCTGCTCAAGCTCAACAGTGACAAGACCGACGTCATTATCCTGGGCAAGAATAAAGATCTGTGGGGCCCTAGGTACTGGCCCAGTGATATGGGTCCTCTGCCGAAGCCAACCCCTGTTGCCCGCAACCTTGGCTTCCTCATAGATGATAGGCTCTCTATGAGACAGCAGGTAACAAAGGTCGCTGCAATCTGTTTTTCTACCTTAAAATGGTTGCAGAAGATCCTATGGATGCTGCCTTGCTCCACTCGGAGAATTGTTGTCCAGGCCCTTGTGATTTCTCGTATTGATTATGGGAATGCGCTCTATCTTGGGGCCGATAAGGCCACCATAAATAAGCTCCAAGTGGTGCAAAATTCGTCAGCTCGTTTGTTGTGTAATGTTCCCCGGAGATCCTCCGCAGCTCAGGCTTTACGTGACCTACATTGGCTCAAAGTCTCGAACCGCGTAAAATTAAAAACGTTATGCCTCCTCTTCAAAATTAGGCAGGGCTCTGCACCAAAATACCTGCAGGACCTGGTTCAAGTCTATAAGCCTGGTCGGACTTTAAGATCTTCCACTAGAGGCGATTTCTCTGTCCCCAGAATCAAACTGGCCAAAATGAGCGGCCGCTCGTTTTCTTATCTTGGCCCAAAGATGTGGAATGCTCTTCCGTCGGCTCTGAAAGCCGAGACTGATCTTCTCCCCTTTCGTAAAAAACTGAAGACCCTTTTTTCTGCATTGTATGTTCTGTTTGGGCCTTCAGCTTATTTTCTTTTCTTTTATCTATCTCTGGCGCCGGGAAACCCATTGAGGGTAGCTGTGCGCAATACAAGTTCAAATAAATAAAATAAAATGTGGAACTAGCTACCTGGGCGCCTAGAATTATCTTGGCAGGGGATTTTAATATTAATGGTGCTGATGGCCTGGGGCTGGGTTCATTTGGTAAATATCAAGGTAGGAAGAGGAGAGTAAGTCAGGCGCTACAGAGCTTAGTAGCAATCAACGCTTTATCAGATGTCTGGGGAAAAAAAAGGGCAGATAATAAGGGCTTTACATATTATTCCGCTCCGCACCAAACCTGTGTAAGATTGGACACTTTTTTGTTTCAAGCACAGCTCTCTCGGACTCGAGGATAGAAAGACTCCCGCGGATCCTTAGTGATCATAATCCCCTTGTGCTCAAAATAACTAAGCCAACAAACACTAGACAGCAAAGAATGTGGACTTTTGAAAGAGGGCTTCTACAAGAAGATAAATATGTGGAACATATGAAAAAATGGATTAGGGAATTCTTCGGGATCAACAGGGGTAGTGCTGCTACAGGGGTAGTCTGGGATGCTTTTAAGGCGGGGGTTCGGGGTGAGACTTTGAGCTTTAATTCTTTTAAATGAAAGCAGGAACAGTTGCGGAATATAGAATTAGCGGGGGCAGTACTCAAGGCTGAGGAGGAGTTGGAGAAGTGTGTCATGACTGGAACCCCATTAGATACTGTTATGATAGAACTCCTGAAAGCTAAAGGGGAGGCAGAGGGAGATATTGCCAGAAAAGCTGCGAAAATATACACGACAAAAAGAGAGAGATGCCATGAATTCAGTGAGACAATAGGGAGAACTCTGGCTATACGGACAAGGCAACAAGAAGCGTCGGGCACTGTGAGAGAGATCAGGGATACCTCAGGCAGGACTCATACAGACTCAGAGGAAATAAGGGAAGTCTTTAGAACCTTCTATGAGAAATTGTATGACGAACCATTGGGGGGAGATATCCAGGGAATTAGAGATTACTTGCAGGAGATTGAGGTTCCGTGACGATTTGAACCCGTGTTTTCAATATTGTCGGAAATACATAATATTGGTATCAGCGAACCGCAAATGATCCATTTAGCATATCCTGGTGTTTTCGCTATGCTACGAGCAAGAGTACTCCTGTTACAAACACATTTCCGATCTACCCATGGCATCCATCTTAGATCATGGCAGCCATTTTGTGTCTCTTGCCCTCACATACGCAATAACCTCTGATTACTCCATTTCGATTAAGGACACGTAGGCTTGGCCGGCGATTCACCTTTCCAGTGACACGTGCACCTTAGAACAGAACATGCTGTAGCTGCATGACTCGACAAAGGCTGCCTCCTCTGCCCGAGGCCAGTCCTGCTATACTGGTTCTTGTGTTCGTTGGCCTGATCATGATTAGGCGGCCGAAGCTGGTAGCCTTGCCCATTTACAACCCACAAACATCCCTTATCCTGCTTTTCTATCTTCTGCACCTGGCTCTGCTCCTTTCCTTCTGGGCCTTTATTAGGGGGAGGTAACGAAATTTACGATGAGGCGGTCCGGGTCTTGAATGAAAAGTTGACATGAGATTATGATGGAAAAGTGGGAACCCCTCGTTCGTAATGTTTTGACATCAGATATTGTCGACGATTCCTGAGCAACGCCAAATATTTATTGTTTAGGACACAAAGGTTTGGGAATGTATTACATGTAAAGAATTTGCCTCAAGCTCAAAATTTAGTATATAAGGAGCAACCCTTTTTGTACAAATCGAACAGGCTCCTAGATACTGCCCGTGTGTAGTTTCTGTGACTTCTGTGTCCCTGCAGTAATAAACCTTTGGTCTTTGACGCCACCATCGAGAAGCCCGTGTTTCTGTTTATTTGTGCACCGAGACAGGTGGAACTCCGGGGTCTTCGGGTGTTATCCCTGACACCTCTGGACGGAACCAAAAAGTCCAGAACTCCAATTGGCGCCCAACGTGGGGCGACGTCATTCGGTACCGGTCCAAAAGCCTGAAGAGTTCGAGAAGCTTCGTGTGAAGGTTCCTGAGGGAGGCGCCCCACTTCATCGATCCCGGCATATCGCAAAAGTGGCCCGACGTTCTCTTCCACGAGGGTTCCCGTTCAGGACGGCTGCAGTGGTCCGTTGCCTTGACCGTCGCCCTGTCTTGGACCCGAGGTGCAGTCCTTAGTACGGCGAAACGTGACGGGTTTCTCCTTGGTGACGTCTTCAGTGCCTCAGTTAAGTATTTAGTGGTTGCTAGTTGGTTACTTCGTAAGGGTTGTTAAAATCCTTTTTGTTCTTGGTTTGGTTTGGTTTCGTAAGATTATCACTAGTTGTTCTGGTTACGATAATCTATTGGTTTAGTTTGGGTATTGATACATTTGTTCGCTTTTGGTAGGCCTAAGTTCTTGGTTCGAGTGCACATTCCTGTTTGTGTTTGTCTGTTCTGTGTTCCGGGTTATAAAATGGTAAGTCGGAAAAATTGTATGTTGTCGTGTTTTGGTTGCAACAGTGATTCCCGGTTGGAGGACTCATGTCTGGTACCTCCGATCGGAACTCCTCTATATGATCTTTATTGTAAGTTTGGAGTGGGTCCTATATCTTATAATGAGGTGTGGGTCCGATACACTGAAAAAGATGGTGTCCTTAGTTGGCCACTACATGGTAGTTTTGAACCTGAAGTTCTTGATAATTTAGAAGTAAAATTGCTTAAGAAGAAAGCCCGGCCGGCAATGTTTGATTCTTTCCGTTACTGGCGAAAAGAATCTAAACAGAGAGAGATTAAAAGGTTGAAAAAAAAGAACAGAAAGAGCAAGAGTTAACTTTAGAACAAGCGGCTAAGCAGCAGCAAGATAACGAGTCTGAGAAAGCAATAGAGATAGCTACTAGAGAGCGTAACTTAGCGATAGATAAGTGCTACCCAGCCTTGCCATCGAGTACAACTAAGATAGTAGAGGACCCCGAAAACGATCCTCTGTTGTCTTACTTGTTACGGTCACCCCCACCGTATGCACAAGGTGCTACGGCTCCACCTGTATTGAATGTTCAATTGCCGGTTGCTGGACAACCTGGTATTCCTGCTCCTGCCCCTCAGAATCAGGCTCCTGTACCTCCTGTGGTTAATGTGAATGTTCCTTCGGCACCCCCTCTTCCTGGGTTGCCGGCTTCTTTGCCTATACCTGTATCGCTTACACCTACTGTTTCACAAGCTATCTTACTCGATACTCCTGCTGTCCCGCTATCTGTTCCAACTGCTACTGTATTCTCCGCATCTGCTAGTATTATGACTCCGCTTTCGGTTCGTCGAAGAATCACTGATTCTGTCTCTAACATTCTGTCTCCTTTCTATAAGTCTTTAATTAAGACTCCTACTTCTGAGTCTGTGCAGAGACGTAGTCAGCTTCCAAGTACTGAGGAACGGGGAATATTAGATTCCATGGCTCTCCGATGGATTTCGAAAAGTAGGAGATATAGTACGAGAGATGTACTAGATACATTTATGCAATGGAATGAACCAACACAACGATATGTCTTCGACGAGATGTGCTCTCTTTTACGTGAGGAACTAGAAGAAGATGACTCTGAATTGAATTTAGAAGACTTAATTAAGGTTCAGAAAGAGTTTGCTGCAGGTATGATAGTAGGTCAAAATATAAAAGAAGCGATGGAACTGATTTTAAGTTATAGGAATGATCCATCACTTCGTTCACCGAGGGACTTAGAGAAAAATAGTACGAAGCAGAATCGCCAATATCCAATGAGGGAGGTTCCTCCAATTTGGCGTGATGCTGTGCAAGCTGATGCGGTCAATGGTATTGCAGCTGCTCCGGCACAATTCCAAAGAGTGTGGATACACATTCCGTGGAAGCGAGCTGAAGTATTGGCAGTAAAACAGGCCTTGCCAGATCCGCGTAAAAATCCTGCCGGATATTATAAGGAATTAGCACAAACAGTTGAGGCTTGTGTAATGAATCTAGCGGACATTGACATGTTATTTGGGAATGTAGTTCCGCAACCAATTTGGGCTAAAATTCGTAAAGAGAATCATCCAGTTGCCCTAGGTGGTGATTGGGCGGCTATCATCGCAGCAGATGGTCAGCAAATAGGTGGTTCCAAACCCGAACCTCTAATTGCTAATCTTCCAGGTAGGATAATCGACTTAATGAAGACTCTGATGCCAGCATTGCGTGTTAACTGGGACAAGTTGTCCGCATGCAGGCAAAAGAAAGACGAAAGTGTCTCCGACTTTTTCACGAGGTTCGAAGAGACTTTTGTAGACCACAGTGGTCAGGATATGAGCACAGAAGGAGGACAGAGATTGTTTGTCGATAAATTTGTACACAATTTGCTACCTGAGCTATGCAATAAATTAAAAGATTCCGAGAGTGCGTGGGCTGTCTCTACAACTGCGCAAATACTTGCAACTGCACAGTATTATGAAAATAGGGATAAAGAGGAGAAAGAGAAATCAGATAAGAAAACGAAACACTTAAAAACTAAAGTTCTTCTGCAACAGGCATATCCGCCTCGCATGAATCAGACCAATACACAGCAAGGATCATATCAAAGGACAGATTATGGTTCTCAGAGACCACAATACCAGTGGAATCAGTGTGCGTATTGTAAGAAAGAGGGACATTATAAGAATGAGTGTCCAGTCTTAGCGCAAAATAACGCTGCAGCAGCTCAGAGAGGTCGTGGTGGTTTTGTGCAGAATTCTAGAGGTCGAGGACGAGGTGCTATGCCTCCACAAACGAACGATCGCCCTTCCAATCACTTTGATCATCAGCGAAATGGACAGTCTGCCCAGCAAAATAGATCTCAACAGTATCATGTTGAAGACTATTGTGAAAATGATGAGGGATTTCAACAAAATGAGTACTAGGACAGCCATGGACAGAGAGAGGGGGTAGTATCAGTACCAGTGGATCAGAGTGGGCCTTATGTCGCAGTAGCAACATCAGGTGTAGTCGAACCATTTCTGTTGGATACTGGTGCCGCAAAAAGTTCTATCATTCATGCTAAACTCCCTGGCGCACCTTTGTCTGGCTTAACAAATGTTTCTGTAGGTTTTTCAGGCGCCCCTGTTTACAACCCTGTATCTGGTCCTTTGTCTATTTCTGTTGGACCGTGTCAATTGAAAGCACCCCTGATTTTAACGACAGGTTGTAATGAAAATCTGCTTGGTTTAGACTTGTTAAAACGCCTATATGCGACATTGTACTGTTCTCCGGAAGGGGTACAGCTTACGTTGGGTAAAAGAATCACCTCTCCAATGTACTTGTCTATGGATGCACTCCCGCCGGAGCTGCGTTCACTCCCTGATACTCTTTGGGCAACTGGTCCTAACGATGTAGGCCTTTTGGAAATACCACCATATGTAGTCACTTTGAAAGCAAATGTCAAATTTCCACGAATTCCTCAATACAGAATTTCTAGTGAAGGTGAACGTGCACTTTTATTAATCGTGCAAGATTTGATTAAGAAAGGGGTGGTTGAGGAAACTAGAGGAAATGTCTGTAATAGTCCTGTATTGCCAATTTTGAAACGCACTGATCCTTCAAAGCCTCCAGTATATAGATTTGTTATAGACCTCAGAGAGGTTAATAAAATTGTGGTTCCGCAGTTTCCTGTAGTACCAGACATTACTGCATTGTTAACATTAATTCCTGCAACAGCTACATGGTTCTCAGTCATTGACTTGAAGAATGCCTTTTTCAGCATTCCAATAGCCGAGGAAGGCAGAGATATTTTCGGCTTCTGTCTAGGAGGTCGAAGCTTCAGGTTTAAACGCGCTCCACAAGGCTATTGTGAGAGCCCATCCATTTACAGTCAAGCATTAAAAAGTCAGTTAGATTCCTTTGTACTTCCTCCAGGTTCTGCTCTAGTGCAGTATGTAGATGACCTTCTAGTGGCTGCCGATGACAAGGAAACTTGCAAAGCAGCTACGATTTCGTTATTGCATCATTTGTCTAATTTGAATCACAAGGTGTCAACTTCGAAAATGCAATACTGCTGCCAAGAAGTGACCAACCTAGGTCATCTCTTGTCAAAGGAGGGAAGGAAGTTGACCCCAGAGAGAATAAAAGCGATTACGCAGATGAATATTCCTCGCACACAGAGAGAAGTACGTGCCTTTCTAGGTATTACCTCTTACTGTAGACAGTGGATCCCAAATTTTTCTCTTTTAGCAAAACCGTTGGTAGCTTTGACTGGGAAAAATGTTCCGAGTCCGGTGCCATGGTCTGCTGAATGTCAGAAAAGTTTTTCTGAGTTACGAAATGCACTATGTTCAGCTCCTGTATTGGGTACACCCGATTACAGCAAGCCATTCACGCTCTATGTTCACGAGAGAGAAGGTTGCGCGTTGAGTGTTCTGACACAGAGATTCGGTGATAAACAACGCCCTTGTGCGTACTTTTCATCAACATTAGATCCGGTAGCTAGAGCGTTACCTAGTTGTTTGAGAGCTACAGCGGCAGCTGCGGCTTCCATTCGACAATCTGCTGGTTTGGTGATGAATAACATGCTAGTGGTCATGGTTCCTCATCCTGTGGATACACTCATGAACAGAACCAAGACACAACACCTTACCAGTGCCAGATTATCTGGCTACAAGCTGACACTGCTAGCAAGTCATATTCAGATCAAAAGATGCAATGTATTGAATCCAGCAACACTGTTGCCGACTAATCAAGAGTCAAGTGATTCCGAACCCCATGATTGTTGTTTCAGAACCGAGGAGGAGACAAAAGGACGAATTGATTTAAAAGACTCCCCATTGTTAGATCCAGATGGCACGTTGTATGTTGATGGGTCATGCTTTAAATTGGAGAATGGTGATGTGACTGCTGCTTATGCAGTAACGACTTTGAGTACGATTGTGGAGACTGCAAGAGTGAGTCAGAATTCTGCCCAAGCTGCAGAATTAATTGCTCTAACAAGAGCGTGTGTTTTAGCTAAGGGAAAGAGAGTGAATGTGTTCACAGATAGTCAGTACGCGTTCGGCGGGGCCCATAATTTTGGCCGTTTGTGGAAAGAAAGAGGTTTCATTACGTCCCATGGGACTAAGATTCAACATGGTCAGCTAGTTAACGACTTGTTGGAATCTCTAACCTTGCCGACTGAAGTTGCGATTGTGAAATGCAGTGCGCATAAAGCAATCACGGATGATGTTGGTCGTGGGAATGCTTTTGCTGATGAGACCGCTAAACAGACAGCTAGAGACATGATGAGTAGAATGTATGTTGCTACGTCTGCAAGATGGATTTCCGAGTCTGGAATGTGTGAGGATACAGTGGAAAGTGTGAAAGAGATTAAGAAAGAGGCAACTGAGGAGGAAAAGCGTGCATGGAAAGAAAGTACGGGCAAGTTGGATTCGAGTGGGTGTTGGATTGACTTGTCGGAACAACAGCGTTGGATGTTGCCTGATGCGTATGTGCTTGCTGTGGTGACAATGGCACATGGAGTAGCGCACATAAGTTCTAAAGGGATCTGTAAAATGTTGGCTCCAGTCTGGAAGAATGATGGGATTAGTAAATGTGCAGAAAGAGTGGTGAAAAATTGTATGGTATGCCTGATGCATAATCCTGGCAAGGGAACCCCTACTCCTGCTGGTCACTTCGCTCCACCCTCTTGCCCCTTTGAAGTGATTCAGTTAGACTTCATTCACATGGATCGGTGCAATAACTTAAAGTACGTCCTGGTGGTAGTTTGTGCTTTCTCCAGATGGATCGAAGCATATCCACTAAAGGACAACACTGCCCTATCAACTGCCAAAATTCTTCTCAAAGAATATTTCCCTAGGTACGGAATGCCACGGATTGTATGGTCAGATAACGGAAGTGAGTTTATAGGGAAAGTTATGCAGAGTGTGTGTGCCGGTTTAGGAATAAAACAAAAATTCAACAGTGCAAACCATCCCCAGTCTGCTGGTTTAGTTGAGGGTTACAATGGCACCCTCAAACTAAAACTCGCCAAAATACAGGCATCCACGGGTTTATCCTGCCCAGACGCACTACCCTTGGCTTTGTTATCCACAAGAGCGACTGTGCATTCTAGAGTAGGGCTTAGTCCATATGAAATTGTCTTTGGCCGTCCTGCTAATATTTGGGGAGTGCCAAGGCCAAAGGAATTTTGTTCTCTGGAATATCCAATGTTGATTGATTACCTTTACGACTTGACTGCTAAATTGAGTCTTATTCACCAACAGGTTTTCGATGCATTGCCAAAGCCTCCGGAGAGTCCAGGTCATCAGCTGAAACCAGGTGACCACGTTGTGGTACGAAACTTTACGAGGACAAAGAACCTTCAGCCCAGATTTGTTGGCCCCTACCAAATACTGCTAACAACGAGAACTGCTGTTCGTGTGGCTGGTCGCAAGCATTGGATCCATGCAACACACGTCAAACGTGTGCCTCTGCCACTTCCTTATGACAACTGGATTAAGAAGGGAATTGGTGCCTCTGAGTTCGAGCGAACACCCAAGTTTGCCCCTTTCAGCGATGCCGAATTGGTAACTGACACTTCGAACTCTGACTCTCCTCCTGAAACTACTTCTTTGATTCCTGAACATTTGCCCTCTGCATCAGAAGAAACTTTGCCATCTGCGAACTTGAACATTGCAACCTCTGCTGACAAGACACTGTTTCCTGATCAAACAGTTCCTGCAAAACTAAGATACAACTTACGATCTCGTAATATGGACAAATAAAGCAGGAAACTGCCTATTGTGATATTTGAAATTTTGAACTTTTGCCTTCAGCCAGGAAGTTTGCTATTGTTTTATTGTTTTTAAAATTGCCTTGCCGTCTGGGTAGCCGTAGGGTCGTGGCTGCGTGCCTAGTTGAATCTGCGGGGGTCAGACACAAGGTCGATCTTTCTGTTGGTTCTGGGAACTCCCAGGGCTGATAGAGGCATTTTCATCTACGTACACATCATCAGTGGTCGCGAGCGGATTGTAGAAGATGGAGCTTCCTGCACTGCAACGAGAAAATGTGATTTATGTTCGCAGAAACAGACTTTACAGAATCCTTCATAGTAAATGTTTTCTGATGCAATGTGCTATTACATTTTTAATTGTTTTAATAACGTTGGTGGGTGGAATCGTTTTTGGTATAAATTTAATCTTTGTGCCAGTAACTACAGTACCTCCCCTTGATCCTGCTACCTCTACTGTTCCTTCTATACACTCTTTTCACTCATTTCCTGAACATGAGCAAGCTCGACGCTCAGAATTTATCAATAACACTTTCGTACAGCTCTTGCACCAACACCAACTGGTAGTTAACACTACAGACTGCTGGGTGTGTGGCTTGATACCCCACACTATGGATAAAGGCATTCCCTATCTGGTTTTGCCTTTTAGCTATAATGGATCATTTCAGGCCTTTCAAACCATCTTTGCTTATGCCCTTGAAACCTATCCTCCGCGTCCACCACGTTCCACTAAATATAACTCTGCCAACAAAGCTTTAGTCCAGGGAATTATTGACATGATCAAGGACGACAATAATACTCCATCTTACCCTAGAGACGAATTGCGAGTATATTTGAGTTGGAACTCTACAGAGTATCGCCTTAGCTTGGGAGAGAGCAAGCGAAAAAGCTCCACTCCAATATGGGTCGTACCTCACCGAGGTCAGGTCTGTTTGCAAGGTAATGGGAGAAATCCGAGAGCTCAGCTAGGGAGGAGTGAGTGCTTTTCTTACTGCTAGGGGTACCTACTTCATCTGTCAAGACAGAGCGTATACATGGTTGCCTGCTGACTTTTCAGGTTTATGTTATATTGCTCGATTGTTGCCTCCAACATACACTGCTTCATCTGATTATCACAAGACCAGAGTAGCAAGAGGTGTTTTCAGCAAGGAAGACACCGCTGGTCAGGAAGCTGGAGACTTCTTCAAAGGTTTCCTTCCGTTCTGGGGGCCTATGGCCAATAGTAGAAACATACGTCAGCTAACACGGGTAGTTGAATCTACTATTACCGAAACTGCTGGTGCCCTTAGCAACTTGACAGCTGAGCTTCAGGCGGATAGACTCATGACGTTGCAGAACCGTATGGTTCTAGACGTAATACTTGCAGATCGAGGTGGGGTATGCAGAATGATCCAATCGAGCTGCTGTGTCTTTATTCCCAATAATGCTCCAACAGTCTATGAGGCGATCTCTAAGCTACACAAGATTTCCGACTCTATACACGTAGACAAGGGAAACTGGTCCTTCATGGAGTGGTTGTGGACTCTGATATCAGCGTGGGGATGGAAGGTTCTGATGGTCATTGGTGTCATCTTAGTATTCCTATTCTCATGCTGCCTGATTATCCAGTGTGGTCCCGCTTTGTGTAGTCTCTGTGCTGCAACCTGTTTCAGAAAACCACCTGTGTTTGGAGAAAAGGCACGAGAAAGGATGATGATACAACAGCATGTCACTGACCTGATGAGCATAGAGTTAGACTCTGACATAGACTGAGTAATTGCCTATGTAAGGGCAAAAGGAGGGTCTGAGGTTCCGTGACGATTTGAACCCGTGTTTTCAATATTGTCGGAAATACATAATATTGGTATCAGCGAACCCCAAATGATCCATTTAGCATATCCTGGTGTTTTCGCTATGCTACGAGCAAGAGTACTCCTGTTACAAACACATTTCCGATCTACCCATGGCATCCATCTTAGATCATGGCAGCCATTTTGTGTCTCTTGCCCTCACATACGCAATAACCTCTGATTACTCCATTTCGATTAAGGACACGTAGGCTTGGCCGGCGATTCACCTTTCCAGTGACACGTGCACCTTAGAACAGAACATGCTGTAGCTGCATGACTCGACAAAGGCTGCCTCCTCTGCCCGAGGCCAGTCCTGCTATACTGGTTCTTGTGTTCGTTGGCCTGATCATGATTAGGCGGCCGAAGCTGGTAGCCTTGCCCATTTACAACCCACAAACATCCCTTATCCTGCTTTTCTATCTTCTGCACCTGGCTCTGCTCCTTTCCTTCTGGGCCTTTATTAGGGGGAGGTAACGAAATTTACGATGAGGCGGTCCGGGTCTTGAATGAAAAGTTGACATGAGATTATGATGGAAAAGTGGGAACCCCTCGTTCGTAATGTTTTGACATCAGATATTGTCGACGATTCCTGTGCAACGCCAAATATTTATTGTTTAGGACACAAAGGTTTGGGAATGTATTACATGTAAAGAATTTGCCTCAAGCTCAAAATTTAGTATATAAGGAGCAACCCTTTTTGTACAAATCGAACAGGCTCCTAGATACTGCCCGTGTGTAGTTTCTGTGACTTCTGTGTCCCTGCAGTAATAAACCTTTGGTCTTTGACGCCACCATCGAGAAGCCCGTGTTTCTGTTTATTTGTGCACCGAGACAGGTGGAACTCCGGGGTCTTCGGGTGTAATCCCTGACACCTCTGGACGGAACCAAAAAGTCCAGAACTCCAAGATCCCGGTAGTTAAGTTAATGGAGGAGGATGCAGAAGGTCTGGAAGAGGTCTTGCAGGTAGAAGAAATCAAGGATGCTATCTTAAACCTCCCTTCAGGGAAAGCAGCGGGCCCTGATCAAATCCCAATCGAGTTCTATAAAGTGTTCTGGGACACCCTAGAAGGGGATATAATTAAGACAATGCAGCAGGCACAGACAGGTGAATCTATTCCTGGATCATGGGGGGGGCGCGGAAATCGTGATAATTCTGAAAAAAGGGAAGCCTCCGGAAGAACCTGGATCGTACAGGCCCATCACCTTAATGAATACGGATACTAAGGTATTTTCTAAAGCTTTGGCAACAAGATATGCCAGGGTAATAGATAAGGTGGTGAGCAGTACTCAGCATGGTTCCATACCTGGAAGGGGCACCACCCACCACACACATAAGGTGATAACTCTATTTGATGCCACAGCAGTCACAGGGGACCCGATGGCGGTTATGCTGTTAGACGCAGAAAAGGCATTTGATCGGGTCTCCTGGGACTACCTCTGGCACGTAATGGAAAGATCAGGTGTTAAAAAGCGATTTGTTAAAGCAATCCATGCACTATATGCAGATCCAGTGGCTTCTGTGCGAGTGAATGCAGGGTCCACAGGACAATTTCGGATAAGGAGAGGTACGAGACAGGGGTGCCCTTGCTCACCGCTTTTATTCGCTATGTATATGGATCCACTGATCCGCAGAATAGAGATGTGTGAGCTAGTAACACCATTGCCTACACGTATTGGCCATTGTAAGATACTAGCATACGCTGACGACGTGGCAGTGATTACGCCGACCCCTATGGAGGCTATAGTGCAAGTTGAAATTGAGGCCCTGAGGTTTGGGCAGATTTCAGGCTACAAACTGAACACGGCCAAGACACAGATAATCAACAATTGTCATTCTATCTGCACGGATAGCCGAGTGGTGCAGGCAGGAACATACTTAGAGGTGACTATCTCGGCTGATCTAGATAGCTTAGTAAAAAAGAACATAACACCTTTAATCAATAAAGTGCGGAAGGACTTGGATAGATTGGATAATCTGCATCTTTCTATTGTGGGGCGGACGAATGTAGTAAAGATGTTGGTCTTACCCAAGTTTTTATATTTGTTCAGAGCAATACCCTTATTATTTGAGGCCAAGCTGTTTAAGAACATCGAACATATGATTAATAGATTCATCTGGGCAAAGGGGAAAACTAGGAGGGCACTCAGGTTTATGACACTTCCACGGGAGAGGGGAGGGTGGGCACTGCCAGATTTAAAGCTATACTATTGGGCAGCAGCTCTACAATATATGGTAGGCTTGGTGGGGGCGGGGGCAGAGTCTGAAGGCTGGAGCGAGTTTGGTTCATTGGCGACATACGGACTAGTTTTGGGACCAGAAGCTGAGAATGTGCTTTTGAAATATACGGAGGCTAGCTATTTTAAAAGGACACGGTTTAAGACGCTTATTGCGGCTCATACAGTTTGGAAAGCTTTTGCTAAAAGGTTTGGGCTGGGGAAGTATAATTTTTATACTAGATTGAAAGAAAATCCAAATTTTCCAGAGGAGGTTTTTGCTGGCCCCATTTTTACGGAGTGGGAAAGGAAGGCAGTCAGAAGGGTAGGGGATGTTTTGGGGCAACAATGGGTCTACCAGTTTTCTGAATTACAGACAAAGTTTGCTTTAGATACTAGACAATTTTACAAATATTTACAAATAAGGAGTTTTTTGTATAATAAGAAGGGAGGACCGGGAGCTTCAGCAAAAACCCTATTATGGAAGTGATCCAAGTAGGGGAGGATTGCACAATAAAGAGGTTCTATGCTGAATTGATAATCTCAAAGCAGGATGATATGGAAAAATGGGCAGACAAATGGAAATATAGCTTGGATATTAGGGGGAAAAGCTTCTACATGTCTCTAGAAAAGGGATATACGCTGTTGTGCTCGGCACAACACTATAAAACTATATACCATCTATATCATACACCTGCAAAGATAGCTCAGTGGGGAGGCACAACAGGTATTAGCTGTTTTAGGTGTGGAAGCCTGGATGCAGATTTGCTACATGTGTTTCCAACATGCCCTCACCTGCAACTGCTCAAAGAAGGCATCGAGGGTTTTATAAACAGGGTATATCGAACCGAAACTCTCTTAACGCCTTCGATAATTCTTCTGGGAGTGAACGAGGATGAGGGGCAAATGCAGGGTGGGGGGGGGAATTTTTGTTTGTAGCTTTGTCAGTTATGAGACTTTGCATAGCATCTGCATGGTTAGGCCCTCTGCCACCTTCATTTCATCATTGGTTGGCCAAACTACTAGCAGTATATAATTTGGAGACTGAGATATATGCCAGGAAGGGAAAAAAGGGAAGGAAGCTTGGTAAGCTAATTTGGGGTCCCATTACCCGATGGAAAGAAGGGAGCATGGATTGAAGTATTAGAAATGTATATGCTCATTGTGTGCTGGACTATATATATGTGAGTTCTTGATGTTTGCCTTAGTCCCCTCTGTTTTCTATTGTTTGGCAATTATTATTTAATCCTGGTACTAGATGTTAAATTGAAGAGACTCTATGTATTAGAAAGATTTGAAGTATGTCAATTGCTTTCCCCCATGATTGTATTGTGGCTTATTCTTTAACAGAGAAGAAAAAATGAAATACTTTATATTTAGCTCTGTTGTAACATTTTGCCGTGCCCTGCACGTAAAAGTGAAAAATTTCTAATAACAAAATGTAAAAAAAAAAAAAACGAAAATCCACCTTAAAGCCTTTTTTCAGGGTAGACCAAAACCCATCGAACAAGACACAGGACTAAAAAACCCATCTACTTTCACTCCTAATAGTAGTATGATTCCTGTGGAGGTGTTGACTTTTGAACAGGCAGTATTGAAAGACCTCAGACAAGAGACAGGGCAAACTCCCTTCCATAATCTCTCCAGAGGTGAACTGAAAGCTGCCAAGCCACTATCAGAAGATACAAGTATCACTATCAAACAGGATGATAAGGGTGGGGCAACAGTGATTCAATCTACCACTGATTATGACCCTGAGTGCAAATACCAACTTGACAACACAAGGTATTACACACTCATTACTGTGAACCCCACCCCCAGACTACCAACAAAAATCTCCAGTATGGAAGCTACAGCCAACGGATGGATCAGCAAAAAGGAGGCAGATTTCCTCATAACAAAAAATCCAAGAACACTAAGCGCATAATGGTCGTTACTCCGGTACCTGTTCTAGAGGCAGTGACGAATGCGAGCATTCCAAATGCAAAGGCTTTACATCATAGATGGATACAATGGGTTAACTCTCTTGCGGCAACAAACGTTGAATACATTTTTGACCCTTACTTGAAAACATAAGAATGTCCACAATATGAACAAGAATGTCCTCTGCCCACTGAGATTCTGCCTCTAGAACAATACAAATGTATAATTTATACAGACGGATCAGCACAGCCCGCAATTGGGGGTAAACAAGCTTATAGTGCTGCGTGTGCGATCGTTAAAGGTCGCTGGCGCAATAGCAAATTCCGGCCTATGGTCACGAAAACCCAATCTCTTCGAGACTGTACAGCTCAGCGAGCTGAACTGCAGGCATTCAAGATGACACTTGAAAATACTGATCGCGAATTCCCCACACTCATAGTGTGGGATTCGTATTACTGCGTCCAATCTTACAATGAATACTTGCAGAACTGGAGTCAAAACAGTTTCAAAAATGCAAAAGGTGGCACAATCAAGCATACGTTGCTTTGGGAACAAGTAGTTCAATTACAGAAAAAACTACAAAAGACTCACGTGATCCATACACTGAGTTATCAACGTGGCTTTCACGTTGAAGGGAATTCATTGGCTGATGAAGCTGCGAAGGAAGCTGTGCAAATGGCTTCCGTAGCTGCAATCACTCGTTCAAAAACAAAAATAGACAGTGAAATCATTGCAGGCTGTCATCGCTTCCAATAAGGACAGCAGTAAAACGTTACCAAAAGGCTTTCCACTCGAATACTCGTATATAACTGATGCAAACAATGTTCCTTTTGCTCGAATCCCTGGAGTGAGGGATAGAGTAATTCCAAACATGGAACATAGATTAGGATTAACTTTAGCAGCACATGAAGGGCTCGCCTCTGCACATGCAGGTGTTTCCGCCACAGTTTTGTTATTAAAACAGAGATACTGGTGGCCGCGCATGAGGAAACAGACCAGAAACTATGTTTTGGAATGTGAAATCTGCCAAAAGATGAAAGTCTCTACTGTGAAACGTCCTGCGCAGACGCCCCTTTTAATTTTGGATAAACCATTAGCGTGCTTTTACCTGGACCACTGTGGTCCCTTACAGAGGGATGGCAACTATAAATATATCATGGTAGCAGTGGATTCATGCTCAAGATTCATTTGGATGTGGCCTCAGCCCTCGGCGGACGCCCAAACTGTTATAAAAGATTTGCGAGTCTTTATCGGCACATACGCAGTCGGCACGCTACATTCTGACTCGGGTCCTGAGTTTAGCTCTGGAGCTTATAAGGAGGCCATGGCCAATCTGGGCGTTGCATTGCGGTATTCTAGTCCATTCCATCCTGAGGGAGATGTTGTAGTGGAGAGAACAAACCGGGACATAAAGCAATCTATAACAGCTAGGGTATTAGGCTCGGGTGACGGGTGGGTCAAACATCTAATAAGTGTCCAACATAGTCTAAATAATCTTCCAAGAAGTTTTCTGTGTGCAATCACTCCATATGAAATCCTTTTTGGCACTAGAATGCTTGTCCAGGACCTTGATCGTCACACTTCAGTGGTAGAACAAAAACTCTTTGATATCAAAGACCGTTTGGCTGTTTTGCAGGACTTAAATGAAACAAGGAGAAGTCAAAGCAACATATTGCAGTAGCCAACGACCACTGAAGGGGGACCACCTGTCCCAGCAAGGCCTGCCTGGATTCCGACGATTGGGAATCTAGTCAGGGAAAAGATCGTAGATAAGAAGGAATTTGGGCCTTCTTACAGACAACCAGTACCTGTATTAGCAATCCACGGATCAAGAACAGTGTTACTACCGCCCCATGCTGGAAGAAAGGAGAACAGGTTCGTATCCATCGACCTGGTAAAACCACATCATGTGGCCAATCATAAGTAGTAGGCCAAGTAGACTCCAAAGATGTAGCAGACGACCAAATCTGGCTACTAACCAAGAGGTATAAACTGAGAGACTCATCACCTTTGAAGAATCTGCAGTGCGAAAAGAAGGACTATGCAACAAAGCCATGGGACTTGTACCTCTTGAAACCCAAATAACAGTTTGTCAAGAAACACCTGCCTACAATGAAATAGCATCTGACTATACTAATATGACAAGTAATCAAGTAGCCCCAGCGATTTCAAATAATCCTGAGGCAATCCCTACAATTGACAGTACTGCCTCTGGTTATTTCATTAACTTTGATACGTTTTCCGAGGATCCTAGTGAACCTGAAACAACACCAGCAAATACAACTTTCAAAGAACAAGTAACAGAACTTTTTCATCAACTGGAAAAAACTTATCTGGCTTCACCATGGGTTGAATTTTGGATTGTGCTAGGCGTGCTCTTTTTCCTACTTTTGCTAATTCTTGTATTAACTTTGGAAATGCTGATAAATGGAAGATATAGTAAAATGGACACAGCAATTAAGAACATCAACTTACTCCTCAAGCCACACAAATCATCCCATCGTGAACAAAGAGACATTTTCATCAGTGAACATCAAAGCCGTTCCTATACCTGGTGGTATAGCGTGGGACAGAACTGATTATGACAGCTTTGGCCCAGCAGAGCTGTTGAAGATTCCACACCAATTCAAGGTTTCCTTGAGTGACTTTGTTTCACCCAGCACATTTTCTGATGATTGGGACTTTGAGACTGTTAATAATATGATGTCACACTTAGAGATGTCTGCAAAATTTACACAACATGAATACTTAGAAGGTTCATCAGATTATGAACAAATGTACTGTTATAATCACTATGGCCATCATTTCATGCATAGATCTGCAAACCCAAGAAATGTTTATATATATAATCAATGGGAACATTGTCCAACACCACCAAAGGGTAGCTCAAAAACATTCTATGAAAAATGTCCATACTTCTCAGGTTTTAGTGTCTCAAATCCAGAATCGTTTTACTTTAAAAATGTTAATAAGAAAGGAATGAAAAATATGTTGAGTTTGTTGACTAATACTAAGTAAATTTATTCTGCGGCCTTTTATGCTCAGCTGTCTACATTAGGTTTTGACTTTTGGAAAGACAACATTGAGACAAAAACTGTCTGGGGCACAAAAGACTGGCAGGTGCAGGGACTAGAAGCGTTATTAAGAGCCTGCATTATCCCTGAACAAATAATGTTTGTGAATGGCAGTGTCCAACAGACATCTTGTCTTGGTCTAGCCAAGATAAAAGATTTAAACAAACTGTCCATACCTACACCCACACCGGATAGTAAGAACACTACAGAGAGGGTGGTCGACGTAAAAACAATTTTACTTGAAAACAGAACTAATCCTGATTGGAAAAAATGGGTAATCTGGCCCACAGACACGAACAACTGTCAAGATAGATTCCTGAATAAAACACAACGGTTCACATTCACTAGGCCAGATCCAAGATATGTCCAGAGACAACATCCAGGGATAGTGACAACATATAGCGTAGGAAAACTGTGCATTGAGTGGCTACAAAAGTCCATACTCACAGAGGTAAAACAACACTTATCTTTCCTTAAAGATGGTGTTGATTTAAGGGACTTCTTACAAGGACCTGCAAAACCGCATCATAAATGTTTTATATACGCTGGTATATATGCCATTTATAATAAAGCTTGGAAAGTGACACAAACAGAGACTGCAGAACGAATACGAGAAATTGGTCGTATTAATTTAGAGAAATCTCTCTCTGTAGTTGACAATGGGTTAACGACTCTGTCATCCAGAATTTTTTCTTTGGACAGCATAGTATCCTCTGCCATAGACGTAATGGAACAGGACTTGCTCATGCTACAGCATGGACAGTCACAATTACGTTCTATAATACTTTTAGGCTGGACGTTACAAAATCTTCATTCTGGATATGTGCCATGGCGTCTAATCAACACCACGTCATTGTTTTCTGTATTTAACCTTACAGATAAACAAATCACTTTGGCACAATGAGGAGTAGACTACACGGTGCTGAGCATTGAAAAACTGGAAAGATTACCATGAACTGTTTTGGAAAAACCGGCAACAGAATAGCTAATACATGGAGCAATCACTCTGCCTGTCACAATTTTTCATTTTCAATATTGTTTGAAACATATACCAGCTGGCGTGTATGAAAGGTTGGGTAAAGAATACATCTAGTCAACCTGGGATTTACCATATACTCCCAGATGTTGGAGTGGGGGAAAAGTAGTATTTCTTAGTGGTACAAACTGCAAAAGCGTACTAAGCGGTACACTTTTATGTCAGGGTATTAACTTACATGGAGCCTGTGATGGTTCTTCAACCAATTTATCCTGCCACCTGCAAGGTTCTTGTCAGGAAATCCCGGCACCGTCGGGGGAAAAAGACATCCGCGACTTCAATGGACTACAACTCCCAGAAGGCAAAGCGGGAGGAGCGTTATACAACTCTGAGTTGTGGTTACATAACGCTATTACAATACGCCTATAAAGGCGGTACTTGGAGTAGGAATGGTGTCGGATATTATAGTCTTCACAAGGCCGTCCACCAAGCTGTTCCTGAGCACCTGCAGAGAGAAGACGTTCCAACAGGATCCAAGTACAAAGACGGAGGTGGATCGAGTGAAGCTCCCCGGGCCGTTCTTTGTTAGTCCGCCCTGTTTCTTCTTGGTGAGCAGCCAGGAAAGCTTACTAGCCGCTTCTGACTCGGACGAGTCGGGAAGCCAACACTTGGGCAGACGCTGGTGTGAGCCGTAGCTCCCAGCCTGTCCCATAACTTCGGGAGACTCCAGCGGTTACGCACACCGGGAGGTGTTTGCCGCATACCGGCTGTAGAGTTTCCGAGGACGATAGAGCGGCTGCTCTCGTCCTCAACATCTGGCTTTATTGGGACAACGGTGACGCATCACCAGGAGGTGAAGCAGCGTCCCGTTGTAGAAGAGGAAGAGGTCGAGCGGCTGCTCCCTTCAGGTCGAGACCCCGGCTGGGTGCCTCCCTGACTCCTCTGTGGAAAAAGGTCGAGCGGCTGCTCCCTTCAGGTCAAGACCCCGGCTGGGTGTCTCCCTGACTCCTCAGTGAGAAACGGCTGTTTCCACAAGCCCTCAAAACACATCGAGTGGCATTACCGGCTACTGTGTTTCTGCCTCTGTTGGCATACGCCGGGACCGGCGTATTTGCAGAGGTCAGGGCTACGTATACCGGCTGGAGGAGACCAGTAACTATTTACTTTATTGCTTTCTTGTATATTGAGTTATTACTAATAAATCACCAAAACCTAGAGACGTGTCGTGCCCTGTTTTGTGGTGTCTGTGGCGACCCCGAGACCCCCAGGTGTTACAAAATATCCGACCTCTATAACCTTAACAGTCTCCTGGTCGTTTACAGACATGGCAACACTGGATGATGTCCTGGCAGCATTGGCCTCAATGCAAATAGAGCTAGCGGCCTCAAGGCAGGAAACCGCAGATGTGCGGGCTAGGCTGGATGCCATACAAACAGACCCTTTAACGCCCAGCGCTTCCCGCACGACACAGAACCCATTGGTGGTGGTGGAAATGCCGGTTGCTATTCCCTTGGCAACCCCAGAGAGATACAACGGAGATCCCAATACCGTGCAAGTGTTCCTTACGCAGGTGGCCCTGCATTTGTCTTGCAAACCTAAGGCGTTCCCGACGAGCCAAGCCAGGGTGGCTTTTCTAATATCCTACTTGGCTGGTAACGCTGCCCAGTGGGCTGTACCATTGGTGAGCCGTGACGACCCCATCCTCTGTGACTGGGGGGCATTTCGCGAGGAATTCCTCAAGGTGTTTGATCGAAGGGCAGACTCATACACCGCGGACCGCGAGATGCTGGAATTAAGACAAGGGTCTAACGATCTAGTGCAATACCTCAATGCGTTTCGCAGACTGGTGGCTGAAACCAAGTGGCCGGTAGCGAAACAAACTGCGCTGTTTCACCAAGGGTTGTGTGACGAGCTAAAAGATGTGGTTGCTCAAATCGACCCACAACCCAAGACATGTGAGGGCCGTATCAACCTGGTGTTGAGGTTGGATCACCGGCTAAGCGACAGAAGAGGCGACACCAGAAGAAAAGGGAAAGCTCTTCCGTCTTATACAACGGTGGGAAGTCCGGAACCCACAGTCCCAACCAAGGGTGAACCCATGGACATCGGCGCCATTAGAGCAAGTCTCACGGCCACGGAGAAGGAATCTCGCCGTAAACAGGGGCTGTGCCTGTATTGTGGCAAGAAGGGACACTATGTCCGGGAGTGTCCGGCCAAGCCAAAAAATACACGATATAGGAACAACCGGTCGGTGACAGCGGTGTTGGACGTCCCGGCGGAAAACTAGAGGACTCCCAGACCACCAACGAAGGGGCGTCTAGGAGTCACGATTACATCCCTTCACTGTCTAATTCTGTGTCCAAAGGACAAAGGCACTTGTTCATCACGGTGCACGTGGGGGTGCACGACCAGTGGGTACCTGTGGTGGCCATGGTGGATTCGGGGGCGACAGGCATGTTCATGGATAGGAACGAGGCAAACAGGTTGGGGCTGGTACTTCTTCCCAAGGCTATTCCAGAAGACGTATACGCCGTGGACAGAAGACGACTGGTGACCGGGCCCAAAGGGCAGCACACAGGGGGTCTACTGATGAAGTACGGACGGAGCCATCTGGAAAAGATAGACTTCAACATTATCAGGGCACCCCAATACGGTGTCATATTGGGACTTCCATGGTTACAGAAGCATAACCCTTCCGTGGACTGGCCTACGCATGCCATAGAGATGAAGTCCCCATTTTGCCAGTTGCACTGCGGGATGACGCAGGAACAACCCTTCACTGATCCAAGCGGAAGTCAGACGGTAGCCACGGCAGCGGAAAAGGATGTTATGCTCCCCAGAGCCTATCACACATACGAAGACGTATTCGATGAAGTAAAGGCGGAGGTGCTCCCTCCGCATCGAAGGTACGACTGTCAGATCGATCTGGTCCCAGGGGCCAATGTGCCCAGTGGAAGATTGTATGCGTTGACTGAACCAGAAAACGTGCATCTCAGAGGGTATCTGGACAAACTCTTGGGGCTGGGTTTCATTAGGCCGTCCAAATCCCCCGCTGCATCACCGCTCTTCTTCATTCCAAAGGCTGACGGGGAGCTGAGGGCCTGTGTGGACTTCAGGGAGTTGAATGCCATCACCATAAAGAACCGCTACCACTTACCACTCATAAGTGTTCTCCTGGAACAAGTCAAGAAGGCGAAGATTTACACCAAGTTGGATCTGAAAGGGGCTTACCATCTGGTGCGCATGAGGGATGGCGACGAGTGGAAAACCGCGTTTAAGACACGGTTTGGCCTATTTGAGTACCTCGTCATGCCGTTCGGTTTGTGCAACGCCCCAGCCGCCTTTCAGTATTTCCTGAATGAGGTGTTCCGGGAGGAGATGGATAGATACGTCGTGGTATACATCGACGACATCCTCATTTATTCGGACAATGAGAATGATCATGTAAGACACGTCTCGGCGGTACTTCTAAAACTGAGTGAGAACATGCTGTTTTGCAAACTCAGCAAGTGTGATTTCCATGTCACATCGGTGGAGTTTCTGGGAGTGATGTTGAGTCCGAACGGACAAGAGATGGCGGAACGCAAAATCAAGGCGTTGAGAGAGTGGCCAACCCCCCAAGGAGTCAAGGACGTCCAAAGCTTTATTGGCTTCGCCAACTTCTACAGGCGATTCATCGACGGCTTCTCGGGGCTGGTGGCACCGATCACACAATTGCTAAGGAAGTCAGCTGAGTTCGTGTGGTCCCAAGAAGCACAGAGTGCCTTCGAAGCATTGAAATACGCATTTGGCAAAGCACCGGTGTTGGCACACCCGGATCCGGCCCTTCCCTATGTAGTTGAAGCAGACGCATCCGACGTGGCCATTGGGGCTATATTGTCACAGCGCAATCCGGACACGGGATTGCTTCATCCCGTGGCGTATATGTCCCGCAAACTCAACGACGCTGAGCGCAACTATCATATAGCGGAAAAAGAACTTCTCGCGATCAAGGACGCTTTCGCTGAGTGGAGACATTGGCTGATGGGGGCCAGGCATGTGGTGACGGTGTACACCGACCACCGGAACCTGCAGTTTATGACGACATCCAGACATCTTTCTCCTCTGCAGTTACGGTGGATGATATTCTTCGCTGGATTCCACTTCCACATAACCTATCGTCCTGGGTCAGAAAACCGGAAGGCCGACGCACTGTCACGACAGTCTGTTGTCAAGGAACCTCCACAAGAGGCAGTGCATTCAATCATTCCATCGCAGATGGTGCTGGGGGTGATTCAACCAGACACCTTCCTCAAAGGGATCCAGAGAGGGATCCGTTCGTTCGCTTGGAGGAGATGGCTACATAGCCACAAGGAGTGGCAAGTGAGAGACGGTATACCTATGAAAGGCAGATGCCTGCTGATACCCACGCCTAGACTGAGAAAACAAGCGTTTGAGTGGTGTCATGACTCCCCCAGTGCGGGTCATTTGGGGTACGAGAAGACGGTGACCAGCATGGGACGCCATTTCTGGTGGCCAGCCATGAGAGCGGATGTCAAGACATGGGGGCAGGCCTGCACCACATGTGCTACCATGAAGACGGATCACAGCAAAACCCAAGGGCTCCTCCGTCCCATTACTACCCTGAATCGTCCATGGGAAAATATTTCATTGGACTTCGTGGTAGGTTTGCCAAAGGATCAAGGAATGACGGCGATATTAGTGGTCGTGGACTACTTGACAAAAATGGGGCACTTCATCGCCTGCAAACAGGTACCAACGGCAGGAGAACTAGTAAAGTTACTGCTAACTAACGTGGTAAGAATACATGGACTGCCCGAGGTGATCGTGTCGGATAGGGGATCGCAGTTCACGGCACAGTTCTGGAAGACTTGGTGCTCTGCGTTGCACGTCCAGACCGCGATGTCCACCAGCTACCACCCTCAGACGGACGGCCAAACGGAACGCCTGAACCAAACTCTAAAACAGTATCTGCGCTCTTTTGTGGAGCAGGGGAAGGAAGAATGGGTCGATCTGCTCTGGATCGCGGAGATAGCGTATAACAATGCCACTCACAGCTCGACTAAATCATCCCCATTCTACAACAACTATGGTCATCATCCAAGGTTCTTGCCCTTTGCCCATCCTCTTTGAGAGAGAAAAATACCTGCCACAGCAGAACGGGTGGCACACATCAAGGACATCTTGTTGCGCTCCAGGGCCTTCCTGATTGAAGCTAAACAGAGGTATAAGGCCACAGCGGACAGAAGAAGGAGGCCAGGTCCGTTATACCGGCCTGGGGACCACGTTTGGATATCTACACGGAACATGAGGTTCCGTAAGAACAGCGTCTTCCATCCTAAATTCATGGGGCCTTACAGAATCACCAAATGTATCGGTCCGTTGAATGCGAGGGTGTGCCTACCCCAGACCTTGAGAATCCATCCTGTGTTCCATGTTTCGCTGCTCAAACCAGCATCGAACCACAAGAACACGAAGCCCAGACCGATAGTGGTGGAATCGGAGGTGGAGTATGAGGTTGCAGGTATCCTTGCTTCCAAGTGGCGAAGGGGAAAGTTGTGGTACCTAATAGCCTGGAAAGGATATGGACCTGAGGAACAGTCGTGGGAACCGGCTGAAGGGGTGCACACACCCCGCCTGGTTTCTTTGTTTCATCGTCGCTTCCCTTCCAGCGCGGGCCCCATGGGGAGATGCTGAGGGAGGGAGGGGGGATGTACTGTCAGGAAATCCCGGCACCGTCAGAGGAAAAAGCCATCCGCGACTTCAATGGACTGCAACTCCCAGAAGGCAAAGCGGGAGGAGCGTTATACAACTCTGAGTTGTGGTTACATAACGCAATTACAATACGCCTATAAAGGCGGTACTTGGAGTAGGAATGGTGTCGGATATTCTAGTCTTCACAAGGCCGTCCACCAAGCTGTTCCTGAGCACCTGCAGAGAGAAGACGTTCCAACAGGATCCAAGTACAAAGACGGAGGTGGATCGAGTGAAGCTCCCCGGGCCGTTCTTTGTTAGTCCGCCCTGTTTCTTCTCGGTGAGCAGCCAGGAAAGCTTACTAGCCGCTTCTGACCAGGAAAGCTTACTAGCCGCTTCTGACTCGGACGAGTCGGGAAGCCAACACTTGGGCAGACGCTGGTGTGAGCCATAGCTCCCAGCCTGTCCCATAACTTCGGGAGACTCCAGCGGTTACGCACACCGGGAGGTGTTTGCCGCGTACCGGCTGTAGAGTTTCCGAGGACGATAGAGCGGCTGCTCTCGTCCTCAACATCTGGCTTTATTGGGACAACGGTGATGCATCACCAGGAGGTGAAGCAGCGTCCCGTTGTAGAAGAGGAAGAGGTCGAGCGGCTCCCTTCAGGTCGAGACCCCGGCTGGGTGCCTCCTTGACTCCTCTGTGGAAAAAGGTCGAGCGGCTGCTCCCTTCAGGTCGAGACCCCGGCTGGGTGTCTCCCTGACTCCTCAGTGAGAAACGGCTGTTTCCACGAGCCCTCAAAACACATCGAGTGGCATTGCCGGCTACTGTGTTTCTGCCTCTGTTGGCATACGCCGGGACCGGCGTATTTGCAGAGGTCAGGGCTACGTATACCGGCTGGAGGAGACCAGTAACTATTTACTTTATTGCTTTCTTGTATATTGAGTTATTACTAATAAATCAGCAAAACCTAGAGACGTGTCGTGTCCTGTTTTGTGGTGTCTGTGGCGACCCCGAGACCCCCAGGTGTTACAGTTCTCCAGCTGCAGTGATAGATCCAATTTTTAGGCAGCTTTCGAATGGAAGCTATATTATGTTGAATGATCGCAGCTGCTGTGGCATGTTGCCAGGAATAGCCTATCTCGTAACTGTGTCAGCCAGGGTCACTTGTTGTATGAAAGTATTGTTTCCAAAAACTAAGACAGACGGGAGTTGCTGTTATGACCTTCACTGAACATCTCTTCTATACAAATTGATACTTTAAGCAGAATGAAAGCCATTCTTTTACAAAAAACTGTGCCACTGACCTCGTCCAAAGACACCAATGAACTATAAGTTGCAAGGTCCTCTGCAGAGATACATGCCCTTTTATCCACAAACTGCCCTGTACATTTCGCAGAAATGTTAGGTTGTATCTTAAACATGTCTGATACCAGTGGTATTGTACATGTATTTAAGACAGTTTTTTCGGGACTGTTAGCACCCTTTGAAGCAGTCTTCGGCATATTTCCAAACTTCGTGCACTCTGTGTTTGGCAACCTGCCTCTCATTTTGGGACTCATAGCAGGAATACTATTCTTGTTCCTTCTGCTCCGATATGGCAAGTCCGGTCACCATCGACAGCCAGATTACCTTAGAGAACACTCTCCTGGCAATGAAGTGTCTTGAGCGCATGATACAGATTCTGGGCCTGGCTCGTTTAAGAGATCTGAATACCACGTGGTTTCTATCATTGTGACCAATCTGGCAAGATTTAATCTTACCTGTTCTAAGATGCCTGCTATGTGGAGAAGAATGCGTGCTAGGCACCTGTCTGACACTCCCATCAGCACTGCCAACGGATGTTGATACTTTGCTTGGTTCGGTAACGGCTCATGCATTGTGTTGTCCCCAGCGGCTACCAATCCTGATGACGGCATTCATTGAGGTCTCACAGATGCAAACTGCTGAAGGTGAGATACGTGGATCGACAGGCACACAGGTACCATCTCCATCTCCTTTAAACATTGCTAACGCGGCTGACACTGACGGCGATGCTTCACATTTTTGTGCAATCGGTCTACTTAACGAAGTGGTCCAACTTTCACCTACTGTGATAGACGAATTCTTTATCAGCTTGATTTGATGTTTTCTCCAAACAATTAGACTGACTTTTGAAATTAGCACACAGCGTTCTATGGACTCTGAATTCGACCTTCATATTTCAACACAAAACTTCTAACTTTACAACTTTTTTCCAAAATTAAATTTTTTGGGGGGCGCAAAGTAATCTGCTTAAAGTAGAACTATTCATACAGAACAAGAATCCTGTGAAAAACTTACAAGAGACAATATTTGACCTTGTCCACTACCTAAACATTTTTCTGGCATGGAATGGTCTCAATTTTTTTTCTTCTGTATTAAGAGCAATTTCATAAATGTAATTTCATGATTCATTCGGATAGCATTTCCAATGTCATACTATATGCTTTGAATGAAAACTTTGCTTTAAAAATGCATACAGCACAAATGCTCATTTTTCGTGTACAACCATTGCAAATGCATTTTATGTATTTTGGATGGGGTTATTAACACATCATGCTTTAGATGTGCTTTAAATGCTTAGAAATTTAGTAATGTCAAAGATAATAAAGTGGAGTGGGTGTTGTATGGCGTTTTAGGACCCGAGTGAAATTTTCCCAATTCATGTCCTTATATAGGTACAATTCACAATGCCCTAATATAGGCATAGAAATCATGCCCATATTTAGACATAGTCCCTGCAGTCCAAACACAAGCATGGCTACTTCCACTTGTTCCAAATAGCCACAACGATTGATTGGAAAACTCGGCTTTAGCAGTCAGGGACATCCCCTTGCTTGAATATTGATGTGTCCAAGAACTCATGGAGTTTTCAAAGAACTACCATTCCCTTGGGGTTCTCTTTTGACGTCATTATGTCCGGCTTTTCTTCAAACTAGGCATCTTCAAGGTATAAATATGCCTTCACTTGCTCTAGCAAACACACGGTGGTTTGGAGCAGTTCGACTATCTACTTGCCCAACGCAGCTCGCTACAGCAAGGGCCGAAAGAAGCCGACCCTCCATCTGACACACTGATCGAGAAGCTGTCCTTTTTCTCGCTGAGAATCCAGCTCCAGTGTTTCCAAGCTCCCCTTGCAGGGTGTTGGGAAATCGAGTCTGAGACGTTCCTTAAAAATCATCTTAATTCAGAACCCATAGCACACAGACAATCGGCTAACAATCCGATGTATACAAAAGCGGATCAAGAAGGCGATCGTGAAATCTTAATAACCATTCATTTGATAACTTTATTTCGGTCGTTGACCATAAAAGTGCAGACAAAATACGTACAAGCACAGTAATAAAATCCATAAATACAAGCAGTTAAAAAGTTATTAAACAACAAGTTATCAAAAGTTATCAAAAAGGGGGAGTAAAAAGGAAAAAAGAATAATAGAGGGGGATTGCTCCGATTAGGTCCTTATCAGAAAGGTGGTCCTTCTACGCCACATACCGTGTAAGAAGCGGGAAACAGCAAACACAATAGGAGGGGAGGTATCATATGTTAAAATTCTGCAAGCCTGTACACATTGTCTAAGTCCCAAGTTTCTGCACAGTGGAGCCAACCAGCATTTCCGTATTTTGCTATACGCCGGGCAGAAGAACAGGACATGCACGATATCTTCCGTGCTATTATTACAGGCTGGGCAGGTTCCCTCATTTGAGATAGTCCATTTAGAGGTCAGCACCCTAATGGGCAAGCAGTCATGCCTCAGTTGGATATATAGTTTTCTCGCAAGAGGAGGCTGCACTAGATCTAAAAATTCCTCCTTCTTGGGCGCAGTTTTCATCTGCAGGAATTCAGTTGTAAGCCTGCCCAGAGTTGTCGAGCTGTGTAGCGTGTTAAGGCTGTGGTTTCTCAAAATAGCCAACAGTTCTGACCTCTGGAACCTAGGACAGCTCTCGCCCGGGGACTCCCACAATTGAGGCAAGCCAATTTGGTAAAGAAGAACCTTGATGTGGGATAGCCAGGGTATATTTTTGTTCTTGAGCTGCCCCCAGACTGCTGAAAATTCCGCTTTGTAATCAACAAGCTCCGGTACAGTCCAGAGCCTTCTCCAGTAGAGCAAGGGTCGTGCGGCTATCAGATCTTTTATGGACTGAAGGCCCATATCTAGCCGCAATGGTATGAGAGGGGTGCTTTGGGGTAAACCTACTAGGTTTCTCATAAAAGCTTGCTCCACCTTTAGATGACTCAGTGCGTTCTTGTGCCCCCATAGTTCTGCCCCATACATAGCTGCTGACCTGGTCTGGGCTCTATAAGTTTCAAGAACAGGGGTGACTGGTTTAAATTGTGAAGTTTTATGAAATTTCCCAATCCCCCCTGTAATCTGTGAAAGTCTCAGGGCAGATCTAGACACCTGGTGACCCCAGTCAAAGTCTTCATTTAGCGTGACACCCAGGTAAACAAAGGTTTTCACCCGCTCAAGCGGGGTGCCATTCCAGACAGGGTTCGGGTGGGTGTGCCTTGGGGGATTGAAAACCATAAACTTGGATTTATCCAAGTTAACCCCCAATCCCCTTGAGGCACAAAAGGTTGAAAACCCGTCCAGAACCCGCTGGATGCCTGTTGATGTTCGGGATATCAACAAAGTGTCATCCGCGAACATCAGAGCAGGCACCCTTCCAGTAGCCAATTGCGGGGCATCATTATCCCTAACTCCATCCAATTCATCTATCAAGCCATTAACCTAAAGGTTGAAGAGTGTAGGGGCAAGGGCGCAACCCTGGCGTACGCCCCTGGTTACTGGGAAGCGGGCCGAGAGTTCACCAATTCTTCCACACCTGACCTGGGCAAAGTTCCCCGCATGGAGTCTGATCAAGACATCTAGTAAATAGGACGGGAGGCCTAGTTCTTCCAATACCCTCCATAATTTCTCCTTGGGCACAAGATCAAAGGCGGCCCGCAGGTCCACAAAAACAAGGTAGAGGCTGCCACCCTCTACTCTTGCAGTTTTCCAGAAAAGGACCTGCAGCCTAAAAATCTGATCCAGGGTCGAGATGCCCAATCTAAATCCGGCTTGGAGGGTGGTCAGTATTTTGTGTTCCTCTATCCAGCCCAATATCCTATCCAGTAGAATCCGGCCCATTAGTTTTTGCGTAGTGTCTAGAAGGCTAATGGGCCTGTAGTTGAACGGGGAGAACAGGCAGCCCTTCTTGTAAATGGGGACGATCTCAGCTCCCAACCAAGTTTCCGGTAACTCGGAACCCCAAAGGATCGCATTAAACAGGACGACAAGATACGGAGTCCAAATTTTGGGCTGGGAGCGAAAGAGGTCGCCAGGTAGTTTATCAAGGCTTGGAGCTTTGTTTGGGAGCAATCTTTCGATAGCGTACTCTACTTCCTTGAGAGAAATACTCTCTAGGTTTTGAGAGGAAGTCATCTCCCGATCGTCCAACGGGCCCCTCCGACGACTCAGGCCCGAGGCCCCCGACAGTCGATACTCGTGCGGGGGGTCTGGGGCCGGGGATGTCCGAAGGGTCCTATCTGCCCCTGACAACTGGGCGTGTCTATGATACACGTCAACACCAGTCTACGGGCTTGTGCAAAGACCTGCGAAGTGTGACTCCCATACTGAGGGGGCTATTTTCGGGAAATTAACCTCTCCCCCCTTTTGTACCAGCATTAATTAGAGCCCAAAATAATTTGGCATCCTTTAAAAGGAGCGCTTGTCTCAGTTCTTCCCACCTGGCTTCCTCCCACTCTCTTTTGCCCCTGGTGATCTCCTTTTTGTACCGCAGTCTAGTTGCGCTAATTAATGGAATATCTTTGGATTTTATTGCTGCAAGGAGATCCCTCTTTACTTTCTTACAGGTACAGTCGAACCAAGGGTGCGACCTAGGAGTGCTTCGTTTGTTTCTACTAACTGGGTAAAGTACCTCCCCTAGTGTCATAGCTAGTTGCGTATGTATTTGTACGGGTTGCCGGCGAGGAGCCGGTTCACCCATCTTGCTTATGCAGGGAATTGCAATCTGGTATATTTTTGCGAGGTTAGTGGGAAAATTTGCAAAGTGCGGCCATTTAATCCTTTTCCTGTTGTTAGTTACCGTGAGAGGTGTTCTCACCATGGCTGGGTCTGGGGCAGGATTTGTAAGACCAAAAGACCAGGGCTTGAGGGTTAGAACCAAGGCATTATGATCACTATCATGCCTTGGTACAACCCTAAATTCTTTCAGCCTATCCCAATGTTTTGCCTCCACCATGATGTAATCTATGATGGAGGTTTGGTTTGCCCTATTATAGGTGACTACCCCTGGACAGTCAGGATCCAATCTCCCATTGCACGACCGCATAGACATTGCAAGGGAGAAAGATTTTATCTAGAGCCCCAACGGTGTCCATGCTCTAACTGGGGTTATCTTCGGATCTGGGATATGCCAGAATAAGTCTACCTCGTCTTGTTCGCGAAACTCCACGCTATCCAGAGGCTCGAATTGGCAGTTAAAATCACCACCCAAAATTATCGCAATAGAGGGGTCCAAACCTTGGATAAATTGATTGAGTGCTTTAATTGTAATTGATTCCTGCCCCTTTTTAACTGGCCTTGAGTAGATGTTTATTATGGCTACTTGTGAGTTACTTTGGGGTGTTAATAGGACACACTGGACATCCAGGGAATTAGTTTGCATTTGTTTTGCCTGGATGCCCAAGTGGGTACCTATCCATATTGATAATCCGCCGGAAGGGCGGCCTCTTCCTGTAGATACTGCTAGAATGTCATAGGTTGCAAAGGCCGGGCTTTTGCTCTCCTCCATTGCCCAGGTCTCCTGCATCAGGCAGATATCATGAGCAGCCATAAAGGAATGCCACTCTGGTGTGAGCAGTTTATTTTTTAACCCGGCTATGTTCCAGGAAATTATTTTTAAACAACCTTCCACTGCTTTGTCTGAACCTTGTGCTTCCCTCCCTCCATTTACAGGGGGGGTATCCAGGTTCCCCTTTTCTCTGGTCCCCTCCTTCCTCAAAGAATAAAGTGTTGAGTCATCCCCTATGGTGGTGAATGTAACCTTTTCCTCCACTGCCCATCTCCCATTGGCCTCTTCATTGGTAATTTGTAGTGGGAAGTTCCCCTTCATTTTGAGTCAATCTACCTCCTCCAACACACTGAACCTATTCCAATGGGGTTGAAGGAGGTGTGTAGGATTATGTGGAAACAAATCCTCCCCAAATGTTGGCCTATATTGCATTCTGCTTGATGGTGGGTGGATTCCCCTATTATAGTGAGTCCCGTTGGGGTGGGTTAATCTCAAATTGGGGGTAGGGTAGAAAAATGATAAGTGTAATGGGCATATTTGGTAATTTGATCTGCGAAAGGGGGTATTACAGATGTAATCCACAGCGGAGGTATCCCTAACATGTATTATTACAACATCTCCTGACACTGTTTTAGGTCCTCTCCCTATCCAGTCTATTCTTCTAACTGCCAGTATTTCCCCTGAGACATTTGGAGGTAGGGGTCTGTTTGTGCTTAGCCATTGAATGCACTTATTTTTAAGATCAATCTCCTTTTCTCTTTTGCCATCACTTAAGACTGGGACTCCTGTAAGGGCTACCACATATGGTTGTGCTTCCAGGGGTAGATTCATAGTTGGTAACTGGCAGGAAGAAGCTTTGGGTGGAACATTCCTGGTCATTATAATACTAGTTTTACTTTCATTTTTACCCCCCTTTGGCTTTGAATCAGTTTTATCCAAATTGGCAGTGGAATTTCCCACTGTCAATTGGGTTTGGCCGTGTGTATTACTATTAGGTGGGAGGGGAGGTGAAACATGTGTAGACTCAGTGTTTGTTATTGGTATTACTGGGTGTTTAGTCTGTTTTGAGGTGTTTTTTAGTAGAGCAACCATATCACTAGAAGTACTATTAAGTCTGCCACCACAGTCAGAATCAGATAAGGATGCAGAGTTTCCCAGGGTATTTACTGGCTTTGTTATCCCTGTCCCCTTATTATTAAAAATAGAGGATAGTCTGTCAAGCTTTGACACCAAGCGTTTAATGTGGGTAACAATAGTCCGCTCCAGGCATGCTTGCATGTCAGCCACCATGTTAGTGACCCAGTACGGGATTCCTGAGTTCGGATGGGACGTATTGGGAATTGGGGTCACCAGGTTTTGATTGGTCAAGTTCTTTTTGCCTGATTTTTTTGGGAGGCTCTCTTTCTTTCTCCTGGGACGTGGTTTACCTACTGAGGAAGTTTCCCTGGGGAGGGAGGGAGTCAAAACAATAGGCGAGTCCTCTACAACTACAGGGGTCTCTATGGACACCTGTGCACAGGGCAGTTGTACATAAGATGATGTTAAATAGGAGTTTTGATCCGGGATATCAGGTGCAATAACTGAGCAGTCACCCTCCTGGCTTTGCAGACATAAGGTGGGTGTGATTGATAACCTTCTCTCAGTGTTTTCGATTGCTGTGACCACAACCCCAATAGTTGTTTGTAGCATCTTATCGATTGCTGTTAAGCTGGGAAGGTGCTGTGGTGCTGCCGCTTGCAGTCTAGTGTTTGGTCGTGTAGCTGCTGGAGTTAGTGTTTTTTCCCCACTTTACTCATTCTAAGGGTATCAGTAGTACTTGATAAGGATAGGATAAAGCAGCAAGAGCCCAATCAGGTAGGCTAGCTCCCTCAAAATTGCAGAGTAAATTGCTGGTGTAATGCGTTTTAGCCCGGGGGAAATAAATCCAAGTAACAGCACCTTTTTGTGGGTTGTCTTCGCCTTGAGATTGTCCTCGGCAGAAGAAAGTGGGGTGGCCCGTCCCGTCCTAGTACATCCTCGGACAGCCACAGACGGCCCGCCCTCTGCCCGGGCTCAGCCAGGCGCTGCCCGCGAGCGTCACGCGGGACAGGAGGCGTTCCAATCTTTGTTGGCGCCTCCGGGCGCACCTGTGCCACTGGGGCACCTGGGAATTGGAGTTTACTGCTGGCCATTCCCCTCACAGCGCTCAGTGAACTGGAGCGAGGGTGGTGGGCGGGTGCGGGGCTAAGCCATTGCTTTCACGGCGATGTCTGTGCCTGCGGTCAAAGAAAGCCCCCTCTGAGCGGTCAGCGCTCCGATCTTTGTTGGTGCCTCCGGGCGCAGCCTGTGACGTCCCAGGTGCGCCTCTGCGTTCCCCTCACGGTGCTCGTTGAACTGGAGCGAGGGTGGTGGGCGGGTGCCGGGCTATGCCGTTGCTTTCACGGCGATGTCTGTGCCTGCTGCCTGCGGTCAAAGAAAGCCCCCTCTGAGCGGTCGGCGCTCCGATCTTTGTTGGCGCCTCCGGGCGCAGCCTGAACATCCCAGGTGCCCCTCTGCCACTGGGGCACCTGGGAATTGGAGTTTACTGCTGGCCGTTCCTCTCACGGCGCTCGGTGAACTGGAGCGAGGGTGGTGGGCGGGTGCGGGGCTAAGCTGTTGCTTTCAAGGCGATGTCTGTGCCTGCTGCCTGCGGTCAAAGAAAGCCCCCTCTGAGCGGTCGGCGCTCCGATCTTTGTTGGCGCCTCCGGGCGCATCCTGTGACGTCCCAGGTGCGCCTCTGCCACTGGGGCACCTGGGAATTGGAGTTTACTGCTGGCCGTTCCCCTCACGGCGCTCGGTAAACTGGAGCGAGGGTGGTGGGCGGGTACGGGGCTAAGCCGTTGCTTTCACAGCGATGTCTGTGCCTGTTGCCTGCGGTCAAAGAAAGCCCCCCTTAATAACCAAAACTCAAGCGGCCGGAATAATTAAGAGACAAAAGGATGGGGCCCCTGGCCCAAATGGCATCCCATTTGCATTATACAAGGAAGCACCTGATTTCTGGTCCACTTATCTTACAGTTGTTTTTAGATAAGTAGTTGAAAGTGGCCAAATCCCTAAATCATGGAAAGGATCACTGACTACACCTATCCTGAAGAAAGGAAATTGGCAACTACGGGAAAACTATCGCCTAATTACATTGCAGGATACGGACGCAAAGTTGTTTTCTGGAATCCTACTGAAGAACTTTAAGGACTGGGCAAGGGAGAAACAGGTACTGCCCTCGAACCAAACAGGCTTCATCAAAGGCCTTGGTACATCTACTAACATCCTAATACTATCAATATTAACTGACAAAGCAGTTACAATTAAATAACCACTATACTTGTGTTTTGTAGACTTTAAGTCTGCGTTTGACTGTGTCGATAGAGAACTTTTGTGGGAAAAACTTAACAACCAAGGTATCCCGAATAACCTGTTAAAGATGATCCGGCTCCTGCACTCGGAAACTTGGGTAAGGGTGAGGTTAGGTGAGGGTAAAACACTAACCAATACAATCCCAACATCAAGTGGTTTGAAACAAGGGTGCGTTCTGGCCCCCTTACTTTTTAATATATTCTTAGCTGATCAGAGCTAAACGAAATCAATGCACACCCTCCAAGGTTAGCTCACAAACAGGTATCTAACCTATTATATGCAGACGACGTTGTACTTTTAAGTCAAACTAAAGTTGGCATGCAACGATTAATTGATGGAGTTTTTAGGTATTCACAGGAAAATGGCATGCGAATAAATGAAGCTAAGATCAAAGTAATGGTGATCTCAAAAAATGTGCATCTTAAATTCAAACATAAATGGTTTTTAGACGGTAAAACATTGGAGCAAGTAACTGAGCATAAATACTTGGGAGTTACTTTTAATGACAACGGCAACTTTCAGACACAAAAATCAGATATTACAAGGAAAGCACCTCCCTTGTAGGGGCATTTAAAATCATTCAGAAATCAATAGGAGATTTGTCTTATCACCCTTTATTAAAAATAATTGCCGCAAAATTATTGCCTACCTTAACTTACGGTAGTGAAGCACTCAATGGTAAAGATGCTGAGATTATTAATATCGCCGTGGCCAAAATGTATAGATCTTTATTCACTCTCCCGAAGAATGCCTCACAAGCCCAGGTGAGATTGGAGTTTGGGCTAAACAATCAATACTACGCAGGGAAAGGACACATACTAAAAGTATGGAACAGAATAAAAAACGATCAGGACAATGAAATGTCCCGTTTATTGTGGCAAGAAGTAAATAATAAAACGAATACAATTGTCAGCTCCTACCTAAATAGCGCAATTGCAGAATTTGGTATAGCACCCATCTGGAAAGCCACAATTACGTCGGAGAGCTTCAAGAAAACAATAAACAAACTCACTAATTACCTCTCATTGATTAAGGACAAAGATAATTTGGTTAAACGCAGCCATGCATGGTCAATTGTCTCTGGATTTAAGAAAAAAAAGATTCAAACTTACCTGGAAACACCATGGTCTAAGAAGAATAAACACATTTTTATTAATGCTAGATTTGGCTCCTTTCCAGGCACATGTCACTTAGCTCCATGGAAAAGATTACAAGAAAATAACTTATGCAGGCTTTGTAAACTAGAAGTAGAAAACATTTTACATCTATTGTGTCTTTGTCCGGAACTGGAAATTGAAAGAAAAACTATGCTTAAAAGAATGTTTAACATGCGTGGTGTAAGGATATGTAGACAGGCATTGATTGCAATTCTAAATCCAGACGATCTGCCAATGAGTTCTGCACTTGGCAAATTCCTTTGTGCTGTACAGAAAAAATTGGAGGCCTCCGTTTGACCAAACAACAGTCTATGTGAATATGGTTTTTATAAAACAGTTTTAGAAACAATCTTAAAGGACAGACTTATTAGATAATTAAATGTGCATGATATATATTTTTATTCCTTGGAAACTAATTGAAAAAACTGATTGTTTTATAATTTTAAAGATTGGTGAAGTTTTAGCTACTTTTTTGTAAGATTTTAATTGATCAAACAAATACAAATAAACTTGAAACTTGAGTCTGAGATAGAGATACCAGATCTCCTTCATTCTAAAACCAAAGTGCGGAGCTGATTAGACCCTAAGAGAAATCTTGGATAGATTCTTGGCAAAGAAACTAAACCTATGCTACACCACACTTACTTCTTCCCGCGTACTAGACTTAGGTTAGGTACATTGGGGTAGGAGTATTTTAGAAGCACCAGTGAGTACTTTTAGCCATTGTTATTTATGTATGTATTTTTATGGCTTAGAAACCATACAATGCTTTTACGGTATTATTTTATAATACTATTCTCGCTGTATGCATTATACTTTGCAACCTGCATTACAATTGTAGCAGTTCATTTCTTTTGTATGAGAAAGAAGACTGTTCAATAAATCCTTTTATTGAAAATGCCTGTCTCTCTATTTCTCTACAACTCTGTAGAAACGAAGCATGCATGGGTGACTGAGTAAAATATCTATCTATTGTTTCCACGACTCTAAAGATACGTTTATTCTTGGGAAACAAAGTTGTCATGTTTATGCGGTTGTCAGAAACAAATCCCTTCTTGTGAATTCTAGAAAGTTTCTAGTGACTTCTGAGCTAGCTGGCACTCACTATTAAGTTTAATATATTCGATAGAGACCTAGTCAACATCAGTCCTACGTCAAATCTATAGGATATATTATTCCAATGCGCAGAGCCTATTGGGAATATAGGAACTACACTACAATGCAAAATCGGGTTCACCATCTGATCCATGCCCATTGTCTATACTTAAATTAGCAGTGGAGCCAGCTGCACCTACTCTAACATCCATTATTATTGCTATGTTTGAGGAAGGGTATTTGCCTAAAATATGGAAAAGAGCATCTATAATACCCCTTCTGAAGAAACCTAATATAGATCCCAAGGACTCCATCAATTTCAGACCTATCTCGAGACTTCCACTACCGGCAAAAATAATTGAAAAAACAATGAATTATCAACTCAGTGAATTTCTGGAAGACTCCCAGATATTAGATCTGACTCAATATGGATTTCGGGGTGGACACAGTACTGAGTCCGCTCTCCTCAAATCCACGGAAGAAATCAGGACTATATTGGATCAGGGAGGAAGAGCAGCAATGATCATGCTAGACCTCTCAGCAGCCTTCGATACTGTCCATCATGGAGTACTGATGGATAGGCTGCTGGAGATCGGAGTGAAGGGGACAGCCTGGAAGCTGCTCAAATCCTTCCTATCCGACAGAGTTCAGACTGTGTCCCTCAGGGAGTTCACAGCAAAACCTTTTACGTTACTGTGCGGACTTCCACATCGATCTTCCATTAGTCCAACTCTTTTTAATGTGTATGTTTCCCAACTTGCGCCCCTGATCGAATCCCTTGGTTTTAATTTAACCTCTTACGCAGATGACACCCAAATGGTAGTGTCACTGCTACCTGATATGATGCAAGAAACGGCAACTCGCTTCCAGGATTGCATGATAGCTGTAGGTGGCTGGATGACCCAAAACTGCCTTAAGCTTAATTCCAGTAAGACGGAGGTGGTTTTGTTTGGCAGCAATCCGACTTTTTGGTCACCGGTATGGTGGCTGGATAAAATAGACCCCCTTCAGACACTAATAAGGAAAGTAAAGAATTTAGGAGTCTACATTGACAATAAGGATCTGTTCTTGGCATGTAGGGCTGCTGACATTCATATCTTAGCATAGATCGGCGCCTACTGTTGGGTCCGGATGATTGCACCTTGTTGTCCTGGAAGAGTCTTCGAAGTATGACGAGATAGGTGACTCCTCCCCTGGACTACAGTGCGCATGGGCATCTTCTCCACCCTCGGATTGTTTTTCGCCATTGTGGCAAAGATGGAGTGTAGAAAAGTAAGAGATGACCATGTTAATGTATGTAGAAAAGATTACTGTAGCTGTGACAGGCACCGGGGTGGAGGGTGGGCGAAATGAATGTCAGCAGCCCTACATGCCAAGAACAGATGCATACTGGTAAGTAGCATATTCCGTTCAAGGCATGTGGGCTGCTGAATTCATATCTTAGCATAGAATGTATAGCAGTATCTCCTCTAGCGGTGGTCACCTGTACCAGATGCAGCAGTTTGAAAAAGAGTTTTAAGAACAGCCTGGCCTACAACAGCTTGCTGCTTTGCTTGCACGTCCACACAGTAGAGTTTGGTGAAAGTGTGTATGGTAGACCATGTAGCCGCTCTACATATGTCTTCTAGGGGAATATTTCCTAGGAAAGCCATGGATGCCCCCATTTTGCACGTTGAATGGGCTTTTGGGGGACTGTTAAAGTGCTTTTAGCCTTTTGATAGCAGATTTGAATGCATTTAACTATCCATCTGGCTATTCCTGATTTTGAAATGGGATTACCCTTATGTTGTGGAGCAAAAGCAACAAATAGTTGCTTTGTTTTTCTGAATGATTTGGTTCTGTCAACGTAATATAGCAGAGCCCTTCTTACATCTAGTATGTGTAGGGCTCTTTCAGCCACTGACTGGGGGTTTTGGAAAAAACTGGCAAGTCTATTGACTTATTGATATGGAAAGAGGATATAACTTTTGGCATAAACTTAGGGTTAGTACGAAGCTCTACTTTATTGTAGCTCACTCACTCTCCAGAGGGAGGTAATGGCAACCAAAAATGCCACCTTCCATGTTAAGAATTGTAACTCACATGAATGGAGTGGTTCGAAAGGTGGCCCCATAAGTCTGGTAAGCACTACGTTTAAGTTCCAGACTGGCGAAGGTGGATGCTTTGGAGGGATAATTCTTTTAAGGCATTCCATAAAAGCTTAGATAGGTGGTATTCTAAACAGGGACACGTGTTGTCTGTTTTGGAGATATGCTGCTATAGCAGCAAGGTGTAGCCTTATGGAAGAGTATGCCAGATTGCATCTTTGAAGATGTCATAAGTAACAGATTATGTTTTGGATGGAGGCATCTAATGGATTTATTTGGTTATTATTGCAATAAATTACAAATCGTTTCCATTTAACTGCGTAGCATGTTCTAGTAGTTGGGCGCCTTGCTTCCTTGATAATGTTCATACAGTCCAGAGGCAAGTTAAGATATCCTAACTCTAAGATTTCAGGAGCCAGATCGCTAGGTTCATCTGATTGGAATCTGGGTGCCTGATTTCGCCATGGTTCTGAGTTAATAACTGTGGCAACAGGCGCAGTCTTTGATGGGGAACTACTGAGAGTTCTAGGAGCGTCGTGTACCATGGCTGTCTTGCCCACGTGGGAGCAACCAGGATCATTGTGAGTGACTGTTGCCTTAGTTTGCGTGCCACTAATGGAATCAGTGGGGTTGGAGGAAAAGCGTACGCAAATCTGCCTGACCAGTTCATCCATATTGCATTGCCTTGTGACAACGGGTGTGGGAACCTGGCGGCAAAGGACTGGCATTTCGAGTTCTCTTTTGTGGCAAACAGATCTATCTCTGTTTGTCCCCACTTTTGGAAGAATGGTTGGAGGACTTGAGGGTGAATCTCCCATTTGTGTATTTGTTGGCTGTGTCTGCTTAGCAGATCTGCTATTTGATTGTCTTTCCCTGGTAGGTGTTCTGCAAGGAGAAAGATGTTTTTTGGAATTGCCCACCTTCATATGCTCTGTGCTAGGTGAGACAGCTGCGGGGACTGTGTACCTCCTTGTTTCTGGATGTCAAGTTGTCCGTCCGGATTAACACAGCCTTGTTGTACAAGTATTTCTGGAAGGCTTTCATTGCTAGAAATACTGCTAGCAATTCTAAGTGGTTTATATGCAGTGTCTTTTGCTTGACTGTCCAGAGCCCTTGGACTGTGTATTGAAGTAGGTGGGCTCCACAACCTATCAGTGATGCGTCCACTGTTAATACTACTTGTGGAACTGGCTCTTGGAACAGTCGCCCCTTGGAAAGGTTTTGTGGGTTCCACCACTGCAGAGAGTTGTAAGTGCGACTGTCTACCAAGGTCTTTTAGTTGTCCTTGAGCTAGGTTCCACTGTTGCGCTAAGCATTCTTGCAATGGACACATTTGAAGTAGAGTATGACAGACAATGAATATGCAGGAGGCCATTATGCCTATAAGCTGCATGAACACTCGAGCTGGCAAGGAGTGTTGTGGTCGAAATCTTTGAACAAGGGTCTGTATGCTGGCTATCCTGGCGGGATTCGGATATGCCTTTGCTACCAAAGTATCTAATGTTGCTCCCAGATATTGTTGTGTGTGGGAGGGTTGCAGATGTGATTTTGGGTAATTTATGGAAAATCCTAGACTGTGCAGCAACTGGATTGTCTGAGACGTATGGTTTGCACACTGTGCGTATGATTTGGCTTTTATGAGCCAATCGTCTAGGTATGGAAACAGGTGGATGTGTTGCCTTCTGAGGTGTGCTGCTACTACTGCTAGGCATTTTGTAAACACCCTTGGTGCTGTAGTTACCCCGAAGGGGAGAACTTTGAATTGGTAATGGTGACCTTCTTTTTTGAACCTGAGATATTTTCTGTGAGCTGGAAGTATAGGTATGTGAAAGTATTCATCTTTTAGGTTTAATGTAGCAAGGAAGTCGCCTTGCTGGAGTAACAAGAGTACTTGTAGAGTGACCATATGGAAATGCTCTGAGAGTATATATTGGTTCAGAGGTCTGAGGCCTAGTATTGGTCTGAGGAATCTGTCTTTTTTGGGGATTAGGAAGTAAAGAGAGTATACTCCTGTTCCCTGGTGTTGAAATGGGACTGGCTCTATGGCTCCTTTTTGTAGCATGGATGTGACCTCTTGTTGTAACAGCGTGATGTGCTCTCTGGACATTGGACGGTATCTGGGTGGTATGTTGGGTGGAGTAGAAGTGTGTTCCAGGCAGTAACCATACTGGATAATTTGTCTCACCCACCTGTCTGTGGTAATGGCGTTTCAGACTGGTAGGAATTGTGTTAATCTGCCTCAGACTGGTGTTAAGTAGTCTGGAGGGAGTGTGAACAAGTCACTATTTGGTGGAGGCTCTGGTGTTGTTGCCGCCCCGTCCTCTGCCCTTGTTATTATTGCCTCTATAACCTCCTCTGTTGGAGCCTTTATTAAAAGTGCTCTGGGTATTACTTTTGAATGTAGAGGAAGTTTGGGATGTGTTGCCTCTCCCTGAGCCCCTGAAGGAGGAGCGACAATAGGAACTTCTGGATTGCTGAAACTGAAGTGCGTCTATAGACTTAGCTGTATCAGTATCTTTTTTCATTTTGTCTAAGATGGTATCTTCTGCAGGGCCAAACAAGAAATCTTGGTTAACTGGTTGGTTGAGGATGGTTGATTGCACTTCATTTTTGAAGCCGGAAATGCGCAGCCACGCATGCCGGCGTATTAAGACGCTAGTGTTGATGGACCTGGCTGCTGTGTCGGCTGCGTCAAGTGCACATTTACTGGAAGCGTTAGTGATAAATTTGCCTTCCTGTATTAGGTCATTAGCTTTAGCTTTAAATGGTTCTGGCAGGTGTTGTAATAAACCCTCCAGTTGGTCACAATGTGCTCTATCGTAGCGTGCTAATAGAGCTTGTGTGTTTGCAATCCGCCAGGTATTTGCTGCTTGTGAGGCCACTATTTTGCCTGATGCTTCTAATATCTTTGACTCTTTGTCAGGAGGGGGAGAATCTCCTGTGGTTTGTGAATTAGCTCGTTTTCGAGCGTTTGATACAGCTAATGAGTCCAATGGCAACTGTGACCTAATGTAAGTAGGGTCTGCAGGGGCTGATTTATACTTCTTCTCAATTCTGGGATTGAGGACACATGCTCTGGCTGGGTCTTTAAATATGTCAGGCGCGTGTTTTAGTACCCTTTCAACATAGGAAGTGTACGTACACTTTTTTCCGAGGTAGGAAAAGTGTCAAAAAGGAAAACCTCTTCTACTGGATCAGTGTGCATGTCTACGCCATGATATTTAGCTGCCCTATCCACTAGTTGGTTAAAAACAATGGTGTTGTCAGTAGGTGACGGCTTTGTAGGATATGTAGAGGTGTCAGGGATGGGTTGTGGCTCGGCTCGTATGTATGATAAGGATCATTCTGGTCATCCCATGTGTTATCCTGTACATCCTGATCCTCGGGTTCTACAAAATCATCCTGAGGATCCTCCCCCATGTTTTCTGTCTCATCATAACCTGAAGGTTTAGAAGAGTAAGGCACAAAAGGCATGTTTGGAAAGAAAGGAGGAGGAGTAAGAGGCCTTGAAGGAGATGTTCCAAAGTCTTTTTTCTTTGTAGGAACAGGAGAAGAAGTGTTAGTGTCTAACAGTCTTTTCTTCCTTTTGTAAACTGTTACGTGTCCTGTTTCTGGGTCGATATACAGTTTAGGTTGTTCTGCAGTCACAGAATCAGGATGGAAAAGTTCTTCCTCAACTGTCCGTGGTTTTGGCGCCGCTGTTTTTGGCTTAGTCACTTGCTTGTGGTGAGTCTTTAGCTCGAGGGCCTTCGGCTGTGGAGCTTTTTTCGGCTAGACTGTTGTTTTCGGGTCGGTGACCTTTTTTGGTTCGACGACTCTCTTTGGTTCGACGTCTTTTGTTGGCTGTACTGCCTTTTTTGGATCGACAACCTTCTTTGGTTCGGTGACCTTTTTCGGAACGACTGGTTTTTTCGGGTCGACCTTTTTCGGATCGAGCGCTTTTTTCGGCTCGATAACTTTTTTCGGTTCCCCGTGTTTTCTGGGCTCGACGACCCCTTTCGGCTCGAGGTTTTTTGTAGGCCCGATGACCTTCTTCGGGTCGATAGGCTTCTTAGTGTGATCTGGTTTTTGTGGATCAACACTCTTTTTCGGCTCGATGGCCTTTTTCAGGTCAACTGTCTTTTTAGGCTCGACAACCTTTTTTGTTTCTACTCCCTTTTTTGTATCGACGAGCTTCTTCGGCTCGACAACCCTTTTAGGTTCTAGGGCCTTTTTGGGAAGAGTATTGCTCATTCCTGGGGTATCAGAAGGCTTGGGTTTGGTCTTCGGGGCCAAGCCGGAAGGCGGGGCCTCTGAAGGAGTCTGTCAATCTCGGCTAAGGCCCTTAGGCAATGCTTCGACCGGAGCCTTGTCTTGGGGTGGAAGCGGGGTTGGGGGCTTGGTACTCACAGTTTGCCCCAGTGTGATCTGGTCATTGGAGTCCAACTGGTCCTCTACGGTGACGATTTCTAGATCGGTGTCCGCCGCTTCTGGGAGGTCATGTCCGTCATCGAAAATGTTCTCCGGTTCCGGTGCCTTCCGCTGCATCTCTTGTCTAGCGGCTCTTCGGTTCCGGATAGTTTTGTTCGACTGGAACTGAGCACAAGCTGGACAGTTTTCCTCGTTGTGCTCGGGTGATAGGCACTTGTTGCATACTGTATGTTTATTAGTATGTGGGAATTTGGAGTGACATTGTGGGCACTTTTTAAACAGGGTCCTTTCCATCAGCATCAGGTTCCACATCGAAGACCGGATCGTGATGGTAAGTATCGTCGAATCAAGGGGTACCGAACGAGAATAATACCGTCCCGGTAGAAGGCCTTTTGGCCTTAGAAAGTTGAAAAGTTTTGGTTCCGAAGTTGGAGTTGAGGAATAGCATCCGAACCCAATGGCGGAAAAAAACAATCTGAGGATGGAGAAGATGCCCATGCGCACTGTAGTCCAGGGGAGGAGTCCCCTATCTCGTGATATTTCGACGACTCTTCCAGGAAAACAAGGAGCAATCATCCGGACCCAACACTAGGCGGTGATCTATGCTAAGATATACATTCAGCAGCCCCCATGCCTCGAACACTCAGTGTTAAGGATCAGGTCAACGCAGTGGTCTCGGCAACATATTATACGCTGAGATCCTGCAGAAAAATTATGCTGTTCCTTCCCAAAGATAGCCAAAAAATTGTCATTACTGCCTTAGTTATGTCCAAACTGGATTACTGTAACAGTCTATACCTTAATATCCAGGAAGGGCTTATGAAAAGACTTCAGCTACTGCAGTACGCGGCAGCCAGACTGCTCAACAGCACACCCAAACATTCTGAGATTAAAAAGCTCCATTGGCTGTCCTTGAAAAAACGTGTATGTTTCAAGGCCCTGTGTGTGGTCCACAAATCCCTCCAAGGATATGGACCCCTTCATCTTAAAATGAATTTCCAGTGGTATGTTCCTAGGAAAACCGTGCGCTCTTCCGAAGCAAAAAAAGGTATCAGTGCCCTTTGTAAAGAAATCCAACTGGGGAGGTAGACGTTTTGTGGTTGGAACTGCTAAGGCATGGAATGATCTACTGTTTCATCTGAGATGTATAACAAATCATCTGGACTTCAGGAGGGCCCTGAAGACTTGGCTTTTCCAGTCTAATTAAAGACCTACTCTCCCCTGCGCTTAGGCCTCTGTAGGACATCTGACTTCAGTGCCAAGACACCATAGGGTAACAGTGCGCTTTATAAATATCATTAACATTAACTTCCTGTGGGAAGGGCATAACTCTGACCCTTATAGACTATATATCTCCAACACAAGATTGAGGAATCTGAAAGGTGGGGTCCATATAAGCTGCCCCATTTTAGGGTGGTGCTGGCTGGGTGTGGGCTCACTTCCTAATCTTACTAATTTGCCCACCTGTCTTCCCACCAAATCTGAGGGTCAGGACAGGGGGGTTGGCATCTTCCACTAACTGGAGAAGCCTGGGTTGCATTTAAAAGGTGGCATGGCCTTTTAAGCTTCCCGCCCTGGATGGCAATTCCTGCCTGAACGAGGTGTGAACACCTTCGCCCAGAGCAGGCTTTTGTTCCTTGCCTCTGAGAGTGTTGGCTCTCACCCTAGGAGGTCAGCAACATGTCTGTGGCAGCAGGCAGATCAAGACCAGTCGGACCAAGCCACTGGTAGTCAGTAGGTTTTCAGGGGGCACCTCTAAGGTGTCCTCTGACCGCATTTATTAATATACCCGACACTGCTATTAGTTCAGGTTCATTAAGATGAGATTTTGAAACCAAACATCTTGGTGTACAATGAAGCCATCATGGGGAACTCGTATACTGACAAGTGTCCAGCCTATGTACTCTTTATGGGTTCCCCGTTCACTTGCAGTATCCAAAAATGGATTTATATATTGCAGAGACATATCTGCTCAAGTAGATATGTCCACACGTGGTATATAGTGCACCCTGCCTTAGGGCTGTAAGGCCTGCTGTAGGGGTGACTTACCTATTTCTCACGCACAGTGGCAGCTTCTCCACTAAGGCAGAGGAGCGCTGTTCCACTGCCTCGAAGCAGCAAAAGGGGAAAAATAACATGATAATAACTAATGTTATTATCATTTTATTTTGTCCTAATGGCAGCTTGCGTGTGGGGGCACGGGGGGCTGAAGATCAGGTGAAGAGTGGTACAACACTCCTTAGTGAGCAATGACTATTTGGTTGGCACTATTGAGCGGGCCAAAACACCCGTGCCCACTTCTCTGTTCTCCATGCAGGCTGCATTACAGCCTGCATGGAGAACATGCTCACCCCTACAGCCCCTGGCTGAGCGCTGGGTCACGGTGCTCAGGCCAATCACAACGCTACATTGCAGCATTGTGATTGGCTGCGGGAAAGTGGGAGCCCTGGTTCTTCCTTTTTCTCAGAAGAAGGTGGCAAGAGGATGCAGGACAGGCGGCAGAGGCCAGCCGGGAGGTAAGTGGTTTTATTTTTTTAAGTGATTACCCCTGTCCCTTAACCCCCACCCGCCCCATTGCTGCTTCCAGGCAGCAGCAACAACTGCTCATGCAGTGTCTGTGGGCGTGGCACTCAGGCTTGGATGTCATGTCGACTCTTCGTTTTTGCCTGCACCAAGACACGGAGCCTGCAATTGCAGTTTGCATGATCTTGGTGAGGGGTGCCTAGGGGGGCACAATTCCACAGCCCTAGTAGACCGTCTTCAGTCCCAATGCCCTAGGTACAAAGGGTACCACTTACTAGGGATTTACAGGGATGCTGAGGTTGTGCCAATTGTGTAACAAAGGTACAGTTTTTGAGAAAGAGATCTGGAACTGGGGACCTGGTTACCAGGGACCCAGTGCACTTTGAGTCTAAATCACGTCAAATACTAGGCAAAAAGTGGAGATGACCATGTCAAAAAAGGGCAGTTTCCTACAGACAGAAAACAGGGAGACCTAGCCGTTACCCACTTGAAGAATCCCAGCTGGGAAGGAACGAGGTACACGGGAGAGGTTGTATTTATGATGGTTTATTCCGCACAGAAAGATAACATGGACCGGAGCCCACGCCAACCGCCGCACTGGAGCACTCGGAATCTCCTACACAGAAGGTTCCGAGTTCCAGAGACACGCAGCAGACACGAGCACCCACACGAGGATACCACACATCCTCCTTCCTTGAAAAAGAATAATACAACTGCAAGAACAAATAAATAAAATACAACAAATAAAGGTTACACATTACAAATTGATGACATAGAGTTATTTACCAACTTTGTAATCTTTGAACCAAGAAGGAGGCTTTCTTAGCCGTGAATTATACGTGTTAACAGGAGGAACGGGGACTGACGGGGGCACTGGAACAGTTGTAGAGGAATGCCCAGAATAGGGAAAGGGAGAGATCCCAGACCTGTTATGGGGAAGACCACCACTAGATGGAGAAGACCTATCACTCAGAGAAGGAACCCTTAACAACCTTGGAAAGACTCCATACATTTCCGTCCGACAACTCCGCCACCTGTCTGCCTACTCTGACAACAAGCATGGGATCTGAGAAGTGCGACTCCCCAGATCTAACGAAACCAGACTTCCTCACACGTACCCAATCTCCAACCTTGCACGGGTTACCAACAGCAGCACTGACCAAAGGAGAATCACGTTTCTTGCACTTACCATTAATGAGATCCCTCATCCACAGTTGGCTCATGTTACAAACACCCTTTCTCCCCCGCATTTTTTCAAAGGGAGACAAATCACCTTCAAATCTAGGAGTGTTTGTATAACTCCATAAGAGTTTCTTAACAGCATCATAGCAATTCTCACCGTTACACACAGCCAGTTGTAAACCTTCTTTAAGGACCCTGATCCACCTTTCTACCATGCCATTACCTTGAGGATAATATACAGAAGAACGTTTGTGCAATATCCCGTGGTTGCAACAAAATGACTTCATCTCAACAGAGGTGAATTGTGTACCATTATCGGATAAGATAGAAGCAGGGAAACCTTCTTTCTCAAAAATAGAATTTAGAAACTCGATGATGACTCTAGTTGACACATGAGGAACAAATTTTACCTCAGGCCGATTTGAAAATTGATCTATTAAAACAATTGCATAAACAGGACTACGAACAAAACTCATAGGACCAGCAATGTCCAGAGAGACGCACTCCCAGGGTCTGGAAGGCTTTGTAACAGAGTCACGTTGGTATTTCACAACTTTTTGAGATTTGTCACTTACACAACACTCTACACAAGATCTTACCTTTCTTTCAACAAATCTGTCAACGCCATGCCACCAAAATTCACTTCTTATCCTCCTCTTCATGCTGGACATGCCAGGGTGGCCTTCATGAGCTATGTCCAAAACTGTTTCTCTTAAAGCCTGAGGAACGACTAAGAGTAGACCTCTCAACAAAATATCCCCTTGAATTGACAACTCTTGAGCAACATGGAAATAAGGCAAAACACCTTGAGACAAATTTGTTTTGGGAGGCCAACCATTCTTAACAAAAGACAAAACATCTAAATAATCAAGATCATCACCACAAGCAACTCTCCATTCATCCTCTTTGATACATCCATTAGACACCTCACAAATTGATACAACCTTATCTGGATCATCACCTGGAGCAACATGATTATCATCTTCCACAGGCAACCTTGAGAGAAAGTCAGCTAGAACATTTTTCGCACCAGGAATGTATTCAACTAGAAAGTGAAAATCTTGCAATTTATATTGCCATCTCGCAATTCTGGAAGTAGCTTTGCCACAACCTTTAGTCGTGAAAAGATCTACAAGGGGACGATGATCAGTCCGTACAACAAAATTTGTGCCGTACACGTACTTGCAAAAATATTCAATGCCCCACCAACAAGCCAAGGTTTCTTTTTCTAAAGTGGAATACTTTACCTCAGCACCACGTAACGGTCTTGATGCAAAAGCAATAGTAACAAAACCAATTTTTTGCTTTTGCATCAACACCGCGCCAATGCCGACATTGCTTGCGTCAGTGACAATGAACGATTTACAATTGGTGTCAAAAGGAGATAGAGCAGGAGCAGAAATAATGCATTTTTAACAAAATCAAATTGACTTTTACAATTGGCATCCCAAACAAACTGTTGTTGATTTTTCATCAAATTTCTTAAATGAGAAGTTTTGTCAGCAAAAGAAGGAATGAATTTGGCATAATATTCGGCTAGTCCTAAAAAGGACCTTAGCTGATCTTTGTTGGCAGGTTCAGGTGCATTTTCAATAGCTTTGACTAAACTCATCTTGGGAGAAATGCCCTTTTTACTGATGGATTGACCTAAGTAATCTACAGAATCCCTGCCAAATTTACATTTTTCTTTGGTAAGAGTAAGACCATTGTCTTGCAAAATTGACAAAACTTTAAATAAGATTTCAGAATGCTCACAATCATCTTTACCGAAAACCAAAATGTCGTCTTGAAAGTATAGAACATTAGATAAATTTTTGAACATATTATGCATGACACGCTGGAACACAGAGGAAGCAGACACTAAACCAAAAGGCATCCTTTTATACCTGTATGCTCCTTCAGTGGTTATAAAAGACGTAAGATGTTTACTATCATCGTGGAGGGCTATCTGATGATATGCGTTAGATAAATCCAACGTAGTGAAAACAGATGCATCTTTAAGTTTAGAGAACATCTCTCCAATGTTTGGAAGAGGATGTCTATCAACCCACACATTAGAATTTAGGTCACGCATATCAACACAAAGACGAATCTTCCCATTCGGTTTGTGGGCTACGACAACAGGCGAAAGCTACTCAGAAGATTCAATTTCTTCAATTACATCAAGGTCACAAAGGGCCAGATGTAGGTAGCCCTTTACCGATCGGAATCGGCCGAAAATACCGATTTTCGGCCGTTTCCGATCGGTAAAGGGCTATTGAGATGTAGGGGCACATTTTCGGTAATTTTACCGAATCGGTATCATTACCGAATCGGTAAAATTTACCGATTCGGTAATATGTACCGAATCGGTAAAATAATTACCGATTCGGTAATATTTACCGATTCGGTAAAATTACCGAAAATGCAATGTAGGTAGGCAATGTACCTTGTGCACATGGCTTACAGAATCGGTATTTTACCATGGAATACAAATCCATGGTAAAATACCGATTCCGGTGTGCATGCACATGTGTGCATGCACACCTATGTCATGTGACAGGCAGACCTGCCCTTAGGGCAGGTATGCCTGCCACATGGCACCTGTGCCTGTTTAGGGGGTGCCAGGGGGTGTCAAAGTGACACCCCCTGCACCCTTGTGAAATTTAGGTATTTACCGATTCGGTAAATACCGAATCGGTAAAGCCTATTGATTTCTACGGGCTTTGAAGCCCATAGGAATCAATAGACTTTACCGATTCGGTATTTACCGAATCTGTAAATACCGAATTTTACCGATTCGGTAAAAGGGAACATCTGGATTCCCTACATACCAACCCCTCACATTTACCGAATCTTAATTACCGAATCGGTAAAATTCGGTAATTTTCGGTAATTAAGATTCGGTAAATGTTACTTACCTACATCTGGCCCATAATCTCTGAAGTTCTTTTTTAACAGATTCTCTTAAAGATAAGGGAATGTTGCGCACTTTATGTACTTTAGGAATTGCATTATGTTTCAAAATGATCTTATGCTTAAATCTTTTTAACAAACCTAAGTTAATAGAGAAAACTTGAGGAAAAAGTGTTTCCCATTTGTTACTAGGAGACACATCAATAGAATTGACAAAATCAGAATACCCTAGAACTTGATCAGGATGGTTAGGATCAAGCTTAATCATCAATTCTCTTTGTTGTGGCCAACCCAACAAACATGAACCATCTTTGGCCACATAGACTTTAGATGAAATAGATTTGCCCTTAAACGATAGAGTAGAGCAAAAATACCCAAGTATCTCAATCGGTTTTTTACCATAACCCAGCAACCTAATGTCAGAAGGAAACAGGGAGGACACATCAGGAAATTCTTTCATCATAACATCGTCACCAATTAAAGTGTGTTTTGCACCAGAATCTGCCATGACTTTTATAAATTTGGGACCAATCTGTAGCATACAGAAAGGTGAATCTTTTTTTTCTTCTCCAATTTCATATATAGCACAAATGTCATCATAGTCATCATTATCACTGTCCGCAGCTTGGACATCCGAGTATCTGGTGCGTCTGGGATCAGACGAAAAGCTTTTAGGTTTGTTGCGATTTTTACACATTCTTGCAAAATGGCCTCTAGATTTGCAATAATTGCAGAACTGTCCGATTGCAGGACATCTTTTGTCAGTTGCAACATGGCCAGGAAAACCACACTTGAAGCACACCACATCTTTCTTAAAACCTCGACTCATAGAAGAAGAAAACGTTGGTTTATTAGAAACAGATTCCGTTTGTTTCTTTCTGACAGCTTGAACTTCCGAAACGTTAGATCTTTCCATAGAAGGTTCTTTTGGCTTCTTATCGGACAACTCTTTGATGCCTAATTTCATATCTTCAAAACGATGTGCAATGTCAAGAGCTTTGGAGAGAGACAAATCTTTTGCATCAAGTCATTTTTCTTGAAGTTTCACATCAGAAACATTATGTACTAGTTGGTCTCTCACCATCTGATCATGGAATTGTTGGTAGTTGCATTTGGCTGCAAGAATCCTTAAGTCTTTCACAAAAGAATCGATAGGTTCAATGGGCAGTTGTTGTCTACTAAGAAATTTATGACGTGCCACAACTTCATTGACTTTTTTGATAAATTGTTTGTCAAGCTGCATAATGGAGTTTTCATAGACATCAGTTTCTTCTTCGGAAGAATTGTCTAACGCTAGAGGGGGAAGGTGAGAAAGAACTTGTCTGCCTTCTGCACCAAGCGAATGTTTAAGGATGGCGAGTTTACGTTTATCAGTATAATTCTCACCACCTATAGCCTCTAGATATGCTTCAAAACCTTCACGCCATTGTTTCCATTCTAAAGGTGGTTCGCCTGGGCTTGTCAAAAATGGAGGAGGGGCGTTGAAACTCTCCATAATAATGAAATAAACAAAAGAAAATAAAATTAGTAAAATAAATGGTGATAATGTACTTGGTTTTGGTAGAATAACTATCTTTCCAGAGACTATAATGATGTCATAAACAATTGTGGAACCAAATGAATGTAAAGTTCTAATAAAGTCAATTCCTTTAAAATTCTATTGAGAGAATGTAGCTCATTATGATGAAGACACAGCACTTTAATAAGTAGACAAGAAATCTTGGTGAAATTGCCCTTTGTGACGTCATAAAGGCGAGTGACGCTTTGTAGAGATTTGATTGGTTATGTGGAAGCCTTGATATGCGCACGCGTTGAGGTTGCTCGCGCGTTCTATTTAGAATACTGAGCGCGCGTTTGTGCGCATGCGTTGACTCGCGCAGAATGAAAATGAATGCGTATTTAGACAAAAAGATGAAAAAGGATAAGAGTCTCACCGCTGGACTTGAAGATGCGGGATTTTCACGAGCACATAGAGCAGCCAATAACAAAGCGTCCGAAAGGTTCGTGACGGAATTTCAATCATTAATTTTCGCAACGGTAATCTTGGTCCGGGGTTCCCGGGGCTGTAGGCTCCTGGATCGCGTGGGTACACTTCTCCCTCGTCGCCAGTGAAGAATCCCAGCTGGGAAGGAACGAGGTACATGGGAGAGGTTGTATTTATGATGGTTTATTCCGCACAGAAAGATAACATGGACAGGAGCCCACGCCAACCGCCGCACTGGAGCACTCGGAATCTCCTACACAGAAGGTTCCGAGTTCCGGAGACACGCAGCAGACACGAGCACCCACACGAGGATACCACACCACTCTGAAAGGGCCTCCTTCTCTAGCATGTTGTAGGAGTGTGTCTCTGCCCCTGTAGTGCAGCAGTCTGGCTACTACCGGTTGTCGTGGGTGCCACAGAGCAGGAGGCTGGGCAGGACCTAGCGTGTCATTTCAAGGGCAAAGAATAGTGTAAGCTGAGTGGGTTCTTCGTCAGTGCTTAGCCATGTCTCAAAAAAGGACACCATGGAAGGCCCCTCCAAGCCCTCGGTGAGGCCCACTAGCGCACATTATTTCTCCGATTTTGCCTTTCAGTGTCCTCCTCTTGGTGTTCAAGCTAACTGACTCGGTATGTCAGGGCAGTGAGCTGCATCTTCAAGCTTACTGACTCGGTACGTCAGGGCAGTGAGCTGCATCAAGGGGAGTAGTTTTGGAGTCCTCTATGGCCTTATGAATTTTGTCCAGCGTGAGCGGAGCATCTGTGGCACCTGGTCCAGGGCCATCTCAACATCTGGTAGGCCCAGTTGAGAGTCCTGTGGCCCTTGCTGCTGTCTTTGCGCCCTGGAGTTCAGTTTACCCATCACAAGTCCCACTTGGGAGCTGTGCTGATATTGAGTGCCCAGGATGTCACCTCCATGCAGGGCCAATCCCTCAGAAATGGTCCTCTAGCCCAATTGGTACCCTGGGGGCATCCAACCCCCCCCCCCAATAGCTCTACTCTCTCTGCTCTGCACCAGGCCCGGCTGCAAACTCTATAGTTACCAGCCTATCTGACTGGTGTCTACTCTAGTCACAATGCCCACTATGGCCCCTGCATCTGACGTGCTCCCTAGCAACACCCCTCAGCTTCTGCACTGGCCCCCAACCATCACTGGGTCACTGAAGTTTGCCCTACTGTCATGTCACCATGGGTCCTGCCACTGGATGATCTGTCCAGCGTGCCAGTGTCCAGCGCCTCTCTGTGGGTCGCCATAGTGCAGTTCACCTCTGCACACACCCTATGGATATCATGGAAGTTCCATCACTTGCAGGAAAATCCAGGCTGCTGAAGTTAGGGCCGCAAAGTCACATGTAGATTGGAGAAATAACAGGGGGGAGTGAACCCAAAGAGCAGGCCTTAATTTGTGGGAGAAAACCGGGGTCCCCCACTGCCACCAGCCCCTGCTCCTGCTCCTGGACTACTCCCCCATTGCCTGGCCTTCCTCTGGCAGCCTCCTTTGGGATCAAGTGGTCACCTCCGTGATGCAGTATTGTTACAGGCCCTCTGTAATTGCGTCAAGCAGTAGAAGGTGCAGGACGTATCTATCGCACGTATGGGGGCCTGATTCCCCTACCTCGGGGTAGGGGGCCAGTACGACCCCTTCAGCTGCCAGCAAGAGGGTCAAAACCACAAAGAGGATGTGAAGGACACTTTACACTGGCCCAGTCGTGGGTCACAGTAGATGTCACTCTAAGCCTGGTCCAGTCTCCAACAGAAAGGACCTCCGTGAGATCTCCCAGTCCTTGTGGCACAGGCCCCAAGGGCCTCCAATGTGGCTGCCAAACCCGCCAAGCCCCAACTGATGCCCCTAATCTCACAAGGGTAAAAGTGCCTTCCATCTGTGCCCAACCATTGTTGTCAGTCCTGTCCTACCCGGGTCCGGGACCCAGGTAATCTTGTTGCAGGCGCCACGGCCATAACTCTGGTCCTCTGCTGAACTCCAACACCTACAGGGGCGCCCCCTTCAGCCGCCAACAAGACGATCCTAGTCTCATGTAGGGCTGGAGGAAAGGGGGGAGTCATGACCCCGTCCTTGGCCTCCGCACACCACCTAGACATGATCCGAGCCCTTTCGGCACTGGCCTGCCCCATGTGCCCAAGCAGTACTCATGGCACTGGCCCCAAGGGCTCCCCCTGTGATCACCGACACTGCCGATCTCCTTTCAATCACTCATGTCTCACACGGGGGAAATCAATGCCGGTGGCCGCCCTCCACTAGCAGGTGCTCAAGCTTCCAGGATGGCTCGATTTTAGGAAGGATTGTGGGAGGTTATCTGTGAGCCGGAGCAGAGCTTGTGTTTGAAGGGTCGGCCAGCTTGGCCATGCCCTCTTGCTGTCGTAACTTTACTACTTTTTGTACATAATACAAGGATACAGATCCCACTTGTATTCCTCTGCTGAGGAATTGTAGTGAATATGAAACTTACATTCACACAGTGTTAAGTTAGCGTGGGCTTATTTGAAGTTTCACCACCATTTTATCTTTCTGCTGTCTTTTGCACACGGCACACACTTTATTAATTGTTGAAAGTTAGGCTGATTGTTTGGCTTCACAGGAGAATAACTTGTTTTTCACATTGCTAGACTTTGTGTGTTAGCTTAGTCTGTACAGTGAGTGCCGAGGCTGTCAAGGTTATTTCAACACTGTGGTTGTAGTTCGAGCTGATCAGCGGACGTTCTAGACATAACACATATGCAGCTGTGGCCACCTCTGATACTGGCGGGTTTAATAATGCACTGTGTAGGCATGATTTAACACACTTGGAGAACATTTGTATGCTGAGAGCTTGGGCAGAACCTGATGTGATTCACTCCTGCTAACCTTTGAGGTATGGGGGCCGTCTAAGCAAGCCTAAGAGACCTTCATTAGTTATATAATAACCTACTAGCAAGAGAGGGTGAAATATAGGTATATATTTAACCTGTTTCCATTTAGAATTATAACATGCTTTCTCCCTTTGTATTTTATGGAGTAGTAACTATGCTGACAATCTTATTTCTTATCATATGTCTGCTTGTATTAGCTAAGATACTGCACCTGAGATCACGGTGTTAAAAATAAACATTTTAAAATTGCTTGTGTCTCCCTTTACTCCCTGTTCTGGACTGCTATGAGAGTATAACGAAAGAGTGCTCATGTTTCCCACATTACCTGAGGTAACCAAAGTCGCATGTTCTGGGTTATCTAATCATTGGTTACTTTGCTATAGGATGCAGAGCTAATGAGACACTGATGCTAGTCAGGTAGGGGATTCTGGGTACTAAGGTGAGTTTTTGGCACACCCTAATTCACTGAGGTCCTGGGTCTCTGTGCACAGTTCTGTGTCTGAGCAGAATCCCTGCAACAGAATGATTTACTGCTACTGAGAAAATTCTCACAGAATATAAGAGAGAGCCTTTCTGAAGAAGTGTTCTCAATGGCATGGAAAACATTATTATCATTTCCTCCATACCCACACTGCAAGCAGCAAAGGAAGATAGTATTCCTAATGCACACACTCTACACCTTCGTTGGGTGCAGTGGGCCATTTCTTTAAAAGCAACTGATGTAAAGTTTGAAAACGATCCAGCACTTTGCACCCAGTAATTTTTGCAATACACACAAAATATCTTGCAAACTCCAAATATTTCATAAGAGTGTGTTCTACATCACAGCTCTGCACAGTCTGTGCTTGGCAGTAAGCAAAACTATTCTGAAGCGAATATGCTACTTACCAGTATACATCTGTTCTTGGCATGTAGGGCTGCTGACATTCATATCTGTGCATAGATCGCGGCCTAGTGTTGGGTCCGGATGATTGCACATTGTTGTCCTGGAAGAGTCTTCGAAGTATCATGAGAAAGGTGGCTCCTCCCCTGGACTACAGTGCACATGGGCATCGACTCCATCCTTAGATTGTTTTAGCCATTGTGGCAGAGATGGAGTGTAATACAGTAAGTGATGACCATGCTAAGAGTAATTCTGAGTGCTGCAGCCACTACAGGCGCCGGGGAGGAGGGCGGGCGATATGAATGTCAGCAGCCCTACATGCCAAGAACAGATGCATACTGGTAAGTAGCATATTCGGTTCGAGGCATGTGGGCTGCTGAATTCATATCTGTGCATGGAATATATAGTAGTCCCTCCATTAGCGGCGGCCGCCTGTGCCAGCTGCAGCAGTCTGAAAAAGAGTTTTTAGAACAGCCTGCCCTACAGCTGCCTGCTGTTTGGAGTGCACATCTACGCAGTAGTGTTTTGTAAATGTGTGTATGGTAGACCATGTGGCTGCTGTGCAGATTTCCTCTAAAGGAATGTTTCCAAGGATAGCCATGGAGGCCCCCAACTTTCGTGTGGAGTGGGCTCTCGGGGGAACTGTTAATGTGCGCTTAGCCTTTTGATAGCAAATCTGTATCCACTTAACGATCCACCTGGCTATACCTGCTTTGGAAATGGGGTTGCCTTTGTGTTGTGGTGAAAAGGCAACAAACAGTTGTTTTGTTTTCCTCAAATCTTTTGTCCTATCTATGTAGTACATTAGAGCTCTTTTGACATCTAATGTGTGGAGCATTCTTTCTGCCACTGAATCAGGATTCTGGAAGAACACCGGCAGTTCTATAGTTTGATTGATATGGAACTGTGAAACCACCTTAGGCAGAAACTTAGGGTTAGTGCGTAGTACCACCCTGTTGGAGTGAATCTGTATGAATGGCTCCTGGATAGTTAATGCCTGAAGTTCACTAACTCGTCGTAGTGATGTGATTGCTATTAGGAAAGCCACTTTCCATGTCAAGAATTGTATTTCGCATTAGTGTAGAGGCTCAAAAGGTGGACCCATCAGTCTGGTGAGGACCACATTTAGGTTCCATACAGGTGCTGGCGGGTGTCGTGGAGGAATAACTCGTTTGAGTCCCTCCAGAAAAGGTTTGATGGCAGGCACTCTGAAAAGTGAGAGGTGCTGTCTGTTTTGGAGATAAGCTGCTATTGCGGATAAATGTATACGAATGGAAGCATAGGCCAGATTGCATTTGTATAGATGTAACAGATAACAGATGATGTTGTGAGTAGATGCATCTAGCGGATTAATGTTGTTGTTGGCACAATAAATGACAAACCGCTTCCATTTTGCCGCATAACATGCTCTAGTCGTGGGCTTTCTTGCCTCCCTTATGATATCCATACAGTCAGGAGGCAGGTTGAGGTAGCCAAATTCTAAGATTTCAGGAGCCAGATCGCCAGGTTGAGCAGTTGCGGATCTGGATGCTGAATGTCGCCATGGCTCTGCGTCAAAAGCCTGGGCGTGAGGTGCAGCCTTTGATGCGGCACCACGGAGAGTTGTGGAAACATGGTGTACCATGGTTGGCGTGCCCACGTTGGAGCAACCAGGATGAGAGTCATTGAGTATTGCTTCAGCTTGTGTGCCACCAGCGGTATTAGTGGTGCTGGGGGAAAAGCGTACGCAAATATGCCTGACCAGTTCATCCATATCGCATTTCCCTGCGACTGTGGGAACCTGGCGGCAAAGCTTTGGCATTTTGCGTTTCTCTTGTGGCGAAGAGGTCTATCTCTGGATGACCCCACTGCTGGAAGTACGGGTGGAGTACTGATGGATGTATCTCCCACTCGTGCATTTGGTGGCTGTGTCTGCTGAGCAGGTCCGCCATCTGATTGTCCTTGCCTGGGAGGTGTTCTGCCATGAGGAAGATGTTTCTCTGAATGGCCCACTTCCACATGCTCTGAGCCAGATGAGACAACTGTGGGGAGTGTGTTCCTCCCTGCTTCTGTATGTAGTACATGGCCGTCATGTTGTTCGTCTGGATTAACACGACCTTGTTGCACAAATGTACTTTGAATGCCTTCATTGCCATGAATATAGCCATCAGTTCCAGAAGGTTGATGTGCATCTTTTTCTGCTGTGCTGTCCATAGTCCCTGCACTGTGTAGTGGAGTACATGAGCTCCCCATCCCTGGAGAGATGCGTCCGTTGTCAGTATAATCTGTGGCACAGGCTCCTGGAATGGTCGGCCCCTGCAAAGGTTTTGTGGATTCCACCAATGCAGAGAGTTGTATGCGCGACCGGTCACCAACACTAGGTCTTTCAATTGTCCGTGAGCCTGATTCCACTGACGTGCTAAGCACTCCTGAAGCGGACGCATGTGTAGTCTCGCGTTCGGGACTATGAAGATGCAGAAGGCCATCATGCCTATCAGCTGCATGAACACTTGTGCTGGAAGCGAGTGTTGCGGTTTGAATTTCCGTATCAGCATTTGCATGCTGTTGATCCTCACTGAATTTGGCTGTGCTTTGGCTGCCAGAGTGTTTATTGTTGCGCCCAAGTACTGCCGTACGTGGGCGGGCTGAAGGTGGGACTTTGGAAAATTCAGTGAAAACACCAGATCGTGAAGAAGGTGAATGGTGTAGGACATGTGGGCGGCACATTGCTGGGCTGACTTCGCCTGGATAAGCCAGTCGTCCAGATAAGGGTAGACGTGAACGTTCTGTCTCCGTAGGTGTGCAGCCACTGTCGCTAAGCACTTGGTAAACACCCTGGGTGCTGTCGTCACTCCGAAAGGGAGGACCTTGAACTGATAATGCTGATCCTGAATGGTAAATGTGAGATATTTCCTGTGTGACAGGTGTAGCGGTATATGGAAATATGCATCCTTGAGATCTAGTATTGCGAGGAAATCTCCCTGACTGAGTAACGGTAGAACCTGCTGTAATGTGAGCATGTGAAAGTGTTCTGATAGAATGTACTGGTTTAGGGGCCTGAGGTCCAGTATGGGTCTGAGGGACCCGTCCTTTTTTGGGATCAAGAAGTACAGCGAGTACACCCCTGTACCTTTTTGTTCCACAGGCACGAGTTCTATGGCTCCTTTTTGCAGCATGCTGACTACCTCCTGCTGCAATAATTGTAAATGCTCTGCGGACATAGGACGGTGCCTTGGGGGTATGTTGGGTGGAGTGGATGTTAACTCCAGACAATAACCGTACTGGATAAGCTGCCTCACCCACCTGTCTGTAGTGATGGATTTCCAGACCGGCAGGAACTGTTGTAGTCTCCCCCCGACCGGTGTGGTATGGTCGGTGGGCAGTGACAAGACGTCACTGTTTGTTAGTGGCAGAGGATCGGGAGCTGTTGTTTCCACGACCTCTGCCCTTGGTGCTGTTTCCACGGTAGCCACCCCTAGTGTTCTTGTTGTAGGTGGTTTGCGTGCCTCCTTTACTGTATTGTGTCTGCTGGGACAGCTGGCCTCTGGAAGCTCCTCTATTGCTGGAGCGACGAAAGGAACCACCCCTGAACTGCTGCGACTGTAGAGCCCCCATAGACTTTGCAATGTCTGTGTCCTTCTTAATTTTTTCTAAGGTGGTGTCCACCTCTGGGCCAAATAAGTGATCAGGGTTAACCGGCTGATTGAGTATGGTGGTTTGTATCTCGGGCTTGAAGCCTGAGATTCTCAGCCAAGCATGTCTTCGTAGCATCACACTTGTATTAATCGCCTTGGCTGCAGTGCCTGCTGCGTCCAGCGCACACGTAATAGACGCGTTTGATATAAGTTTCCCTTCTTGTATGAGCATCTCTGCTGCCTCCTTATACTCATCTGGCAAGTGTTGCAACAGGGTCTCGAGTGTATCATAATGAGCCCTGTCATATCTGGCTAAGAGTGCCTGTGTGTTGGAGATTCGCCAGATATTGGCCGCTTGAGCAGCCACCCTTTTCCCTGATGCTTCTAGCACTTTAGATTCTTTGTCAGGGGGAGGAGCATCACCCGTTGTTTGCGAGTTCGCTCTTTTGCTGGCATTGGAAACAACCAGAGAGTCCAACGGCAACTATCCTTTGATATACGTAGGGTCCACAGGAGCTGGTTTGTACTTTTTCTTAATTCTGGGGTTTATAACCCGTGCCCTTGTGGTCTCCTTAAAGATTTCTCCAGTGTGTTTTAGGACACATTTCAGCATGGGTAGAGTTTTGACAGTTCTCTCTGAGGTTGAGAAGGTGTAAAACAAAAAGTCTTCTTCAATAGGGTCAGCATGGAGCTGGACATCATGATTTTTCGCTGCCCTCTCAATAAGTGCATTAAACGCAGCCGTGTCTTCTGTAGGTGACGTTTTAACAGCATAGACATGACTGTCCGGGGCAGTTTGTGAATCCCCTGGGTCAACAGCGTCTGTCCAGGGTTCAATGTGATCTTCTGGATCAGTGTCTACAGGATAACTGTAATCCTCGTTGTCACCATCCCCTACATCCACATCTGAGTATGTGGGTGAAATAGGAGCAGTGTTTTGTCCATGTGGTTGTATAGGTTCAAAAAGAAGAGGTGACGTAGCAGAATCCCTCTTTTTCTTCAATGGAATTTTATATGACTCCATAGGCCGTTATGGGGCGATCTTTCGCTTGAAAATGGAAAGTCTACCCGTCTCGGTGTCGATGAATTGCCTCGACTGAACTTCCTGCGGAGGCTGTCGATGCTTGGTGACCCCTTCCGTAGTTGTAGGCTTTGGCCCCATGGACACCTCTTTGGCCGCCTTGACGCGCGTTTTAGTGGCGAACACCTTAGGTACCTTAGGTACCACTATCGGCGGCAGTGTGAACTGAATCGGTGCCGATGACTTCGGAGGTTTACTGACTGGCTTCGGGGGTGGAGTGGCCTTCGGCCCGACAGCAACAGCCTTCTCTTTAATGCGTTGCAGCGAGTCCGACACCTGCTTCGAAAAAGAGGCGGATGGCTGTGTTGACTCGACGGGGTCTTTAGAACCACTGCTAGTCTTGGACTCGAGGTCTTTACTGCCCATAGTCTTGTCGAGTTGACGTTTAGGATCGAGAACGTTCTGAGTTTCGAATCCCTTGTTAGTGTCTACAGCCTTCGGTGCCGACTTCTTTGGGTCGACGTCCTTGACTAAGGTATTTGGCGCCCCGGCCTTCGGCTTAACACCCTTTAGCGACCTCCCCGGGTTGATAACACTCTTCTGTTTCGTCGGTGCCGATGGTTCAGAAGCCTTCGATCCGACCAAAGCAATACGCACTTTCGGTTTCGATTTCGTTTCCGGTGCTTTCGGTTTTGTAGACACTGATGCTTTTGGTTTCGATTTTGATTGGTCAACCGACGGCTCGTTGGAATTGTCCGTAGCCGGGCCTTGAGGCGAGGCCGTAGAACCAAGCGTTTGATCTCGGGTAAGGCCATGTGGCGATCCCTCGACCTGAGCCTTATTTTGTGTTTTTGTCTCGGCCCCCATACCAACGGGTGGGCCTAGCTCCTCGCTTGAGCTATCTTCCACGGCCCCGAACGCCTCATCGTCGTCTCCTACCTCGTCGACGACTTCTTCATTATCGACCATTTCCACATTTCCCGTAACTGGAGTCGATTTCCCATGCAGGAGCAGACAGGTTCTCTTGAACTTCCTGCTCGACTCCCTCATCTTCCTCGGCATCGAAGATGTTCACCGGGTCAGGTGCCGTCTGCTGGGCCTCCTTTCGCGCTGCGCGTCGAAGGCGAATCGTCTTCTTGGAGCGGAAAGGAGAACAAGCCATACAGCTGGCTTCATCGTGATCGGGAGACAGGCACTTGTTGCACACCGGGTGGACATCGATGTGAGGATACTTGTAGTTGCAAACAAGACATCTCTTGAATGGGCTCCGTTCCATGATGGATCGTCGATAAGGCCTCTGGCGTCGACCGGGCCTTGGTGCTGAAAAGCCAGCGGCTCTTCTTGACATCCGGCTAGAGGATAGAGCTGGAACAAGGACTGGGCACCGATCGCAAAGACAATACTGACGATAACTAAAGGCCTTTTGGCCAAATATAAAGTTTCTTATCGATTCCGAACTTGAGTTAACAAATATACATCCGAACCCAATGGCGGAAAAAAACAATCTGAGGATGGAGTCGATGCCCATGCACACTGTAGTCCAGAGGAGGAGCCACCTATCTCGTGATACTTCGAAGACTCTTCCAGGAACAACAATGTGCAATCATCCGGACCCAACACTAGGCGGCGATCTATGCACAGATATGAATTCAGCAGCCCACATGCCTCGAACCTTGTGCTGCAGTTTAGGGATTTTGTGAAGGTGGTGATTTCAAGACGCTATGCAGACATGCAAAGGTTCTTGGCGACTCCATTACACAGCTAGCAGAGATACATGCAGTACTATTTTCCCTTCAGATGGCTGATCTGTCATTTCCTGCATGTATTGTATTGGATACAGCATTCTTATATCAAAAAGGGAAGGAAATCAGTAAAAAGAAAAAAGCTTTGGGGTAAAGGTAACTATTCTGCAGGACAGGCTTCCCTGGTCCATTTACAGCAATCCTCAGCCCATTAAAGTAAAGACATTCATGCTTAAGGGAACAGTGCAGCAGAATTGGCTGCAGACAGCAGTGGAAACCTTTATGGTAATGCTGTAACTCGATCTCAAACTAAGATCAATGCACATATTCTAGTGGCAAATCGGGCAATGTTGAAATGAGAAGAGCCTTGTGAAGGTTTCCACTCCAAATAGTCTTACATGCTCACTAAAGATAATGTTCCTTTGGTTTTTATATATGGGCAATGAGATAAGCATATTCCTAAAGAGAGAGCTAAATTAATCTAGTTAGGGCAGCTCATGAGGAGATAGTATCACCGCTACTGTATTAGTGCTACAACAACATTAGTAGTGGCCTTATTTATCAACAAATAAAGCAGTCAACTGTTGTAAAATCAGCACAGATCCCTCTTGCTGTCTTTTAATTTTGTTTACGTATCCTGCTTTCCTTTAACTAAAACAGGCTGTGTTTAAAACAAAAGAGTGCTTTATATAAAAGCAATCAAGCATGGTTGTCTCCTGACCCCAGCAGGCCACCATCCCTGTTATGGCAGCAAATCGCAGTGGGTCACAACATGTTACCTATCTCATTAATATTCATGAGATGTGCTGAACTGCGAACCGCTACTATTTCGTATTTTGCAAAATATCACACTTTTCACAAAAATACTGGTCAAGAATTGTGATCAGTGTTTAGTACATCTGTCCCATGAATGGTCAACCAGCGCAAAGGGTTGAATCCTATAAATATTTGGGTGCCTGGCTGCATGAAATGAGTGGCCCTAAATTTCTAGGGTGACTAGATAAACTGCTGCTATTCAAAAAAGTTTAAATTAATGTTTTCCATCTACTGTAGAATTTTCATGTTTTTTGGCAGGAGGGAAATACAGCTGTTAAACGTTTAAAGACACAAAACTATGGGAATTGAAATGATGAGAGTGTTTTCTGATATTAACATGTTTTTTATACTTGTTCAGTGGGTCAGTAACATAAAAACGTTATTTGGTTCTAGCTTCAGTTTGAACAAAAATTACATGTGTTACTTCTATACCCTTTGTTATTACCAATATTTTCTATTATGGTTAGGTGTGACAAAGACGGAGAGAGTTACTTGATTTCCAGGAGCAGAAGGGATGAACATGGCGTTCTCAGTATTAGCTGTCTGCCTGCATTTGTCATGGAGCTTTAAGTGTACTGATGCATCTTTTTGTACCACTGTGTCCTCATATTACATAAATGCAGCATTCCAGTGATTAAAAGAATGTTATACATGAGAAAGACAGGTGTATCTATGTTTTTGTATATATTCCCCAAACCAATGGGTGCATTTTCACATGCATAGGGACAATTATCATTGCAGATGAGTAACAGACTTTCGTTGTGGACAGGAACCTTACCAACAACCACAGAAAATACACATATTCAAGCCCTTCTTTTTTAAGTCGAGCATTCAAGACCTATTGTAATTTCTTATGTTGGGTTAAAGCCATTCCCCCAGCTTTTGATTTGTTTCTTTTTTTTTTAAACCTTTATTTGGAGACAAGCAGGTACAAGGGAAGTGTACATTCAAAACATACAATCACATTCGGCCGTTACAGTGGTACGTCAGAGCCTAGAAAGCATACGAAAAAGATATAAGGAGACACGAGGAAGTACAGGGCAGAGCATCAGTCAATACAAGGAGCAACAACGAAATGTGCAGGAGATATTAAAATACAATGATCCAGCATGGGCAGGCGAGCCAATAAGACAGTGCAATATGAATACAGTACAGTAGCGGAGAACACGTGAGCCAGAGGGGACACAAGTATGAGGAGCACAGGAAAGAAGGGTGCCGCATAGGGATACAATCTGGATTCCCGATAAAATACCTGTCCGAGGGGAGACTCCCACCCCCCAATAGCTCGCAGGAAAAGGAGACAGTCAGCCCCCCCCGATATTGGAAGAACAGCAGGTGTCGTGTAAAATCCCAGCCCATCACGTTGTCATCAACCTATCCCCTCACGGTCCTCAGGTTCAGAATCAGAGTCCCGCGCAGCCCTGGTCAGGAGGTACACCTGGAGCGGACTCCAAAAATCCTTTGGTCTGCATCGAACTGGCATCAAGTCAGAATAGATATTATACTGATCCTGACAGTAAATGAGGTCAGTCACCCAGTCTTGAAAGCGCGGCGCCCTACCACGACCCCAGCAACAAGCAACCCTACGCTTAGCCAACAACAGGGCCACGTCAACAAATCTACGGTGAGAGGCAGGTACGTCCTTAGAGAAGCCAAGTAACATCACTAAGGGGTCAAACGCCACCCCATCCTCCGCCATAACCTGCAGGGCTTCATGAACCTGAGTCCAATATTCCAAAACCCCCGCACAGCTCCAAGCCAAATGCAAGAAGTCAGCGCCTTCCGCCCGACACCTAGCACACCTGTCATCCTCCGCCAGATGAAACCGCAGTTTCCTCGCCGGGGTATAGTAGTACCTCTGAACAAACTTGTAATGGATAATTTTAAGGCGACAACTAGAAGAGACATTGGCCGTGAGCCCGCAACAATATTTCCACTGCTCGTCTGTAATAGGAGCACCCAATTCGGCAACCCACTGCTCGCGCACCCGATTGGTCGGGACCGATCGCTGTCGGCGAATAGCCCCGTACAACTTCGACACCAGGTGTCGCCCATCTGAAACCAGCAGCACATGGAGGGGGAGGGTTACCCCAGGCTCCGAAGGGTAGTCCGGTAGCAGAGCACGCATGCCCTGCCGCAGGCGGACAAAGTAGAACAGGTCTAGAGGGGAGCAAGCAGCCGAACCGAAGAAATGAGCCTGCGTACGGAAGGCACTTTCATGAAACAAGTCGCCCCACGTGAGGATACCTAGCCGCTTTCACATTCGCTGAAACCCCGTCTCCAACAACAGCGACAGATCCGGATGATAAGACAGAGGCAAGGCCGGCGAGTAGAGAAAGGAAACGCCTAGCAAATGAGCCATCCGCTTCCAAGCATCCACCGTGCATGTCACCGTCGTGCGGGGCGTTTCCACATCTGACACCTTGCCCAAAACCATCCCCTCCAGTGGGAGCGGGTGGGCGACCCAGTGCTCAGCAGCAATCTGGGGCATGAACGGCGTGGGGCGCATCCAATGATAGGCATAATGCGCCTGAGCGCTGAGATAATAAAGTTCAAAGTCAGGGACGTCGAAACCGCCATCAGCATAAGGCAACGTAAGGGTAGCCCAGGCCACCCGTGGCTGCTTGCCCCCCCAGAACAATCGCAGAAGCTCAGAACGAAGTCTACGAAAGAAATAAGCACCAGGATGATATGGGAGGTTTTGAAAGAGATAAAGAAAGCGGGGCAGAACTACCATCTTGATAAGAGACGCCCTACCGGCCATGGAGAGAGGTAAAGACATCCACCTGGTGACATCATCCGCCAGTTTAGTAATGGCCACACCATAGTTGAGCCGAACCGCGTCTCCCCTATCCAAGGATACGACAATACCGAGATATCGCAACTCCGAGTCACACCATTCCAGAGGGTAGTCAAGGGGAAACCTGGCCACCGCAGCTGTGAGGGGGAAAAATTGAGATTTCCGCCAGTTGATATGAACCCCGGAGACACCTCCAAAAGCGACCAGCTCCCGCAGGAGCGAATTAAGGTTGTTCTCAGGGTCCTTGACATAGAGTGTGACATCATCGGCGTATAAAGAAATGCCGACCTGCCGCTGAAGACAATTAAAGGCACTCTGCTGATGAAACTGGCGTATCCTACAGGCTAGCGGCTCAATGGCGATAGCAAACAAGAGGGGTGAGAGGGGGCAACCCTGTCGGGTCCCTCTCATGAGAGGGAACGAGGGGGACAGCACCCCATTCACTACTACCCTCGCCATCGGGTCAGTATATAAAAGCTTAACCCAAGAGATGAAAATCCTGGGGAAACCCATCCGACAAAGAACATCAATAAGGTAGCCCCACTCGACAGAGTCAAACGCCTTAGTAGCATCAAGAAAGATAGCGGCAACCGGGACAGTGGGATCGATGGTCGACACAAGCGAAAACAAAGTGCGAAGATTGTGAGAGGTGGCGCGGCCGGGCACAAATCCCGACTGATCAGGCAACACGACAACGGGCATGAGTTCGGCTAATCTCACCGCCAAGACCTTCGCGAGAATTTTAACATCGCAGTTGAGCAATGAGAGGGGCCTGTAGGAGCCCACATCCAGTGGATCCTTACCCGGTTTGAGCAGCGACGTGATGGCGACCTCCCGCATGGAGCCCGGTAGGCGTCCCTCCTCCAGAGACTCCTCAAACACCTCACGGAGCACAGGGGCCATGATGTCAACATAACACTTATAAAATTCAGCAGGAAGGCCATCCAGCCCGGCGGCCTTCCCATTAGAAAGAGACATGATGGCATTCCTGACCTCCTCAACCTCTAGGGGCCTGCCTAAGAACTCCCGATGACCATCCGATAGCCAACAAAGCGCCAACTCATCGAGGAAGCCACCGTATCGAGTCTCACCCGTCTGCTGTGTCGTGTAAAGGTGTGCATAGTGATCAATAAAAGTGCGCTGAATCTCCGAAGTGTCTCGACAGCGAGTACCATCCGGAGACACCAATTCCAACACGTCCGACCCATGCCTAGGATGTCTAGTAAGGGCAGCGAGGACCTTACCGGGTCGCTCCCCTTCGCAGTATCGCCTCGCCGTCCAGTATTTCCCCCTGTGCTTAGCCTCTCGAGCAGCCTCCTCCTCATACTCGGAGAGCTTAGTGCGAAACTGTGCCAAAAAAGCGGGGTCCGAATTCACCTGCATCCTGCGCTCCAAGTCTCGCAAATCAGCCTCCAACCTCTCAAGGGTCCGAACAATCAGACGGAGTACTCCACAACTTTTAGAAATAGTGACACCCCGGATCGTAACCTTGAATGCCTCCCAAATGACCTCAATGCTTTCCACAGAGCCCTTGTTTCTAGGGAAGAACGCCTCCACCTCCGCACCGAGTTCCTCCTTGAACACCGGGTCAAGCAAAGCAGTCGGAAACAAACGCCAAGGCGGGCGCGGCCTGTGTAACCCGGGAACGGATAAATCAACCTTCACCGGACAGTGATCTGAATACGTCCGAGCCAAATGTGTAGCCCCCCTTAGGCCAGCCATCAACCCTCTAGAGAGAAATACATAGTCCAGTCTTGCCCATGAGCGAGCATGTGTGGTGTAATGAGTGCCCTCCCTAGTGGCAGGGTGGGTGTACCTCCAGCTGTCAACCATCCCAGCCTCCTCCACTATCCCCCGCAGCACATCCCTAGCCTGTACATTGTACTGAGGGCTACCCTCCGATCTGTCCAACTGGGCCTGAAATGCAAAATTAAAATCACCCCCCCACACAAAGTGAGTAGCATCCACTGCAAGGACATGACCCCACAGAGTGACAAAAAAGATTGGCGTATCAACATTGGGAGCATAGCAATTAACAAACAGTATAGTGTTCTGCCCAAGCCGTCCCCACAGCAGCGCATAGCGCCCCTCAGGGTCCCCCATAGATCCAAGTTCCTGAAATGCAAGCGACCTCTTAACAAGGACGACAACCCCACGAGCATAAGAAGAATATGAAGCAAACCCCCTGGCCGCAGCCCACCTTCCGCCGAAAGTGGGGGAGGGAGCGGGGCGCAGATGCGTCTCCTGGAGAAAAGCAACATGAATAGCATGCCTGTCCAAATACTGGATCACACTGCGACACTTCCTGGCATCATTAAGGCCCCGTACATTCCAGGACAAAATCGAGATCTGATCGACAACAGCAGTCGACATCACAGAAAGTAAGGGCCCCACGGGACCCTATAACCAAGTACAGGGCATCCAACTACCAGCAACAGCCAACGATAGGTCCACGCCCCAGGGCACGGGCAGACTCCCACATACACTCCATACATTTCCCAGTCATCTCCAAAACAACCAAACAAGAACACAACAACTCCCCCCCAACCGACCCATCCATGCCGCAAGCACTCAGGACAGACTACGCGCCACGCGCCGCCAAGCCATCCCACACGGCCCACATCTCGCACACGTGCTACGCTCGCAGAGTGCGCCCCGGCACGTGGCAGCCTAAAATGGCGGCCGGCGCACTCGGGCCCAAAATGGACGGGAGCACGGATCCCAGAACCCGTCCCGTAAGATAGGAAAGTGGAACAGCCTGGATAGCGGGCGCCACGACATTTCCGTGCATTCAAACAACAGTAGCAGCTACCAAAGCGAACCAGAAGTCCCAGGCAAACAGACATGGACAGCTTCATCCCCCCCCCATCCACCCACCTGACACCACCCCAACTATCAGGCCACGTACACCCCCCCCCCCCATCCCTCAACACACATCCAGTCAACCAACATAGGACTAGAATCCAAACAAAAGGTAAACATGGGGCACACCCTCCGGGGAACCTTCCAGAGGTGCACGACGCCACTCCCTCACGCCACGCCAGTGTCCGCGCCAACGAGTATCAGGCGGCCCCAGGCGCAGCGCGGGGGGGTGGGTGCCCAGAGCGCGACATCCCATAACACCATCCTGCGGTGCCACCCCAACCCCACGAAAATAGCAAAACGCACTCACTCAACACAATACAGACACGACCCACGCATCAGCAAAGAAACGGCCAATAGCTAGGCCGCAAACACTGAGAAGGAAGCCAGCAGGTCTCAATACAAAAGATACATGTCCACAATACTCCAAAAACCGGAAAGACGATAGAGAAAGTCCAAAGTCACCAGAATCAGGCGACCTCCTCCTCAGCAGCCGAATGTTCACCCTCCGGATCCCGATCGTCACCACGATCCGCAGCAGCGCGCTCGCGCTGGAGGCGCTTCGCAAAGTCCTCAGCATGCTGTGGGTTGGTGAAAAAATGTTGTTTAGCCTGATGCGTCACTCTAAGTTTAGCCGGATAAAGCAAGGCGTAGTCCACTTGAAGGTCCCGAAGCTTCCTTTTCACCCCCAAGAACTTCCGACGCTGGTCCTGCACCATCGGTGTGAAGTCGGGGTACATGGTGAAAGACACCCCTTCGAAGGAGAGAGCCCTGTTAGTGCGGGCAGCCTGAAGAGCAGCGTCTCGATCACGATAATTCAGGAGGCGCGCAATGATGGGACGCGGTGCAGCCCCAGAGGCCGGACGAGGTCCCAACGTCCGATGCGCTCTCTCGACGATGAACTGGGACGAGAAAACTTCCGTCCCAATGGCGCCCACCAGTAGCCTCTCCACATAAGTCTCCATTTTTCCTACATTCGTGGACTCCGGTACACCTACAATGCGCACGTTGTTGCGCCTACTCCTCGCCTCCAACTCCTCGTTCTTGGCGGCAATGACACGCAAGATATTGTCCATTCTCACCAGTTGGGTGGTATGGGTGGCCGCCGTGTCATCATGGTCCGAAATGCGCTGTTCTGCCGCCGTCAAGCGCTCCTCATGCACGTCCAATTTCTGAACGACCGCATCCATGCGCGACGATATCTTGTCCACTTTGTCCACTATAGTGGCGAACCCCTGCCTCATCTCCTGCATCATTTGGGCGAAGTCCGGTGGAGGTGGGTGCGGGACACTCTCAGCGACATTCGGGGGGGGGGACCGCGCAGTCCCAGCCTCCTGGAGCAAATGCGCCCCACGCCTGGCCCCTCCGGAGTCAAAGGACAGTTTGGACTGTTTAGTGTCCGGCTTCCCCATAACGGTGGTACAGTAGGGGAACGAGGCAAATGGGAGTCAGGGTACAGGTCGGACAAGGGACCCGGCCAAGCAGAAAGCAGCTCGAATCGTGGGGGCACGAGCAGGCCAGCACGCCCCGCCACTCCCAACGACGAGTAATGGCCGTCTTCATTCCCAGCCCAACGGGGCAAACCCTCAGAATCCAAGTATAAAATCCGTTGCGCCTCCGTGGGCGATGGTATCTGGACAGGCAGATGGGAGTGCCGAGAGATAAGTCCGACAACAAGGAAGAGCCAAGCGTCTCGCCCGGCCAGCGATCGGGCCTGGCGGAGAAAGGCGGAGCAAGGCCTACACCCCACGTGCAGAGCCCCGGACTGGCATGAACAGTGACGCCGGGCAAGAGGGCATCAGACATCCAGAGCGCGAGTCGGAGAAACTTGGGACCCTCGTAACTTCGGCCAGCAACCTTCGAATGGCTCAGGAGTTGGACCGTGGGTGGGCAGCCGATATCCCAACCGAACCGTGGGGTCAGTTCAGGGCGCAGCGATGGTAATCAGGATACCTAGGCGGATAATAGCTCCGGGCAGCGGGAGCCTCACGACAGTGCGGCCATTCCGCAGTGCGCCCTCTAGCGCCCCCCTGCTTTTGATTTGTTTCTTTCAGTGTCCCTAAAAAATCCTTGATTGCCAGTGGTCAGTCCTGCCCCTTTGTCCCTCCTTTCTCTCTTCTGTTCCTCCCATGCAGCAGGGACTAAGTACTATCGCAATTCACATCAGTTCTTTGTCTGTTCTCTGGGGGACTACTTTATTTCTTTGTTTCCTGCTCTGTTTTAGCTTGCCTGTGTGTAGTTTCAGCAGCATAGATGATTATATTTAAATATAATTTTCTTCCGCCCCCACCTGCTCCTAATTCCACAGTTTTATTGGGGGTACTTTTTTTGTCATGCCTCCCTCTTCGTGGTTATATTTTTTTGGCTTTTAAGCTATTTTAGCTTACGACCGACATTTGGGCTTCTTTTTAGTTGGATGGTAGTTTGGGTTTGGGCTTTGTTTTATGGAGGATTGGGCTTGTTTTTTGGTAGAAGAGCAGAACAGGCCTTGGCAGCGCAAAAAGCTGGCAGTGAATGTCCGACTATTTGGCTTTGCCAGTGCTTGTTATTTTTAATAGGGCACTTGAGAGCTTGAAAGTTGGGCGCACTCATAAAATACTGCTTTCACCCTCCCAATTTGCATTCAGCCTTCCCCACCACCATTTCCATATAAATCGAGTGAGGCACCATCCTTGCCCTTAGGTCAAAGAGGGGTAATTTAGGCCCTTTTTTCACAGGCAGATCGCTAGGGCATAACGTCATCACATAGTAAGCCCTTTTTGGCAATTTTATTGGATCGTTTTTCCCAGGAGGAGGATGCCTAGTCTCATTCTGAAATTGAAGACGGGCTGCACTCAGCAAGGTGTTATGATTTGCTCTGCTCTCTGTGATAAGGCAGACAAGGAGGCGCAGGCACTGAAGTCTGCCTGGCTGCTGTTTAGAACTAGCGGTAATGAGCAGGTAAAAAGCACCAGGAACCGGAGAGCTGCTGCCTGCCTTCAAGCCAATGGACCATTACAGTTACAAAATTCATTTGAATGCGATAAGTAGCTGTATGATCATCGGGAAGGCAAGGAGTACACATCTAGGTGCAACTACGGGAGACACACCTTCCGTAAGGGAATAAAGACCTGGCTTTTCGATATGTAAGACGGCTGACTAGACTCTCCCCCATTTTTGTATACTGTTTTATACTCCCAGCGCCGGGAAACCTACGGGTAGCTGTGCGCTTAAGAAATGTAATAATAAATAAATAAATAAATAAGTCTGACTACAGGGGTCTCCCTCTCTCCTACTGCCATGGGGCACTGTCCCTCATGTTCTTGGGCTTTACTAAGAGCAACTGAACAGTGGAGCGTGACATAGGTCACCCCACAAAGTGGTACCCTCCCACTGCAGGTTTGGTGGCAACGGAGCCCCCTTTTTAGGTCTGCCTGCGTTGCAGCGCATGCGCTGCTCGCTTGCGAGATCTATAGTTGTTGGTTTTCTGTCTGGTTTCTTTGGAAGTGGGGTTGGTGACCGCTCTGTCTCCTTAGGCCCGCCCACTCGCATAGCGTTGCAGCGCATGTGCGCAGCATCTCTTCACGTTGTGTCCTTGCCTCACGCTCAAGCCTCCCTTCTCTGAGAGGCTTGCGTCTTGTTTTCACGTGTGGTTGCTTTCACCCAAGCAGTCAGTGACATGGAGATTAGACTGGTGTCTGCCGATGGCAAGAACAGTATGGGCGTGCATTGCCAGCGATGTGGTTCTGCAGTGCTGCTGCCTCGGGCCGCGATGTATGCGAGATGAGGGAATTGCACCAATAACAGTGTGTTCTATATAAATGCATGCACAAAATTAGTAAGGGAGCGCTGCATGAGTTAAGGCGGTGTGTATTGCCAGCGATGATGCTCTACAGTGCTGCTGCTCAGGCCGCGATGTGTGCGAGGCGCAAGGTGAGGGAATCGCACCAATAACAGTGCATTCTTTAGAAATGTATGCACAATATTAGTAAGGGAGGGCTGCATGAGTTGAGGAGGAACTGGGACATATAGGAAAGGGTGCAGTACGGTAGAGATTGTAGGTGGGGCTGCATACTCAAGGGGTGGAGAGAGACATGAATGGCGGGGCGCTTGTCCCACTGGCGGAGGTTAGTGCCAAGTGGTAGTCCTGGAGGGTAGACGATGGATAGTGTTGTGTGTGAGATGCTATTGGGCCCGATTCACAGAACTAACCTAAGACAAAATCCTAAACTTACTACCGTTTTGGTATTCACAGAAGGCACTTACTCATTTCAGTATTCACAGAAGTTAGGAGTCCTAATTTTAGAACTCCTAAATGTCTTCTGTGAATACCGAAAGTCTTAAAGTTAGAATTTTTCTCAGTTTAGGAGGAGTAAAGTTAGGACTCCTAACTTTAGGACTCTTAAATGCTTTCTGTTAATACGAAAAGTCTTAAAGTTAGGATTTTTCTTAGTTTAAGAGTAGTAAAGTTAGAACTCCTAACTTTAGGACTCCTAAACTCAGAAAAATCCTAACTTTAAGATTTTCGGTATTCACAGAAGGCATTTAGGAGTCTTAAAGTTAGGACTCCTAAACTGGGAAAAATCCTAATGTTAAGACTTTCGTTATTCACAGAAGGCATTTAGGAGTCATAAAGTTAGGAGTCCTAACTTTACTACTCCTAAACTGAGAAAAATCCTAACTTTAAAACTTTCGGTATTCACAGAGGGCATGTAGGAGTCCTAAAGTCCGGAGTCCTAACTTTACTACTCCTAAACTGAGAAAAATCCTAACTTTAAGACTTTCGGTATTCACAGAAGGCATTTAGGAGTCCTAAAGTTAGGACTCCTAACTTCTGTGAATACCAAGATGAGTAAGTGCCTTCTGTGGATACCATGAGTAAGTGCCTTCTGTGAATACCAAAATGGTAGTAAGTTTAGGATTTTGTCTTAAGTTAGTTCTGTGAATCGGGCCCATTGTGTTGTCTTACTCGGTTAGGAGTGACTTCAAGTTGAGCCAAGAGGAGTACCAGTCCCTGAATGTGTTGTCAAGTGCACTGATCATATGCGATTAATGGAAGTATTAAAGTAAAAGACATACAGTCAGAGAGTTTTCACATTAGGATTGGAAAAATACACACGCTTTGATCTAATAGATCACTCAGTCTTTGGATTTGGACCACGAGGCATCCAGCACATACAACGTCATTATGAGACTAACAATCACAAAACTGGTCAATACAAATCAAATGAGGTATCGGCAGAGTGCAAAAAGATTAAAATCTGCTGTAAAAAAATCGGATTGGAAAGGTAGAGCATCAGAAAATGATAGTCTTAATGTGAGCTGGATGGAGTTCCAACACTGCTCTGGTTGAGGGGGCCAGATTAGTAAAACCATTTTAATTAAGTGAGGTCTTGCCTTGTATTTTCTCTCTCTCTTCCTCCCTCCGCACAGATCACACCATCGAGTGGAATGATCATGACAGATCTGCAGCTGAATTTCACAATTAAATACATCATATCAAAACTCCCACGTCGCTTATACAATTAATCAACATATACCCTACCATCTTTAAATCTCCTCCAAACCATAACAACCCCCCCAACAAAAAGCATTGGCAATTCAATAGATCTCGTATTTCAGAAACTTTGACCTATTGGTATCGTAAATGACAATGCCTTACTATTGCAGGTGCTTTTTATACACAAATAAATGTCATTGTCATTTACAAAGCCAATAGGTCAAAATTTGGCAATTGCGAGACCTATTGCATTGCAAATGCTTGTTTCCTTAAGGTCCTGATGAATGCCACAGACCCATCTGGGCCACATGGCAGGAACATGTCGACTACATCCACTACGCTAAGGGGACAATAAATTCCTCACCATAACATTGTTTTTAGTATCATACAGCTACTTATCACATTCAAATTAATTTTGTAACGGTAATGGTTTTTAAACCTCACTTACTTTAAAAAGGCCCCCACTTAGTTTAGAATTGCATCCCTGTCGTCAGGTGTATGCCCGCTCTCTATCAAATCTAGTTTTTAGAGGGCGAGGACTGGCCGATGGTGAAGCATGACACCTGGTGGTCTGTGAGACCAGTCCTACACTTTTTGTGAGATGTCCACACTCACAAAGTAACCTTTGAGCACCTTTTTCACATAACTGGGAGCGGCTCATTTTGTGGAACAAATCCCTGCCATTGCTGCCTTTTTGAAATGGCAGGAGCCTTTTTACCCAGTGTAAAGTAGTACGCGTGCGCAAGCTGGTCATTAACTTCGTTAACTATTGATTTCAATCCATCTCCCTGTGGTTTTTTTGCTTGTTTCTGCTTCTCAGCCTTGCTCTCCCAGCGCTGCTTAACCCCTTGCCCGTGGAGCTAATTCCCCCGTGGTGCGGGGGGAGGGGGGACACGCTGCGCTGCGGTGCTCGTGACAAGCTCGGCTCGTCACAAAGCACGGTGGTGCTGTGCTCATGACGAGCATACAGGAAAAGTGTGGTTCAATGGTTAGAGCGGCAGACCCTGATGCAGAGGTCTAGCCCGGGACCAGGGTTTGATTCCCTGCCTCGGCGGGTCTTGGGCTCAAAAATTCCAAGGACCTGATAATTCTCTCCTCGGTGCCTATTCCAATCATGGAGTCCCACTCTGCAACTCTGGGCAATAGCTTGCTTAATCTCCACAACGGCCCCCACAACGCTAAGGATGCCTGGCCTCCACCTTGGGGGTGCCCAGGAGTGGACGCCTCACAGGGAATGCCAGGATGGGTTCCACAGCGGTATTCGTACAAGCGCCTTGAGACCCTTGCGGGTGAGTAGCGCGCTATACAAGTATCAATTTATTTTACAATTTATTTACGAGCTGAGCTCTTCATGACCACGCCTGTTTAATGGAACGCCCAGCAGAGCAGGGGAATTATCTCCGCGTGGGTGTTCCGCGGCGGTCATGACAAGCTCAGCTCGTCATGAGCACAGCGCCACTGTGCCACATGACGAGCTGAGCTCGTCATGAGCGCCTAAGGGGGAGGTGCTTCAGGAATACAACGTGCATGCGCACTCAGCCCACCCGCAGAAAGGAGCATAGCCTGATTGTCAGAGCAGAGCAGGCTGTGAGGCCGCTGGCACTACCCCATCTTTGTCCTCTCAAATCTAAACTTGCTTTAAAAAAAATAACAAAAAACGATTTAAGCCTCTCTTGTAACCTCATACCCTGTATCATCGACATAAACAAAATTTGTTTTGCAGCCCCATTAGCCTGAAACTTTTTAATGGTGTTTCATCGCCATTGTTGGCTGAAGTGTGTACTCCGCTTTCCTTTTGTGCCTGCAGTTGGAGGCCAGCCTCTCGCTGCTGGGGTGTTGAACTGAGCCTTCAGTTCTCCGCCTGTGAAAGCACACGAGCTGGTCTTCTATGCTCTCCTGAATATTGTGGTTTATGTAAATAGCCCTGTTGAACGACCAGCAGCCAGGCAAGGTGAGCAACATTGGCATTCTTTGCTCTGATGGGGAGTCTAGCTGCATTATTTGTGGCGAAACATTTATATTTTCAAATTGGCCGAAACTGGACGTTAACTGTAATGAACAGATTGCTGCTAAATGTATCAAACTGCTCTTTTGGAAATCAAAGTTACATTCTGTTGATGCAAAGTTAGATGTAACCGAATAGTTGACTGCGAAGCACTGAGAGCACCTCCAAATATGTCTGCATTCAGTGTAAGTGTCTGAGCACTGGACATGAAAGCAGCGTCGGTTAGGTATAAAGTGTTGCAATATATGTTTTTATGGTTACGTCATGATAATAGAGTTTAAGGGTAATCATATACAAGTAAAAGTTGTCAAAATAATATCTGTAGATGGATTTCGAAAAAAAGAAATTACGTTGAAGCAGACAAAGTCTGTATGTTCCTCTCTTTTACAAATTTGAACACAGAACTTATTTTTCAAATTTAATTATGCTTATATACTGTGTTTGTGTTTATGCAGTAATCCGAAAGTTCGGCACCTTCAGAAAGCAGGACATAGACTTTACTTTGCACATTAAAATGTATATTTATTGTGTTTCTTTCATACCACATCATGATCTGTTCATTCATGTATTTTATATATTAGTGCGAGGTGCATATTCTGCTGTCTTTTCACGTTCGGGTGGTTTATCTGCGCATGAGCGCATTCTTAATAATAAACTGTGTCTTTCTTCTATGCCTTCACGTTTTTAAGTGTTCCAGTACTTTTATTCCTCAATGCTTTTTCTGAGGTTTGCGTGTGTGAACTTGTGTACCAGAGTCCAGAGTACTATGTTATGTGCCCCCTCCCCCGTCAATCCTACACTTTCAGCGGTTTCTGCCCAGATCGGTAACTGAAGCACTCTTTGATAAACCAAACAAATGCGCAATAAATACAGCAAATAAGCTATTTAATTCATTTTGCCAAAGTACTCTATGATTTAATATAGTGCCCTCGTTTTTGCCACAGCGCATCTCCCTCCCTTGTCTCTCTTTGCACGAATGTGCCTCACTCCCATTCCTCTCTCTGGTATTTCTTTCTACCACACTTACCCTGCGTTTATCACCTGCACTCCCTCTCCTCATGCCCCCAGTCTTTCTCTAAATTCATTTTTCTCCATTTGCATATCCCTCTCCCTGCCTCTTTTTGTTGCCTTCCTCCAGTGCCTCTCTCTTCAAGTCTACAGTCCTCCTGTTCCTCTCTTACCCTTTGCCTCCTTCACTTTTTCCTAACTGCTTATTTTCTCTCATTTGTCTCCGATTTTCCTCGTCTCTCTTCCTGTTTCTATCTGGTGGCTCAGTGAACTAATGCGTCTACTGTAGGTGCCTGTGTTCAACCTAATGGTCACAGGTTCAAATCCTGGCGGTTCCACTCAGCCTTTCATCCATCTGAGGTTGATAAAATGAGTACCATTGAGTTGGGTAACAACAAACATCGGTTATTCAGCGCCAAGATACCCATAGTGGTGAAAGTGCGCATTACAAATACACATGTTATGTTATCTATTCTTTGGCATAAGGCTCTTGTCACTGTTGACAACCTTGAAGATTGCATTCTATGCCACAAATCTGACCTTAGCCTTGCTGATCCCATTACAACTATATGTGCCATCCCTGGACTATAAAAACATACGGTTTGAGGTAGCACAGCATTCACCTTATTTAACAGCACATGCACTTGCCTCAAGATGTATACCCCAAATGAATCTTTGCTGGGTTTCCTTAGCTTTAATTCAAGGATCTGGTGAACATTGTGGCTACAAGCCCTGTTCAGAGAAACAGGGAACTTTTGCTGCCCTTGTTGCTGTTGCTCTGCTTTGCCCACGAGTCTTCTGCGGACCCCTGATTGCTGCCACGGACCCGCCCGCCTGTCTCCCGCTGCCCGGCTGCTCTGTATCCAGCTAGAGCGGGGCCACCGGGAGGAGACCGGCGAGGGGCGAACTACATCCCCCAGAAGCCCTTGCGGTGATCCGTGTCACCTGGGAGCGCCAGGCGACGCTTTAAAACGGCATCAGCCCCATCGAGGGGGGAACTTTTGCTGCCCTTGTTGCTGTTGCTCTGCTTTGCCCACGAGTCTTCTGCGGACCCCTGATTGCTGCCACGGACCCGCCCGCCTGTCTCCCGCAGCCCGGCTGCTCTGTATCCAGCTAGAGCGGGGCCGCCAAGAGGAGACCGGCGAGGGGTGAACTACATCCCCCAGAAGCCCTTGCGGTGATCCGTGTCACCTGGGAGCGTCAGGCGGCGCTTTAAAATGGCATCAGCCCCATCGAGTGGGGGAACTTTTGCTGCCCTTGTTGCTGTTGCTCTGCTTTGCCCACGAGTCTTCTGCGGACCCCTGATTGCTGCCACGGACCCGCCCGCCTGTCTCCCGCAGCCCAGCTGCTCTGTATCCAGCTAGAGCGGGGCCGCCGAGAGGAGATCGGCGAGGGGCGAAATACATCCCCCAGAAGCCCTTGCGGTGATCTGTGTCACCTGGGAGCGCCAGGCGGCGCTTTAAAACGGCATCAGCCCCATCGAGTGGGGCAATATTTGCTGCCCTTGTTGCTGTTGCTCTGCTTTGCCCACGAGTCTTCTGCGGACCCCTGATTGCTGCCACGGACCCGCCCGCCTGTCTCCCGCTGCCCAGCTGCTCTGTATCCAGCTAGAGCGGGGCCGCCGAGAGGAGACCGGCGAGGGGCAAACTACATCCCCCAGAAGCCCGTGCGGTGATCCGTGTCACCTGGGACCGCCAGGTGGGGCTTTAAAACGGCATCAGACCCGTCTCGCGGGACCCGAGCGGGACGCCGGAAGAAGCCCGGGCCAAGGGCGGGCCCGTTTAAGCCCGTTAAAGACCGGGTAAGACTGGACTGGGCCACATCATTTGTTCTTTGATTCCCTGATAATTAAGTGTCATTGCACAATCTAATAACTGCATATCCCTCTTAATCACCACCGTGCTTAGCCATGACTAGAGGGACTAGAAGCAAAATGGCGCTGAATGCTGCACAGATAACTGGCCCAATAGATCTCTTTATTACCAGGACAAACGAGGCGATAGACCAGAGTATAATCATGCTGGAGCGTAGGGTATCCCAAGAACTGGCAATAGCTAGATGGTCCTCTATGGGACTTCTCGCTTCTGCCCAAACTCCAATTCAGCCAGGGACGATCACCCCCCTGCTACAGCCACCTGGAATTATAGCTGAGATCCACACTGTTCCCAGCACAGTGGATCTCTCTGCTACTCAGCTATCCCTTGACTCGCACTTAACTGACGATTTGGAAAAAACAGCCGATTTACACCAATGCCAAACTCTTGTCGATACCCCGGAAAAAAAGGCTAAAGGGAGGAGGGAGGGTGCCATAGCAAAAAGGGTGAGGAAAAAAAAGACCAACCCTAATGCAAATAAACCTATATCTCCCCTTAATATCCTTACATTAGATTCAAATCAGCCCATCCAGAGTTCACAAAATGTTAGTAACATCCCTTTGATCAATATGTCAGAAGTGCCCGAGAACTTAAACAGCATGGGGGCGGTGGGGGGTACGTGTAACACATGCAATACATGTGCATCCAACAACCATTTGTTAAAAAGTATGGGGGAGCTTCTTAAATGTCACTTGCACCCAGTAGAACGAAGCCTAATGAACATCAAAAACAATTAGCGAAGTTGAATATGCCACCTTTCATCCAGAAAACATTAGGCCCATCAAATGTAGGGGGCGGGAAACCTAAAGTTGTTAACACACCAGTCCAATCACACCAAACTGTCCCGTGTGCAAAACCCATACAACTCTACAAAGTCGCTAATGCGCAACCTGAGCTGAAAAGTATACAAGACACCACTCAGAACACATTAGGAGTTGGGAAGGCGACATCTAATACAACTCAAGATACTTCTCAGGCCACCCCGGGCCCGTCAAAAGGCCCAATCAAGTCGGCTAAGCCGAAAGCTACATCACTCATAACTCCTAAAGGGCCAGCGTTGCAGCCCTTGGGTGATGGAAAGAAGGGAATTAGATTTAGGCGTCCGATTCATCTCCCACCTGAGGCGTCCCCATTTACTGTCATTCTTACTGGGGTTCCAGAGCTGCCGGAAAACACAGACGAACCTTCCTGGTCCCTTCAAAATAAGGTACTGCAGTGGCTGAGTATAAATAGACCTCTCCAATCACGAAATTCCAGTAGAATCTCTTCGGTACGAAGAGTATCTTGGATTGGTGAATCAAGAAAAAGCATACAAGGTGATTGTGTTATAGTCAACTGTGAGGATCCCTCCACGGTTGAGTACATTTGCTCTTGGCCGGCCCTGGAAAAAAAGGGGGGGGAATGATGCCTATCGTCTCTCCTTTTTTACCCACCAGCGAATATTTTTGACTATGGAGATCCTCCAAGCTGGGAGGAGGGCCCGGATTGGTCCTGGAATCAAGTGGGTCAATGGAATAGGAATAGGAATAGGACCAGAGATTGGGAACCTCTGTCTTGGTTTCCCAGAAGAGAACAGTTTAATCTGGAAGGTTGGAGGGGCATTCCTACAAGAAATAGATACGACTGTCTAGATATGGTCGATTGACCACAAGGGTACCCAATAGGGGTCAAACAGGAGCATAGTACCTTATCCGCCTATCCTACCTCAGGCAGGGCACCCAACCCGTGTAATAAAAAACACTCCCCCTGTTATACCAGCCAAATCCTGCTAAGCATTAATTCTGCCCTTTTTTGGGCACCAACAACTTTGGCACAGTCCCCTTTACACCCACTGGCTACGGACACCACCCCAGAGAGACCAGACATCATAGACATCAATAAGGATTATGATACATCCCCCCAACATGAAACTAATATAGGTACCCTAAATACGATAGGGCACAGTATAGTTATTAATACGAGCCCACATCCACTGAAAAAAGATCTATTACAACCAGAGAGGAGAACCAGCGTGTTCCTAACATCATGGAATATAGCGGGTCTCTCCAAGAAATCGAAGGACCAAACATTCTTATCCTTTGCTGATAAATTTGACATCATATGTCTCCAGGAGTGCTGGGACCAGGAGGAGTCCCACATAGAGGGATTTAATACCCTCTTTACCCCGTCCACCCAGGGTAATCGAGGTAGGGGATCTGGAGCCTATGCACGTACGTTTCTAACCTGGCAAATTTAACTGTAAAGAGATTTGAAAACAAGGGGATCAATAATAAGGAGTGTAAATCCGTGCAGGGTTTTTCCGTTAAAGGGAAAGGGTTGAGTCTTCTTCTGAATAATCTGTATAATAACACCTTGAAAGACGAACCCAAAGCACTACTAGATGTTATAACCTATATTCTAAAGAGAGGAATGGGAGAGGCTGATTGCATTCTTATAGTGGGAGACTAATTGTCATCTATGCTTTCACAGCGGCTCCGACATTTGTGGCATAACATACTTAAAAAGGGAACCGAGCACGCACTTCGAACACACCACTTTTGGCAACATGCTAAATCAGTTAATGCATGACTGGGACTTAGGATACGCAAACGAACTCTGCGAGCCCCTGGCTGATTTTCAACCAACTTTCCATGGTCGAGGGTCAGGTACCATTATAGACTTGATGCTGATGTCGAACAATAAACAGGGCTCTGTACAGGGTTTTAAAACAGAAGATTTAGTAATGAGCAATCATTTTCCAATTAGCATTAGCCTTGATGAAGGCAACCATGATAGCCATGCAACAAGCCTATCTGAAAAACTATATCGCCATTCAATTTCCCTGTCCAGAAGAAACGGGTATGCCATTAAGTGGGCCAAGGTTGACCCTAAAAACTTCCTAAAGGAGGTAATCATGAAAGAACACAAGCACTTTATGACGTGCTTGGATCAATACCCCAATCCCCATATGATCAGAGCAGCATATGATAAGATAGTTGCCACAATAAATGACAAACTGACTAGGAAACGAAAAGATGGACAGATGACTAGATCGAACGGTTGGTTTAACTCTGCCTGTACTAGAGCCCACAAAGCTCTTTTGCAGGCTATAAAAACCCTCCCGAAAGACATTAAGCTAGTCAGAGCTGCTAGGTTAGATTACAAACAGGCACTCCTAAAAAGGAAGATTGAACTTAAAAATCTTGCCTGGGAGGCATTAATCAAGGCCAGTGCCCTCCGGGACAATATCGCATTTTGGAGAGATGTTAATGCCCCGTTTTTTGTAGAGAGAAAGACTGACTCATTGGAGGTAGCCATAGCTGAAGACGTGTGGGTCAGTTACTTTACAGCACTATATAAAAATGACGACTTACCAGAATTAAATTCTTGTGTGACATTACCACATATCGACACTGTACCCCAGTCTGAAGCATCACACATTTCAGATACCTTCCCATTGAATATAGTTTTTTCCCCCTTAGAGGTCGAACAAGCAATTCGAGAAAGCGCCAATTCTAAAGCTCCAGGGCCAGATGGAATTCCTATTGACTTATTTAAAGAAAATATGGAACTCTGGGCCCGCTTCTCACAAACGTTTTAAATGCCTATAGTCAAACTGGTTTTCCCCCCACATGGAAGGAAGCCATTGTAATTCCTATCTTCAAAAAAGGAGACAGGCAGGACCCTAAATGCTATAGGCCAATTTCCTTGCTCGACTCCTTGATGAAAGTAGCTGGGAGAGTTTTACTTACAAAATTGCAATCTTGGTCCAAAGTCGAAGGGGTTCTCTCCGAATTCCAATATGGGTTCAAGAGTGGGCTTGGCACAGTCTAGCAGGGTCTCAATCTGGCATTAATAACTAGCAAATATATGGTGGTAAAAAAAGGGAACTTGCACATGACGTTTGTCGATTTAAGCTCGGCTTTCGATTGCTTAAACCACAAAGTGTTATGGACTACCCTGACCAAGATGGGGATAGACCCAAACATGTTGAACTTTATAAAAGAACTTCACAGGGGTGCAGGAGCAACAGTCCATTATGGCAAAAACGGAGAACGCACCAAAAAGTTCCCCATAGAAAAGGGCGTTCGACAGGGTTGCATCCTTGCACCTTTTCTTTTTAATTTATATATCAACGAAGTGGCAGACTTTTTGACCAGTTTGGAAGTTGACTATCCTAAAATAAACGGCTCGTCGGTCCCAATACTACTCCATGCCGACGACGCCGTAATAATGTCACGAACCCAGGTGGGCCTTCAAAAGGCACTAACCGGCTTTTCAAACTTCATGGGCTCTAGGGGTTTGAAGATAAACATAGGAAAAACTTTCACTATGTGTTGTACTTTAAAAAATAAATCCAAAACAGACTGCAAAACATTCGTTAATCAGACAAAGATAGGCTTGACCAAAACTTTTTCATATCTAGGTATCACTTTTAATGACAGAGGAACATGGACCACAGCCATTGCTACACGCAATCTGGCCTTCTCCCGTACCATCGGCGCAGTAAAACAATTCGCCAAGAGACTGGGCGGACCACCCATAGACACCCTGCTTAAGATCTATGCAGCCAAATGTGTCTCTACTGCGACCTATGGGGCTGGTATTTGGGGGACGGCCGATTGCTCACAAATCCAATTAGCAGAAAATGCCTTTTTTAGATATCTGTTAGCTGTACCAAGATCAATCTTAACAACCATATGTCACAAAGAGCTTGATAGAGTTCACATAACAGACATAATAAAGATAACGCCTGTCATGCTATGGCACAAGATATGGTCCTCTAAGGATACAGCTTTCAGTAGGGATGTGATCCAAGCTTGCATGAACCAATCAGCGGCCAGGAAGTTTACCTGGCTTTCCTACGTTAAAACATTTTTGTATTCCATCGGCCACTCAGAACTTTATGTAACCCCCAGCTCATGTGCCCTAGTGTCGAAAAAATCACTAAAAGAAACCTGCCTTGGGCTATTAGAAGAAAGGCGGTGGTATCTGGAGAGAAACAAATCTACGATCATATCTCATCGTCGCATCCTGCATGGTCCAGGACTACATCCTTACCTGGCTTCGGCTCTTCCCAGTTACCCTAGGATGCTACTGACAAGGATGAGGACTGATTGTTTTTACAGGTTGATATCAATTCCCGCCCAAAATGACTGGTCTGCTACATTATTAAAAGGTCCCTGTGATGATGTATCTACTCAGTCAAACATTCACTGCATCTTTTTTTGTAAATATTATGAGTGGGGCAGAAAGAGGTATCTGCTACCCCTCTTAAAGATGTGGGGACTGAGACAATGCAAACCAGCTCTGATCAGACTATACATGCTGCAAGATGAACTTACTAGGGCCGTAGCTGTCAAATTCCTGAAATATATAGTAAGAAGTAGAGGCTCGATGGTATAATGATTGCACGATGGTATCACGCTGTACTTCTTTTCATCTAACTGTACATATTAACATCCTAGGTCTGACAAAGTGTTCCAATGACGGTTTGTAACGTTTTCTCTCATATTATGTTTTTATGTATAATAATGTATTAAACTGTACTAATGTAGCTTGAGGATGAAATGTTTTTTAAATCTTTTAAGTGCTTTTATGGTCTTTTAAAAAAAATACCGAATAAAGCTATCTTTGAATCTTGAATCTTGAGAAACAGAAGAATAAATGTGGCCAGAACAGGATTTGGGTCTGGATTTTCATGTTTACATAACAAGGATTTTAAATTGGCGTGAAAACATGTCCACATGCAACTGGGAGGCTTGTCTTGCGCTTAATCATTAATGAAGAAAATGAACCCATGCAACTACAAGTTATAACTCACATCTGCATTAAAGGGTTTGCGTGTAACTCTACCTTCCGGCCCGCCCCAAGCACCACACCTTTGTATAATGGTCCTGGGAAATTGTAAAGCCATAGTGCCCTGGCCCATACATGTCCTCTTTATCACGGTGGACCTCCATGATTAGGAGAAATGTCCAAGGACACAAAATTCTGGGAAAATCATGCAAGCAGTGAAAATTTGTTCCATTTAAAACGTAATGTTTGAAAAAATCATGACAAAGGATACAAGTGCAAAATCCCAGCCTCTGCAGTGTCTATAAGGCCTGTGTGATATATTATGTGCTCAGCGGTTTGTTGTAAATACACTTGAATCACTTGTACAACAGTTAGTTTCATCCAATTGTAGCCAAATTGCTGTTTTTGGTTTTATGTTAATGCGCTCTCTAACCGTGAACCAATGTATTATTTAATTATGTCCATGAGGTCTAGACGGCTCAGAAGTAAGAAACATGCTGATGACCAACTGTAAATGCCATGCCCTCTTCCATCAGCAGGTCATTGTCATTAGCTGCAAGAGAAGCACAGTCTAAGAGGGCCTTGGGGACCCGTGCGTGGGGTGGAAAAAACTCATGCAAACAGGTGAACAGAGAGCATTATATTTAAGCACAAGCTAGCCCCTTCACAGGGCACCACTGACATTAAAATAAATAGCCTCTCACCCCTTCATTCTAGCACCCATCCCTGACTCGGGAAATGTAGGGTACCAGCTTCTAGTCCAATTCAGATGCTCTATCCCAAAAATGAAAAATTATAAAAGGAAAGGCCACCCACAGCTGGAGCGCTACTTCTTGGTGACAAGGAGTCCAATGATACTCTAACCACAGCACCCTCAGCATAGCCTTTCAACCCGTTTACCGCGGCGGACATTCCGCCGCGGTGCGGGCGTTCCACGGAGGGGGCAGGGCTAAGTCGGCCGTTGGTTGTGCGCAGCACCCCAGAGGTAGTGCTCGCAACAGGTTAATCTATTCTGTGCAGCTCTCACCCCTGTATGTTCACTGTGCCACATAATTCCACTACACAAACACATTCCTTACTATACAATTCCACCTCACACAATTCCGCAACTAACATTTCCAATACAACCCACATAATTCCACATCATATACATCCACTACTCTCCAAACCAAAACACATGGGAAAAAGGCGTTGTCATTTACAACACCAATAACTCGAACTCTCCCAAATGTGAAACTTTTGCATTGCAAATGCTTGTTAAAGTGATCAGCAGTATTGATTGGGGACCAATTGCTGTAAAATGTATCAGTCAATGCAGCACCACAGTGACTACTCATATGTTTGGTAGTGGGGCAGTATCAGTGGTCCCGGATGCAGTGGCAGATACCAGGATTGTCAGGGCCACAACTGCTAATACCCTAGTCTGACCCTGCCTCCCTTTTAAATTAATTTGAACAGATTATCAGCTATGATTGATTGTAACAATGTGGTTAGTGCTGATTTCCGCTGGATACCTTACATCTTAAAAAAATACAAAATAAAAAAAATACTTTACCATCAATTAAGAATTGTAGTTCATAGAGTTGACACCGAAGCTCTTCAGCTTTAAAGTACTCAATTTTCATTTGGTAAAGAGGACCATATCTTAAATGCATCACACACTTAGTTGTTGAATCATAGCTTTTATGCATCTCTTTCCTGTGAAAATAAATATATATACATTTATTTGTTAATTGCTTATCTTGTGAAAATAAATATTTTAATTTGTGTAGCAGGTACCTAACAGTAAAGACAGGTAAAATATTGTTTATTGTTCTGCTTAGATTCTATATGATACTGTACTGTAGGCTATTGCACTTATATTTCAGCGGGGAGCATTGAGGACTAATGAGCAATAGTGTAATGAAGCATAGTCATTATTCCTCTATGTTTGTGTAGGAAAGTGCCCCTTTTTGACATGGTCAATCTCACTTGTTTCCTGATATATTATGTGATTTTGACTTAAAGTGCAGTTGCCAGATTTCTTTCCCAAAACTGTACCATTGTTCCACCATTGGCACAACTTCAGCCCCCCTGTAAGACCCTAGTAAATGGTACCTGGTACCTAGGGAGTGAAGAAACTCCACTAGGGCTGCAGCTCAAATTGTGTCCCCCTGGGCACCCCTCACCAAGATCAGGAAAATTGCCATTTCAAGCTCTGAGTCTGGTGCAGGCCGAAACAAAGTCGACATGGCCCACATCCCTGTGTGCCATGCCTTCGGACACTGCGTGAGATATAGATAAGCCACCCCTTCAGCACACCTTACACCCTAAGGCAGGGTGCCCCACACATGAACAAGACTTGATTCTGCAATATTAAAGTCAATTCTTGGATTCTGCAAGTGAACAGGGAAGCCATAAAGAGTACAAGGGCTGTACATTCGTTATTACACGTTCTCCATCTCCATGATGGCTTCACTGTATCCCCCAGATGTTTGGTAACAAACATCTCATCTTATCTAAATCCACACAAATTCCAGTGTCGGATTTATGAGAAAGGTCGCTTAAAATGTGCAATTCAACACAGCAAATTTAGAGTCGAACGATCTTCGTGGGACCCTGAATTGATCCGCCGATTAAATGGGCGGTAATCACAGTGGATTTTTGAATTGTATCCCCTGAAACCATGGACAGACTGAACTAATTGTCTACGACACAGCGTGATCTGTTCAAACTACTTCTGTGACATATATCTTTAGAATTCTTGTGGACGACCATCAATGGAAACCCACCACACACCACCGCGCCCAACAGTTGCCACGCCGCTGCTGGGGCAAGGTCCCCGAGGACCAACTGACAACCACCCTCGCCCTGAGACCACTCGCCGATCCCATCGACCCCGACACCGCCGCGACCAACCTCAAACAGTGGATCAACGACTGCGCCAACACCCTCCCCCCTCTCAAGATCTCCACAACTAACGACACCAACAAGAAAGCCGCCTGGTTCACCAAAGACCTCCGGACATCCAAGCGCACCTGCCGGAAGCTGGAGAAGAAATGGCTCCATGACCGAACACCAGACAGCCACACAGCCCACAAGAACGCCACCCGCAGACACCACCAACTCATCAAGACCACCAAGAGGACCGCCTTCAAGGACCGCCTAGACAACAACGCACACAACACCAAAGAGCTCTTCAGCATCGTGAAAGAACTCTCCAACCCCAGCTCCAACCCCAACGACATGCCACCATCACAGGACCTGTGCGACTCCCTGGCCACCATCTTTCACCTCAAGATCACCGACATCCACGACAGCTTCAACTCTGACACCCCCGCACCCACCACCGAGACGACCACCCCCGCGACCTCCACCCACACCAGCCGCCTGACCGCCTGGTCCACCGTCAGCGATGAAGACACCATCAAAACCATGAACTCCATCCACTCCGGATCCCCATCCGACCCCTGCCCTCACCACGTTTTCAACAAAGCCAGCACAACCATCGCACCCCACCTCCGGAAAGCAATCAACATCTCCTTTGAGACAGCAAACTTCCCGGAAAGCTGGAAGCACGCTGAGATCAATGCCCTACTGAAGAAACCCAAGGCGGACTCCAAGGACCTCAAGAACTTCCGGCCCATCTCCCTGCTCCCGTTCCCGGCAAAAGTGACAGAGAAGATTGTCAACAAACAGCTAACCGGCTACCTCGAAGACAACAACATCCTAGACCCTTCTCAATCCGGATTCCGCAGCAACCACAGCACCGAGACCGCCCTCATCGCCGCCACCAACGACATCAGGATCCTGATAGACAAGGGAGAAACAGCCACCCTCATCCTCCTGGACCTATCAGCAGCCTTCGACACGGTCTGCCACCGCACCTTAGCAGCACGCCTCCATGACGCCGGAATCCAAGAGAAGGCCCTGGCCTGGACCACATCCTTCCTCTCCGGCAGAACCCAGAGCGTCCGCCTCCCACCCTTCCGCTCAAAAACTACCGAGATCATCTGCGGCGTCCCTCAGGGATCCTCCCTCAGCCCGACGCTGTTCAATATCTACATGGCACCGCTCGCCCACGTCGCACGACAACATAACCTCAATATCATCTCCTATGCTGACGACACCCAGCTGATCATCTCCCTCACCGAAGACCACCACACCGCCAAAGCCAATCTCCAGAAAGGAATGAAGGCCGTCGCCGACTGGATGAAGGACAGCAGACTGAAGCTGAACTCAGACAAGACGGAGGTCCTCATCGCTAGGCACTGCCCCGGAACCCACCGACCACACACGCAACCTGGGGGTCATCCTCGACTCCACCCTCTCCATGACCAAGCAAGTCAAAGCCGTCTCTGCATCATGCTTCAATACCCTTCGAATGCTCCGCAGGATCTTCAAATGGATCCCCCCCCCCGACACGAGAAAAACCGTCACCCAGGCCCTCGTCACCAGCAGACTAGACTACGGGAACGCCCTCTACTCAGGAACAACAACCAAGATCCTGAGACGACTACAATGAATTCAGAACGCCTCGGCATGACTGATCCAGTTCAAGATCCTTACCCTCGCCTACCGAGCTATCAATGACCTCGGACCCAATTATTTAAAAAAACGAGTCTCAATATCCCACTCCATCAGATCCCTGAGATCCAACGACCTCCGCCTTCTGATCTCTCCCCGTTTTAGACTCACCAGAATGGGCGGCAGAGGGTTCAGTGTTATCGCGGCAAAATTGTGGAACGCTCTACCAATCGATCTTAGATTCTGCCCTTCTGAATCCATCTTCCGGGCCAGACTCAAAACTTGGCTCTTTTCTGGACTCTGATTCTTATCCTGCTGACTCCCTCCCTGCTCTTTTCTTCTCCCCCGGAGGTTCAGGTTCTAGCGCCGGGACACCCCCTCGGGGGTAGCTGTGCGCTCTACAAACTACATAAATAAATAAAATAAATAAATAAATAAAAATCCTCGACGTCCCCTGACGCAGCCACATCACAACATATCTGAGAGGCCTACACTGGCTCCCCGTCAACAAGAGGATCACCTTCAAACTCCTCATCCACGCACACAAAGCGCTACACAACACCGGACCAACATACCTCAACGACCGACTAAGCTTCCACACCCCCACCCACAGCCTCCTCTCTGCCAGTCTCGCCTTCGCCTCAGTTCCTCGTATCCGGAAAACCACCCCCGGCGGCAGATCCTTCTCCTACCTTGCCGCTAAGACCTGGAACGCTCTCCCTACCAGCTTATGACAGACCCAGGACCTGCTGGCCTTCAGAGGACTCCTCAAGACCTGGCTCTTCGATCAGTAGCAGCTCCCCCCCCCCCCTAGCGCCTTGAGACCTTCAAGGGTATGTAGCGCGCTTTAGAAATGCAGTGATTGATTGATTGAATGGAAGATTGGTCCGATTGATTGTTTTTATACAGACTTGTAACGCTGAAGTGAACTGTGAGTCCTGAAGATGACCGTGTTGTGACACAGCGGTCGAAACGCCGTCAACGCTTTTGTGGCCCAAATTACACAAGGACACATTATATCTGTTTATGTTGTTCCTTTATTGTAATATGTAATGTTTTTGTTTGCCACTTGTCTGGTTTGTGATATGTTTTTTGTACACCAGCACCTTGTCTTGAGCGTAACTTTTTTAGAGGTTTTTACTATATGTAATAAATAATAACTTTTGATATTGAAAATATTGAGCTTTTTGATTGAAGGGCTTCTGCATTTTTTTCTTTTCCTTCTTTCTGTTCCTTTTCATTCATTACTGTTTACAACTCTAAATTTGCTGTGTTGAATTTCACATTTTAAGCAACCTTTCTCCTGAACCAATTGTTAGGTGTATAGACTGATTGTCCCTGGTTCAGGGTTGTCGGACAGCCCTTGTGGTTGTTAATGAGTGTCGGATTTACTACACCCTCCCATCCAGACCTCTCCTAGCAAGGCACTAAAGTGCTGATATTCCTGGACTTTACCAAAGAAAAGCAATCACAGCGTCGTTCCTACGCCACAGTCAAGCAGAAGCTCCAGGCCCTTAATCTTCCCCTATAGATTGATGTTTCCAGCCAGTCTCAGAGTAGTCTTTAATGACAAAAGTTATTTCTTCGACACTCCGGAGGTGGCATGGACATAGATTACAGAGAAAGAGCCGCTTCATCCCCTGTTTACCTCTTTATCTTCACTCTGCGACTGAGCAGGCAAGCTGCATCCAACATGAATTCCAAGCCTCAGAGGCAACACACTCGTACCCGCAGAGGACATAATGTCAAAAGGGCAGCCTCACCATCACCCGCCTTGGCCGCACGGGATAGGTCCCCTGCACCTGTCTCTCCACCTCCTGTGGTGCTGGACCAAACTGTCAACCATGATGACTCTTTTATACTGCACACCACCCCACCCACCGCTCAGGCAGAGGACAAAGACCTTTCACGGATCCCCCATGCTCTGAAGGAGTAACCACCTCAGTCATTGTTGGGAACTGAGTGATGACTTTGGCGTCCACAAACTGTCCTTGAGTCCTGAACTATGCTCTTGATCCTGCAACATGGAAGTAATAGATACCCAGGGCCACATTCAATGATACCCTACTTGTACTCTGCAGACCTTTGCCGAGTTCAATTGACATCTCTATGCGGCAGCCTCGCCTTTGGAACTTGAGCCAGACTCCCACCTTCTTCAGGGGTGCCTCTCCCACAACTTTCCCACACCAAGACCCAGCTGCTTGACCAACCTATATCGATTAAAGAGATAGGAGCTGCAATTTCAGCTTTGGCCTCAGAGAAGACTCCAGGCCCTGATGGGTTCCCTGCAGAGTATTATCTGTCATTTAAAGACATCTTATTGCCCCGGCTCCACACCATTATGAGGAAGTGGCAAAGAAGAACTCCTTCTAATCTGATATTGATGTGGTCACAATCACAGTCATTCCAAAAACACAACCTCCATCATCCTCCTGTTCTGACTTTTGCCCACTCTCACTCATTAATACCAAATTCAAGATCTATGCCACGATATTGGCCACCTGCCTTAGACACCCTTATTCCCCACTGTAGCACGAGTCACTGCCTTTGACACCTCCTCGTTGCATTGGCCCACTGTTACGTCCTGTTGCCCCGCTTTACCTTGCTACTCATAGCATTTGAAAAGTCCTTTGATATGGTGTACTGGTGATACTTGGAGAAGGTATTAACAAGGGCGGGTTTTGGTCCGCGTTTCTGCAGACTTGTTAACGTACTCTATTCTAACACCATTGCTCAAGTACTAGTGAACGGTGTCCTATATGACATCTTTCACGTCCGTAGAGGTTGTCCCATATCCCCCTTCCTCTTTGCATAGGCAATTGAGCCCCTGGCCCACCTCATTAGATGCGATGCCTAGAAATGGGGATGGCAATGGGAGGGCACCCACGAAGACAGCATCGCACTCTATGCGGACAACGTCTTGCTTTACCTGGCAGATCCCGCAACAACAGTTCCTCAGTGCCTCTGAGTTTTCCAGATCTTTGGCGAGGTGTCAGGTTTACGTGTTAACCCCGCCACGTCAATCTTGGTACCCCTGCATGGCTCCAATGACTGCGTGGCATGGCAATCTGACATCCAGGTCCGGCGCCTCAGATTCTGTTAACTGAGAATTTGGGTAGGGCTCCATCCAGGGTTCACTCAGTCTTTTTACCTCAGTCTCTTAACCTTAACCCAATGCCTAAGAGAACAAAGAAGGATCACCATAGATGGCAACCCTTACAACTGAACCCAATGGGCAAGATAGATACTTCCTCGATTTTTATAAATAATACAGAACCTCTAACTGCACCTGCCTCGCCATAGGTTTCAAACTTTAGACAAGTTTGCCCCAGCATTCCTTTGGGGTAATTCCAGACCACGTCTGGCTCTCGTCCACTGTCAATGTGCCCCTATGAGGGTGGCCTGGGGATAATGTCTGCTATTACTAACTGGTGACCCAACTCCTAGTGATCAACAACTGGTTCTCAGGGGGGTGGACAGATCTGGCATACCAACTAGAACCTACATCTCTAGCATGGTGATGCTATACAGCTCCCCGATCCCTAACGCCATCCCAGCTCCAGGTGTGACCGGAGCAGTCTTCCTTGCATGGCGATACGCGCTCCGCCAAACTCACTGGGACACTAAACTTACACTCCAAAGCAACTGGTTGAAGAAGGTGGCTAAACTGGAGGGCTTTGGGAAATGGGATCTTATGGGCATAACACAACTGAGTGATATTTGGTCTTGGACTCATATACGCACCTTTCAAGAGTTTCAGAACACATATTCCATTAACTCTGCCCAGTTTTATAAATACTTACAACTTAGACATGCACTTACCACCCATGTCTCCAATAACACCTCTATCCCAGAGGTCAGCCAATTGGAAGCTAAACTCCTGATGGGTGCACTTGGGTAAGGAGGTGTAACCCAGATCTATCGCTCTCTCTCATTAAAAATGCATCAGACACAGTAGATCACCTTTGGACGAGCTGTGAGTGATGGCTGGGGCCCTTAGTAGATGATGATTGGAGTGATGCCATTATGGCCCCCTGATTCATAACTATTTCACCCAAATTGAGGTTAATTCAAACTTACTACCTCTATTTGGCCTACCTTACTCCAGTCAGACTACACTGAGCTAGTTTCCTTTTGAGTTCTCATTACCTGTGATGTGCAGAGGCACCGCAGACCTTTACCATATGGTATGGTCATGTTCAGCAATACACAAATACTGGACAGACATAGTGACTGAACTCAGCGCTGTGTTGGGGTGGGATGTTTTGCATACTCCTTTGGTTCTTCTCTTAGGAGTTTTGGCGGGCTCCGGGTGTCCCTGGGCATACCGATCATTCCTGGGCACAGCTACGATGGTAGCAAAACGGGACATAGAGACCAAGTTGAAAAGCCCATACCTCCCACCACGTCAAAGTTGCGCTAAGGACTAGACTGGTCCGCGATGCAGGAGAAACATGCATATGAAGTGAGAGGTTGTCCAGCCAAATATGAATGAATATAGGGTAAATGGCTGGGTCAAGTGGGTCGATTGGAGTGACACAATACCTGTTACGTTTCCTCCCTACCGCCTTCACTTGTAAATCTCTTCGATTTATCACCGCTTGTTTGTCAAATGCAAGGTATGAATTGTAATGTAAAATGGTTACTCAGGCAAATGATTGCCTGAAGAGACTGGGTGCACAGTTGGGTTAATGCCTTTACAATTTTTTAACAATTCTTAACCATGTGTGTCACAAACGAATCAATAACATAATCACAAAGGATCCACATAGTCAAAATCATGTATCCATCAGCATTTTCATTTTTTAACAAAGCAAAAGTATCACACTAATACAAATCTTATGTGATGATTAGTTGTACCCATCCATATATATAGTTATAAACAAACAAGCTTGAGCTTATAGCTCAATGTATGATACAAAATAATACAGGCATCTTGAATCAGGTTCCACTTAATCATGTAGCGCCCTACCCATTTTGGGACCGATTGTCCCTTCTTCAGGGGCCGTATCACATGCAGGAAACATCAAGTACCAATATGAACAATGTACAAAAATAGAACCAAGCTGTATAACCCTTCCGTTTAGCTGAAAACCGCTAGACTCGGCTGCACCTGATCAACAACTAAGGGGCCCATTAGGATGGCAGGCGGATCGCCACTACCAGTATGGCGGTGGCGATCTGCCTGCCATTCTTGACCGCCCACCTAACATTTCCCCCGCCATATTACAATGGCGGTGGGGACCCAGGCGGACGGAAAGGTCGCCAGCCAGTTTTCCGCCGGTAGGCAATCCGCCCGATTGCCTACCGGGCGGAAAAGGCTAGCAATATGGTGACGGTGCCTTGCAGGCACTGTAGTGTAGTTCCTATTTTCCCAATAGACCCTGTGCATTGGAATAACATAAACAATAGTATGGACGTAGAAGTGCGGATCTTCCAGGTCTCTATTGACTATGCTAAACTTAATTGGGTTTGTTACCAACTAGCTCAGAGGTCACTGGAAACTTTCTTGACTGAATAGGAAGTGATCAGCTTCTCTGGTACAGACAAGAAGGGATTCAGTTTTCCAACAACCGCATAAACATGACAACTTTGCTCCTTAGAATAAGAGTCAATCTCTAGAGTCGTGTGAAACAATAGACAGTTATTTTACTCAGTCAGTTTTGTGCAGATTACTTTCACCAATATGCAGAGAATAGAGAGACGGGCGTTTTCAATAAAAGGTATTATTTATTGAACAGTCTTTCTTCTCATACAAGAGAAATGAATTGCCACAATTGCAAGACTAGTTATTATAAAAAGTGCGTACAGTAAAATGAGGATTGCGAAATAATACTGTAAAAGCATTGATATGGTTTCTTAGCCATACAATGGTTTAAAATGAATAAAACATATATACATTCATATATACATTAGGCTAACATACTCAACTGGTGCTTCTAACTACGCCTACCCCAGTGTACCTGACCTAAGCCTAATACCTGGGAGGGAGTAAGTAAGTAGCAGTTTTAGTTAAGTTGGTTTTGCCAAGGTTTGCTTCAAGAATTCTCTCTAAGGGTTTAGTCAACACCATACCTCTGGAATAGAATGTTGGAGGTCTTGTATCTCCTTCCAGGACTCGATATCCCAGTCACTCGCAAGAGTAGGCTGGAAACGCCGGAGCTGGATTTTCTCGGCAGGAGAAAAGACAGCGTCTCTCTCAGCGCGTCGAGGAGGAGGAGGGGCAGCGTCCGTGGGCAGCTTGTATCTGCTGGGCTCTGTAAGGGACAGCTGTTCTGCTCCTGTGTTCACCACATCATCGCTCGCTCGTTAGCAGCAGTAGCATCGGCATCAGCGAGGCAGCAGCAGCATTTGCTTAAGGCAACGTTGGTAATATTTATACCTGAAAGGTGCCTTGTTTGACGTAGGTTTTTGGACATAAGACGTCAATAAAGATGTCACTAGGAAGTGATCGTCTCTCAGTGCTCATTAGAGTTCTATTACTAATCAAAACATAGCAAGCGGGGCTTTCCCAGGTTGCTGAGTTTTATCTTGTTGAAGAACTCGGAGTGTAATCTAGGAATCTTAGACAGTGGCTTCTGCTGTGTCATTTGCACTAATGAGCTGCAGAGGAAGCTGCAGAGGAAGAGATTCTGAAATGTGGCTCTGATCGTGTGAGGCCAGAGACGAGTTTCTGAATATTACATTTGATCGGTTATGCCAATATAGGGGTACAAGTGGATTATAGCCGTATAGGGGCATAAGGTCACAGTATCGATCGGGGTCCTAGATTAGAACGCGACACCCACTCCACGAATTTATGTCCATCAAATTACTAAAAACTATAGCAAAAGATGCATGTGTAACATTACCCACCCCAAAATACATATATGCATTTGAAATGGCGTATTTGAAATACATGAAAATATAGGTACTCTACGTCTTTAAGCATAGAAATCATTCAAAATTATAGCATATGCAATCAGTGAACGATTTTGCGAAAGAATCACACATGAAATATCTCTTAATACAGAAAAGAAGGGCGAGATAATTTCATTACATATAAATGCATTGCTGTAAAATGAGCTAGAGGCTGGTATTTATGTCTCTAGATTTACCTAAAAATAGAAGTTTCTGTTCTTTATGAATAGGTCTACTTTAAGCAAAGAATTTCGTGCCAGAAAAAGGTAAATATTTTGAAAAAAGTTCAATCCAAAAAAAAAATTGTTCATGGTGAACGGGGGAATAGAGTTCCAACGCTTTTCAGCAGTTTTTGTTGATCAAAACTGAAGGCCGAATTCAGAGTTCATGGGAACGCTGTGTGTCGGAATGCTTTTCAAAAGTTATTGTTTCTGTTCAGGGGAGAACATCATATCAGACAGGCTCTCAAAAAATTGGTCTACAAAATCAGGTGACAGTTCGACCAAGTTCGATAGTGCTGTAACTTGGCAGGTGTGAGAATGATTGCTATCATCAAAGTCTGGATCAGCAATGCTCACAGAAGGTCGTACCTGGGTGATGTTGCTTTTGTTTTTTGCTCCACTGTCACCACCTAGTCGTAGCACAGGAGTCTCAACGAATGCCGTCATCAGGATTGGTAGCCGCTGGGGACAACACAATGCGTGAGCCGTTATCGGACTTAGCAAAGTATCGATATCCATTGGTACTGCTGATGGAAGTGCAAGACAGATGTCCAACACGCACTCATCTCCGCATAGCATACATCGAAGCACAGGTAAGATGCAGGTCTGCCATATAGGTCTGAATGAAAGGAACCAGGTCATGTTTAGATCTCTCAGCCTGGCCAATCCAAGGACTCTAGTTATTCTGTCCCGGTAGCGCACTGCTAGGATTGTTTCTTCCATTCCTGCGGGAGTCATGTCTGTGTTTTGGCTTGCCATATCGGAGCAGAAGGGTCAAAAATAAAATGCCTGCTACAAGTCCCAAAATCAGGGGTATGCCGCCAAAGACTGAATGGACAAAATTGGGAATGATTCCCAGAATTGCTCTGAATGGTGATAATAGTCCCGTAAAAATGGTCTTAAATATGCCTGGGATGCCTATGGCACTAGACATGTTAAGAATTTGGCTAAGCATTTCTGTGAAATGCACGGGGCAATTTGTTGATAAAAGGTCATGTATCTCCGTAGCCGTCCTTGCAACTAGGAGATCATACGTCTCTTTTGATGACGTGATGGGCACTGTTGTCTGCAAAAGCACAGACTTCATTCTGCTTAAAGTATCAATTTGTATAGAAGAGAAATTCAAACAAGGCCATATGGGAGTCTCTGTGTCTCCAGGGCCGTTTGGAAACAATGCTTGCATACAGCATTTGACCATGGAAGTTACGCTTACGAGATAGGCTTTCCCTGGCAAAAGGCCACAACAGCTGTGATCCGTTATTAGAATGTAACTCCCATTCGAGATCTGCATAAAGAAAGGCTCTATCTGCGTTGCAGGTGTGACATGTTGGTGGCATGAAAGGTTGTTAGAATTTCCTTCACAGGTTCCGTGTAAATTAATACCCTGGCACAAAAGTATACCGCTTAGTGAATGTTTACCGTTTTCACCACTAAGAAATACATTTTTGTTGCTGTCACTGTAGCATGTGTGTGTGTATGGTAATTTCCATGCTGATTTAATGTATCCTTTACCCAATCGTTCATACTGGCCAGTAGGTATGTATTCAAGGCAATTTTTAAATCGGAAAGTTGTTATCGGAATTGTGATAATCCCGTGTATTATCCATTCAATGAAAGGACTTTCTGACATTGTCAATGGTAATCTCTCAAGTTTTTCGATGCTCAGGATTGTATAGTCTGTTCCTTTCTGTGCCAAGCTGATTTGTTTATCAGTAAGGTTAAAGATGGAAAACAATGACGTTGTGTTGATTAAACGCCAAGGCACATAGCCTGAACGAAGATTTTGCAGCGTCCAGCCTAACTGTACAATAGAACGCAATTGCGGCTGGCCATGCTGTAACATTAGCAAGTCTTTGTCTATTATATCTATGGCAGATGATACAATACTGTCCAGTGAATATATTCTGGAGGACAGAGTCATTAACCCATTGTCCACTACAGAAAGTGATTTTTCCAAATTAATACGATCAATTTCTCGTATTTTTTCAGCTGTTTTAATTTGTGTTATTTTCTAAGCCTCGTTGTAAGCCGCATATATACTGGTCGCTATGAAACGCTTTTGACGCTGTTTGCGTGGTCCCAGAATGAAATCACGCAAATCAGCACCATCTTTAAGTAAAGGTAAGTGTTGCTTAATTTCAGCCAGTGTGGATGCTTCTAGCCATTCAAGGCACAGCTTCCCTACACTGTATGTTGTTACTATCCCTGGATGTTGTCTCTGGGAGTATCTAGGGTCTTGTCTGGTCATTGTTAACCTCTGTGTTTTATTCAGGAATCTATCTTGACAGTTGTTTGTGTCAGTAGGCCAGATTAATCACTTTTTCCAATCAGGATGTGTTCTGTTTAGATGTAAAATTTTGGATACGTCTATTTCAATATCTGTTGTTGCATTTTCAGGTATTGGCTTTGGAATAGACGGTTTGTTAAGGTCTTTAATCTTAGCTAGGCCAAGACAGGTTGTTTGATGAATTGTGTCATTTAAGAACATTATTTGCTCTGGGATCATGCAGGCTCGAAATAAAGCTTCTATGCCTTGTACCTGCCACTCTTTTGTACCCCAGATGGTTTTTGTTTCAATGTTATTTTTCCAATAATCAAAACCAAATGTCATCATTTTTTCATAAAATGCTTCTGAATATATCAATTTAGTATTTGTCAGCATTGTTTTCAATCCTGTTTTATCTAACAGTTTATAATAAAACGTTTCTGCATCACTGGTGTTAAAACCTGAGAAGTACTTGAATTTCTCATAGAATGTTTTAGAGCTGCTTTTAGGTGGTGTAGCACAATGTTCCCATTGGTTATACTTTAAAACATTTCTAGGTTGTGCAGATTTATGCAAGTAATGATCACCATAATGTGTGTAGCAGAACATCTGCTCGTAATTAGATGAACCTTGTAAATAATCATGATCTGTGAATCTAGCTGACATCACTAAATCAGACATCATATTATTAATACTTTCAAAATCCCAATCATCAGAGAATTTACTAGGTTTTACAAAGTGACTTAAGGAAACCTTGAATTGATGAGGATACTTCAGGATCTCGACCGGACCATATATTTCATAGTCAGTTTTGTCCCATACTACCCCACCGGGTATTGAAATGGCTGTGACATTTACTGTTGACAGTTCTCTTTTCTTCACGTGGGATGATGTGTGTGGTTTGAGGACTAAGTTGATGTTCTGACTTGCTGTGTCCATTGAACTGTATTTTACCTCAATGAATTTTCCCAAACAAAGTACCATGATGAGCCAAAGCAAGAGGAAGAATACTCCTAGTCCGAACCAGAACTCTAACCATGGTGAAACAAGATAAATTTCCTTTAGTTGATGAAAGAGTTCTGTTGCTTTTTCTTTAAAAGTCTTTTTTGTTTCTGGCATGACTTCGGGGTCGTTTTGATCTTCAGAAAAGTTATCGAAATTGATGAAGTAGCCAGAGGCAGTTCTGTCAATTGTTGGAATTGTTTTCTCAATTTGTCTTTCGGTAGCACGTTCTGATGCCACATCATCGTAAACTGGTGTTTCATGAAGATCTGTTTCAATCTGTGTCTCAAGAGGCACGAGTTCCATGGCATTATTGCGTAGTCCTTCTCTGTGCACTGCAGGCTTATCGAATGTGATTAGTCTTTCAGTTTGAACCTCTTGGATTGTTGCAAATTTAGGTATTCTGTTGTTTCTCGGGAGTCCACTGGGCCTACTGTTGATTATAGGCCACATGCTTGTGGTTTTACCAGGTCGATTGATACAACTCTGTTCTCCTTTTTACCAGCAAGGGGCGGTAGTACTACTGATCTTGTTCCGTTGATTGCTAAGACAGGTACTGCTTTTCTGTAAGAAGGTCCAAATTCCTTCTTCACCGCTATTTTTTCTCTGACTAGATCCCCAATCTTTGGAATCCAGACAAGCCTTGCTGGGGCTGGTGGTGCCTCGTCAGTGGTAGCTGGCTGTTGCTTTAACTTTATGTTGCTTAAGGATTTTCTTGTTTCATTCAAGTCCTGTAAAACAGCTAAACGATCTTTGATGTCAAAGTCTGTTTTCTTATCTTCTACCACTGATACCCGACTATCTAAGTCCTGAATTCGCATTCTAGTTCCGAACAATAGTTCGTATGGGCTGAAACCTTGTAGAGAATTTCTTGGCAAGTTGTTTAGACTTAACTGGACACTTATTAAATGTTTGACCCACCCAGCACCCGAACCTAATACCTTCGCTGTTATAGATTGCTTTATGTCCCGGTTTTTTCTTTCTACCACACTGTTCCCTTCGGGGTGTGACGGACAAGAATACCGCAACCCAACTCCCATGCTGGCCATGGCCTCCTTATAAGCTCGTGAGCTAAAAGCAGGACCCTGGTCAGAATGGAACATGGCAATTGCGTATGTGCCAATAAAGACTCGCAGATCTTTTATAACCGTTCTGGCGTCAGCCGAGCGCTGTGGGCCACATTTTTTAAGTGAATATAGTCTTAAATAATTAATAGGACGCGGGTTTACATATAGACAGCATTACCCTGTCTATAAACGGTAACTGGGCAACAGGCTGGACTGGTTCATTACTGCGATCCCTGTGACAGTCGGGATAGTTCTTTACATATATTTGATGTTGCACGCTCATCCCCGGCTACCAGTATACTGATTGTAATTCAGTCAGAGATTCTTTCATCTGTATGTGCCTTGGACCTTCACCCATGTGTGCGTCTGCTATTAATAACTTTCTCCGGTTCGTGTTTGGAATTACTCTATCCCCCACTCCAGGGATTCGAGCAAAAGGAACGGAGTTTGCATCAATTACGTATGCATAATTGAGTGGATAGTTCACGGGTAGTGCTGCACAGTCGCCTTTTACGGACGTTTTTACTGCCAGCATGGTTTCCCCATCTATGTATTTTTCTGACCGCTTTTTTGAGGCTACGGAAGCCGGTTTAGTTGCTTCCGCTGTGGCTGTATTAGCCAATGAATTCCCTGCAACGTGAACGCCATCACGTTGATGACTCAGAGTGTGTATCACGTGAGTCTTTTGTAGTTCTTTCTGTAAAAGAGCTACCTGTTTCCAAAGCATTTTATGCTTGATTGTGGCACCTGTGTCATCTTTGTAATCATTTTCAATCCAGCTCTGTAACTTGTTATTGTAAGAGTTGACGCAAAGAAGGTGAATCGCACACGATTAGTGTCGGGAATTCACGTTCTGCATTTTCGAGCGCCATCTTTAAAGATCTGATTTCAGCTCTCTGAGCCGAACAGTTTCTTACTGATTCAGTTTTTGTTATTTTCGGTCTGAATTTACCGCACAGCCAACGACCTTTAACAATCGCACAGGCTGCACCGTAGGATTTACTCTCTACGTTGTAATGCTGTACAAATCTATCTGTATAGATTATACAGGCATACTGTGGGAGAGGCAGAAGTTCGATTGGCAGTGGATATTCTTCTTCATATTTTAAATCATTCAGTTTTTCGAATTGCGGAGCAAAATAGTATTTCACGTCGTCCGCAGCAAGAGAATTTTCCCACTGTATCCATTTCGGATCCAGTGACACTGTAGGCAGGTTTACTGGGCTGAATAGCGCCTCGAAGGCGGATTCCGCTGTGAGGACATTGATCCTTTTGCCATGTGCTAGTTCTCGTTCATTTGCTATTGCAGTTTGCACTGCTTTGACAGTATTTTCTGTGAGACTGAATGTTTTTTCTGCTTGTGTGTACAAGTGAGATATAATAGAAATCGGTACATTTTCTCCCTCATTCGAGGTCAGGTACGTGAATCTGCATCTTCCTGGGATGACTCGGATTACAAGATTGCGTGTGTTGTCACTTGTATCTAATTTTGTTTTTGCTAACATGTCTGTTTGCAGTGATCTCAAAATTTCTGTGTGTTTTTGAGTCCAGTTGATTGGTTTAAAATCAGGTTTAATTAGTTTGTAGAGAGGTTTAACCCTCTCCGCATAATTTAGAATGTAAGTTCTACCGAAATTCAGGAAGCCTAGAATCGATTGTAAGTTCTTCAGCGTTTTTGGAGCTTGGAGTACAGCGCACTTCTCTAAGAAGTTGTCCGCTAGGCTTTTTCCTTCACTTGATAATTCGTATCCTAAAAATAATACTGTCAGATGGGCAAGTCGAGACTTTTTAAAGTTGAATTTGTAACCCTCTGCTGCGAACCCAAGTATAATGGTGTTCACTCTTTTCAAGTGAGTCTCCAAGTCGTCGTCTGTGAGATAGATATCATCGACATAAGATAATGCCTCATCATCATACATTGTAGCAACTCTGTTACTCTAGCTGAGAATAGTCCTGGGCTGTTCTTGAATCCCTGTGGGAGCCTACAGAAATTTGTCTGAGACCTCATTACTGAGAAAGCGGTCAAGTATCTGCTTTCTGGTGCAATGTTTTGACAAAAGAAACCATTAGATATGTCTAATGTCGTTTTATATTTTTTCCTAACTGTGTTATTCATTAGTGCAGCACTATGAGAATTTTGTACTGCAAATGTTTTGCAACATGCATTAAGGTGTCTGTAGTCCAAAACTAGACGATATGAATTGTCTGGTTTGGAGACAGGAAACAAAGGATTGTTCATTTGAGAGGTGCATGTTTCAATCACCCCCTGATATTCAAGTTGATGTAAAATCTCCCTGACTTGTTTTTTAGCTTCTTGCTTAATGGGATACTGCCTTTGTGCAGTCGGTTGATTTTTTAACTGTATTTTGTGAGGAGGAGAGTCGTCATCCCATCCTACTTGATTTTTATGTAATGCAGGTACCTGGGCTACTGCCCATTTCCTTGCATAAGTATATTTCTTGTGAATCGGAATGTGATTCGAGAAGGCAGGCATAATCATTTCTTCGCCACGAGGGCACTTCCTGACAAACTCTGGGGGCCAATCTTTTTCAGCTAACAGAATGTCATAGCCTTTTGAGAGTTTATCCCAAAATAGACCCCTTATTTTCCAAGTCTTATCACCATCTATACGCAGTGTTATTTCGTATATCTTATGAGGTTCGCTAACTCTGGTGTCGGCAGTTTCCACCTGAATGTATTCATTCGTGTCCACTGTCTCCAGATGACTCATCAGGATCTTGCGGGCTATACTGATTTCTGCTGCACTGTCTAACATTGTCTTTGCCCACTCCCCGTTTTTCAACTGTGTCCTCAGTATTCTCAGCATGTTCGATTACTCTAATACTGGCTACCTTCTTTCTAGGAAATTGTAATTTTTTACTTTGAGCAGGTTCCTTGTCTTTGGACTTGGTGTGCTCTCCTGGGTCTGACCGTCCTCTTCTTTCCGATTTCTGCGAAAAAGATTGAGAGGGACGTGTATCAATACTTTGATATCTATCAGGCTTCTTCAAATTATCCCTATTTCTAAGGTTATATCTTTTCTCAGAGGGCTCCCTCTGGGGAGACTGGTGTTCTCGAGTCTGAGTTCTTTCCCTCCGTCGAGGAGACCTTCCTCTGGACTGGAAAACTTTTTCCTTGGGAGTGGATTGTTTATTTCCATCCCAGCTCTTTTTAGGAGTGTTTGAATTATTTTTAATAAATAATTTTTCAGGATTTTCGAGTAGTTGGGGTTTTACTGGTTTCCCACCCAAGCTGTCTCTACCTAATTCTTCATAGCATTTTTCTATGATTCTGGCAAGCTCAATTGGTTGATCTGTTATATCTGTTTCCTTCAACTCCTGGCGGATCGCCACAGATGCTGCTTCTCCTTTTATATTGGCTAGTAATATAGCCGAGACCTGCTTGAAGTCTTTCAGTAATTTCATACCAAGAGATAAAGCAGGTTCTGGACCGTATTCATTCTGAATCTGTTTTAGCACATCTGGTATTACAGCTATTGACGGAACACCATGTGTTTTTGTGTAAATGGAAGCAAAGACTGTACCCCAAGTGTCACAGTCCTCCACGTGTGGTGCGACCCCCATTGGAAGGCAGATGGTCAGAATCCTGTGTTTCTCAATAGGGGTAGTATTCAGAAATACTGCCTCTATTAGAGTAATTTTCTGCGCTAACCAGAAAGGAATTTGTTCCCGTTTTATGGGTGTTTTACCAAGACATGATTGTATGTTCTGTGGTGTAATTTTATTTGTGTTCCCCTGATGAGGGGTCAGCTGTGGAACATTAACAGCTGTTTGGACTGTTGCAGTCCGCATTACATATTGGACTAATTGTCTATGTATTTTAATTAAGGTTTTTAGCTGTACTAACAGCTCCTCTTTTGACATTTTTGCAATGTCCGGATGTGGTGTGTAGCTGGCTAGAACCGGCCACGTTGCTCCTGGTCTACCTAGTGGACCGAGCCTGGTAATATGATCATTATGTTTTAGGGTGCCTTTAAACCAGAGCAGGTGCTCTTGGTATTTTAATGGGATTTCAATCTCCTCGAAAGGAGCGTACTCTTCCGGTGGATCCCCTACTATGTAGTAGTGGAACTCGTGTGTTGTGGCGTTTGCCGCTGGAAATTTTATCCATGAATAGAATACCTCTGTCTGCCGATATTCGTGTGCCTCTATCACGAAGACGACTGTGCCACCTTGTGTGGTCAGTCCATTTTCTATAAGTTTTGACGTTATAGATTTTCTTAAATGTGCCGGGATGATTGTCGCACCCGGTTCAGTAGTACCGTCGGGACCCTGCTGAGTCGCATTTACTGCGGGTGCAGTGGTTCCGTTCTCTAAATCTGACATTTTATTGTCAGAAAGGTTTTGCAGAGCAGGTCTCCAAGGAGACAAAGATTAGGTGCACAATATTTTGGAACACTGTATCCTTCAACGTTGAATAAACCAGAGCTTTACATAGGAATCTCTTCCTACTAAGGTCGGGCGGATTTTAACCTTTCACCCACTCCAGACGTTTATTGGAGTATTTACAGGAGAAAGGGGTATGTGTGAAAAATGCACGACTGAGTTACTCTAACGTCTTGCGTTAGTTTATCGCCTTACCAAACGTTGGGCGCCATGTAGTGTAGTTCCTATTTTCCCAATAGGCCCTGCGCATTGGAATAACATAAACAATAGTATGGACGTAGAAGTGCGGATCTTCCAGGTCTCTATTGACTATGCTAAACTTAATTGGGTTTGTTACCAACTAGCTCAGAGGTCACTGGAAACTTTCTTGACTGAATAGGAAGTGATCAGCTTCCCTGGTACAGACAAGAAGGGATTCAGTTTTCCAACAACCGCATAAACATGACAACTTTGCTCCTTAGAATAAGAGTCAATCACTAGAGTCGTGTGAAACAATAGACAGTTATTTTACTCAGTCAGTTTTGTGCAAATTACTTTCATCAATATGCAGAGAATAGAGAGACGGACGTTTTCAATAAAAGGTATTATTTATTGAACAGTCTTTCTTCTCCTACAAGAGAAATGAATTGCCACAATTGCAAGACTAGTTATTATAAAAAGTGCGTACAGTAAAATGAGGATTGCGAAATAATACTGTAAAAGCATTAATATGGTTTCTTAGCCATACAATGGTTTAAAATGAATAAAACATATATACATTCATATATACATTAGGCTAACGTACTCAACTGGTGCTTCTAACTACGCCTACCCCAGTGTACCTGACCTAAGCCTAACACTTGGGAGGGAGTAAGTAAGTAGCAGTTTTAGTTAAGTTGGTTTTGCCATGGTTTGCTTCAAGAATTCTCTCTAAGGGTTTAGTCAACACCATACCTCTGGAATAGAATGTTGGAGGTCTTGTATCTCCTTCCAGGACTCGATATCCCAGTCACTCGCAAGAGTAGGCTGGAAACGCCGGAGCTGGATTTTCTCGGCAGGAGAAAAGACAGCGTCTCTCTCAGCGCGTCGAGTAGGAGGAGGGGCAGCGTCCGTGGGCAGCTTGTATCTGCTGGGCTCTGTAAGGGACAGCTGTTCTGCTCCTGTGTTCACCACATCATCGCTCGCTCGTTAGCAGCGGTAGCATCGGCATCAGCGAGGCAGCAGCAGCAACAGCAGCAGCATTTGCTTAAGGCAACGTTGGTAATATTTATACCTGAAAGGTGCCTTGTTTGACGTAAGTTTTTGGACATAAGACGTCAATAAAGATGTCACTAGGAAGTGATCGTCTCTCAGTGCTCATTAGAGTTCTATTACTAATTAAAACATAGCAAGCGGGGCTTTCCCAGGTTGCTGAGTTTTAGCTTGTTGAAGAACTCGGAGTGTAATCTAGGAATCTTAGATAGTGGTTTCTGCTGTGTCATTTGCACTAATGAGCTGCAGAGCAAGCTGCAGAGGAAGAGATTCTGAAATGTGGCTCTGATCGTGTGAGGCCAGAGACGAGTTTCTGAATATTACATTTGATCGGTTATGCCAATATAGGGGTACAATGTGGATTATAGCCGTATAGGGGCATAAGGTCACAGTATCGATCGGGGTCCTAGATTAGAACGCGACAGCGCCGCCATCCATATTACGATGATGGTGGTGAATTGCCTTTCCATGGTGGAGACTCCAAGGCATCCAAGGCATGTGGTCTTTTCTTTGGGGGCATGTTGTGGGCCCCCAGGAGGGCTGCACCTGGGATTATACATGGTACCCCCCGACATTTGCATGCACAAGGTGGCAGGCACAGCGCGGTGCCGGTCACGTGGTGCATGCAAATGCACAACATGCTGGTTTTTTTACATTGTGGCGGGTGCTGCTTGCAGCACCGCCCCCGCAATGTAGAATATGCATGATGCGCCCGCCACTGTGGCGGGTGCATCGTAATCGGCACAGCAGGACCTCTGCACCCTTGACAGGCGGCCCGCATACCGTTACGGTGGCAGGCGGACTTTGTTAATGTTAATGTTAATGTTATATGTGCTTGTATAGCGCGCGGCTGCCCCAGCGAAGGGGCGTCCCGGCCGCCCGCCATCGTATTGGAGCCCGAAGTCTTCATGCTATACAATAAAGATTAGGACGCTTATGCTACAATGGTGATAACGAGCAAGATCCAAGGGCACATTATTAGTATTATCTTTGTCCTCTGTACAACGATATGTTTTCTTTTTCTTTTTCATTTTCTTTTCAAACTTTAAGACAGTGACATATGATGTTGATAATAATTTATATTTGGTATTTTTCTATGTGCTTCAATTTCTCCCTATAAGACAATATGACTGCTGATACCCTCTGAACCATAATTCAAACGTATGTATATAATTTTTCCTTTACACTTCCATAATAATTTTTCATTTACACTTCCATTCTCTTTTCATGATTTTCCTGGTTGGGGTCTTTATTTTCTACTGGTAATGTTTCTTTCTTGGAAAACCTTGGTCAAAACTTTATAAATGACTTAACCACGATATGGTCCTTGATAAAATATGTCATTTTTCATACTGTCCTTTCTTTCGGTGCTTTGGACAAATTTGTGTTACTTTGACAATGCATAGGACACTGTATCTTTCCATGGATTCTTCCATGGCCTTTTCTTGTTTGCAATGTCTTTTGTGTGCACTCACAACTGTTTTGTTTTAACTTGCATAACTTGCTTCACACTTTGGCTTTGATTGTATAGTATTATATGTGTATTATGTCTTGATTATACAAATCTCCTGTGATCTGGGATCATTATCAATGCTACAGCCCTGAGGAAGCCCCAGGCTTACTGGCCGTTAGAGGGAGAAACACATGTTTGCTGTACATTAAACAATCCTTATTGTTTAATCTTGTTTGAATGGCTCTGATAAAGTTTCACATCCCTGAATGTGCAAAATATATACCGGATTCACTATCAGGATTTCTCCTAATTATTATGAATATTCTAACTTGTCCTAGTACATATTTCTACTCATGAACACATCTGAATATCTGCTACCCAGAGATATAACCACAATACACACCATACTTTAGTAATAGAACACGTAAGTACCACAAATACACAGTGGTCTCCAGGGGGAGACCAAACCATATAGTAAGAAAGTGGAATGCGAACCACAACCTAGGTCAAGGCTGGACCCGGAAGATGTAGAATTGCTGGGGACCCAAGGAACCACCCAAGGTAAGTACCCAGGAAACCTACGGAGGCTGTGTGCAGTGTGGGAACACGAATGAGTGCTCAATACAAGTCAATGGGTAAGTCGCGGTTGCAGTTTATTAGAAGGACCCTTCCCAGAGGACCTTGAAGATACTCCATGGAAGATGGAAGGTTGGAAAGTCATCCCACCCGTGAATACCCCGGGAACCAGAATACCTACACCCGGGAAGGCGGGTGCATTGGTGCGAAGTGACGTCGGATACCGCCGTAGAGCACAATGGAGGACTTCAATGAAGATGCCGCTGGCAAAGAAGATGAAAGAGTTCGGTGGAATTCAAAGGTTTATTCAAGATGTGAGGTACCTGGAAGCAGAGGAGACAGAGTCTATGCCACTCATTAGTGACCAGGAGACAAGGAGATGCAGGTGAGTCGACGGTGCCCTGAAGCTGCAGCTGTGCGGACCAGGAATTGCTGGGGAAGACCAGGAGCCCTCCACCAGCTGTCCCACGTCAGACGTTAAGAACCAGGGGGTCGGTGTCCATCAGAAGCACCAACAAGCCTTGGAAATGGCAACAAATGTAGTAGACAAAAAAGGTGCACTGTCGGGACCAGCAAGGTCCAAGTGACTCACCAATTTCAGCATCACATCCAACACCTCTCGCCCAGTTACATGGTTGGACCACTTCTTGGTAGGCTTCTCCTGGGACACTGATAGGACGCGGGCCTCAGCTAAAGAGCAGCTGGTCCCCTTCCCCCCGAAAATGAGTATTCCAGCTTTAGCAGCATCCCTATCTCACACCCTTCCGGAAAAATCGGGAAATTTAGAAGAAGCGGTTGAGAATTTCTCGTCATGGATCACATCCTCGGTCAACCTACTCCCCCAGCCCAAAGTCACAAAAAGGACTAGAGCCTCTCCTTCCTCCCCTTGGTATACGGAATATCTTAAAATCTTAAAAATAGGCTGTAAGGAGAAAGAAAGAGTCTGGAGGCGAGAATACTGCCTATTAGCTAAGGCGGAACTTCGAGCAGCTCAAAAAGATTGCTACGCTGCAATAAAGACGGCTAAGGGAGCTTATTATGCAAATAGGATTCAAAAGGCCAAAAACAATAGTAGTGAAATCTTTTCCATTGTTAAAAATTTCACGTCTCCAGTGGCAGAAACTCAGGAGGCCCCGATATCTGAGGGCTGGTGTGAGGAACTGTCCATATATTTTATAGAAAAAATAAAGAAAATTCAAGGGAGCCTTAAGCCCATGGACTCTGTTTATTCCACTTCAGTTCAGGAGGCCCGTGAACAAACCGACTCTCTTCAACCTTGTATTCCAACTAACGGCTTAAAGCTGAAAGACACATTGTGTTCTTTCAAAAAAGTTGAAGAAGAGGATGTTTTGGCCATCCTTAAAGCACTGAAATCTGGGTCACCTGCTGATCCTTGCCCCGCTAGAGTTTTGAGTGGTGTGGCGGAGATCATTGCTCCTTTAGTAACTGATCTAGTTAATGACTCTTTACAAACAGGCACTGTATCACTCCAGTGGAAACAAGCAAAACTTCTTCCACTGATTAAAAAACCCTCAGCAGACCCTCTGATTGCTTCTAATTACAGGCCCATTTCCCTTCTCCCGGCCCTAGCCAAGGTCTGTGAGAAGGCTGTGGTTCGACAGCTAGAAAAATTTGTGGAAACTACGGAGGCTTTACATCCTGCCCAGTCCGGGTTCCGCTCCTCATTCAGTACTGAGACCGTGCTCGTGGAGGTTACCGAGGCCATTAGGGAATGTCTGGACGGAGGCGGCAGAGCGGCTCTAATTTTATTGGACCTCTCTGCCGCGTTTGATACGGTTCCTCACGTCCAGCTTCTCTCTAGGCTGGAGGGTATTGGCATCTCGGGCGTGGTTCTCAGCTGGGTTGAGTCCTTTCTCACGGACCGGTTCCAACAAATTTGGCTCCCCCCCTATCATTCCTCGAACAGCAGGGTAGATACAGGAGTTCCACAAGGGTCGACTTTGAGCCCCCTACTTTTTAATGTGTATTTGACGCCCCTTATCTATCTTGCTGAGAGTTTGGGTGCGAAAACAATGGCTTACGCCGACGACACCCAACTCCTCTTTACTTGGGACAAGAACAATCTTGATACAGAACGAGTCCAACAGTGCTTGTCCTCAGTGTTTGCTTGGCTTGCCCGGGCTTGTCTTAAATGCAACGAGGACAAGTCAGAGATCCTCCTGTATGGCCACTTTCCAGCGGCCTTTAAAGAATCTATTTGGCCCAGGGGACTGCCTTGTCCGACTGGGAATAGTGGGGTCGCAAAAAATCTAGGGATCTGGTTCGGAGCTCACTTATGCTTCCGAGACCAAATCACGCGACTGGCGGGAACTTTTTATGGAACCCTCACCACTCTCCGTAAGTTCTTTCCTCTTCTCCCACAAGAGGCAAAGGAAACAGTAGCCAGAGCACTTATCCTATCGCGCCTGGATTACTCCAACGCCTTTTATATAAGTGCACCAGACTTTTTGCTCCACAAATTGCAAGTGGTCCAGAACGCGACAGTAAGGCTTCTGTTCAACATTCCCAGGAGTCTTAGTGTACGCAAGCAGCTCTCTGAGTTGCACTGGCTTCCAGTAAGGCAGAGAATATGTTTTAAGATCCTGACACTGGCTATTAAAGCTTTACATGGCCCGTGCCCGTCCTATCTAAGAAACAGATTTGCTTTTTACTGCCCTCCTCGGCAACTGCGATCTGCCACCTTGAGACATCTGGTCATCCCCAGATTCAGGAGAGTTCGTCTAGGGGGTAAATCCTTGGTGGTTAGAGCTGCTCAGCTGTGGAACAATCTTCCTGACCCCATCAGACATACGACTAGCCTCACATACTTTAAAAAACACCTAAAAACTCATCTTTTCAGGCAACTCATGTAAACCCTTGCTTTAATACTAGCCGACACCTGAATCTGCTCTCGCGCCAGGACAGTCTTGACTAGCAGTGTGCGTTACAAGAAGCCATATAACATAACATAACATAACACCACGAGCAGGTAAGTCAGAGCAGGCCCCGAGCAAGCAGGGGAGCCCACTGGAGCCAAAGAAGACCCTTAGGAGGACCCACAGGTTGAAGGCACAGGAGTCGCAAAAAGACCTCGAGCAGTTCACAAATGATGAACACGAACACATTGAGAGGTCTTGTCTAAGTAAATTGGGGTGTTTTGGATGTCGATGTTTTTCTGTTCGTTTGATGAACAACAATTGAACTTCTTGCAAGACAAATTGTTCGCCAAAATGTAAATGTATTGCGATTTATATAGCGCACGTATCACCCGAAGGCATCAAGGCGCTTGCCTTGGGAACCCGTCCTGGTATTCCCCTGTGAGATAACCCCAGCAGGGTATCCACAAGGTGAAAGCCAGGCATCCCGCCGCGAGGGGCCATAGTGGAGAATATGCAAGCTATTGCCCAGAGTCGCAGAGTGTGAACCCATGAGTCGAGTAGGCACCGGAATGAGAATTATCGAGTCCGTGGAATTTTTGAGCCCAAGACCCGCCGAGGCAGGGAATTGAACCCTGGTCCAGGACCGATCTCAGCTTCCGGGTCTGCCGCCTCTAACCCCTGAGCCACACTTCTCCATGAGTAGGCAGTCGATGTTTGATTCTTTGAGAGTTGCAGAAGGAAGAAAAACAGGTAGTCTGATGCAGTCTCTGGGCTGACTTGTGGTTTGATTGTTGTATTTGGGTGTTTGCAAAATGCTTGTTTGAGTGAGTAGGGACTCTGTTTTTTTGTGGAGGTGAGGATGCCTTGCCTCAGCAAGCTGTATTGTGTGGAAGTTTTTTTATTTGACACGGTCTGGGGACCATCTCTGGGGAAAGTACTTGCAATTCCTTCGCCAGGTAAAATGTTGAGTGTCGCCCATTCTTGAAAATGTTTGCAATGAGCTTAATTTGATCTTTTGTTGTTGTTGTGCTCTGCCGATGCCCATTGGAAGGAAGTAAGCTGTCGCCTCCTGACGCCACTTTAAATTTTGGAGAATAAAATAACAAATAAATAAAATTATGGTTTGATCGGCAATGCTAGCAAGAATGTACATTTGTTTTGACATAGGAAGTGTACAACGTGAGAAAAATGTAAGGAAGAGATGTGTATTTAAAGTGAAAGCGGCGCCGTGATGATTTAGGGTAATGTGCCCTTAAGCTGAACAGACATGCATTCTAAAAGGTGCAATAGGAGAGGTGAAATACACGCTCTTAATTCAGTAGTGATGAATGTGTTTGGTCTCTCCATGAAAAGGGGGTCAGGAGTTCTGGAAGGAGAAAGAAATGTGTTGATGCTTTGAGCTTCTGGCTTCAGGTACCAGCTGCATTATTGGCATGTACAAATTTGGTGCATGCTAAGCAGTTAACATATGCTTGACTTGAGTGGGTGCGTTCCATTTGGATTTGTTCACAATAGAACGTGTTTTTAATTTGGAAAGGGTGTTAAAGAATTTAAGGCAGTGTGTTTAAGCTGAATAAAAGGATACTCAAGGTTGAAAAACATTGCTTGTTAATTCAGTGTGAGGCAGGCTTGCTGCGACCTTCAGTTAAGATAAGATAGGAATTCTCAAGGAGGAGGCTCATCGAGCAGAGGGACTGAAAGAAGCAGTCAGGACAAGAGAGACGCTGGGGAGAGAGTTTTAGAGAGTTGTGGGCCATGCCCAGCTCCTGACACAGACAGGCAGAAATGCATAGCACAGAGCCAGGGTTTTTCTGAAGAGAAGAATGCCAGGAACATATGTTAATTGGGAACAGACTAAAACAACAACACATGAGCTAAAATAATAGGTTCATATGTTTTGTGAATTTTGTGTAAGTGTTTATCTAGAGTCTCTACAAAGCTGTGGGATAGAGTGTCCTGGAGATGGTGGCATGAGACTTTTGTGACTCAGTTGGGAATTGGATTAATGTTCTCTGTTCAGATTAGGGTGCACTTACAGTAAATATTGCTTTGTTTCAAGGAAAGTTGAGTGTTTGCTCGGAAATATTGTTTGAAGGGAAAAAAAAGTGAGTTAAAATGTGTTGTTTCACAATCGGAAATAAAGGTTCAATGTTAAATATCCCTAGGTGTTATCTAGATTTTAGTAACAGGATTTGTGTATTAAAGGAGGAATTTGATGGGCCTTACTGTAAAAAGAGAGAGTAGTGTTTGTTCCCCCCCCTGGGTTTTGAGGATATGCCACCCACGTTGTGGGTAACAGGCGATGTAGGGCTGGGATTCCTACAGATTCCACATGCCCTGTTGTGTATGATTCTGAATTTGGTTGAGAAGGGTGCTGGTGAGGAGAAGGCTGGTACAGAGTAATAGTACCACTATTTCGATTGTGTTTACTATTTGTCACTGACCTGTGTGCAGTTAAAGGGAAAAATACATGTGTCCCTCCAGTTGTCTGCTGCTCTGACTATTAAGTCTTTTTTCTGCTGCTCAATATTTTTCTGTTGCTGATCTAAGGTGCATTCTTTGGCGGTATTGCTTCTAGGGTATATATGATAGATCTTTGCCTGGAGTAACAGTGGCAGGTTAGAGATTTAGGGGGTCATTATGTAGCAGGGATTCCGTTCTCCTACAGAACTGTGCATAGAGATCTGGAACCTCAGTGAATTAGGATGACCCAAAACTCACCTCAGTACCCAAAATCCCCTTACCGAGCTAGCTACAGTGTCTCATTGGTCATAACAAACTCCCAATGCTTAGACAAACCAGAACATGAACTTAGGTTACCTCAGGTATCGTGGAACACATGAACACTCTTTCGCTCTATAATCATTTTGTTGTGCTTTATGTTATCTCCTTGCTTGCTGCTCAGCCAGTATGTATGTGATGTCTGTGTGGAATGTTGAATGTTGGATGACAGAGTGAATAGAATGTTAGTGTGCTTGGTGTGGATGTGGAATGACAGTTGATGAGAGAGGGCTGAGCAGTGACCATCCTGCTCCTGGTGGGGTTTTCCTCCTGTACATCTTACTTCAAATAAAGAGCTTCAAGTAACTACCTGACCATTCATCATTTCATTCACTACATTTTGGCGACGATTGAAGAACTTACAGCGTGCTACATACTATTTACAAGGTACCTTCAAGCAATACAAATCTAAAGAGAAGACTTCAATTAAGGTAAAGGACTTTTACATTTCTAAATTTTTTTTTTGCTACCTGGCACTTCGAAACCCCACCAGTGACCCCAAAATCGGTCGCCCTAAACTCTCTTATAAGTGCCAGATCTAGCTCAAGGTCACAAACCCACTGAGAATTGTTTGACCTAATGCCTAACAAGTAAATTTCAGAAGGCTAAATTAAAGTCAAGTACTGTTAAGACACTCACTCACTTGCTGCCAAGAAGAAGGAAAAAATGAGTGATTTTCATCTAAAAATCAGTTGTGTGGAAGTCTGAGAGGGAAAAATTAAAAAACGAGTGTCTCATGAGGATAATACAATTTGCTGCAATGGGAAAAGAAAAACGAGTGATTCGGTTGTGTGGAAGTACAGTAATTTATACTGTAAATTCAAAGTACTGCTCCCCTTCTGTCCGTTTGTAATTGATTCTACAAGATACTGGGCAATAGTTTGCTCGACTAATTATCAGCTGAGTTACAAAACTTCAAATAGATGAGAGACTGAAAGGCTGGGAAATTGACTTATGGTGATAGTAAGGCGAGTGTTAACTTAAGCAGTTGAAAATCAATAACACATATACTCAGCAATTTCGAGTGAAAGAAATGAGAGGTAAAGTGCAATGGGAACTGTCATTGAAGTTCAAATAGCTCTCGAGCTAGCAAGCGTGAAAGGAATGACTTAGAGGAAAGGAATTGACAGCGCACGCATCTCTCTACATTTGAAAATAAACTATCCTCGTTTTGCAAGTTGCGCACGCATCTCTCTGTATTTGAAAATATAAACTAACCTCCGTGCTCGTCACGTACTGTCTCTGGCGCCTGTTAAGCCTTGGGAAAAGTCAGTTACCCTAGGAGCTCCTTACCTGGCAGTCTTCAGAAGGTTGTGATGACGCAGTGGAGCACTCTGAGGGAGTTGGCGATTGTGCTGCGTGCGTCATCGGGAGACAGTCAGTGATTCTTTCTGGTCCTGTCAGCACGTCATCTTTGTGCGTGTGGATAACGTCTGGATCAGACGTCAGAGCTTAACTCTTTCTCACACATGGGCACTGCCTGTCTGGAGCTGTGGGAAAAGAGAATTTCTGCATTCGCAGCATTTCTACACTCTTGGGACCTTCATGAGCAGTTTTCACGGAGAATTGGTTATCTGTTCACTGGTAAACGAGTCATTTGGAAAACGTGAACAGGTTGGATGCACCAAACAAGGTTATGCTGCCATCTAATGGATCATTTTGGTATTTATTTTCTCGTTGTTCATTGACTGTCCTAAGGTTTCCTGGAGCTTCTACTGTTTTTAAAAAAACTGCACTTTTTAAAAGCTGTACTGCTTATGTTTATTTTTACAAGACTGTATGGCTTTAGTAATTGATACAGCTATATGACTAAGTCTGTTTTGTTGCGTGCTTATCTAGGTTCCTGATCGATACTGTAACCTTATGCCCCTATTCGGCTATAAATCCATTTATTCCCTATATTGGCATAACCGTTCAAGTACGATTTTCTGAAAAGTCATCTCTGGCCTCACACGAACAGAGCCACATTCCAGCATGACTCTCTGCTACTTCCTTTGCGACCAATTAGTGCAATGACAGAGCAGCAGTCACTATCTGATATTCCTAGATAACACTCCGAGTTCTTCAACAAGATAAAAACTCAGCAAACCTGGAAATCCCCGCTTGCTATGTTTTGATTAGTAATAGAACTCTAATGAGCAACTGATAACTGTCACTTCCTAGTGACATCTTTAATTGACGTCTTATGTCCAGCAAACTTGCGTCAAACCCGGCACCTGTCAGGTATAAATATTACCAACGTTGCCTTAAGCAAGGAGAGAGATACGAGCTGTGAGTTCGTTGCCTGTTGCTGATGCCAGCTGCCTGCATGACCCCGTGTTGGTAAAAACTAGCACTCTGTCGCTGCAGCCTGCTATCCTGTGGTGGTGAAGCTGCTGATTACCATTATCGCCGCTACAGCGCGAACTATGGTTCAGTACGCTTGAAGAGCCGTGCAGCCGTCCTCTGCGAAGACATCCAGCCCAGCTGCCCGCGGACGCTGTCACCCCTCCTTCCTCGACGCGCTGAAGAGAGAAGCCGCTGCATTTCTCGTGCAGAGAAATCCAGTCCCGGCGCTTCCAGTTTACCCTCGCAGGTGACTGGGATATCGAGAGAGACCCCTGAAGGAGATACCAATCCTCCATCATTCTATTCAGAGGTATGGTGTTGACTAAACCCTTAGATGAGAATTCTTGAAACAAACCTTGGCAAAACCAACTTAACTTAAAGCTACTTACTTGCTCCCCTTCTCACGTGTTAGGCTTAGGTCAGGCACACTGGGGTAGGCTTAGTTAGAAGCACCAGTTGAGTATGTTAGCCTAATGTATATATGACTGTATATATGTTTTATTACTTTTAAACCATTGTATGGCTAAGAAACCATATCAATGCTTTTACAGTTCTATTTCGCAATACTTATCTTACTGTACGTACTTTTTATAATAACAGTTATTGCAATTGTGGCAATACATTTCTCTTGTACGAGAAGAAAGACTGTTCAATAAATGTTAACCCTTTATTGATAAACGCCCGTCTCTCTATTCTCTACATACTGTGAAAGTAAACTGCACTAGACTGACTGAGTGAAATCTATGTCTATTGTTTCACACGACCCTAGAGATCGACTCTTGATCTGAGGAGCAAAGTTGTCATGTTGCACGGTTGTTGGAAAACTGAATCCCTTCTTGTCTGTGCCAAGGAAGCTGATCACTTCCTATGCAGAGAAGAAAGTTTCCAGTGACCTCTGAGCTAGTTGGTAACACAACCCAATTAAGTTTAGCATAGTCAGTGGAGGCCTGGAATATCCGCAGTTCCACGTCGATACTACTGTTTATGTTATTCCAATGCGCAGGGCCTAGTGGGAAACTAGGAACTACACTACATGGCGCCCAACGTTTTGGTAAGGCGATAAACTAACGCAAGACTTGAAGAGTAACTCAGTCGTGCATATTTCACACCCCTTTCTCCCGTAAATACTCCAATAGACGTCTGGAGTGGGTGAAAGGTTAAAATCCGCCCGACCTTAGTAGGAAGAGATTCCTATGTAAAGCTCTGGTTTATTCAACGTTGAAGGATACAGTGTTCCAAAATATTGTGCACCTAATCTTTGTCTCCTTGGAGACCTACTCTGCAAAAACTGCATTTATACAATGTCAGTAGAAAACAACGGCACCACTGGGGGCGCAGCAGATGCGACTCAGCGAGGTCCCGAATACACAGACCCGGGTGCTATTATCATCCCGGTCCAGTTAAGAAGATCTATAACTTTAAAACTTATAGAACACGGACTGACACCTCAAGGTGGTACAGTGATTTTCGTGATAGAGGCTCACGAGTATCGGCAGACAGAGGTATTCTATTCATGGATAAACTTTCCAGCGGTAAACGCTATAACACAAGAGTTTCACTATTACAAAATAGAGGAACCTCCGGATGAGTACGCCCCTTTCGAGGAGGTTGAAATTCCACTTAAATTTCAAGAGCACCTGCTCTGGTTTAATGGCGCCCTAAAACACAATGATCACATAACTAGGCTCGGTCCACTAGGTAGACCAGGAGCCACGTGGCCGGTTCTAGCCAGCTACACACCACATCCTGACATTACAAGAATGTCTAGAGAAGAGCTGTTAGCACAGCTAAACACATTAATAAAAATACATAGGCAATTAGTCCAATATGTAATACGGACTGCAACAGTCCAGCCAGCTGTTAATACACCACAGCTGACCCCTCATCAGGGGAACACAAATAAAATTACACCACAGAACATACAGTCATGTCTTGGTAAAACACCCGTAAAACGGGAACAAATTCCTTTCTGGTTAGCCCAGAAAATCACTCAAATAGAGGCAGTATTTCCTGATACTACCCCTATTGAGAAACACAGAATCTTAACCATCTGCCTTCCTATGGGAATCGCACCACACGTGGAGGACTGCGACACTTGGGGTACAGTCTTTGCTTCCATTTACACAAAAACACACGGTGTTCCGTCTATGGCGGTAATACCAGAAGTGCTAAAACAGATTCAAAATGAATTCGGTCCAGAGCCCGCTTTAAATCTAGGTATGAAATTACTGAAAGACTTCAAGCAGGTCACGGCTATATTATTAGCCAACATAAAGGGAGAAGCAGCATCTGTGGCGATTCGCCAGAAGTTGAGGGAAACAGATATAAAAGATCCTGTTGAACTTGCAAAAATCATAGAAAAATGCTATGAAGAATTAGGTAGAGACAGCTTGGGTGGGAAACCAGTTAAGCCCCAACTGCTCGAAAATCCTGAAAAATTATTTATTAAAAATAATTTAAACACTCCAAAAAAGAGCTGGGATGGAAATAAACAATCCACTCCCAAGGAAAAAGTTTTCCAGTCCAGAGGAAGGTCTCCTCGACGGAGGGAAAGAACTCCGACTCGAGAACGCCAGTCTCCCCAACGGGAGCCCTCTGAGAAAAGATATAACCTTAGAAATAGGGATAATATAAAAAAACCTGATAGATATCAAAGTATTGATACACGTCCCTCTCAATCTTTTCCACAGAATTCGGAAAGAAGAGGACGGTCAGACCCAGGAGAGCACACCAAGTCCAAAGACAAGGAACCTGCTCAGAGTAAAAAATCTCAATTTCAGAAAAAGAAGGTAGCCAGTATTAGAGTAATCAACCATGCCGAGAATACTGAGGACACAGTTGAAAAACGGGGAGTGGGCATTGACAATGTTGGACAGTGCAGCAGAAATCAGTATAGCGCGCAAGAACTTGATGAGTCATCTGGAGACAGTGGACACGAATGAATACATTCAGGTTGAAACTGCCGACGCCAGGCTTAGCGAGCCCCATAAAATATATGAAATAACATTGCGTATAGAGGGTGATAAGACTAGGAAAATTAAGGGTCTATTTTGGGATAAGCTCTCAAAAGGCTATGATATTCTGTTAGCTGAAAAAGATTGGCCCCCAGAGTTTGTCAGGGAGTGCCCTCGTGGCGAAGAAGTGATTATGCCTGCCTTCTCGAATCACATTCCGATTCATAAAAAATACACATATGCAAGGAAATGGGCAGTAGCCCAGGCACCTGCATTGTATAAAAATCATGTAGGATGGGATGAGGATTCACCGCCTCACAAAATCCAACTAAAAAGTGAACCAACTGCCCAAGGGCAGTATCCCATAAAGCAAGAAGCTAAAAAACAGGTCAGGGAGATCTTAGATCAACTTGAGTACCAGGGGGTGATTGAAACATGCACCTCTCAAATGAACAATCCTTTGTTTCCTGTCTCCAAGCCAGACAATTCATATCGTCTAGTTTTGGACTACAGACATCTTAATACATGTTGCAAAACTTTTGCAGTACAAAACTCGCATAGTGCAGCCCTAATGAATAACATAGTTAGGAAAAAATATAAAACGGCATTAGACATATCTAATGGTTTCTTTTGTCAGAACATTGCACCAGAAAGCAGATATTTGACCGCTTTCTCAGCATTTGGGTCACAGAAAAAATTCTGTCGACTCCCACAGGGGTTCAAGAACAGCCCAGGACTATTCTCAGCTAGGGTAACAGAGTTACTACAAATCTATGATGATGAAGCATTGTCTTACGTAGATGATATTTATCTCACAGACGACGACTTGGATACTCACTTGAAAAGAGTGAACACCATTATACTTGGGTTCGCAGCAGAGGGTTACAAATTCAACTTTAAAAAGTCCCGAATTGCCCATCTGACAGTACTATTTTTAGGGTACGAATTATCAAGTGAAGGGAAAAGCCTAGCGGACAACTTCTTAGAGAAGTGCGCTGTACTCCAAGCTCCAAAAACGCTGAAGAATTTACAATCAATACTAGGTTTTCTGAATTTCGGAAGAACATACATTCTAAATTACGCAGAGAGGGTTAAACCTCTCTACGAACTAATAAAACCTGATTTAAAACAAATCAATTGGACTCAAAAACACACAGAAATTTTGAGATCACTGCAAACAGACATGTTAGCAAAAACAAAATTAGATACACGTGACAACACGATCGATCTTGTAATCCGAGTCATCCCAGGAAGATGCGGATTCACGTACCTAACCTCTAATGAGGGAGAAAAGGTACCCATTTCAATTAAATCTCACTTGTACACACAAGCAGAAAAAACATTCAGTCACACAGAAAGAACTGTGAACGCAGTGCAAATCGCATTAGCAAATGAAAGAGAACTAGCACACGGCAAACGGATTAATATCCTTACAGCGGAATCCGCCTTCGAGGCGCTATTCAGCCCAGTAAACCTGCCTACAGTGTCACTGGATCCGAAATGGATACAGTGCATAGATTCTCTAGGAGCGGAAGACGTGAAATACTATTTCGCCCCGCAATTTGAAGAACTGAATGATTTAGAATATGAAGAAGGATATCCTCTGCCAATCGAAATTCTGCCTCTCCCACAATACGCCTGTATAATCTATACAGATAGCTTTGTACAGCATTTCAACGTAGAGAGCAAATCCTACAATGCAGCATGTGCGATCATTAAAGGTCGTTGGCTGTGCGGTAAATTCAGACCGAAAGTAACAAAAACTGAATCTGTAAGAAACTGTTCGGTTCAGAGAACTGAAATCAGATCTTTAAAGATGGCGCTCGAAAATGCAGAACGTGAATTCCCGACACTTATCGTGTGCGATTCTCATTTTTGCGTCAACTCTTACAACAATAAACTGCAGAGTTGGATCGAAAACGACTACAAAGATGACACAGGTGCCACAATAAAGCATAAATTGCTTTGGGAACAGGTAGCTCTTTTACACAAAGAACTACAAAAGACTCACGTGATTCACGCACAGAGTCTTCAACGTGATGGCGTTCACGTTGCAGGGAATTCATTGGCTAATACAGCCACCGCGGAAGCAACTAACCCGGCTTCCGTAGCCACAAAAAAGCGTACAGATAAGTACATAGACGGGGAAACAATGCTGGCAGTAAAAACGACCGTAAAAGGCGACTGTGCAGCACTACCCGTAAACTATCCACTCAATTATGCATACATAATCGATGCAAACTCCGTTCCTTTTGCTCGAATCCCTGGAGTGGGGGATAGAGTAATTCCAAACATGAACAGGAGAATATTTTTAATAGCAGACGCACACATGGGTTTGGGTCTAAGGCACAGAGACATCAAGGAATCACTGACTGAATTACAATCAGTATTCTGGTGGCCGGGAATGAGTGTAGAACACCAAATATATGCAAACAACTGTGAAAACTGTAATAGGGATCGCAATAGCGAACCTTGCTACCGGCTACCAGTCAGAAAGAGCGTAACGCTGCCTACACCCCATCCTGCGTCCTATTAATAGTTAAGACGAAAAGCACTTAAAAAAGTGAGGCCCCCAGCGCTCGGCTGACGCTAGAACGGTTATAAAAGATTCGCGAGTCCATATCGGCACATACGCAATTACCACGTTCCATTCTGACCAGGGTCCTGCTTTCAGCTCTCGAGCCTATAAGGAGGCCATGGCCAGCATGGGAATTGGGTTGCGGTATTCTTGTCCGTCGCACAAGTGTGGTAGAAAGAAGGAACCGGGACATAAAGCAATCTATAACAGCGAAGGTATTAGGTTCAGGCGCTGGGTGGGTCAAACATTTAATAAGTGTCCAGACTAGTCTTAACAATATGCCAAGAAATTCTCTAAAAGGTTTCAGCCCATACGAACTATTGTTCGGAATTAGAATGAACGTTCAGGACCTCGATAGTCAGATGTCAGTGGTACAAGAAGAAACAAAGCACTTTGATGTAAAAGACCGTTTGGCTGTTTTACAGGAACTGAATGAAACAAGAAAATCCTTAAGCAACATAAAGTTAAAGCAACAGCCAAGTACCACTGACGAGGCACCACCCGCAACAGCCCCAGCAAGGCCTGTCTGGATTCCAAAGATTGGGGATCTAGTCAGAGAAAAGATCGCGGTTAAGAAGGAATTTGGGCCTTCTTACAGAAAAGCAGTACCTGTCTTGGCAGTCACCGGAACAAGATCAGTTGTGCTACCGCCCCTTGCTGGTAAAAAGGAGAACAGAGTCGTGTCTATCGATCTGGTAAAACCACAAGCATGTGGCCTATAATCAACAGTAGGCCCAGTGGACTCCCAAGAAACAACAGAATACCCAAACTTGCAACAATCCAAGAGGTTCAAACTGAAAGACTCATCACATTCGATCAGCCTGCAGTGCACAATGAAGGACTATGCAATAATGCCATGGAACTCGTGCCTCTTGAAACAAAGATTGAAACAGTTCGTCAAGAAACAACACCAGTCTACACTAATGTGGCATCAGAAAGTGCTACCGAGAGACAGATTGAAAGAACAATCCCTTCAATTGACAGAACTGCCTCTGGTTATTTCATCAACTTCGACAACTTCTCTGAAGATTTCAATGACCCCGAAGTGATGCCAGAAACAAAAAAGTCTTTTAAAGAAAAAGCAATGGAACTCTTTCATCAACTGAAGGAAATCTACCTAATTTCCCCTTGGCTAGAGTTCTGGTTCGGTCTAGGTGTATTTTTCCTCTTGCTTTGGCTCATCATGGTACTATGTTTGGGAAAATTCATTGAAGGAAAATATATTACAATGGACACAGCAAGTCAGAACATCAACCTAGTCCTGAAACCACACAGATCATCCCACGTGAAGAAAAGAGAACTGTCAACAGTAAATGTCACAGCAATTCCAATACCTGGTGGGGTAGTATGGGAGAAAACAGACTATGAGATCTATGGTCCGGTCGAAATCCTGAAGTATCCTCATCAACTAAAGGTTTCCTTAAGTGACTTTGTGACACCTAGTACATTCTCTGATGATTGGGACTTTAACAGTATTAATGACATGATGTCTGATTTAGTAATGTCAGCTAGATTCACAGATCATGATTATTTACAAGGTTCATCTAGTTATGGGCAGTTATTCTGTTACACCCACTATGGGGATCATTACTTGCATAAATCTGCACAGCCTAGAAATGTTTTTATGTATAATCAATGGGAACATTGTGCTACACCACCTAAAAGCAGTTCTAAAGCATTTTTTGAGAAATTCAAATACTTCTCAGGGTTTAACACCAGTGATGCAGAAACGTTTTATTACAAACTGCTAGATAAAACAGGTATGAAAACAATGCTGACAAATTCTAAATTGATATATTCAGAAGCATTTTATGAGAAAATGATGACATTTGGTTTTGATTATTGGAAAAATAATATTGAAACGAAAACAATTTGGGGTACAAAAGATTGGCAGGTGCAAGGCATAGAAGCACTGTTTAGAACCTGCATGATACCAGAACAAATGTTATTTCTAAATGACACTGTACACCAAACATCTTGTCTTGGCCTAGCTAAGAACAAAGACCTTAAAACACCGTCTATTCCAAAGCCAATACCTGAAAATGCAACAGCTGATATTGAGTTAGACGTGTCACAAATTTTACATTTCAACAGAACACATCCTGATTGGAAAAAGTGGTTAATCTGGCCTACAGACACAAATAGCTGTCAAGATAGGTTCCTGAATAAAACACAGGGTTTAAAAATGACCAGATTAGACCCTAGATACTCCCAGAGACAACATCCAGGGATTATAACAACATACAGTGTAGGGAAACTCTGCCTAGAATGGCTAACTACATCCACACTGGCTGAAATTAAGCAACACTTGTCTTTGCTAAAAGATGGTGCTGATTTGCGCGATTTCATTCTTGGACCACGCAAACAGCGTCAAAAGCGTTTCATAGCGACCAGTATCTATGCTGCTTACAACGAGGCTTGGAAAGTAAAGCAAATTGAAACTGCTGAAAAAATACGAGAAATTGATCGTATTAATTTGGAGAAATCACTTTCTGTAGTAGACAATGGGTTAATGACTCTGTCTTCCAGAATATATTCTTTGGACAATATTGTATCCTCTGCCTTTGATGTGATAGACAGAGATTTGCTAATGTTACAACATGGCCAATCTCAATTACGCTCTATTATAGAACTAGGCTGGACGCTGCAAAATCTTCGTTCAGGCTATGTGCCTTGGCGTTTAATCAACACAACGTCATTATTTTCCAGTTTTAACCTTACTGATAAACAGATCAGTTTGGCACAGAAAGGAGCAGACTATACAATCCTGAGCATCGAAAAACTCGAGAGATTACCATTGACAATGTCAGAGAGTCCTGTCATTGAATGGATAATACACGGAATTATCACAATTCCGATAACAACTTTCCGATTTCATAAATGCCTTGAGTACATACCTGCTGGCCAATATGAACAATTGGGTAAGGGATATGTAAAATCCGAATGGAAATTACCATACACTCATTCTTGCTATAGTGACAGTGACAAAAATGTATTTCTTAGTGGTGACAACTGTAAACACTCACTAAGCGGTATACTTTTGTGTCAGGGTATTAATTTACACGGAGCATGTGATGGAAATTCAAACAACCTTTCATGCCACCAGCTAGTCACACCTGCAACTCAGATAGAGCCCTTCTTTATGCAACTCGCAAACGGGAGTTACATTCTTAGAACGGATCACAGGTGCTGTGGCCTCGCGCCAGGGAAAAGTTATCTAGTACAAGTAACGTCCATGGTCAAATGTTGTATGCAAGCATTGTTCCCGAGCGGGCCTCCAGACATAGTGACTCCCCTCTGGCCTCGTCTGAATCTCTATTCTATACGAATTGATACATTAAGCAAAATGAAATCTGTACTTTTACAGACAACAGTGCCTATAACGTCATCTAAAGAGACGTATGATCTTCTAGTCGCAAGGACGGCTACTGAAGTCCATGACCTTTTATCAACAAATTGCCCCGTGCATTTCGTAGAAATGTTCAGCCAACTCCTTAACATGTCTAGTGCAACAAGCATCCCAGGCATATTTAAGACAGTCTTTACGGGACTGCTAACACCCTTCCAGGCAATTTTGGGAATCTTTCCTAATTTTGTGCACTCCATCTTTGGTGGTATACCACTATTTTTGGGACTCATCGCAGGGATTCTATTTTTGACCATCCTGCTACGTTATGGCAAGCCTCGGCTCAGACATAGCTCCCATGGGAATGGAAGAGACAATCCTAGCAATGCACTACAGGGACAGGATAACTAACGTCCTCGGATTGGCCAGGCTAAGAGATCTAAACATGACCTGGTTCCTTTCATTCAGACCGATATGGCAAAATTGCATTTTACCTGTGCTACGGTGTATGCTTTGCGGCGATGAATGCGTGTTGGACATCTGTCTTTCACTTCCATCAGCAGTACCAATGGACGTCGATACTTTGCTCGGAACGGCTCACGCATTGTGTTGTCCCCAGCGGCTACCAATCCTGATGACGGCATTCGTGGAGACTCCTGTACTACAGCCAAGTGGTAACAGTGGAGCGAGTGACAAAAGCAACATCATCCAGGTACAACGTTCTGTGAGCATTGCTGGTCCTGCCTTCGATGACAGCAATCATTCTCACACCTGCCAAGTTACAGCGCTATCTAATTTGGTTGAACTATCACCTGATTTTGTAGACCAATTCTTTGCGAGCCTGTCTGATACGATGTTCTCACCCATAGAGAAACAATAACTTTTGAGAAGCTTTCCGACACACAGCGTTCCCATGAACTCTGACTTCGGCCTTCAGTTTTGATCAACAAAAACTGCCAGGAGCTTTGGAAATCTATTTTCCTTGAATTGGACAATTTTTAATAAATTCACCCTTTTTGGCACGAACAATTCTTTGCTTAGCGTAAAAACTATTCTTAGAGAACAGAAGCTTCACACTTCTATTTCTAAACACATCTAGAGACATAACAACATAACACCAGCCTCTAGCACACATGTTATTACAATGCATTTTTATGTGATGATTTATCTCGCATTTCTTCTGTCAGAGATACTTCATGTGTAATTCTTTTTGCATAATCGTTCATTTATTTCAAATACTATAACTTTTGAATGATTACTATGCTTTAAAAAAAACGTACAGTACCTAAATTCCATGTATTGCAAGTACGCCTATTTCGAATGCATTTATGTATTTTGGGGTGGGCAATGTTACACATGCATCTAATTGCTTTAGTTTTAGTAATTTTGATGGACATGTATACGTGGAGTGGGTGTTGCGTGCTTATCTAGGTTCCTGATCGATACTGTAACCTTATGCCCCTATTCGGCTATAAATCCATTTATTCCCTATATTGGCATAACCGTTCAAGTACGATTTTCTGAAAAGTCATCTCTGGCCTCACACGAACAGAGCCACATTCCAGCATGACTCTCTGCTACTTCCTTTGCGACCAATTAGTGCAATGACAGAGCAGCAGTCACTATCTGATATTCCTAGATAACACTCCGAGTTCTTCAACAAGATAAAAACTCAGCAAACCTGGAAATCCCCGCTTGCTATGTTTTGATTAGTAATAGAACTCTAATGAGCAACTGATAACTGTCACTTCCTAGTGACATCTTTAATTGACGTCTTATGTCCAGCAAACTTGCGTCAAACCCGGCACCTGTCAGGTATAAATATTACCAACGTTGCCTTAAGCAAGGAGAGAGATACGAGCTGTGAGTTCGTTGCCTGTTGCTGATGCCAGCTGCCTGCATGACCCCGTGTTGGTAAAAACTAGCACTCTGTCGCTGCAGCCTGCTATCCTGTGGTGGTGAAGCTGCTGATTACCATTATCGCCGCTACAGCGCGAACTATGGTTCAGTACGCTTGAGGAGCCGTGCAGCCGTCCTCTGCGAAGACATCCAGCCCAGCTGCCCGCGGACGCTGTCACCCCTCCTTCCTCGACGCGCTGAAGAGAGAAGCCGCTGCATTTCTCGTGCAGAGAAATCCAGTCCCGGCGCTTCCAGTTTACCCTCGCAGGTGACTGGGATATCGAGAGAGACCCCTGAAGGAGATACCAATCCTCCATCATTCTATTCAGAGGTATGGTGTTGACTAAACCCTTAGACGAGAATTCTTGAAACAAACCTTGGCAAAACCAACTTAACTTAAAGCTACTTACTTGCTCCCCTTCTCACGTGTTAGGCTTAGGTCAGGCACACTGGGGTAGGCTTAGTTAGAAGCACCAGTTGAGTATGTTAGCCTAATGTATATATGACTGTATATATGTTTTATTACTTTTAAACCATTGTATGGCTAAGAAACCATATCAATGCTTTTACAGTTCTATTTCGCAATACTTATCTTACTGTACGTACTTTTTATAATAACAGTTATTGCAATTGTGGCAATACATTTCTCTTGTACGAGAAGAAAGACTGTTCAATAAATGTTAACCCTTTATTGATAAACGCCCGTCTCTCTATTCTCTACATACTGTGAAAGTAAACTGCACTAGACTGACTGAGTGAAATCTATGTCTATTGTTTCACACGACCCTAGAGATCGACTCTTGATCTGAGGAGCAAAGTTGTCATGTTGCACGGTTGTTGGAAAACTGAATCCCTTCTTGTCTGTGCCAAGGAAGCTGATCACTTCCTATGCAGAGAAGAAAGTTTCCAGTGACCTCTGAGCTAGTTGGTAACACAACCCAATTAAGTTTAGCATAGTCAGTGGAGGCCTGGAATATCCGCAGTTCCACGTCGATACTACTGTTTATGTTATTCCAATGCGCAGGGCCTAGTGGGAAACTAGGAACTACACTACAGTTTTGTTTTAATTATTTATACAGCAATTCTTATATGTCTGCCCTACGTGACGTTATCCATGCTGCAGTTTGTGTAAGTAAGATTGCAGTGATGTTTAAATAATCTATACAACGTGTAGGTGTTGTACTTAATAATTCATACAGCAATCTAGTTCTACTTTTATGATTGTTTATACAGATTTTTAAGTAAGTTTGTTTGGTTTTGATGATTTATACAGCTTTTCGAATAAGTCTGTATTACGTTTATGCTTCATACAGTAATTTAAATAAGTTCGTATTATGTTTATGCTTCATACAGTAATTCTAGTCTGTATTTCTTTCAATGCCTTATACAGCAATTCAAATAAGTCTGTTTTACGTTCATACAGCAATTTAAGTAAGTCTGTGTTACTTTCAATGCTTGGTACAGCAATTCGAGTGAATCTGTATTACTTTCAATGCTTTATACAGCAGTAAGTCTGTATTACCTTGATGATTTGATTAATTGTTATTACTTACAATGGTACAAATGTAGTGGTGCAAATTTAGGTTCATGATTGGGTGTTTCTGGTTCTTTGTTTAGAGGTTATTTTTCTTCTGTAGGGTTGTTCAGAGCTGGTCTCTATACATATTCAGTGTGGGGTGTGCGCGCGCCCTTTTCACTGTTTTTACCCTACGTAATCTTTGTACTTAGCATCAGCTTTACATTTTATTTATCCATACTCACTTTTATTGTGCTGTGCCTTCTTTGCAGTGGTTATTCTATACATACATTGGTATTATTGCATTTTACAATTTTAATGTTCCCAAGGGAAGGGGATGTGTTTAGCTATATTTGCTTAGGTTGTGTTTAGCTATATTTGCTTAGTCTATTTTCTCAGTTTCTCTTTTGCACTCTTTCTTTGCTGTTCTTTCCTTGGCTGTTCTTTCCTTGCTGCTTATCCTTTACTCAGTCTTCCTTTCTCTTATCTTTGCTATTCTGGTCTTATTTTGTAAATATATATTTATTGCAAGTTTTATCTTTTGCTTCCTCTCGTATTGCTATGTATTATATTATTGTGTTTAATCTCCGTTGAAGAAAAGGGGATATGTTGTGCCTTATGTTATCTCCTTGCTTGCTGCTCAGCCAGTATGTATGTGATGTCTGTGTGGAATGTTGAATGTTGGATGACAGAGTGAATAGAATGTTAGTGTGCTTGGTGTGGATGTGGAATGACAGTTGATGAGAGAGGGCTGAGCAGTGACCATCCTGCTCCTGGTGGGGTTTTCCTCCTGTACATCTTACTTCAAATAAAGAGCTTCAAGTAACTACCTGACCATTCATCATTTCATTCACTACACATTTCATACCAGAATGTGGAGTAAAAGAGGACACGTGCATATTTGAAATATTTATTTACTAATGCAGGGTTCTCAAACGCAGTATCTTATATAATACAAGCAAACATATTATAAGAATCAAAGTTATCAGCATAGTTACTAGTCCATAGTAAGCAAACGGTGATAGCATATTAAAATGCTGTAATGAATAGGAGTTAACAACACCTATTTCTCACCCTCCCTATTTAGCAGAATATATTATATCTATGAAGGTCTCTTTTGGGTTTTAGCAGGGCGGGCCCATACCTCAAACTCTCAGTGGCAGAGGATCACATCATCTTCCACCAGCTCTCTGTATGCGAGGCATCATCAAGTGTGTCTTTGCATTCCAAGTAACTCTATCTTAAACCCGCTTAGAGACCGATGTTGGCAGCAACTGCATTTGTGTTATGTCTAAGGTGGTGCGAAGATCAGACCTTACAACAACACTGTATCAAGTTATTCTTAGAGGGTTCAGCACTCACTGTGCAGACAGTGTACCAAGCAAAACTGATATCAGAGCAATAACATATTATTCTCAAATAAATCACATCGCTCTTCTAGGTTGAAAGCTATAATAACAAGTATGTGTTGTGTGCAAACTGAAGCCGAAGGAAAAATGGCGTTTAAACATTTAATAAGCTCATGCTAACTTAACACAGTATATAGAAAAGAAGTATCTATAAGACCCACCCCATGATCCGAGCACGGTCAAAAATAAGGAAAGACAATACTAGAATAAAGGCATAACATGAAAGCAGAGTTCAACAATAATGAGCTAAGCTAAATTTCAAAAAACATATATGATTGCCTACAGTGGCCAAACAAAATTATTAAAATTCTTCAACGCATTGCCCCTTTAGTTCAAGGTAATAGGCCTGGGGCGTATAAAATGAATTGTTCGTAAGAAAAAGGCACCTTCCAATAAAATACAAACAGGTATGTGCCCAAATAATCAAAGTCTCCAAGGCATCTCATGACTGGACAGAATATGCAAAATATGCAGCAACAGCTTCCAACATGAAATCACTGTCATCATCCGAAAACAGTTCAGCCATCCAATTAAGGAGCGGGAAAGAACATACGTGCTCCTCCAGCACAGGATCCTCTAGCATCATCAGAGGACAACTCTGTGGGTTCTCAAGAAAGCTATGTGCCAAGAACTCATGCGCCGCTGCGAGTATGTCCCAATGACCCATTAGTCCATGCATCGCTGCCAAGGCCATAATCCTTTCGCCAGAACAAACCAACTCGTGAGCAACTACGGGGCTCATCAGATGATTAAAATCAACGTCAGGAGACACCATCAAGCAGAGAAACAAATTAAGGGCCCAGTCGAAATTGCAGCTCAGGCAATGAAACACAGACTGGGCACAAGTGAAATAGGAAAATCGAAACGATAATCCAAATGCTGTGCTTAAAGTCGCAAGCGGCAGGGTGCCATAGTAATCAAGCATCCGGTTACGAAACAGTGCCAGGAGGGGCCGAGCGGCTTCTAGCGCTGAACGGGCATCCATGTTTTATAAAACAAAATATTATCAAAACGCCTGCAGCCATTAAAAAAGTGATCGAGACCAGACGTGGAGGAGGCATTAAAGATTTGATGAACTAGCTCGCAAAAATGAAACGGCAAGTCAGTATTTAAAAGCGCCTGCACCTCTGTGCGCGTGTTAGCAATGTGAAGGACAAAAGTTTCTCGGGCCGAACTCAGGGCCACTTCTTTTTGAGACAAAAGGGCTCTTATTCTACTCATACCATTGAACTCTGCCTTCAAGGTTGGGATGCGCGGCCAGATGGAAACATCTGAATTCCCATGTGTAGGAGGATACAGAACATTTTTGCAACAGACCACACGCTCTGATACTGTTACCACATAAGCGATACCAATTATTAACCCACAACATTCCTCATTATTCAACAGTAAATAACTACCATTCGCCAGCAAAGTAAAAGTCGGAACTATTGCGGGAACTGGTGTGCCTTTCAAAACACAGGCTAAATTTGGCCGGTCCAGGTTACAAGAACCGTGTAACTGGATGTGTCTGAATATCAATGAACGGTCAGGCGACTGTGTGCATTCCTCCCCATTAAGATTCACTTACTTCTCATCCTTCAGGCACCTGTATGTGTATGTTAGAGACCACGCCTCATGGAGGAATGCGCTACCCAGTGGTTCATATCACCCTATTGCAATATACTGCATACAATTAGTAAACTTGTACAATGCGAATGGTAATGTGATCAATCCGTGGATAAGCCACCTTGCAGCAGTGGCTTCAGCTACAGAGAATGGTAAAGATTCCAACCTCTCAATATGTAACATTGAAAATGATGCGTCACGCATTGAAAGCATGCGCTGTTTGTCAGTCAAATTAAATGGGGCAAAGAGGGAGGACACGTTCATGTAAGTCCAGGGCACACGACCAGCCTTAAGTGTCTGCAGGGTCCATGCAAATTGCATTACAGAACGCAATTGATTTTGACCATGGTACAATACAGACACCTCATCATGTACAATGTTAACAACAGAAGAAACAATATTATCCAACGTGTAGATGCGTGAAGAAAGCATGTTAATACTGTTATCGACAACTGCAAGTACCTTTTCCAAATTAGCCTGATCAATAGCCCTCAGGCGCTTAGCAGCCTCAATTTGTGAAAATTTCCAAATTTCATTGTAAACTGCATAAATCCATCGTTTAGATCTACCATTAGCTGGGCCTTTTATGAAATCATTTAAATCCACAGTATCAGCTAACTGGGATAGATGTAGCTTAACTGCAGCCAAAGTGGAATGTTGTAGCCAATTCTGACACAATTTGCCCACTGAGTAAGTGGTGACAGTACGATCAGTATTAAAACGGGGATCAGGCCTGTCTTGCGTAAAACCTTCAGATAAACCCAGAAAGCGACGTTGGCAAGAATCAGAGCTTCTGTGCCACATCAGCCAACCCTTCGGATGCAAACTGGATATGTTAAAGGATGAATTATGCAACAATGTTTGCAATTCACGAATGGGAAATGCAGTGTAATTATTCCAACCGGAATATTCTTCCAAGTCAGGTATAATTGGGGTATTCAATTTTTTGGAAGTAGCCAATCCAAAGCATGTTGTCTGTGAAATAGTTGAATTTAGAAACAACATATGATTTGGGATGAGACATGCACGGTGCAAAGCCTCAGTGCCTTGAACCGGCCAACTTTTAGAACCCCAAACCGATTTAAGGTCATTGGTGTCCTTCCAAAGCTCGTAGCCTTCAACAGCTAATTTGTCTAGAAAGGACTTCGAATACAACAATTTAGTATCGGTAAGTCTAACCTTGGACATGGACTTCTGTGTCATTTTAAAATAAAAGGACTCCGGATTTGTGTACTTCTTCAAAAATGTACTGGAGCTACCTTGTAATGGTGCCGGGCAATGTCCCCACTGTGTGTAATTTACAGTATCCCTTCTGGAACTCGTTTTATGTAGAAAATGGTTACCAAAATGTTGAAAGCAAAATAAATCACCATAATTAGTAGATTCTAAATATAAATCTTCAGCATCAAAGGCAGCATAATATTTCAAATCAGAGAATAATGATTCCACGGCCTGAATATCCCAATCATCAGAACTTATGTTTTGTTTCACCACATCCCCCATGTTCACTCTGAGTACATTAGGGACATTAACCACTTCAGTGGGGCCATGGATCTGAAATCTAACCGCATCCCACACAATCCCATCAAGAACAGCCCATGCAGTGATGTTAACAACATTCAAGTCTCTTTTCAGTCTGTGTGCTGAATGTGATGAGGAAAGTGGGGCCAATGTTCCATTAAGATACCGAATTCCTGTCCTCTCTTTGACATAGTGTCCATCGATCAGACGGAAAAAATAAAACACAAAACCAATTGACATAAAAATATATGTCCAAAGGGGAGTAAAAAATTTTTTTTTTAAATAATGTGGCATAAATCGCAAAACGTGAGGGTTTTTTTCGAATGTATTGAAACAGAGTCAAAAGAGAATCTGGATTCTGTGGCCAAACGAGTCTGCAAATCGGGCATTGATAAATCAGTTGGATAGGGGTAATTCAGGTCATCATTGTCATTAACAGGAAAAGTACTTAATAAAGGATTGGAAACAACAGGCATCTCGAGGGCCACCTCTGGTTCAGTATTAGAAGCAATGGCCAACACAGAATTTCTCACAATCGAAGGACAGGAGACCACCGGTGTCATGCTATGAAGAATCGGCCACCCTATGTATCTTGACATTGTCAATAGAGATAAATCTGTTTTCCTTACGACCTGGAAGCAGTGGTAAAATGACTGTTCTTGTGCCCTTCACTCCAAGAACGGGAACCGGTGCTCGATATGAAGTACCAAATTCTTTCTTGTTATCGATCTTCTCTGGAACCAGTTCTCCAACTTGGGGTAGCCAGCCAACTACCGGGATCTGCAACGCAACATCCGATGTGGAGGGCAAATGTTCCTTAGCAAGACTGTCTCTGGTCTTTTGTAGATTCTGTAAAACATTGCAATGTTCATCTACGTCAAAGGCCACGGCCTGGGCCATGCAGTCTAGACCGTCGAGGTCAGGTACATACATCTTGATACCAAAGAGCATTTCGTATGGGGTCCGCCCACCCAGAGACCTTCTAGGGAGATTATTAAGAGCACGCTGCACGCCATTGAGATGGGCCAACCAGTTTCTGCCAGTGCCTATAACTCGAGCTGTCAAAGATTGCTTTAAGTCACGGTTCATTCGTGCTACTACACTATTACCCTCAGGTCTGTATGGAGACGAAAACTTGACTTGGACCCCCAACAAAATCATGGCATCCTTATACGCCTTAGAGGCGAAAGCCGGACCATGATCTGAATGGAAAGTACCACAGGCAAAAATCCCTCCAAAGACACGCAAATCTCTTATGACAGTCCGTGAATCAGCGCTGCGATGAGGCCATACCCACACAAAGCGTGTGCATGAATCAACTGCTACTAAGATGTACTTATACGCAGTATCAGAAGAAAAAGGACCGCAGTGATCTAAATAAACGCAACCCAGTGGTTTATTAGATAAGTACAACTGTGTCTGTGGTGGACGCGCAGCAGTCGAAGGCTTGATCTGCTGGCAAATGTCACATTGAAGGACATAATTGCGCATCTGTTTGTACAGCCCCCGCCACCAGAACCTTTGTTGTAGCTGAGTTACAGTGGCCGAGACGCCCGCATGCGCAGACGCCACACCTTCATGCGCTGCTGTAATCAACGTAGCTCTGCGATCCATGTTGGGAATCAAACGTTCACCAACATCAGGAATTTTCACATAAGGACCCTTATCTGGACTTAAGTGGTATGTGTACTTCAAAATGAACCCCGCAGGATATTTACCTCCCTTCTCAGTGGCAGCTACAGCCGCCAAGATGTCATCATCTATTTTACTTTTGGACCGTGTAACCGCTGCAACTAAGTATTTCGATACAGCTGACTTCGCCGCCTCATCAGCAAGCGAGTTACTGACAGCGTGGACTCCGACACGCTGGTGGCCAAGAGTATGAATCACAAACACAAGTGGCAACTTTTCCTTAAGTTCAGCCACTCGGACCCAGATCATTTTATGTTTTATTGTGCTACCCTTGGAATCACGAAATTCATTCTGAATCCAAAAGAACAAGTTCTCATTGTAAGACTGGACACAGTAGTAAGAATCACTTACGATCAAAGTCGTCACAAAAGGATCAGCGTACTCTAATGCAAGCATTAGAGCACGAAGTTCTGCTAATTGTGCGGTGCAGTCCCCTAGTGTCTGTGTGTGCACGACACTGGACGTGAACTCATTGTTCACCATGGGCCCGACCACAATGGCGCACGCGGAAACGTAGGCATGTTTAGAGCCATGCGCAACCTGCGCCGAACCATCAGTGTAAATGATGCAATGGAAATCCTCCAAAGGCCGCATCGCTAAAGGAGCCGGATGAACGAATTCATACTGCAAGTACTCCTTCGACCGTAAAGTGGTGTCAAAAATAAACGTGACATCCTGGGATGTCAAGGATGCAGCCAACTGAATCCACCGAGGGTGCAAAGCTTTTGAATTCGGTACACTGGCTTTCGTAACTGCCTCCAAGGCAGGACATGGGGTAACAACCAACATGCGTTTTCCCTGTGACAGGGCACGTTCCTTGAGAATTGCCATCTGCACAGCCGTTAAAACTTTCTTCACAGTGGAAAATCGCATTTTAGCCGATGTGTACAAGTGTGACTTGTAATCAATAGGTACTGTATCTCCTTCATTAAAAGTTAGGTACGTGAAACCCACTGTCCCAGGGATTATCCTTATCACCAAGTTGGTCTGGTTATCACGAGTCTGTAAATATTCAGAAGCGAGCACATCAGCTTGCAAGGATTGCAGTATAGCTGAATGCTCAGGCAGCCAGCATGATTTGGAAAAAGATGGTTGTTTCAAAGCATACAAAGGCTTGATACGCTGGGCGTATTCCGGAATGTATGTCCTCCCGAAATTTAAGAAGCCCAGTAAAGACTGTAATTTTTTCAGTGTTGTCGGAGAGCGAAACTGGGCGCATTTCTCCAGGAAGTGAGGAGCCAAACCTTTTCCTTCTTTCTTGAGCTCGTAGCCCAGAAACAACACTGTGTACTCTGCAATGTGCGATTTTGCAAAGTTAAATTTGTAACCCATATCTGCAAAGTTACAAATTATTCCGTTGACTCGACAAAGATGCTCCCAAAGTTTGTCGTCTGTGAGATATATGTCATCCACATACGAACAAGCATCCGGGTCGATTCTCTCGAAAAGAGAGACTATGCGGGCGGAAAAAACCCCAGGACTATTCTTATAGCCCATAGGTAAACACCGAAATTGTTTTTTGACACCGCCGCAAGTAAAGGAGGTCCATTGGGAACTTAGACCATCCAATCTATGGGCATAAAAACCATTGGAAATGTCAAGCGTGGTTTTGAACCGCTTACGCACAGGACTATTCACTAGGGCAGAGCCGTGAGTATTCTGTACTGCACAGTTACGGCAATGCGAGTTTAAATGCCGGTAATCCAATACCAAACGATATGAGCTGTCTGGCTAGTTCACAGTAAAAAGAGGGTTATTCATCGGTGACACACACGTTTCAATTACACCTTGATAGTCCAATTGTTCAAGGATCGCCGCGACTGAAGTATTAGCTTCACGTCGTATGGGATATTGTGGTTGAGGCTGTGGCTGAGACCGTAAAGGAATCTCGTGGCACGGGGACAATTTATCCCAACCACACTGATTGCGGTACACAGCAGGTGCAAGAGGCAGAGCCCACTCTTCTGCAAAATGCAGCGCTTCCACTTTCGGTACAGTGTTCGCGAAACTGGGGAGGATCACCTCCTCCCCTCGCGGAGCTGCGAGAACAAAAGGCGGGGGCCAGTCAGCCTCCGAAAGCAAAATGTCATACGTAGACGAAAGATTTTCCCAAAATACCCCTTTTATGGTTCGCTGTATGTCACCTTCTATTAACAGGACAATTTCAAAAAGTCTATCAGGGGGAGCAACTCTGGTATCAGCTGTTTCTATCACAACATAAGTATCAGTCGCTGTCACCTTCAGTCGTGGACGCAGGGCCTCTCTCACTATGGTAATCTCCGCCGCGCTGTCCAGCAAGGTCAGAGCCCACGTCAGATTCCGAAGCCGCGTTCTCACTATCTGTGGCATATCGATGCGCTGTTAAAGCCGCGACTTTCTTTTTGGCAAACTGCGGTCTCTTGGGCATCGAGACTTCCTGCTTTACAGCACCGTTTTTCGGGCGGGGCTGGTCACGTCCTTGCTGACCACCCCGACCACGGCCGCCCCCTCCACCACCGGTAGTTGAAGCCGATGACTCCTGAAAGGAACGAGGAGAGCGTTGATCAGAAGTCTGAAATCTATCAGGAGATTTAATCATCGCGCGATCGCGCAAATCATAAACACGTTCTGACTGTGCAGGCTGCGGAGACGCAGGACGAGAAACCTGTGTTTGTTGTTGTTGCTGTTGCTTTCTCTGTTTCTGTTTTTTAGGCCAATTTTGTTTTTTGGACTTGGGCTGAACTTCCGTTTTCGAAGTTTGTCCCTGGGGCTGCTTTTTCTCCTTAACAGAAAAAGGCTTAAGACCCTTACTATTGCGACCCACGGTTTTATAAGCAGCCACAATAATTTTCGCTAACTGTTGGAGTTTTTCAGCATCGGGAATCGCTGCCAATGCGTTAGAAACCTGAAAGTTCACTGCATCCCCCTTGACATTAGCAAGGATGAGATCGCAAACTACATCAAAGGAGCCACACAGGCGCATACCCAACTCAACTGCAGACTCCGGTCCGTGATCATCCTGAACACGTTTAAGGATCGTAGGCAGTACAGCCCTAGACGGAGTGCCGTAGCACCTCGAATAGACCGCTGCAAAAGTCTTACCCCATGTCTCACAGTCAACAAGCTCAGGGGCCAAATCTTTCGGTAAACTAATCGTAAGAATCCGGTGCTTTTCACCAGGAGTCGTATTAGGAAATACAGCTTCCAGCTGGTCAAATTTCTCTGCAAGCCAGAAAGGAAAATTATCCTGATCCTGGGGCTTCTTGCCCATTACAGCATTGACCATGACGGGACTGAGTTTAAAACCACCCTGTCCGGCCGGAAGCGCCGCACCCCCCGGGGCTCCACCCGGAAGATTATGGCCCATGTAATGCACTAAGGCTCTAATCACGGCAATAGAGACTACATGTAGTCTTCGAAGTTCAGCTAGGGTACAATTGCCGTGTAGAGGATGAGGAGTAAATCCAGCCAAAACAGGCCAACTAGCGCCTGGGATGGACAAAGGACCTAACCTCGGAGCGGTCAAAGAATGGGGTAGGGCGCCACCAAACCAAACTCGATGCTATCAAACGTCAATAGGAACTTCCTGTGCCCTGTACGGAGTATACTCATTAGGTACAGCCGTGGAAGTGTATGTGTGGAAGACACGAGAATTAGCGTCTACCTCCGGAAATGTCACCCACGAATAAAATAGTTCGTAAGGGTAAGCAGCATCCGCACTCACCACCATGATCACAGCCAAGCCTTCCAAAGGGACATTATTCATTTGCAAATGATCTCGCACCACAATGCGACTATGCTGCGGAATGTCCACGGCAGCCATGATAGCACAAGAAATATGAAAAACAAAGGTAACTTTGTAGCACAACTGGGTAGTAATTTAAGTAAACCGTTTTAGTAAGATTCAAGCTTGAAAAGACCTATTTCAAAAATAGGTAGGTTTTTTCCGGCATCACCATTTTCCGGAAACGGCAATGAAGGGGTTAAGGTTTGAATGATATACTACTCGAGTGTCATGATATAAGACCACCAACGGTTGGGCGCCATGTAGCAGGGATTCCGTTCTCCTACAGAACTGTGCATAGAGATCTGGAACCTCAGTGAATTAGGATGGCCCAAAACTCACCTCAGTACCCAAAATCCCCTTACCGAGCTAGCTACAGTGTCTCATTGGTCATAACAAACTCCCAATGCTTAGACAAACCAGAACATGAACTTAGGTTACCTCAGGTATCGTGGAACACATGAACACTCTTTCGCTCTATAAACATTTCAAACCAGAACGTGGAGTAAAAGAGGACACGTGCATATTTGAAATATTTATTTACTAATGCAGGGTTCTCAAACGCAGTATCTTATATAATACAAGCAAACATATTATAAGAATCAAAGTTATCAGCATAGTTACTAGTCAATAGTAAGCAAACGGTGATAGCATATTAAAATGCTGTAATGAATAGGAGTTAACAACACCTATTTCTCACCCTCCCTATTTAGCAGAATATATTATATCTATGAAGGTCTCTTTTGGGTTTTAGCAAGGCGGGCCCATACCTCAAACTCTCAGTGGCAGAGGATCACATCATCTTCCACCAGCTCTCTGTATGCAAGGCATCATCAAGTGTGTCTTTGCATTCCCAGTAACTCTATCTTAAACCCGCTTAGAGACCGATGTTGGCAGCAACTGCATTTGTGTTATGTCTAAGGTGGTGCGAAGATCAGACCTTACAACAACACTGTGTCAACTTATTCTTAGAGGGTTCAGCACTCACTGTGCAGTGTACCAAGCAAAACTGATATCAGAGCAATAACATATTATTCTCAAATAAATCACATCGCTCTTCTAGGTTGAAAGCTATAATAACAAGTATGTGTTGTGTGCAAACTGAAGCCGAAGGAAAAATGGCGTTTAAACATTTAATAAGCTCATGCTAACTTAACACAGTATATAGAAAAGAAGTATCTATATGAAAATTAGGATGGCGGGCGGAACCTATCGGGAAACGGGACCGCCTGACATAAGGGCGGGGGTCCCGTGGGGGCAATTAGGGTGGCGGGCGCATCCTGCATTCCTGTTATTGTGGCGGGCAGTGCACTCAGCAACGCCCGCCACAATGCCAGGAAGCATGTTGTGCACTTCCATGCACAACATGGCAGGCACCGCGCGGTGCTTGCCATGTTGTGCATGGAACTGCTGGGGGGTACCATAGGTACCCCCCATGTGCACCCCACACCCCCCAGAGTCCCTGGGGGCCCGAAACGACCCCCAATGTCAAACACTGCATGCCTTTCACAGAAAGGCATGTCCCCTCCTGCATAGTAATATGGATGGCGGTGTCTAACAGACACCGCCACCATATCAAACCCTTTTCCGCCCGGTCAACTCGACACATGTTCCCTTTGATGTGGTTTTACCTGACTTTTTGCCTCTACTACTCTTATGTTTTTGGATATTGTGCTTAGTTCTCCCTTATTGGCATATTGGTTTTACTAGCAGACCCCTACTGAAGTGCACAGATGGTGCAAGGGCTGGTAAGTAAATATCTGCTGGCCAAGACCCCGGGGTGGGGTTGTGTGTGTGTTGAAGAGTGGGATATGTCCTGATGTGTGTGTTGTGTCCTGGTGGTGAAAAGATATAATTTTCCTTTTTTCACTCTTGATAGGCGGTCCTGCTGATACAACGGAATGGGGATTTTTTTTTGTAACATTTTATGAGTATATCATTCATAGGGATAAGATAGACAATAGGTCTGTGCTCAGAAATTGATAATATATCTATTTGTAAGTATGGTTTTTAAAGTTTGTGTTTGTAACAAGCACTTTTAGAAAGTGGCTATTTTCTTGTCCAGTTTACTTGTGTGTTTCTGTGTGATTTTGGATAGGCTGTTTGGTCTCAGTATGACAGAGACTGAGCATGTGCATTTGGTATGGTGTCTTTGTGTGGTGTTTTTATTGTGTTTCTGTGGGTGTTGCTACAAATACTTGACTCATTGCCTTCAGGATGAGACTATCTGCTTGTGCCAAGTTCCTGAGGGGGTGAGCAGGGGTTGTCTGAAGTGCATATTCCCCTTGCTTTGACTAGAGGGAAGTGTCCCTATTTTGCACAAAGGTACCTACCTTTGCCATCTAAAGACACTAGTTTTTCTTTAACAAATTGTTCTTATAGTTAGTCTTGACTGACCGGGGAGTTTGTTTTTCTTTAAAAGGGGTAAGGATTTTTGACAGGAGGTCACCTGCTTAGGTCATCTACTGCCGAAGGGGTGAAGGAGACTAGCTCCTGAGCAAATTAGGAGACTAGCTCCTGGGCAAAATAAGTGCATTAATAATGCATGAGATGCATGAAGTTCATGAAAAAGTGTTTTTGGGCAACTAACACACTGCGTTTTTCTTGGTACGCGTATTGTTGTGTCCTGTTTTGTGTTGTCCATACACAAGACGGCTGTGTGTTTTACTGCTGTATGTTTGCTTCGCTTCTGTGCTTACTACGTGTATTTTCGTGTGCTGTTTTGCGAGTTAAGTTCGCAAGACAGCTTGTTGTTGTGCGCTTTCTCTCTTTTGAGCCTAGCTGAGCTGTCTAGGAACGGTCCTAAGACAATCGGTTGGACTCGATTTAGCCACTCATTCCACAGGATGCTGTGAACATGCTTTTGAATAAACTGAGACACAGCACCTCACCAGTGCACGTCTAATTGGCTATAAAATAACAATGTTTGAACAAAAAAGTATGCCATGTTATTGCCCCTACTTTTTGTAAATTGATGGAATTGGGATTGAGATGAAGATGAAAGGATGGGGAGACTAGACTGATGCTCCCTTATTTGATCCTTAACGGGAACTATATGTCGATGGTTTTTGTTTAAAATCCCAGGTGGCAACACCATTATTGTTCATGTTATCGCAACACTACATACAGTCGCAGAGGCATCATGAGTCCTTTATTAGTTGGCCTGTGTAATTGAGCTGACAGCCTTTACTAAGAGCTGGTGAATAGGTTTTCCCCCGAATAGATGACAAATGGCCCAGATTGTGGAATGTATGGTACACATGATTCACAATACTAGGCAGGGTGCCTGTATGCCCTCGGTAAATGCGCACCACACATTTTTAGTGGTTAACAGTTTTTGAAGAAAATATGGCTTTATAGGAGTTTGTTTGCAACAACAAGTTTTGCTGGAGAATTCATGTACTTGCTACATTATGCTTAATTTGTCAGTTATTTATACAATAAGGATCTCTGTTAAATTAGCAGATTTTCCCGCCACGCCTATAACATGAGAACATGGTCACAAACAGAATATTCATGTTAGCTTTGGCGAGAAAAATAATTCTAGAGGTGTCTGCAGTCCTGCACAGTAGCCAAGGTTCACAAAGTAGAAGAAGTGTTGTGATCTCTATGACTTATTGAACACAAGCTTGCTAAGACAAGAAACCCATGGCACCCCCCTACATTTCCATGCACAAGGTGGCAGGCACCGCGCGTTGCCTGCCACGTTGTGCAGAGAAATGCACAACATGGCCATTTGACATTGCGGTAGGTGCCTCATAATCAGTGGTGCGGACCGCCACATGACAGGCGGGCGGTCCCGTTAGCCTTGTTACCAGGGGTATAACCTGTTTATGGTTAATAATGGCAAACAAATATTTTCATATACATTTTTAGAAGTTTTTTATTGTTTTGAAAAGTTGTATATTTGTATATATTTATAATTTTTTTTAATTATTTTGCATTTGACTTTAGTTTTTTGGGGAGTTAGGAAGAGTATTTTGGGGGGAGGGTTAAATATCCAGCACTTTCCCTGAGTTTAGTTGGTTGTGGAGTTGGATTAGAAATTTATTTTGGTCTATTATCAAGCACTTTCCCTGAGTTTAGTTGGTTTTGGAGTTGAAATAGTAATTTTTGGGGTTTATTATCCAGCACTTTCCCTGAGTTTAGTTAGTTTTCGAGCTTGAATAGTAATGTTTAGGTCTCGCCTGAGCCAATGGGCTTGCGCATTGCTCCGGCGAGATTGTAGTAAGTGGTCCGAAAAGTCTACCAAAGCGGCGGATTAAACACAGTTCATGTGAGACAGGCGCATGCACAGCACCAGCCACGTCACTCACTACCATTTGTCTCTGCCTTGGCATCAGACTTCAAAGGCTGCCGCTCCCCCCCAATCAGACTTCAAAGGCTGCCGCTCCCCCACCACCCGCATCAGACTTCAAAGGAATGTGCTCCCGCTCCCCCGCCACAGCATTGCCGAGAGCATGTTTTTCAAGCGCAGCACCGACTAAGTACAGTTTTCTTACGCTGAAGCGCCTTTTCTGTGGTGAGCTCTTTTCTTTGTTAATTGAATTGCTTTATGCAGCTGACGTCTTGCGTGCTTCTTGTGTCTTCTGCTGTTTAAAAAACCTCCAAACCATATACTTGCCACGTTCACCTGCAGCACTTCTCCCGACAGTACCTACTCCCACTTGCAGACTTGTTTGAGTGGGAATGGAGTGTGTACTTCATATTTGAGCTCACTTGGATATTTTATAAGATTGTCCGCCCTCCTTTTGGCCTCTATCCACTTTTAATCACTTAAACTAGGGTCTCTTGCCACCAACTGTCTCCCCTCTCAATCACCCTGTCTCCCTCACCTCTCCGTGACTCCCTCATCCGGCTCTCTCCCTGCTCTGTGTCTTAACCCTCTGACTCTATTCCCGCTTCTCTCACTGTCTCATTCAAGCCACTAGTTTCCCACCTCTCTCCCTTTCTTTGTCACTAACCTAAGCTCTCTCGCTGCTGTCTCTTTAACCACTCTCCCTCACTCTGTCACTCACTACGCCGCTCACTACTCATTCCGTGTCTGTCACACCTCTGTCTCTACCCCTCTGACCCATCTCCCTTCTCTCACTATCTCACTGGGTCTCGCCTCTAGTCACTTTGTCACTCACGACTCTCCCGGTGTCCCTTCTGCCGCTTTGTCTCTCATGCACTGTCCCTCACCCCTGCGCCCCAGATCATGCATGCGCACCTCCCGACACAGCAGCGGTGCCCAGCGGCCTCTCTGCCGCCAAGCAACCCTGCCCAGGCCTTCAAAGCCAGCTGGAGAGGTTCCGTGAGGAAGCCACCACCCCCGAGTGATGCTGCTTTCATCTCGGGTTATTGACATGCACTTGTTTTTATTTCCAGAGCGTCATGTACATTACATGTACATGAAATCATGGCTGCAGGAGTCTTATTGTGCGCCGCTGAACCAAGTCGTTTTTTTAACACTCAATCATGGCAGCACCCCGTCTTGTGCGCTGGTCGCCTTTCATGTTTTATGCACTTTGTTTTAATTTTCCCCCCTTACGTTTGTACCAGCACTTCAAAGTTGTCAGAATGCTGACTCGAATCCAGTTCCCCTGCATCAAAGTTGCCCGCTCCAGCCATTACGCCAGAGCCTCTTCATGGTTTAACACTCAATCATGGCAGCACCCCGTCTTTTGCACTGTTCTCCTTTCATGTTTTATGCACTTTGTTTTAATTTTCCCCCCTTACTTTTGTACCAGCACTTCAAAGTTTTCAGAATAATGACTCGATTCCAGTTACCCTGCATCAAAGTTACCCACTCCAGCCATTACACCAGAGCCTCTTCATTGCCCAGTTCTGCCTTATCAACCCCCCCCAAATCACAGGCATAGCGGGATCAGCATTTTCTTGAAGGTCACTTTATCCTGCTTCAAAGGAAGCCGCTCCCCCTCCTCCGCCCTTGCCACCCAATGCCGCTTGCCCGCCCCCACAACAGAAATGCTGAGAGCTTGTTTTTAAAGTAGCCCGGCACCCCGGACTTCATCATTAGCATTCGCTTGTTTTTATTTCCAGCGCGTCATGTACATTACATTTACATTAAATCATGGCTGCAGGAATCTTCATGTGCGCCGCTGAACCAAGTCGTTTTTTAACACTCAATCATGGCAGCACCCCGTCTTGTGCGCTGGTCGCCTTGCATGCTTTATGCACTTTTTTTATTTTCCCCCCTTACTTTTGTACCAGCACTTCAAAGTTGTCAGAATGCTGACTCAAATCCAGTTCCCCTGAATCAAAGTCGCCCGCTCCAGCCATTACGCCAGAGCCTTTTCATTGCCCAGTTCTGCCTGATCAACTCCCCCACCCCTCCCAAATCACAGGCATAACAGGCTCAGCATTTTCGTGAAGGTCACTTTATCCACTGTATAAGGAGGAAGCTCCTCAGATGGGTGGAGTTGTGAATAGTCCACAATACCTTAGATGTTTCCCCAGTGCTTAATTTGTAAAATATTAAGCGCCAGGGCTCTGACCAGGAGGCCGCTGCAGCTTCTACCACATATCGCCCCTTTCATCGCTGCCAAAACTACTAACCATCTCTCGCATGTAAATGCGACAGCTCAGATTATTCCAGGTTCCCAAAGCTAAAGGAATGGCTTGGGCAGCAGGTATTAGCAATTTTAATGTATACATTCTTCTTCTTTTTTTACAATTCTTTTTATTAAACACATAAAAATATAAAACTCTTACAATAAATACACTGGGATGCATCTCACACACAATACATATAAAGATATCCTCCTGTACAAAAAATTCAACAGAAATAACAACATACGGGTTCAAGGGTCCTCCGACATTACCGGATCTTCCGGTTCTGCAGGGGGAGCACATATATCACCTCTATAAACATTCCAGGGCCCCCAAATCTTGCCCCATTTCTTGGGCCTCCCCCTAGCCACATACACCGCCCGCTCTCTAAACATGCACCAATCCAAATCTTCCATCCATTTCCCGACAGTAGGTGGCTGATTCTCCCCCCACAATTGAGCTATATTACGTTTGGCAATACCACATGCCAACGTGTCCCACACTTTTCCATGGGACGGGAGATCCGTCGGGTCCCAAACATTCCGGAGGCAACGCTGCGCCTCCAAATCAAAGCTCACTCCCCATACCTCACGCACCTTGGCGTGAATAGTAGACCAATACCCCCGAATTAGGGCACAGTCCCACAACACATGAAAGAATGTTCAAGACTCGCCACATCCTCTCCTGCACTCATCACTCACAGCCAAACCCATTCGCACCAGCCGTGGGACAGTCACATAGCAGCGGTGGAGGATCTTCAACTGAACCAGTCAGAGCCTCATTTGGATTGCAACGTCCCTCGGAGAGGCCACGACCTCCCTCCAGTCCTCATCATCTAGGATCAATCCATCCGCTGTCCACTGGTCCCTGAGTACCACCAAGGGATCCTCCGTGTAATTAACTAGTTTTTTATAAATCAAGGAGATCGTTTTCGTTGAAAGATGACCGTCCAACCCTCGATCCTCCAAGGGGGAAGCCTCTGGGAGCGTCGTGTCACGGGGAATACCACCAAGCAGTGCATGCCTAATCTGAAGGTAACGAAACCTCTCACTCCCTTGCAATTGATATCGTTCCTGCAGTGTTTCAAATGGGAGGATGCCCTCCTTACCCCAGAGATCCCCAACTCGGGAAATCCCAATGAGGTCCCATTTGTCAAAACCCTTGGACTTCCATAAACTGCCCAAGCGTTCAGAGTTCCAGAGGGGTGTGGCCAGTGTGATCTTCCCCTCCCACTTAGGGGAGCGGTTAGCCTCGTGCCAGACCTGAACAGCAACCGCTGTTGGTCCCACCAGGGGAAAACGCCCGCACCTCGCATATAGTTCCCTAGTGAATATTCCCCCCCCCCGGGAACCTGGCCACGGTCCATAATATAGCTGGAGTCCAACGGCGAGCCATAAATAGCCTGATTAACTGCCGCCAATTGTGACGCCCAATAATACTTACGGATATTAGGCAGACCGATCCCCCGTCATACCATGGCAACGTCAATTTCACAAATGCGATTCGGGGCCTTCCGTCCCAAAGAAGCTGTCTCTGAAGAGACTCAACCTCCCTGAAGTACGACGGTGGTACTGGGTCCATAGAGTTCTGAAGCGCGTAGAGGAAACGAGGAAGAGCCATCATCTTAAACAGAACAGCACGACCGAGAAGAGAGAGCGGAAGCGACCTCCAACGAGTCACATCGCGCCTAAGCCGAGCCAGGGGAGGCAACAGGTGATATATTTGCTCTGAGGGTCCAGGGATATAAAAATACCAAGATATTTGAATCCCTCCGTTTAACCGGACAACCTGGAGGAACCTCTGGGGGGTCACCACCCAAGACAAACAGGACCGACTTCGTCCAATTAATGGCAAAGCCTGAATATCTACCAAACACCTCCAGGACATCTAAAAATACTATGAGCGAAGTTCAAGGAGAGGTCAAGTACAACAAAATATCATCCGCGTAGAGCGATATCTTGTCCTCCCAGTCGGGTGTCCATCGGAGCTCCCTAATCGATCTGTCACAATGGACCCAAGCCGCAAGCGGCTCGGGCGCCAACGCAAATAACAGTGGGGAGAGAGGACAACCCTGTCTGGTGCCCCTTCCCAACGCAAAATCAGCCGATCTGTGGTTATTGATAACTACTCGGGCCAACGGACCGGAGTATAAGAGGCGGACCCAAGAAACAAACTACGAGCCTATGCCCATCTTGCCCAGGACGGCAAAAAGATAGGGCCATTCCACTCTATCAAAGGCCATGGTGGCATCCAAGGATAACAAAATCGTCGGCACGTGTATCTGTGATGCCCCTCCGAGAACCCCATGCAACCTGCACAAATTAAGAGCTGTATTCCGGCGAGGCATAAAACCTGGCTGATCTGGATGAATCAGCGTCGTGATAACCTTTACCAGGCGGTTCGCCAACAGTTTTGCCAAGATTTTGGGTTCAGCATTTAACAAGGAGATTGGCCTATATGAAGAACACTCGGTCTTCGGCTTACCTTCCTTATGCAGGACTATGATGTTTGCAATACGCTGATCATACGGAAGCTGACCTCTCTCCCTACTCTCCACAAACATGCCCCTGATGAAAGGAGCCAACTTATTTGCGCTTACTTTGTAGAACTCAACGAGGAGCCCATTAGGGCCAGACGCCTTACCCGAACGTACCCCTCTAATCGCCTGCGCCACCTCATCATTCGTAAGGGGAGATTCAAGGAACTCCTTGTCCTCATCCAAAAGAGAAGGCATCCATTCTCGGACTCCGAGTATTTACATTCAGCGGCCTACACCTCCTTATAGAATCCAGCAAATACATCCACAATCTCCTGCGGGTCAGTAACTCTATCTGACCCAGCGGGCTGTAGTACCAGCACTAACCGCGATGCCCAATCCCCTTTTTCCAACCAGGCAATCAGTTTCCCGGCCTTATCCCCGTGCTCGTACACCCTGCTCTGGGTATCTGCCAATTGTGATTTTGCGTTATCACGTGCCAGGCACCGGTACTCATCCTTTAGGAGACTCAAACGATGCAGCCCCTTTGGCGTGGAGGCAAGCGACACCTCTCGCTCCAGCGCAAGCAACTCTGATTCCACCCTATCAATCTTGGCGCGCCCCTCCTTCTTTCCCGAAATATACAATAGCAGTTCCCCTCTAAGGACGGTTTCATATGCTTCCCATAAGGAGCACTCGGAGTCCACCGAGTCTACATTCTCTTGAAAATACCTTTCGGCCACACCCACGATCTCTTTCTTTGCCACTGGGTCCCGAAACCTCCAAGCGCTTATAGGTGCAACCCGGGCCACATCACGCCCGCCAAGGTCTAATCTGAACCTAATAGGTGAGTGATCCGAAACCCCCCTAGCCACGTGCCGCACCTCCCGGAGCCACGCCGTCTGGGCCGCTGGTACTAGGACATAATCTATCCTGGAAAGGGATTTGTGTGCAGCCGAGACATGTGTATATTGAGAATCACCGGGATTCTTAAGCCTCCACCCATCAACCAGACCAGTAGTATCCGCAAAATCAACCAACCACCTCCGGGACAACAACAACTCACGAGCCGGGCACCTATCAACATTTCCATCCATAACTGCATTGAAATCACCACCAACTATCAACAACCCAACGGGCAATGACAAAAAAATCTTGCACAAATAATGGAATGTATACGTCTGAAGGGCCGGAGGAACATAAACAGACAAAAAAGTTACGGTTCTCCCCTCCCAAAACCCCGAGATGCCAGCATAACTCCCCCTGTTATCAATCCATGAGGCCTGTATGGCCAGTGGGAAGGTATTCTTGAGCAAAATCCCGACCCCTCTCGACCCAGTCGTAAAACCAGCATGTGCAACCAACTTATAGCCCCCTCTGTGGAGAGCCAGGCACAGCCTTCCCATAAGGTGAGTTTCCTGCAAAAACACCACATCTGGGGAATGTCTCCGAATCAACTGGCCAACTATACCCCTCTTGATCTTGTCCCCCAATCCATTCACATTGCAACTCAATGCGGAGAGCCCTAACTAGCAGTGTGCCTGTCACCCCCAACTAACTACAAAAATCTAAAAGTAGAACACAGAGGAGGCCGATCACCCACCCCCACCCACCGACTCTCATGAATGCACCTGTACTTCAAGGTTACTCAACAAAATGCAAGCACCGACCACCCGAAGAAACACACCCCTACACAACTATCCACCGCCCCCTGCTAAATCCCACCTGACCACCTCATTGTTCCTCGGCCACCCCTCGATCAGTAGACTCATGGTCAAGGCACTGGAAGCTATCCAGCCAGTCCACCGCCACATCAGGATTGTCAAAAAACCAGGCCTTCCCGTCAAGTTCCACTCGGAGGCGGACTGGAAACATCATAGCATACCGCATGCCTTTGTCCCTCATTTACTTTTTGATCACAACGAACCTCTGTCGCATTCTCAAATTCCAGGGGATACGCTGAACGAGCCACCTGCAGGATAGCGTCCCAGTCGCGAAAGTTGAGCACACGGGCAATTATCGGTCGAGGATTTGCCCCAACCCATGGCCTGCCACCCGGCACTCAGGGACGTTCGGACCCCAGTGATAGCCGCCATCAGATCCTTTAAGGTGGGCTCCTCCACTGCGGGATGTTCGTCAGTACCGTCGCCCGGGCCCTTCTTAAGATCTATTGGTGACCCGTTGGGCAGGGTATCAAGTTTGTTGGCCTGCACCTGCTGAGCCCCCCTGACGGTCTTAGAGCTCTGCCTCTCGGAGTCCATCTTCGTCGCCATTTTACGCGGCACAGGCTACCACCACCGCAGCGTGGGACCAGCCTCAAACAGGATAGTGATGAAAAACAGAACAGGGTGGCTGGACAGGACAGTTTAACAAAGGAATTTTTCAGGCACGCAGTCTATATGTACCACGTGACCACTGGATTTATATTCCAAAACACATTTATTTTTCTTTTTTCAGATTCTTAAAGTTTCAAATAAACGGGCACAAACAGAAAAACCATCAAGACAGTAGGTTCATGTACATAGTATCTACAAAAATACAAATTTACAAATGTACACTATTTACAACAATCGAGTCAAACGAGTCAAATAATAACACACCAAGACATTAGAACATAAAGTGATTCAATTCAATTGCAGATTGAACAATGCAATACTGATGCATGAAACAAGGAGGAAAAACCAGTCCTTAGAACTATGAAACCAAGGGACAGGCGGGATAGTGTGGTAAATAAAATTACCTGGTACTTAATTTCTATGCGGTAAAGTTCAATAAAATAGCTTAATCAAAATAAGAGACACAGAGTCCCTGGCATCTGAGTTTTAAGTGGTTTTATTCCATAAAATGGAATTGGTCCGGACCAGGTAGCATGACCAGCACCATGAGGGTTCTGGAAAAGAATCATGGACATGTACAATGATTTATTAACAGTACACAGTATATATAGTATCATTACAGTGGTGATGGTTCAGAAGGCGTAACAGCTGAAAGAAACAAGATAAGAAACATGTGCGTAACAATATGTAATCAGAAGGCGTGCACAAGAGTGTACACGGAGGTGGGTGCCAGAAACGTCACATAGAAGAAAAAACATTTCAGCATTTCATTCATAGAAGTGACGCAAGTGGGTGGATCCCTAGAAGAATCCTGCAGTGTCAGCAGAAATATATGGCAGAGATGCGTGCGCAGCAGCATGACGTGTGACTGACGTGGGACTGGAGGGTGCAGGGGACTTGACATTTAGCGCTAGGATTAGAGACAGAAGTCTGGTGGGTCAGATCAACTTGTTCCTAAATCATATCTGGTATCTTGTGTTTGGAGTACATGTTGCTGGAAACTAAAGGCTATCGGGACAGAGGTTACTTGTCACTAAGGCTAGGAGATGCATATATTTCTTTAAGTAACTGGAGTTTTCTATGGAAATTGGTACAGTAATACACTTGCATGGAGACAGAAAGGCCGGGCCCTTTACTCTGCAGCTGGGGGATGTTTACCTAAACTACTGGACAAGAATGTATTTTCGAGGAGCGGAGCAGATAATCTTGAAGGCTGAATACAGTTTTGGCAGGCAGTCAGGCAGAGCCGGGCACCACATGCCGCGCAGGAAGTAAGTCAAAGTTCAGGGTTACAGATGCAGGTCCAGGCTGTAGCATCCAGAGGCAGAAGGCAGGGAAAAGGCTCAATGGCAGAAATCAGGGCCTAACTTGCCAGAGCTGAAAAACGTGAAAGTGTACCATATAAAGACGGTGGCAAGGCATACTTAGGAACTGAATATTTGACCCATTCATGGTGGATCTGAAAGAGGACATGTTAACGTTGGACGCAAATGTATTTGCGTCTTCATAGCTAGAAGTGGAGGGAACTTACATGTACTTGAAGTATGTACATGGAGCCGATGGGGTACGTGGTAGGGGACACAATTGAGCATAATAATTCATATTACCTCATTCCCTCCTTGTCCCCTACGGACCCTTCATGATATATCAATCCTCATTAATCCATCTATTTGTTCATATAACATCATTTGCTCTTCCTTTTTCTGACGGGCATTTGAACTTGAACTTGAATGGGGAATACATGATGTGGCGCACAAGCCGCAAATCGCTGGCCCACATTGTAAACATAGGCAACAACTGAATAATATGAGAAGGGCAATACCTAGGAAGGATAGGACTTTCCATCCCCAGGCGGATAACACGCTCCAGAACCAACCGGACCAAGTCCAGGTGTCTGGATTCTGGTGTATCTGACTTGCAATTTGGTGAAGACGGGTAATGGCTTTATCTACTGAAGGTGCGTTTTGTGGAATGAAAATACAGCAACTCGATCCGATGACTCTACAAGCTCCGCCCCTATCGGCCAAGATGACGTCAAGAACAAGACGATTTTGAAGGACAACAAGTCTCATAGCAGACTGTTCCTCTGTTAAGTTGCCTAGGGCGGAAGTAGTTTCATTTATTACTGCTTCAAGGGTTCTGGTCAATCTACGTATCAGTTTACTATTCGATACAGTGCCTAGATAGGGGAAGAAACCTTTATTGAAGTTTGTGTATTGCTCCCATGCCGTTTCAGTATAGTCGACAATCGGGAGTTCTCTCTTGTGTCTAGTATGTACTAGGTGGGAGTTCCTATGATAGTCAGGAGGAGCTAGGAAAACAGGTGGTAGAAGGAATGCAATGTAACAAGTGCCATCCGAATCTAGAGGTAAACGTATGTATGCTGTATGGCCACAAACAAAATAAGAATGACGGGAAGCTTTGAATGTAGACTTGCCCTTATCACTAAATTCAACTACAGTGGTACATTCGCTATGACCTAGGTGTACTGAACCATTCTTTCTGACACATAGTTCACCCTTAACTGGTAATACTGACATAGAGGGCAGGACTGATTCGGCTTCGGACTGAACATTCAGAATCATGAGGTTAAGTGTAAAATTACCTAATCCATATACTTCGTTTTCTAGATCTGTCCCTGTCCTTTTGGGAAAACCCTCCTTGTCAGGGAAACATACTTTGTGCAGAACAGTGTTCAGATTTTCCCATACCCAATTGCCTTGGTAAACTATGGAATCAGAATCTACGGAATTAATTAGACTAAACCATGCACCACAGGAACCATTGTGTGTGAACGGGTACGGAAAGAGGGGCAGAACTCCCTTGTATTTCTGATAGGGAGGGAGTCGGCCACATATCCAACAATTGGTAGCATTGCTGGTCTGGTGGGAATGGTGTAACATACTAATGAATGTATTGTTGCGCAGCGCAAGTCGGTAAGACAACTCATGCGGGGGTAATTCACTGAAAGTGTGCTCGATAGTGACATTTGAAGAAGAATGTGTACGCTTGAATATAGGATAGTACAAGTTTAACAGTATACTTGCAGCAATAATCATGAGGCTCAGAAAAAACATAATCAATAATGTCACTATACAGTGACTGCGGAGAGTTTTACAATATTCATGTTTCTTGAGCTGTTTCTGTCTATCTCTCTCTCTATTGGGGTCTAACGGGTACATGTCAGAATCAGGTTTAACCGATTCACCTAGGGGAGGACTTAAACAATTAAACTGTCTGACTTGCTAGACCTTAGTTTGGATTTATACTTTTGTTGAGGAGTTTACTCTAACAGGGGAAGTTTAAAGTCACTGAAATCTGGGCAGTCCTTAGAGGAGGAGGGCTGAGAGTCTGTAACTGGAAGCAGTCCATGAAATAACTTGACGTGGCTGGAGTGGAGCCACCCTTTGCGGCCCTCGACCTTGATAGCAGTCCTCGTAGTTAGCAGGACAAGTTTCGGCTCCTGCCAGCGGGGCTCCAGCGGACTCCTCCGATCAAAGTTCCTGACGAAAACAAGGTCCCCCGGAATGATCCCATGTGGCTTTACATCGGTGTTGTCGGGAAAGGCTGCAGCAACCTGTGAACGACATGATTGTAGTGCAGACATCAAGGAAGCAAGGTAATCTGTCAGCATATTACTATCAACATCTGTGATTTTTCTAGGCAGAGGCGTCCCCCACATATTCGGTGGCCTGCCAAAGACCACCTCATACGGGGATAGCCCTGTTCTCGAGTGCGCTACCATCCTCATATAGAAGAGGGCAACGGGTAAGGCTACAATCCAGTCTACGCCCTTTTCTTTACAAATCTTGGCGAGGCGAATTTTCAGAGTCTGATTATGACGTTCCACGAGACCTGCTGCCTCGGGATGTCGGACACAGTGAAACTTCCATTGATAGCCGAGCAGGAGTGATACCTGTTTCATTAACTCGGACGAGAATGGCTGACCGTTATCTGAGTACACGACACGGGGCAAACCGTACCGTGGGAAAAATTCACGTACCAGCTGCTTGGCAGTGGTCGGAGCAGTGTAATCTGGGACTGGATATGCTTCTGTCCAACGGGAAAGTGCACAGACAACTACGAGGACATATTTGAATCCTCGACAACGTTCCATCTGGATATAATCCATCTGGAGGACTTCAAAAGGGTGATCGGGAACATGAAATCCACCTTGCTCTACAGGAATGCCTTTACCTGGGTTGAACTGACAACAGATCATGCAAGTACGCACTTTCTGTTTTGCTGCTGCTCGTAAATGTTTATTGAACCAAAGGTTTTGAATACTGTCTAACATGGCTTTTTCTCCTAAATGTGCAGGACTATGTGCTGTGGTAATAATAACTTGAACCATAGAGTCGGGGAGAAACCATGTGGCTTTTCCCTTCGTCATCCATCCCTGTTCTGTCTGGATCCCTCCTAGTTCAGTCCATTTCTTGATTTCGTCTGGTGTAGCATGTGTCTGTATGTCAATTACATCTAAGGCGGGATCCCTGACTGTCATGCAATGAGTTGGTGTCGGGACTATTGTCTTTGTCAAGTCAGTTGTGTGAGTCTGTGCTGTAAGCTTGGCTGTTCGGTCTGCCAGGTCATTACCCTGGGAAATGGTGTCAGTAACTTTAATATGTGCTTTACACTTCATGATGGCTATGACTGTAGGCAGATGTATTGCTTCTAACAGAGCTTGAATGAGAGGACCGTGCTGGATCTTGGCACCGTGTGAAGTTAAAAAACCTCGTTCTTGCCAGAGGACTCCGAAGTCGTGTACAACTCCGAATGCATAACGGGAATCTGTGTATATGTTAACTTTCTTGTTCTTGGCTAGAATACAGGCTTGGGTCAGAGCGATGAGCTCTGCTGCTTGGGCTGACAGGGTGTCAATACGATGTGTTTCTATGACATCAGTTTCTGTTGTTACTGCATATGCAGCCACTAACTCTCCTGTACTTGTTCTCATACATGAACCATCCACATAAAGTGTCAGGTCTGGATCTGGTAATGCGGTGTCTGTCAAGTCTTGTCTGGGTTTCGTCGTAATGGTAACAACTTCAACACAATCATGTGCCAAAGGGTCTGTCATATTTAATGGCAAAAGTGTAGCTGGATTCAATGTATTACAGCGTCTGATTTCTATATGTGGCTGAAACAATGTCAGTTCATAACCTGTCAGTCGTGCTATAGTCAAGTGCTGAGTCTGTGTTCGGTTTAAAAGAACTTCCACGGAATGTGGAACTTGTACTGTCAATTGGTGTCCTAACACTATAGAATCACTTTGTCTGATTGCTAGAGCTGTTGCTGCTACTGATTTCAAGCACGCAGGCAAAGCCTGGGCTACTGGATCTAATGTACTAGAAAAATAGGCACACGGTTTGTGTGAACCTGCTTGGTCTTGAGTGAGGACCGACAATGCAGTACCTTCACGTTCTGTGACAAAAAGTGTAAAAGGTTTGCTGTAACATGGTGTCGCTAAAACAGGTGCTTGACATAAGGCTTTCTTCAAGTCGTCAAAAGCTTGTGTATGTTCCTGAGTCCAAGGGAGGACAGTCGAAGACACTGCTTCCTGTGTTGTCAACTGTATAAGTGGTTTGGCTAGAAATGCATACTGAGGGATCCATTGTCTGCAGTAAGAAGTGAGGCCTATAAAGGCCCGTACCTCCTTTTGTGTTCTGGGCTGTGACATATTTACAATTAACTGGATACGGTCAGGTGTTAGCTGTCTCCCCCATTTGGACAGCAAGTGCCCAAGGTATACCACTTGCTGAACACAGAATTGTAGCTTCGAAGGGGACACCTTGTGTCCCATATCAGCCAGGAAATGTAAGACTGTCAGTGATGCATGTTCACATTCGTGTTCACTTCGAGCGGTGATCAATAGATCATCGACGTACTGGAGTAGGGCAGTGTTGTCAGGCATGTGAATACTGTCAAGTTGTCTTTTCAATGCTTGGCTATAGATGCTGGGGCTCTCTGTGAATCCTTGAGGTGCGCGTGCAAATTTGAAGCTTCGACCATTTAAACAGAATCCGAACAGATATTGGCTATCCGGATCAATGGGGACGCTAAAGAAGGCGTTCTTGAGATCAATTACAGTAAAGAACGTGGCTTCTGGATCAATAGCTGTCAATAATGAGGAGATATCTGGAACCACAGGATACTGTGGCACAATACATTTATTCAATTCGCGCAAATCGATCACTAATCGATAAACTGGTGGTGCACTTGGATCAGTGCGTTTAAGAATCGGAATGATAGGGGAATTACAGATATTGGAGTCGGTCTCTACAACCACTCCTTGGGCAATGAGCTCGTCAATGATTTTCAGTAAAGCCACTACAGCATCTGGGGGTAACTTGTATTGTCGGATTCGTGGTAAAACAACTCCTTGCTTGAGTGTAACTCGATATGGTGTAATGTGCATACAACCTACATCTGTGGGGCCTTGTGCCCATAACTGTGCAGGAACATTCTGTAGCCTGGGATCAATATCCCTCAACACATAGTGACCTTTAAAGTCACGTAAAAATAGTCGTACTCCCTCCGGAGAACAACATATGACTGCTCCTAGAGCCTTCAGTGTCTTGATACCTAACAAGTTTTCTGGACATGATTTTGTAAGCAATAAGTCTGTAGTTCGTGATAATGGACCAACTGCTAGAGGAACTGGTTTCGATACTTCATTAACAATAGGTTTTCCTGAAAAACCAAGGGAAACATTCTGTGAGCCTGAGAGGGGTGCCCCTGGAACCTCGTCATGACTGATAGTCGTGCGACTTGCCCCTGTGTCAATTAAAAACTTTCTATCTTTCCCTAATACCTGACTATGTACATAAGGACCCTCTTGATCTACAGGAATCTCAATGAGAGGCAAGCCTACTTCCCTCTCTAGGCTGTTTCATGTGTATCGCTGATACTCAGGATAGTCAGTTTGTGCATATTGGTACATCTGCTGAGTTGCATGTTGTGTTGAGGCAATTGGCTGTGGCTGGGGTACCGCTACTGTCTGTTGTGGAGCATGCATAGGCTGTACATTCTGTGGAACTTGTTGCTGGACCTGATCCTGTCTAGGAGGACGCGGTCTCTCCTTAGTTTTGCCTGTTGCTATATTGTGTTTTAAAACAGTGCATTCATTTATATAATGGCCTGGCTGCTTGCAGTAGTTGCATGTCCCTTTAACGGGAACTGCTGAATTATTGGACTGTGTCATGCCCTTTTTCTGACTGTCAGCTGGAACTGACTGAGCAACTAACATTTTCATTTTCGTGTCTTTCATACGTCTTTGTTCGTGATCATGTTCTTCCCTAATTCTGTTCTGGTGGTACTGTAACATTTGTAACATCTGGGAAGGCGTGTTTGCTTGCCATGTGCTCTCGACTTTTAATACACGATTCTTAACTTGAGGCAAGGAATTCTCAACTAGTTTTGTTACAAAAAGATGTGGGTATGACTCGCTACTTGGTTTCAGGCCACTATTAATAATAAAACATTTCTCAAATCTAGAATAAAAATCACTAGTGTCTTCATCGGGTTTCTGTTTGCAGGCTGAGATTGCATCCCAGTCTTCCTTTTTAGTTGACAATAATCTGGGCAAAACCTGTACTAACAATCCTGGTAATGCTTTAGTTTTGTCCCCAAGCCCTAGACCTGGAGTTCGAGTCGTTTCTTCATTCTCTAATGCAGCCCAATCTATCTTTTGCTCTCCCACCTCCCAGTCTTTTTCTTTGAGTTTCTCGTAAATACCGGCAGGCAGTAATACTTTCAATATTTTCATAATGTCGGGATAGGTATAGTCTCCCATAAGTAACATGTCTTTTATTTCACGGTGAAAACCTGCTGGATCTTTATCATGACTAGGTACTATTTTCTTCATTTCCAATAATTCCATTTTAGATAACGGTGTGTATACGAATACACGTCTAAGGGTGTTATCGGTATTCTGGACTGGATGTACTTCTCGTAAGGGATTCTGTCTATCGAAGTAAAACATTTTCCTTTCTGGGGGTGGGGCTGAAACAAACTGTGGATTCAAGAAAGCACTATATCTGTGTCGTTGTTCAAGAATTACTTTAATTAAGTCGGTACCTAGACCTCTCCATTTATTCATGAGTAGTTCTATTAGTACATCAGCTAAGGGACCTGGATCAGAACGTTGGCTTTTATACAACAAAAGAAGATGTTGTATCATGTACATACCAGCTAGTCGCTGTTCGTCTGGGGACAGATTCAAAAAGGTTTGCGCTACCGTGTCATCATTATACATACTAGAATTGTCAGCCCATTGTACTGCTGATCTGGCTAATTCTTGTTCATCCATAGAATTGAGTACATGGTACCCCATTCGATGTTGAAGTACTTTATCGGTAGCCTGGAATAGATGTTCAGGCGTTTTCGGATTCGACATAGCAGAATGGGAAATTCGCTTGCCTTCTGGACGTATCCCTTTATTAAAAGGTCTACCCTTACCTACATAGGCTAGCATGTCTCGACTTGCTAGTTGCGAAGTCTCTATTGTTTTCTCTGTTTCATCCTCTTCCTGGGAGGAGGCTAGATCGTCTGATTCGAGTGGCTCATCGGCTTCTTGACGAGCATGTATATCTATGATTTCTTTACGGATCTTTCTAACCATAGTATGTATACTTTTCTCTCTATCATGTTTACCATCAGCCATATTCTGACTCCATCTGTTCAATCTATCCATCTCACTTTGTGGAAATCCTGCCTGATCTTGTTCTCTTATCAAACAGTTAACCAGGAATCGCATAATTAAACCTTTGTTCTCAACTTTCTGACGTGACATGGCGTCACCAACACTCTCGGGTCCTTCTCCCGTTCTAATAAAGTGATACATTTTGTCTAGATGTTCTGGCATTTCTGGTAACAATATCAGATAATCTGTAACTCGTCTTAAACGTAAGGACGCTAACAACATGGGTCCTGACGTACCAGGCACAGTGTCGTACCTACAATCTGTAAGCTGATGTCTAAGCTGTTCTGCTGTGGCACCCTTAGGTGTCCGTGCTTTTGCGAGATCTCTCATTGTCACTCGATGTAACTGTGGCGGGGTTCGAAAACCTCCTGATGCGCCTCCTGAGCCGGAGGCTTGACCATAACCTGTCGGTAACTGAGTTGGGACCTGAACTATGCCAGTCCCAAAAGGATTAAGCGGATTAATAGGGGGTGCAGGAAGCTATGTAGGATTCGGGACAGGAGCCGGGGCAGGAGGAATCTGCTGTTGCGGACCCGGGGGCTGCTGATTATGGGGTACAGGTACAGATACATGTGGGACGGGTACACGAGCAAGTGCATTAGTATAAGCTGGAGCTACATCATCCAAATAGGAAGAAAGGAAAATCTCTGCTGCGGTCTTGTGACGTAATTTAGTTGGAACCAATGGAGAGGGCAGATCTTTTGGTACTTCCGGGGTGGCCTTAGGTAAACCCGCGGCCAAGAGAGGATACATACCATTCGCAAGAGTATTTCGCTGTCTGTCTACTTGTTCTGCTTTTACTCGTATGCCTTCCTCAACTAATACATTTTCTCGGACCTTTTCTGAATCTTCTCTATGTTTGTCTGCTTTTCTGAATTCTTTTTCAGTACGTCTATGTGATTCTTTACGCCATAATTCTATGGCGTCTTTCTGTGACTGTATCAACAGGGGGGAACACAGGGTTAGGACAATTATTTAGAGGGGTCCAATGTATGTGTCCTAGAAAGACTATCAACAAAAAGAAATACAGAGTTCCCCGGTAGCAGTCAGCTAAAGGACTGTCATAGGTCTCTCTCTTGTCGGGTCAAACAGTAAAAAAGTGAGTGTAGTGAACCCTCTCTTGGAATTTTTGGGGTATCTCACACAAGTCGCCGGTTGGACTACACTTGTAATCCCACCCGGTGATTGTTCAGTGTCATCATCGATACCCTGCCCCTGCGCCAGGCTGGCAGTGCAATGCCTGTCGGGCAACAATAATTGTTGCTCTTTGGCGGGGATCTTCTATTCCTTCGCCAAAGGGTGTGTGGATGTAAGGGGACCATGCAAGGAGGTAACAAGTGAATGTGCAAAAGTGAGCGTGGGTGAAATAAAAAGAGTCAGTAGAGTCCAAAAATTAGGATTTTAATGATATGGCTCACTGCTCTATTAAAAAAACAAGGGGTATAGAGGCAGAACTATCAAGGTAGTAAGCCTCATTCAACCCTTTGGTGAGTGGATGGTCAACATGTTTCTTGCTTATAGAGCAATTCGTCAGGACCAAGGGGTGCTCATATGATTTGCTAGGGCTCCCCCGTGGTCAGGGGGCCCAGTATACGACCTGGTAGGTGTCGTATGGCAGTCCTTTCCTCAGGACCCTTCCCAGGACTAAATGGGAGAGAGAAGAGAGAAGTATACTGTCAAGGAGAGACCAGAGAGACATCATAGACAAACGTGGAAACATTCGCGTTTTGTGACTGTCATAATGTACAGTGGGTGAGCATGCCTTTGGTTTGTTCAAGGCAGATCGCATGCTTAGTGGTATCCAACAAGGTTGGTTGGAAGCTTGTCATGCAGTAAAAACCTGTAAAAATCAAGGGCTTAGAGTGGTTGAACAGCTCACATGTTTTGCTGCGCAGAAATCAATCCCTCAATTCCAACCGAAGTTCCATTCATTCACTCACGAATGGAACTTCGGTTGGAATTGAGGGATTGATTTCTTCAACACGACGGGCTCCGGTGAAACTGACACCGCCTGCCGGCTCGAATTGGGTTCGTTTGTCCGTGCGCTTAAATTATTGATACTCTGGCGTTCAGCCAACTACTTCGGCGCAGCAAAACATGTGAGCTGTTCAACCAAGTGTGTACCGCGAGGCGGATATCACGTTTTCAGTTTACCCACGTATGAATCACAGAACTGATTGCTTTCTGAGAATTGCCCACACTACGGCAACGCTTGTGCCCTTGTGCAGATTTATTTTTCCCCAGTCCATGTCCTGAAGAGAACCTATAACATCCAGGTTCGAAACGCATCGACACCCCACCCTGTGGCAACTTCAAAGGGTGCCGCTAGGATACAACTAATTCCACTGTATTGGACCCTAGCAGTGCAATCCTATCTAAATATCTGACCACAAGGTTTTGGTAGACAGGCAGGCACTCATTTCCATCTCTATCCCGCCTGTCCCTTGGTTTCATAGTTCTAAGGACTGGTTTTTCCTCCTTGTTTCATGCATCAGTATTGCATTGTTCAATCTGCAATTGAATTGAATCACTTTATGTTCTAATGTCTTGGTGTGTTATTATTTGACTCGTTTGACTCGATTGTTGTAAATAGTGTACATTTGTAAATTTGTATTTTTGTAGATACTATGTACATGAACCTACTGTCTTGATGGTTTTTCTGTTTGTGCCCGTTTATTTGAAACTTTAAGAATCTGAAAAAAGAAAAATAAATGTGTTTTGGAATATAAATCCAGTGGTCACGTGGTACATATAGACTGCGTGCCTGAAAAATTCCTTTGTTAAACTGTCCTGTCCAGCCACCCTGTTCTGTTTTTCATGTTGTAGAGATCCGGGCTGGGTAGATGTAGGATCCGAAACCTTCACTGGTTCACTGTCAAACAGGATAGTGGCACCAGCAGCTGAAGCTGACCCCCACTCTCGAGGCAGACCCAATCCAGAGGCCTGGACACACACCAGCCAAGACCACCGAGGCAAAATAGTGCACCAAACCAGGCGGCTGCCCAGACAGTCCCAAGCCACAACCACCAGTAAGACAAGGTCTCTCCCCCAGTGCCGGGCTGCCAGAATGTAGATCCAATACAGCGGGCCCCCGCCTCACTCACAAGGACCCCACACCATCCCAATGGCCATCCTGGGCACCAGGGGGGGCACCACCATCGCCTGGTACCGATCCCGAAATCCACAGCAAGCAGGGGGGACCGACTGTCCCACCCCCACACCGACTGCGACTCCGGGCTGGTCCACGCACCAGAGGCGGCCTGCTCAGAACCCACGGGCCCAGCCTCAGTCCTTGTGCCAACCAGGGAGGATCACGGCCACAGAATCCACACGAGGAACATCCACAGCCCAACCTATATTCAAGGACTCCCACCCGCCCAGCAGGGGTCCCGCCCAGCGAGCGAGGCACAGGGGGCAAATCACCAGCAGTCCCCACGACCTCCGACCGGCCCGACACCAGGCCGTCCCGGCGGCCGATGTTGTTGTACTGCCGGGGGACCTGGCTTCTCGAGGCCCCGGCTTCCAGCCAGCGCAGGCCGCAAATCCTCAGGCGGCGCTTCGCGGTCACCGGGGCACGTAAAATGATCGGGGTAGTCTCTCCGGGCGCCGCTTGCTTTCCCCCGCCTATTGCGCTAGACGGGGGTCAGGATAATTATACGGGTGTCGAGCCGGTGGAGCTGGGTCGGCCGGAGCTGGTTGTCAGATGGCCATCTTGGTCGCCGGCTCGGCTCCTCCCCGTATACATTATTCTTAAACAACTGTTCTGCTCATGACAGTGCCGAGAGCACCGATGTTTCCGCTGATGAAACAAAAAAGATCTCAGGTTGCAGAGATCAACACTGGCACCACGTGAGGCTCTGCTTTGTTTGCAGTTTTTTACAGCACCAACCCGATGGAAGTAATTTCGCTGGAAACACACACTACGTTAAATTGCTCATATTAACAATGGCCAGTTCATAAAATTCACGTACAGTACAAATATTGCTGACTTTTCAGCAATCCACAATATTTTCTGCCATATTCATTGAAAGTGGTTTCTGCCAGGCATTCCCAGAAATACTCACATTTGTGTCACTCTGTACTTGTATACACTTCTGCTAAAATTTGATGTAACATGCATTTATAAATGTTTCTGTACTAAAACGTATTTTTTCCCTTTAGAGAAATGGCCACTCCTACCCCTCTGCCACTTGTTAGGATGTTCCTTCCCCACTTGCCGCCTCAAAATAGATGTATTCCTCCCTTTCACATTCACTCTATCGTCCGCACTCTATGTATTGCCCTCACTCTATCTATCGCCCCTTACTCTATCTATCCATCTCACTCTATCTGTCTATCGCCCGCACTCTATCTATGGCCCCTCACTCTATCTATCGCCCTCACTCTATCTGTCTAGCGCCCTCACTCTATCTATCTATCGCCCTCACTCTATCGCCCTCACTCTATCTATCTATCGTCCTCACTCTATCTATCGTCCTCACTCTATTGCCCTCACTATATCTATCGCCCCTCACTCTATCTATCGCCCTCACTCTATCTATCGCCCTCACTCTATCTATCTATCGCCCTCACTCTATCTATCGCCCTCACTCTATCTTTCACCCTCACTCTAGCTATCTATTGCCCTCACTCTATCTATCGCCCTCACTATATCTATCTATCTATCGCCCTCACTCTATCTATCTATCTATCGCCCTCACTCTATCTATCTAACGCCCTCACTATATCTATCTATCCATCACCCTCACTCTATCGCCCTCACTCTATTTATCTATTGCCCCTCTATCGCCCTCACTCTATTGATCTATCGCCCTCACTCTATCGCCCCTCACTCTATCTATCGCCCTCACTCTATCTATCTATCTATCTATCTATCTATCTATCTATCTATCTATCTATCTATCTATCTATCTATCTATCTATCCATCTATCGCCCTCACTCTACCTATAGCCCCTCACTCTGTCGCCATCACTCTATCTATCTATCACCCTCACTATATCTATCTATCTATCGCCCTCACTCTATTTATCTATCGCCCCTCACTCTATCGCCCTCACTCTATTTATCTATCGCCCTCACTCTATTTATCTATCGCCCTCACTCTATCTATCGCCCTCACTCTATCTATCACCCTCACTCTATATATCGCCCTCACTATCTATCTGTCTATCGCCCTCACTCTATCTGTCTATCGCCCTTACTCTATCGCCCTCACTCTATCTATTTATCGCCCTCACTCTATCTATCGCCCTCAATCTATTGCACTCACTCTATCTATCGCATCACCACAGCATCACTCAGCACCACCACAGAATCACTCAGCACCACCACAGAATCACTCAGGGGGACCACAACATCATTCAGCGCCACCACAGCATCAATCTGTGCAATCATTCAACAACACCTGGTTCAAATAGGTTCTCTCAATGTTTCAAGCTTTATTACAAATGTCACAAAAAGATGTTAATATTTCACTTCTGTTCTTGAATTTTCCTCACAATAAAATACACTAAACATAATCTTCACACAAGTTATTTACACAAGTTAAAGCTATTGCGATCATAAATTACAATAACTTTTATTTAAGTATTAATTATTTAAAAAAATTAAAATCCATTGTTATTTGTAATATCAATACATCTAAGTCACGTAAATACAACACATATTGCATTACAAATGTCACATTTGCGTAAGTTAAAACTATTGGCATTGTAAATGACAAAGCTATTAATTTTGCTATTTTCAAAATCAACACATAAATAAAATATTTGTCATTTACAATCCCAATAGCTTAAACTTCCCTAATGCGAGACCTATTGCATTTCAAATGCTTGTTAATGGTTTATTATCTAGCACTTCCCCTGAGTTTAGTTAGTTTTGGAGTAGATATTTTTTTAGGTTTATTATCAGCACCTTTTAGTTGGCTTTGGAGTGTGAATAGTAATTGTTTTTGGTTTATTGTCCAGCACTTTCCCTGAGTTTATTTGGTTTTGGAGTTGGAATAGTAATTTTTCATGGTTATGTAGTTTTTTTTAAAATTGAAATAAAAAAGTAGACGTATGTTAGTTTTTATTGTTAACTTTTTATTTGCAAACACATGTATTTTTTGTTGTTCACAATTAAAATGTTTTTATTTGGTTTTTTTATACAATTTTTGAAAATATTTAAAAAACATGATTCAGAAATGTTGATGTTATTTAGAATTTATTATAAAGTATAATATATTTTTAACATATATTTTTCATGTACATTTGCAAAATTAAATATATATTTTTACATACATATTTTTTAACAGTTTTAAAAAATGCTACCTTTTTTAAGTATATTCATGTAATAGTAAAGTAAATATATTTTCTGTTCTTTCATTATAAACGTTTTGATTTTTATTATTTATCATTTATAAAAAAAGATCTTTTTTAGTACATTTCTTTTGACATGTTTTTAATACATTTTATATCATTTTATTTTTGCTGTAAAAATATATAAAATGTATTTTACATAGTTATATTTTGTACATTTTGTATACATAATTTAGTATATAAATATTATTAAAACATATATATTTAATATATTAAACAATTTACAATATTTTTACAAATACCTTTGTATCATATGTTTTTATTAAACATTGTCATATTGGTTGCATGTTTACGATAGTCTTATTGTAATTTTATATTTTGAAAGTGAGTACATCAAAGATACATTTTAATATATATTAAATATTTACTTTTTGTTTTTTCATAATATGATATTTAATTTATATTGTACAAGGTTTTTAACATTTTAAATTTTTTTGTACAATAAATAAAATATACATTTAATTTTTTTGATTTTATTATTCCTCCATTCTTGTCTATGGGGAGCCCTTTTTCTCACTTTTCTGTCTATCTATTTCGTTTTTAGGTCATTCTGCAAGACAGCGCCTCACGGTTGGGAGCTGTGTTTTGTCGAGTAAGGTAAGTTTGATTTATTTAACTTTCAAGGTATTTTTAGGGTAGGGGCGCTGTAGTAGTAGTATAATTAGATTTGTTAGAGCATTAATTGTTTGTTTTTGGTGTAGTTAGGTGTTGTTTTGGTAGTTTATTGTTTTAGGTGTTTGGCGTAGTGTTGAAGAGAAGTAGAGTGTTATGTAGTGTTACTTACTTGTTGTTTAATTATGTTATGCTGTATTTAATGTTGATATTAATGGGTTTGTACTTGTTTTTGTGGGAGGGTGTTCTGGGCCCCCCTTGTGCAGGGGCAGTTGGTTTGTACACTTGAGGGGCACCTATGTTGCACCCCTACATTTCCCTGCACCATGTGGCAGGCACCGCAAGCTCCATCATGCACTCCACTTCGATACGTATGCCTACCCTACGGCTACTATAAAGTTAGTTTTGTATGATGCCTTGAAGTATATGCTGATACTGTTGTTTTGTGCATGCTGATGTCTACTTGTTTTTTTAAACTTTTATTTTAATTTTTACTCATAAACTTCATCAGCTGGCAGTTTGAATGCAAGATACACATGTCTAAACTCACAGTGTTACATACAAGTGTAATAATAACAAGTGCATGTCATTGTACTGTGTTTTAGTATCTGAATATTCAATGCCTTTCCTTTTTTTTTCTCTGACCCTTTGTGTATTATTTTCCCTGATCTAGTCTTTGTCATCTGTTTTCAATCTAGGCTATTGGAATATTCACCCCTTGTGCCCCCTACGCGCTATTTTGGGTGGTATCTTCTTCCTCCCCGTCCGGATCCATGTCTGAATCTACTTCAGACGTGGGGGCTAGGAGATCATCTGTTAGCTCTCTCCAGATGCTTATGTCTTCTTCTAGCTTGTCATCCCTCCTGCTTAACCGCATATGCGCCTCCTCTGCCAGTGCCCACTCTGCTACATCACTATGCCACTGTCAAGCATCGGGGAGCATGTGGAATGCCATGTGATAGCTACTCTGCATCTAGCTAGCACCATCACTAGTTGTCCAAAAAGTTGTCAGGCGCTTTCAGGGTAATTTGGGCAGCCCCAGTAAAAAACACTGGGGAGTTTCTTCGATGTGCAAGTGAGTCACCTGTTCCAGATTCTCAATTATTGAGAGCCAGAAGGAGTATATTGCACTGCAGCCCCTGGCCATGTGTAAGAAGTCTGCTCCACTGTTGTGGCACCATGGACATGTGTCTGGCCACGCCGGGTCTATCTTATGAAGGTGTATGGGGTTAAGTAGGTCCTTTGTAAGAAATTATTATGTATGAGTCTGAAACAGGCGTTGCTAGATACAGTATGTGTTACCTCACAGGCTAGCTTTCATTTGGTCTCCTCCATCAGGGTATCTAGTTCTCGATTCCAGGACATCAAGGCTTGCTGCATCTTTTGTATCTAGTTGCATGGCCTTGTATAATAATGTGACTGCTCTTGCCGCACGTGAGAAGGATCCTGAGAGTGTGGGAGGGCGGTGGGGTCGCCGGGTAAGTGGGCTATGTGTGCCTGGCCACCTTCGCCAGTCCAGTGTGGGTAGAGATCACCCTATTGGTTGAGCCGCCCTCCCGCCACTCCCGAAAGGACATGTCATGTATCATTTGCCTTACTGGCTTTAGAATCCACACCAGAAGTTTTCTATGTAACAGAGCGCTGCCATGCACCGTTACTATGAATTGGTGCCAGGTTGAGGCCGTATGCCTCACCACTTAGGGGACCTCTTCTGGTACATGACTACCTTCCATTAGCAACTAAGTGAGATGACCCGCCACCATCCCATCATCCAGCAATCAGGTTTCCCAATTGGGGGCCTCATCCAGCCAACGGGCAGCATGTGGGAGGTGAGTCGCATAGTAATAGAGATCAAGACATGTGACCTCCATCCCTCCCCTCTTGTAGGGCCCACTCAATGTGGTGAATGCCACTCTAATGGGACTTCCTGCCCAAAAGAGTGAAATAAGGAGCAAGTTTAACTGGAAGAACAGAGTGGTAGGTATGGGGCATGTTGAGTTTTGTAGTGTTATGTTATGTTCTGTTATTGTATCTTGTATAGCGCGCGTATACCCTTAGGTGTCTTGGCGCTACCGGTTCTCCATACTGTGTTTCAGACCACTGTTCCTAAAAAAGCCATGTCTTTAGTTGCTTTCTGAAATTAAGGAGAGAGGGAATTTTCCTCAGATATAATGGGAGAGAATTCCATTCCTTTGAAGTATTGCAACTAAAACTCCTCCCACCCCAGTAAATTCTTTTAATTCTGACCGTAGGCAGCAGATTGGTATTTGCCGATCGTAGAGGCCTGTTGGGGGTGTACCATTTGTAAAGGTCACAAACATTTTGGAACTTCTTTATGGAGAGCCTTGAGAGAGATACATAGTGGCATATGTAGGTAGGCGTTTGCGAATCGCAAACGGTGTTTTGGTATGTAGGTGGCACTTAGCAAAATGAGGAATCGCAAAAATTGCGATTCCTTATTTTGCTCAAGCATTTAAGGAATCACAATTTTGCGATTCCTTAAATGCTATGTAGGGTTGCATTTAAAAATACGATTTGGGCTTAAGGAATACCAAAATACCACTTACTTCAAGTAGATGGTATTTTGCTATTTCCTGTCAAAATGCATTGTTTTTTTAAATTCAAAGTGCCATGTGGCGCACAGACATGCCCTCAGGGCATGTCTGTGCGCCACATGTACTTACAGGCACATTCCAGGGGTGCAACAGGTGTCCTTTGGACACCCTGGCACCCTTGGATTAGCGATTCGCAAATTGCAATTTTCTCATAGAAAATCGCAATTTGAGAATGTATCCTCATTCATTCCTATGGGCCTCTTGGCCCATAGGAATGAATGGGACACTCATTCCTTAATTGCGATTCGCAATTTGCTAATCGCAATTAAGGAATGTTAGAGATTTGCAAAAAAATTGCGAATTATTACCTACATTCCATTTTGCGATTCTCAAATAGCGATTCCTTAAAAATCGCTATTTGAGAATCGCAAAATGGAAATTACCTACATATGCCCCATAGTGCTTTAAATTTTACCCGCTGACCGACTGGCAGCCAGTGGAGGTCCTGAATCACTGTTCTAACAGACTGATATTTGGGTATATCCAGTATGAGGATATGTGGTGGAGAAGCACACCTTTTTTTTGTTTTGTTTATTACTCTTTTTTTCTTATTTTTATAACTAACTTTTTTAATGGCCGTGCTACAGTGGTGGCACGTTTGTCCTACTACAGTGTCTCCTAATGAACCTCTAATTTATTTATTTATTTAAAATATTTATAGAGCGCGACTGTCACCTGGCAGGTATCCTGGCGCTGTTGGCTACTCCTAGAGGTTCTTAGACGGGGGTTGAACTATGGTTGGGAATTTAAAGGGACGGAGGAAAGAGCCAGGTTTTAATTCGTTTTCTGAAGGGAAGGAGATGAGGGATTTGGCGAATATCGACAGGCAGACTGTTCCACAGCTTGGCAGCAGCTACTCTGAACGATCTTCCCCCAGTCCTGGCCTTCTTACATCTGGGCACTTTCACAAGGCAGGCAGTTGTAGACCTAAGTGTTCTGGTGGGAGTATACCACGAGAACAGACGTTGGAGAGGCCTGGGTCCGGCACCGTGTAGTGCCTTAAAGACCAGGCAAAGGGCTTTAAAGGCAATGCGTTGCTTCAACGGCAGCCAGTGCAGCTCGGCCAGTGCTGCGGTGGCCGAGGATCTCCTGGTCCAGCCAAGAGCCAGTTTGGCTGCTGCTGACTGAACTCGTTGGAGTCTGTCCAATAGTGTCGCAGGGGATTCAAACAGCAGCGCATTACAATAGTCTAGGCGACTAAGAATAGTGCACCTGACTATCAATGCTCGGGCAGAAGGTGGTAATAGAGGCAGGACTTTGCGCAGTGAGCGCATAAGGCCTGAGCAGGTAGCGACTGTTCTTGAAACCTGCGTTTCCATGCTTAGTTGGTGGTTAAGCATGACGCCCAGGTTGCGAACACTGGTGACCGGTGGCGGGTTGTTAGAGTTTTCCGGGGGCCAAAACTCAGCAGGCAGAGGGCGCGGTATACGGCTCGCAGGGCAGAACAGAACCTCGGTTTTCGAGGAATTAAACTGGAGGGAGTTTCTGTGCAGCCAACTTGCGGTGTCTCTTAGACAGTTGTGGAAAGCTTCTAAGGGGATGGAATCTTCGCCCTCCCAAGAGAGAAGGAGCTGAGTGTCGTCCGCGTAGTTTACTGTGGTCATGTTGTGTGATTTGATTAGAGTGACCAAAGGTTTCAAGTAAACATTAAATAAAATCGGGCTGATGGAAGAGCCCTGGGGGACACCGTGAGGGACAGGGGAGAAGGCCGATTGGAAAGGGGGAAGGGATACAGCCTGTTTTCTGTCACTGAGGTAAGAGTGGAACCAGATTAGGGCCGTGCCGTCGATCCCTGCCTCTCTCAGCCGCTCGAGCAGAATCCCATGGTTGACAGTATCGAATGCGGCAGACAGGTCTAATAGGGTCAAGGCCACAGCTTGGCCCCTGTCTGCGCGCATTCGAAGCTCCTCCATAGTGGTGAGCACAGCGGTTTTGGTGCCATGGGCTGGGCGAAAACCAAATTGGAATTCGTCCAGAATGTGGTGCTGCTCGAGGTGGGTTGAGAGGCAGTTACTGACCCAACGTTCCAGCACCTTCACCGGGAATGGCAGAAGTGATATGGGGCCGAAATTGGACAAGCATTCTGGATTGAGCGTGGGTTTCTTCAGAAGCGGGGTGATGAGCGCTTGCTTCCAGGAGGTGGGGACAAAGCCACAGCTGAGGGATTGATTACAAATCATCCGGAGAGTATGGAATAATTCGTGCCCACATGCTTTCCAAATTTTCGGAGGTAAAGGGTCAAGGGGAGATCCAGAGGTGATGCCTTGTGCCACTTTGTCAAATTCAGTTTGAGAGAGAAGGGGGAAAGCTCGGAGCCTGTTCGTGGGAGGGCAGGCTGACTTCGAAGAGTCAGGGTTGATGGGGCTAACTTCGGGAGAGGTGGGATGGATGTGTGGCGGGGGCGTGGCTAAATTATTTATGAAAGTCTCAATTTTGTCAGTGAAAAACTGAGCGAGGCTATCACAGAGGGTCTGAGATGGAGAGATAGGGTTTTTGGCGCAGTCAGGATGTAAAATATTGTACAGGATCTGAAATATGCTTTTAGGACAGTTAGCCGCATTAGCTATGGTGGAGCAATAGTAATTCGCTTTGCTCTCTGTGATGGCGGATTTGTATTCACGGAGTGCCTTTTTCCAGAGGACTTTCTTGTTATTACAGTATCCGTGTCTCCACTGTCTCTCAGCCTGTTTACAGGTTGATTTGAGGATTTTCAGGGAGTCGTTGTACCAGGGAGCAGGTGCTCTACCTTTAGGTTTGCAGAGTTTTAGAGGGGCGGCCGAGTCCGCGATGGAGGTGATTTTTGCGCTAAAGGATCTGTAGTTGTATTCCACCGAATTGGAAGAGGAGAAACTATCTTCCACCTCGAAGACTTTAGCGGCGATGCAGAGTTTTTCTAAAGCTTTCCAATTGCGATAAGAAAATTGTGGTGGCAAGTGAGTCTTGGGCTTTCTTATTGTGGCGTTATTGATATAAAGTTTAATGAGCGAGTGGTCTGTCCAGCTCATAGGCAGGATGTCGCCTACTTGCGTTAGACCCGGACTCGAAAAGATGAGGTCAAGGCGGTTGCCAGCGGAATGGGTGGGGTCCTTTATCAGTTGGTGAAGCCCCACACTGTCACAGGACATCAGAAGATTGTTTAGACCTGTGTCTAGGCTGCCGTTTGGCCAAAGATTGAAGTCTCCTAAAATAATAAGTTTATTGTGGGAGGTTGCCAAATTAGTGATAATCGTGAGGAGCGCTTGCTGTTGCGAGAGGGAGAAGGCCCCAGGCGGTCGGTAGCAAATAATTACCGTGAAGGTGACTCCTAGGTGGCAATTTATAGTCAGACCGAAAAGCTCAATTCCGGGTACTGGATCTATATCAATGGTGTTCAATTGCCACGAGGCTCGAAAGATGACACCGACACCGCCACCGCGGCCTTTGGGTCTAGGGAGATGGAGAATGTTAAAATTTAAAGGGCAGGCAGAGGCTAAGTCAGTCTCACAGTTGGCATGTGTCCAAGTCTCTGTTAAAAATAGTACATCTAGATGATGTGAGTCTATAAGGAGGTTAATTTCAGTGGCATGCTTTGGTAGCGATCTGACGTTCAAGAGGCCTCCTACAAGTAGGTCCTTGTAGGTGATGTCTGTTAAGGGAGAAGCAGTCTCTTCAAAGGTGAGCTTACCTTCATGAGCATATCCTCGGAGGTTAAGCAGGGCATCGCGGGAATAGCAGGGGGGCAGTGGGCTGTGTTGGGCAGGGATTAAGGCGCTAGGCGCGTCCTCGTCGCGGACGAGCGCAGACGAGCTTGCCTTAAGCGCGCCTTCGGCGCGCAATCGGCGTGCCCGCTGCGCTCGTCCGCTGCGCTTCCGGTATTGACACATGATTTATAGTAACAGCAGGTGGCGTAGGAGGGGTCGTGGCCAGCAGTAGGTGGGCGTGGCTATCGTCTCCCTTTCGGCGGTCAATGGCGCCAAGGAACGAGTAGATTCTGCTTCCCCACAGCTAATAATCAGCTGTTCTGGAAGTCAGAAAGTGTGCAAAACGGCAAGTATTTCCTTTTAAAAACAGTAACAATACACAATCACAAGTTTAAAAGGACTGGAACACCTCCCGGCTTTTCGCCTCAGGAGTTTAGCAGCAATGGGGCAGCGCGGCGTCAGCGCGTCCTATATCACTGCGGAGGGGGCGTGGCCAGCAGTAGGTGGGCGTGGCTATCGTCTCCCTTTCGGCGGTCAATGGCGCCAAGGAACGAGTAGATTCTGCTTCCCCACAGCTAATAATCAGCTGTTCTGGAAGTCAGAAAGTGTGCAAAACGGCAAGTATTTCCTTTTAAAAACAGTAACAATACACAATCACAAGTTTAAAATGACTGGAACACCTCCCGGCTTTTCGCCTCAGGAGTTTAGCAGCCATTAGAGGGTGATGTTTGATGCGTATAGCATGATTCATGTGAGATACTGATTGTAGTTTTAATATCTTTTAGCTCGGAGTGTGAAGAGTTCACAGGAAGCAGGGTAAGCTTTCTCAGAAGGCAGATTTTTTCTGGTGGAGGTTTCTCGGTGCTTTAACCACATAACGCATATTATTTCACATGTTTTATTTCGGATTTCAAAGGTGCATAAAAACCAAGCATGTTTAGTGTATATAGAATTATAGCCCCCGTATGCATTTGATAGTTCTGACTTATTTTTGAAAAAGCATTTTGAACAAGTGTTTATACATGTTTTCATTATTTAGATTTCAGGCCCCCGAAGAAGGTCCATTGGTGGTCCGAAATGCATTGGGCATTAAATGGAATCTGGAATTAATGTTTTGTGAACTTAAACTTCATCACAGTGTGAATTCAATCCACTGTTTGATCATTTGTCAAATGAAAATAAGAATAATGTATCTATGTAAAATGTATATTTGATTTGATAATTTTAAGTTTAAGTTTGTGAATAAGAAATGTTGATGTGAAAAAGAAAAAGAATGCAAAAAGATTTATTTGAAAATAAAATTGGAAAGTTTTTTCCTGCAACAGTGCACAGTGGTCGAGTGTGATTTCACTCGAGGTAAGAAGGGATATCCAGTATGAGTCTTGCAGCGGCATTTTGTACCGTTTGCTACTTTCTAAGGAGAGTGGATTGGATATTAATATATAGGCCATTGCAATAGTCTAGCTTTGATAAGACTAGAGAGGTTACAACGTCTTTCTGGAATTTTTAGGAATAAATGGAAGTATTTTCCTTAAGGTCTTGATCATAAAATATGTGGATGACACCAGACTCAGCTTATCATCTTTAATAACTCCAAGGTTTTTGGCTTTAGTTGCAGGTGTAGGAGGGGGGTCGAGATTGTCTGGCCACCACTCGGGGGACCAAGGTGGAAAAAGATTACCAAACATGATTACTTCCGTATTGCTTGAATTCAATTTCAAGCAATGACTACTCATCCACTTACTTAATTGAATCATACAGTCGTGAAGTTTTGTAGAATGGTTGAAGACGGCTGTAATGCCAGAAACCGGTCCCCGGAAGCTTGTTTCCTTTCCAGTTAAAGAATTGGCTTGGTAGTTCGGTCTACTCTGTTCCCATGATGCACTGGGCCAGGGACAGACTAATTTGCATGTAGCCAGGTTCTGAGCTGGGATGGTGCAGTGAGCTAAAAAACGGTGATGGATCAAGCCCTGATCTGTTGACTGGGTAGGAGTGTTCTGCTTAATTCAGATACTCTGTCCATCACCTCCCCCTTTTCTGAATCGTTTTGTCCACCATAAGCGTGGAAGGGTATGCTCAGACATGAGTCCCTTGCTCACTGCACCATCAGGATTCAAGCAAGCCGGGCCGAAGATGGCTGTAATGCCAGAAACCGGTCCCCGGAAGCTTGTTTCCTTTCCAGTAAAAGAATTGGCTTGGTAGTTTGGTCTGCCCTGTTCCCATGATGCACTGGGCCAGGGACAGACTAATTTGCATGTAGCCAGGTTCTGAGCTGGGATGGTGCAGTGAGCTAAAAAACGGTGATGGATCAAGCCCTGATCTGTTGACTGGGTAGGAGTGTTCTGCTTAATTCAGATACTCTGTCCATCACCACCCCCTTTTCTGAATCATACGCGGAGCCAGCCGATTGGCTAATGCTTTGCTTAAGATTTTTATATTGGAGTTTATATTCGTTATTGGGCGAAATGCCGTCGGGTTTGTTGCCTCTGCCCCGGCTTCAGTGGCATGCATATTTTGCCTTCCTGCATGGTTGGTGGGAGGATCCCTGCTTCGTTGGCCTACTTAAAAACTTCCAGAAGGCGAGCGAGCACCTCTGTTTTGAAGGTTTGATAGAATTCTGGATGTAACCCGTCTCCCCCTGTGGCCTTGGAGAGAGGGAGCATGGTCAGAACTAGGCGCAATTCCTCAAGTGTGAGAGGAGCATCCAGCTCTTCTTTTCCTTCCGCTGATAATTGTGGGATTATCAGGCTGTCTAAATAAGGGATATATCTAGCTGGTATGACATTGGGGTCTGGGGAATATACGGTCTGTAAGTAGGATTTGAACGTATCTGCTATATCTTGCTGTGAGAATACCCGGGTGCCCTACAGGATTATGAGGTATGGTATAATTTGGGTGAGGGCTTCCCTACGGAGTATTCATGCCAGAAGTCGACTCTACTTATTCCTTCCTGTGTGTAGTCTCTGGCAGTACTGCTTTAATGTGTATTTGTCGAGTCTGAGCCATAATTCCTCAATCTGCCTGCAGAGGTCTTGTTCTGCTCTCTGTAGGACAAGAGACTGATGGTCCTCCCTTTAAAATGTAACTAGACGCGCTTCATGTGTGATTAGTTCAGCTTGCAATTGCTGGCACACCCCACATGTGAGTCCCAAACATGTTCCCCGTAGGGCCACCTTGAAGGTTTCCCAGTCTGTCGCCCTGTGAGCTGTGGATCCCCCATTTATTGTGAAGTAAGTTGACATAGCTTGCGCTAGTGAGTCCCGCACTATGGGGTCTGTGAGAACCTCTGACTGTAACCTGCAATATCTGCCAATCTGTCTTGGCTCTCTCTGATTCCATTCACAACTGACTGGGGAGTGGTCAGATAGAAACCGTTATAAATGTGTTACTACCAACTCGTCTTGTATGATGCGATCTGAACATAGTATTCTATCTAATCTGCTGTATGTGTTGTGTATTGCGGAGTGGCATGAGTACCCTCTCTGTGTCGGGTAAATCTGTCTCCAAATGTCTGTGAGTCCCAGGTTAGTATTTACGCTCTGTAGCTTGGCAGTCATACGCGGTTTGGTGTTGTGCTTAGGGGGCGACCTGTCTCAATCCCCATCCAGGATACAAATAAAGTCCCCCATCCAAAAAACTGGGGTTTCAGCGTCCTGAATCAGTATTGTCTGGGACAGGTTTGGGTCATCATTATTAGGTGTGTAGCTATTAATGAGGGTGATTGCTTTACCTTCGAGGGACCCTTGCAATAACAATATCTTACTGTTATGTCTGCTTATGTGTGAGTCATTGAGAATGGGACCCCAGGTGCTACCCATATCAGTGTTCCTCTGGCATTGATGGAGTATGAGGAGTGATACAGTTGGCCATGCCATTTCCTCTTGAGGCGTGCTGCCCCGGCATCATCTAAATGGGGTTCTTGTAGGGGAGCAATCTTTATAATGTATCGTCTAAGAAAGACAGCACTCTATAATGCTTTTTTTTACGTGCCCTCACCCCTGATATTTCAGGTCAACAGTTTGTATGTGTCTTGCCTGCCTTATAACAATATTCACAACTTCATAGCCACAACTTTGGCCTTAAACAATCCCCCTTACCAGCGGACACGAATAGCATAACATGTGGTCTATTTACATCCACCCACTTCATGTGCCAGGACTTGCACATTCCAAGGGCAAGTTTTGTAACATCACATTTCCATATCAAATAAACGATAAAAAACTAAAACAATAAAACAACGGGGCATGGCTTTAGTGCCAAACATGGCGGGAGCGTCTTCTTAGAGCTCCGCAGTTCGCTCCTTCCAAGGGCCAGTATCTTGCACGATCCTTGACCCCAGCTGTTGTTCACGGGGGCTACTCGCCGCGGAACATGCTGCGACCCTTCCAAAGCGGTTTGGTGGCAGCGGAGGGCTGGAAAAGCCTTGGCTAGCTCCCGACCGGCGGCGGCTGCGCACGAGGCTGAGAGCAGAGGAGGCTGTTCCACAGCTGCCGTATATGCCCTAGTGTGATAATATATTCTGGAGTGCAGTTCCTAAGGATAGGCCTTTGTCTGCCTCGCCCAGATTTTAAGGGACATGTGAGGGGTTGGGTAGGCCTAGCAATGTAAAGGCAGGGAATCTCAGGATCTGCGTGTGAAGATGTGAATCAATCTCATTGATTATATCAATCTCAACGATTATCTGCGTCCAGTAGGGTTGAAGCCGGGGGCAGTCCCAGAGGATATGTAGCAAGGAGCCCTGCTCTCCTCAGCCCCTCCAACATTCAGCTCTACGGCTGGGATTCATTTTTTGCAGTCGAGAGGGTGTGAAGTACTAATACGAAACAAGTTTTCATTAAGATATATGTTGCATGTGGTATGTCTAGCTCTGTAATAAACATCCAACCAGTCTTGGTCTCTCAATTGTCTTCCCACGTCTTGCTTCCACCTATGTTGGCTAGCCCTATACATGTACCTATTAGGTTGTATCAGAAAGTAATACTACTCGGATGTGAGCTGCGTCCCTGAGGTTTTAGCGAAGAGCCACTTCTCATATGACGTAAAGTGAAGATAGACATTGGGCCTGTTGTTCGGGTGTACTAACCAGTGACAGAGTTGTAAATAGGGAAGTAGTTCAGTCTCTGGGAGGATGAAGTCCGTGCGTATTGGGTGCAATGGAAGAATCCCCTTTTCGTCAAACATATGGCCCATAGAGTGGCATTCTGTATGTCTCCATGCTGCGAACGCATTTGGGTCAAGCCCAAAGGTAAAGTCTGGGTTGTCAAGCAGTGGTGTTATAGGGGATGGGAAGGTTGTAAGGCTGCATCTGATTTTAGTTTGGTCCCAGGCATCCATTGTTGCTCGCGCCGTTGGGGAGCGGTACAGATTTTGAGGTCTCTGTGCCCTGGCCAGAAAAAGGCCTTCCAGAGGGACGTACCTGCCACCGCCCTATCTTGAAATAGCCAGTGCTTTTCTAATTCTGAGACTGGTACCATTACACTAGGTATCTCATTTGGGCGGCCCTGTAGTAGGAATGCAAATCTGGTATACCCAGTCCCCCCATCCGGGGTGGTAAATAGCTAAGCTCCTTTTTCATTCAGGGTTTCTTCCACATCCAGACATATTGCATTATCGCCGATTATACTTTAGTAAGCATTCCCTTCGACAGAGGTAGAGGGAGGGTGTGGAACTAGTAAAGTATCTGAGGGAGGATAGTAATTTTTACTGCAGCAAGGATATTTGTAGGTGTGTCCATCGTCTCAATACGCTCCTGACCTAGCAAAACCAGGATTGATAATGAATCAAGGAAGTCAGCTAGAACGTAAGCGTGAACCTAATCCCCAAGTATGGAAGGGTAGTTGCGACCACTGGAGGGGGTGTTGTGTTTTAAAGTTATTCATCAGCTCTGGGCAAAGGGAAAGGTTCAGCTATACACTCTGGATTGGGAAACAGCTTGACCAGACACGATCCAAGGGTAGTAAATCTTCCTCCTGCAAGGGCACCATTGGTTGTGGTCCTGAGGAATGTACCTACTCTTCAGGATGGTCAGTAAGAATCTACCAAACAGTTAATGGCAAAAACAATGCACTGGCTTAACGTACAATTGAAGGAAGCAGGGGTATGGAGCTGGAATATCTGCAACCAATTGATAATGGCTAGACGTTCATCTTGGGTTGGATACTCCACTAAGGATGGGGGGGTGACTGCGTAGTTGCCAACTTCAATAATAAGCATGTAGTTAGGCTCATACTGGAGTGTTTAGGGAGTAGGAATGAAGGGCATTGACCCGGAAAAATTTCTCTCCATCCCCTAGGGTTCTTCTACAGACCACATTACTGCTCGCAACTAAGAAGGAGGGCCTCTGGGGATTGTCGCAGTGCCAATCATATGGTTATGGGGCACCCCTTCGAATTAAACTTAGTTAACCGATTTGCCCCACTGTCCGGCTTAGATGGCTGTGAATGACTGATACCTGCAGATCCATCTGGGACAGAGAACACCGCTATTGATACCGTTACGTCCCATTTGATGGATTCAAAGTCCCAGTTAGTTACTGACAGTGGGACAGAGGGTATCGAGAACATGGCTCTGTTAGTACAAAGTGAAGGCTCACCCCTCAGGACATTAAATATCTTATCCTGGAATATTGCTGCGTTGTTAACAAAGACTAGATCTTCTGATTGGTCTAATTTCATCGAATCTTGTGACATTATTGCGTTCCAGGAGACTTGGTCTTTGAGCACAATCTTTCGGCCAGGTTACCTGGCATTTGTCAAGCCAGCAATTCCTAGATTTAGAGGGTGTCCATCAGGCGGCCTAATTATTTGGGTTAGACAACAGGCAGGTCTCCAAGTAGAAGATTTAGTGATTGACAACCCAGATATTCAGGCAATTTAAATAATTTCAGTGTATGAACCTGAGTTTATACTTATCAACGTCTATGCCAGAGGGCTGGTAGGTGGAAAGACTTCACCGACCGTCTCCAGCCTGGATACATTTATCGAATCACTTTTAACTGCACGTTTGAGCCACTTGGCTTAGAAGACGAGAATCTCACCAGCGACGAAGATGCTGTCTGGGGCGTCCCGTCTTTAATGCTTGCCCCAATTAAGAACTGGACAGAAGCCGCTCTCCAGCTTAAAAGTCCAACATTAGAGAGGGGGCTTCGTGCAGCCAGTGGAAGATCCAAATCAGACAACAATGGCAATCCCATTTTTATTAGCGGGTCAAGGAAAAGTAGGATTGATTATTTTCTTAATAACCTAGAATTCTGGCAAAGGGTGAGGGATATGGAGGTCGTGAAAAGATCAGAGAGCGACCACGATCCCCTTTTATTGACACTAGATGGGACATGTTGTCTGTCTAGGAGTGGTAGTCTGGACACTGCAACACCAGATGTGATTATGTCCAATGACTGCCGCAAGTTAAAATGGGCACAGGTATCCGAGGATGAGGGCATTTTGACTCAAATCAAGTTAACATTTCCCTTACTGCCCTCTCGCAACTTGATTTTAATGACGACACTCTTCCAGCCCTTACAGCACATTATGAGGCCCTGTTTGCCAAGTTGAGATCCTATATGGTAAAACCCAAAATAAGAAGTAATAGGCGCCTAGTGTATAAGTCAGCAAAATGGTACAACGGGGCATGCAGGATCGCCTATAAGGCTTTGTCTAATGTAATAAAGGCAGGTGCCACGCAGGAGATAAGGAAATTGAGATCTGATTATAAGGCAACCCAACTATGGGCAAAGAAGGCCCACGACAAAAATAGATGGAGGGACCTGTTGGTTGAATGCAATGGGAAAAAACTGGTGCTGATTCTGGCATTTAATTAAGTGGGGTGGCGACCTGTTAACAATGTCCCCCCTGAAGCTTGGGTTGCTCATTATCAGACCCAATTCTTCTCACAGGCAAATGACCCTGGGCAATTCCAAGGCGTAGTTCTGGAGTCAACCCTAACATTTACTTTAGAGGAGATAGAACATGCCTTTGATGGCCACAGGTAGATCCCTGGGTCCGGATTGTATCCCGGTGGACATATCTGACCGGGAAAACTGGCTGAAATATAGTTTTATTTTTGCAAATGGTCTGACTAGAGGAGCCTCTATTCCGGATTCCTGGCATGGGGCTGAGATTGTCCCCATATATAAAACAAGGGGACCGAGCCTGCCGTTCCAATTATCGACCTATTAGTCTTATAGACACTATGCAAAAGTTGGTGGCTAGATTAGCGCTAAGTAGGGTAAAAAGGTGGATTGATGATAATGAAATATTATCCACATATCAAGCAGGATTTTGCTCCTATATTAGCACCATCAACCAAGTTTTTAGATTTATGATGTTATTTTGGAACACTGTGGTCCGAGCTGGGGGCACCCTCTATGCAGCATTTGCAGATCTTAAATCTGCATTTGATCTAGTGCCCCGTAATAAACTTTGGGTCACTCTCAAAGAAGCTGGGATGCCCACTGAGATCCTTTCATTTATCATAAAACTAAATTTTTCCACCTATGTTAGGTGGGGTCAGCAGGGGGAGACATCAGAACGTTTTCCTGTGAACAGGGGAGTGCGGCAGGGGTGTGTGTTAGCCCCTACCCTTTTCTCTTTGTTCAATAATAAAGTTGTCTCATACTACTCTGAATATCGCACTGATGCCCCTACTTTAGCTGGTTCGAGGGTTCCTTTATTAATGTTCGCAGACGACACCTTAATCTTGTCTAAAACTTAAGCTGGTCTGAAAAGAGCCCGTGAAAGATTTAGTCTTTCCTGTAATGACCATGATCTTGTAGTCAATGTTGACAAGACAAAGTTCATGGTCTTGCATAAAAAGAAAAGCCAGAGTGGAAATGAATACTGCATCCCTTGAACAAACTGACTCCTTTACCTACTTGGGGGTTACTATGGGCAAAATAATGAATTGGAAGCCACAGATGGATTTGCGGGTCCTAAAGCATAACCAACTAGCAGTGGCCCTTCTAAAAGACCAAACCAGTAGCTCCGGTTCTGGCAATTTACCAAGGAAAAGTTTAAAGTCTCAATAATCTATGGAGCTGAACTCTGGGGCTTCGAAAACTTAGTTCCTTTAGTACAAGCGCAGAACAAGTTTTTAAGGGCATTGGCCAATCATTCCCCAGTCTACACCACTTAGACCCTTACTTTTAGATCTGGGGTGTACTTCCTTTGAAGAGGCAGCGGAGTATAGACCTCTTGCCTATTGGCGCCGGCTTTGGACCACCCCCGAGTTAGCTCCCTATGCGCAAGCTCTTAAGCATACTAGAGAAGCTGATAAATAAAATAAAATCTCATGGCTACAAAAGATTAAGGCTACATTATTGGATATGGGCCTCAACCACTTGTGGCTGAACCCAGAAGGGAATTCTTATACCTCAAAATCAGAATTTAAAGCCTTATATAGGCATATGGTCTGTCAGAAGTCTCTTTCTCAGGTGAATGGTGATTCCCTAACAGGTCTCTTTCTGGGTCACAAAATTGAAACATAAACTGGAGGCCTACTGGGATACCATTACCAGCCCTGGTGATAGGAAGCTCTTTCACCAATTTAGAGTGGGTACTCTCCCAATAAAATCGTTCACACTCTTGTTCATGTGAGGAAGAGACTTTGCCGCATATTCTTTTTGTTTGCCCTGCAAATAAGGCCCTTCGCCATAAATGGCTAAAGCCAGTTTGTGCTAAAATAGGAACAAGATCTTGCCAAACGGCTTTGCGTATTCTGAAAACTGACACCAGCGAAGTCATAGTTATGACTATGGCTAAATTCTGGAGCTGGACGTGGGCCCTTAGAAGGAATAGGATGCAGGGCATTATGTAATTATGTAATTATGGAACTATGTAAGTGATTTCAATGAGCTATGGTCTTTTCTAGTCTTCTCTAATTTAATTATCTTATAAGATTGTGACCTTTTTAACGTAAATCTGCGTATTTATGTTTATTCCTATCCTTTAAGTAATTATTATTTCGTTTTAAGACAAAGGGTTTTATGATCTGTATTATTAGTCTGTTTCGTTTTAATTGAATTTTATCTTGTGACAACGTAATTGGTTTTAATAAGTTTTTTTTCCTTGCTGTTTATATGTGTCTTTTATGATTGTTTATGATCGAATAAAGACTAATTGAAATTGACTTGTATGTTGAATTGTTACAGACATTGTCATCTTTTTTTTTTGTCCTCATACATGCCATCAAAAGCGCTATAGATGGGATTCCTCTGCGCCTTCCACACAGACCCATTCTATAACGGCCCTCATGGAGGGCCTGAGGAGGGAAAGCAGAGTTTACCCAGAGGTAAGGCTGTATCCTGGTCCCACTCCCGTTCACAGCACGCAGAGGACCGTATGTTACTAAGGAGGACCGGACCAACAGTCCTCTGGCATAATCATAGGACCGATCTTACTTCTCCCTCCAGAGCCGCCCAGATCTTATTGGCACTAGATATATCTCAAGCTATGTCTGATTGACTAATCATGATGAAATTCTTTAGACAGTCCACAAAGGAAGGAGGAGTTTCAGATTTCCAAGCTCTACAGATTTCCCTTCTAGCAACAATTATTACGTAATATAAAATTTTTGAAGCTGGAACGTTCATGCAATAATCATTGTCATCTCTGATCTTATCTCTTCCTAGGGATCGGAGTGGGTTTTCAGTCCCATGACCCCACGTTAACAGTTAATTACATTTGGGATGTTTCAGATATTTTATCCCTGCCTAGGGATGTGAGTGGGTTTTTAGTCCCATCACCCCACGTTCACAGTTATTTACATTTGGGATGGGTATTAGCCTAATTTTTCTGTTTAAAGGGGGTGTAAGTCCCATCTTTGTTTTTTGGTGTTGGGTGTCAGTCCATTCACTTCTTTGTATGTTGTCCTGTGTGTGGATAGCCATCTTTTGATGCCACACTGTGCTGCATTCTATTTTTCATGCTGCACAAGTCCTTGGGTGTTAGTCCAATGCAACGTATTCTGTACATTTGGGTGTCAGTCCCAAACAATGTTTGTTTTTTAACTTGGGTTTTAGTCCCATAGTGTCCCTCACATGAGGTGTTGCGTATTATGTTTTCGCCACAGTCTTCTCACATGAGAAGTACTTCCTTGGGTGTCGTTCCACCCATATCAATTTTCATGCAAGACCAAAACATATGAGCTAAGTCCGCTCCGTCAGTGTTACGTCGGGGACACAATGACTGAGAGCCCCCAAAATACTGTAGGATTTTAACCGGGGTCAAATAAGCCCTGTGCAATGTAAAGAATTGAACCAACTGGAACCTGGCGTTGCGTGTGCCCTTCCAGGCCCTCCGCAACAACTGAGGCCATGTCGTTTCGGGTATGGATTTGCCAATATCTATCTCCCATTTGCCCTTTAGGGCATCCAGGGGTTGGAGCCGCTCAGTCGGTAGTCTCCTATACAGACACGTAATAGCTTTGAACGTGCCCGCCGCCATGGTGACATATTGGCAACCCAGTGAGGTCGGGGGTTCCAATAGTCCCATCTTCCACTGCTTCTGAATTCCTGCCACCAGTGCAGCATTCAACAAATAGTCTCCCCGTGGCAGGTCGAAAGCGCTCTGCAGATCGCGGAAAGATAAAATAACTCCATCTCTATACAGGTCTCCCAGCATTTGAACACCAAGCTCCTCCCAGCCAGCCAGCGCCGACCAATCCCCTCCATGAGGGAGGGCTGTGCACATGCCCAGCGGGATCTCCGGGGCATAGGGGCAAGAAAGCCCTGCTCTTTTCTGGCATCGGATCCAACATGATCGGAGTGTGCGCTCCTCAAGAGTAAGCTGGTCAAGACTGATTTTCTGCTGGAGGACTATGAACGATAGCACGTGGCGAGGAATTACCCTACCCTGTGGCCCATCCGGGCCTCTAAATTCACAAGCCACTGCCTGCGTGAGCCACTGCAGTTGTGCTGCTAGATAATACCATTCAAAGTCGGGGACCGCTAAACCCCCTCCGCTCTTGGTCTCATCAGGGTAGTCAGTGCCACCCGCCGTCTGCCTGTACCCCAGACAAACCCCACAATCAGGGCTCGGATCATCCGGAAGAAAGGACACAGGGATCCACACAGGCAGTGTACGAAAAAAATAAAGCAAACGTGGGAGCGCCACCATCTTTAGCAAAGCTACCCTCCCGGCCACCGACAGGGGAAGGGTTCGCCAAAACTCCATGCTGCCTCGAAGCCCCCTCACTGCTCCGCCTACATTGCCTTCTAAAAGGTCGGGCTGCGTGTGGTATATGTGGACCCCTAAATAGGGCAAACAGTGAGGCTCCCATCTTAAATCCCCGATCGTCAGGGGTCTCTGGCCCCCAGGGGCCAAAGTTTTACTCCAGTTCACCCGCAGTCCCGAAAGGTGGCCAAATTCCCGGAGCAGGTCTCTAGCTCCCTGCAGGGATTCATCTGCGTCCGCTAAGTACAGCAGTAAATCATCCGCATATAGGGAAATATAGTGGAGCTCCCCGCATGACCATACACCTTCGTAAGCCCGTCCCTGTCTAGCCTGTGCGGCCAATGGTTCTATCACTAGTGCGAACAGCAATGGCGATAAGAAATAACCCTGTCGGGTGCTCCTCCCCACCTGATATGCCATCGATATAGTTGGCCCCGTGAGGACCCTGGCGGAGTTATAGAGCAATTCAGTCCATAGCACAAAAGGGTCGCCAAGACCAAACTCCCTCAGGACGCGGAACAAGTATGGCCACTCCACGCTGTCAAAGGCCTTCTCAATGTCAACCGACAGCACCACCGCACTCGGCGTCCCATCGCGCCCATCGCCCATGACCCGTATCAGCCGGTGTATACACGCCACTGTGTGCCTGGAAGGGATGAAACCCGCCTGGTCCGGGTGCACCAACGAACCCATGTGGTCCAAAAGGCGCGTGGCAAGGATCTTGCTTAGGATTTTGTAATACACCATCAGCATGGAGAGCGGCCGATAAGCTGTCCTAGAAGTGGGTTCCCCACCTCGCTTCAACAGCGGTACTATGATTGCCTCCCTGGTAGTGGGTGGTAGTCTCCCCAGTTCCCACGCCTCCTTGTACACTGACTGCAATTGTGGCGCGAGAAGATCTATATATCGTGCCTAAAACTCCACCGGGAGGCCATTTGCGCCAGGTGTCTTCCGTCTGGCCATATGCTTGATCGCTGCACGGATCTCTCCCAGCGAAATAGCCTCTCCCAGCTTGTCCCCCTGCTCAGGGTCTAACCGCGGGAGTTGCGCTACCGCTAGAAAGTCCTCAACCGCATCAGGCAGCCTCCGCATCGTACTCCGATAAAGCGACGTGTAATAGGCCAGAAACTGATCATTAACCTCTTTCTGCGAGTAAACTAGTTCCCCCGTCACCGCTGTGAGCGACACAATCAGGGTGCCCCTGGCCGCCGGGTTAGCCTGCCAGGCCAACAGCGTCCCAACCCTATCCCGTTATGGGCCCGCACCATACATTCCTTATAGTCAAAACAGCGTTGCCGCTCAACTTGAGTGGACACTCGTTCATGCGCCGCCATAACTGCCTCCTGCCCTGCCATAGACAGCCTTCCTCCCGCTCTATCTCGCGCAGCAACGTTTTGCGGGTCCCTGTAGTGGATGAGATACACACTCTTCTCACCACAGCCTTGAAAGCGTCCCACTCCTGGGCCCTGCTCAACGCTGTCCCCGAGTTTTCTAAAAAGAAATGCTCAACACCCTTTCCGACCTCCGCACTAAAAACAGGGTCTTCTAGTGTCATCGGGTTCAAGCGCCATGTGGGAATCACCTGACGCTGCCTAGACCAATGTACTGATATCATGCAAGGGTTGTGGTCGGAAATAGTCCTAGCTAAGTACTCGCTATGTCAGATCAGCTCTTGAGCTCCTAAGGAGCACAGAATGCGATCGAGTCGCACGCGTAAATCATGTGGTACCGAGTAGAACAAGTAATCCCTGCCCGTGGGGTGGTGTGTTCGCCAGGCATCTACCAACCCCCAGGTGTATTGCCACTCCCGCCTCACTTTTGCCAGCCTATGCACCGCCGACTGGGCCAGCGGGGGATGGGAGCGGTCCAAATCAACATCCGTGATGGAATTAAAATCGCCTCCCAAGGACACCGGGCCTGCTAAGAATGGCACTAGCTTCCCAGAAAACCCAGCCTGGTCTACATTCGGAGCATACACACTACAAAATGCAACATCTCTACCATCTAATCGCCCCAGAACAGCAGTAAATCTCCCCTCCTGGTCCACCATTGTGGTCAAGGGCTGGAAGGGAACGCCAGATCGCACCCATATCAGAGTCCCCCTGGCGAATGCCGAGTAAGTGGTATAAAACAGCTGGCCCCTCCATCTTCGCTGTAGTGCCCTCCCTTCAGCCTGATCAATGTGTGTTTCCTGTAGTAGGGCCACCTGAATCCCCCTGCGGACTAAATATGCATGTACCTTGTAACGCTTCCTCATAGTGTTCAACCCTCGCACATTCCAGGTAATACACTTCAATTCAAATTGGGTCGCCATATCGGAGCATGCAACAGTACAAAATCCCCTTCAGCCTAAAGGGCACACTGACAAACCTTGCAATTCCCGAACATCCCCAACAAACCCCCATCCCTCACATCCCCAACAAACCCCCATCCCTCCCCTCCCAAGAACAGGTTCTAAACCGTAGTTACCCATCCAAACCCACTTCCACCAAATGAATACTCTGGTAGCTATCAGAGTCTAACAACTAACGTGAGGTAGAGGGGGGTGACTCTATGCCAAATTAGGTAGAACAGCAATCCCACTGCATTTTCAACTACGCTCAGCCTCCAAAATGGAATCCCCTTAGCAGTGCCCCACCCACCAAGAGAGCCACCCCCATTCAATCTCTGCCCTCCCCTCCCCAGACCCAGGAAACCGCAGGACCGGCTCCCCATCATTTACCACGGGGTACCGCCGTACCTCCCGCCACCCCGGTGCATCACCAGGCATCCACCCTCTTACTGTACACAGCTTGGTGCTGAGAACAATCATTCGTCTAATAAGCCATCAGCAGTCCTCGGAGTGACATGAGGCCCGGTCTGAGAGCCCTTCTCAGAGCCCTCCGATTCTTCCACCTCTGTTCCTCGTTGAGATCCCCAGTCTGTTCTCGGGATAGCCACCGCCGCCCCAGATATAACAGAGACCGCTTGAAGAGCCGCCTGTCTTTCCAAGTCCGTCTGCGACGTCGATGGTGTCTGGCTCTTTGCTGCACGTTTTCTAGTTCTCCGGCCGCTGCGGGGTTTCGGTCGGGTCTCCGCTGTCATCTCCTTCCCCTGAAAGCCATCAGTTCCAGCCCGGTATTCCTCTAGCCATTGCCACGCAGCATCCGGTGGGTCAAAAAAGGTCATTTTCTCATCAACCAACACCTTCAAACGAGCTGGGAAGAGTAGAGAAAACTGTATGCCCTCAGCGCGAAGGGCCTTCTTGACCTCCAAAAAAGAAAATCGGTTGCGTTGAACCTCATAGGAGTAGTCAGGATAAATGGAAACGGATGCATTGTCCACCCGGTAAGGGCCTCCAAGTAGGAAACCATGCAGTCCCCCTCGACTTTATTGGGCAGCACCACCACTCGTATGTCATTGCGCCGATTGCGCCCTTCCACTTCCTCAGCCTTCTTCTCCAGCTGCTGCACTCTCCATAGTAAATCTCCTATCGCCATATCCGCCTCTCTTTGAGCCGGCTCCAGCGCCTCCAAGGAAATCTCCGTGTGCTTGACGCGATCTGCCAACTTCCCATGCTCTGCTCATAGTAAGCCCAGACTCGTCGACACCTGCGCTATGTCATGGCGCAATGCCTCTTTTGTGTCCGATATGGCTTCCAATATTTGGTCCATCTGTTGCTGTTGTAGCCCCAGCGCTGGAGTTCCAGTCGAACCCTGTTCGGTACTCTCCGTCGGGGCTCCGCCGCGTCAAGGGGCAGTGCTCGAGGTTTCGCCCACGGTTTCCCCATAATCGAGTCCCCAATTCCTAGTGAGGAGGACTGATAACCAAGGGCCTGTGGTGGGTGTCCTCAGGAGCTCAAAGGTAGGCGTGGGCTGCCTGCCGTCGCCGCCCAGCTTCAACCGGCCCCTGTTAGCATCAGGCTCCCCGCCACCCGTCGATCTTGGGCAAATATCCCAAGGCACCAAAAGCCTCCGTCCTGAAAGCCTGTACCACCACTGATATCCCAGCACCTCCAAAGATTAGGTCCCGCCGGCCAGACTGTCGCCCCTGTGAAATGGCGTGTCCTCACAGTGTTCTGGTCAGGTTTGTCCTGGGCGCCATTGGTCCGCGTTGGCACTCCCCCTCCGGTGTGCTGCAATTGTCTTCCCCGGGGGCAGCGCTCCCTCGACCTCCCCGCGTCGCAGTCTTCTTTGAGGTTGGCCGGTCAAGCCTGCCTTCCGGTGTGCCGCTCCCCCGGTGAGCCCCACCAGGTCCCGTGGGTCGCTGCTCCCTCAATATAGAGCCATCAACGCTGACCAGTCCGGGTCCCGCTGGCCCGATGGGGGGCAGAGCTTCACACATCCCACAACTGATCCTGAAGTGTCGGCATCTCCAGCCACCGCGGCACTGCTATACAATGAGCGCCCTGTGATGCAGCAGGCTCCCAGGTAGGATGGGGGGGAAAGAAGGCTCCAGCAATGCGCTATGGTGCGAGTACCTCCTCTGCTGCGTCCCCCCAGGTCGTCCCAGCCACATAGGCAAGCTCCGGTCCCAGTTCCCAGTGGGGGCAAGTCCCCGCAACAAAGCGGTCGGCGGCGCAGACACGGACCCCCTCGAGGGTTACGACTCTGCATCCCTGTCAGCCAGTTCGTCCCCACTAAGGCGGCAGCCGCTCCCGTAGTGCAACAGATCTCCGCAGCAGCCCCAGCACCACTCCGCAGCTCCTCTCACTCTCCGGCGCCAGCTGCGCCAACCGGTGTATGGCCCGCCGCAGCTCCGTTCTCCAGTCGGTGGACACCGACGCAGCCCCCAACTTCGAGCACCGTCGTGGCCAGCCCGCCCCACCTCCGCGGCGACCTTCGATCCACTAGAGGTCGGGGATGAGGGTCACGATGTAGGCCCCGTCAAGATGGCCGGACCCTCTCCCGAGGGCCGATGCAAATCGACGGGAAGCGGCGTCGGCCAGCCACTTCCCGACCTCCAGGCAGCTCGCAGGACACTCCTCGGTTCCAGGGAGCCTCCTCGAGCCACGGGCACCACCAAGGTAATAGCAAATTCAGGATAATTATCGAGGCAAGCGCGGAGCTTTCAGCTCACGCGTCCATGCCCGATGGTGTCCAAGCCACGCCCCCTTCAAAAAGCTACTTAATATTCCGCGCCACATACAGGTCACAAGTTCAACCTATTTTATCACCACACTTTCTGGAACATTCTACGACACCTGCAGGTTAAAAGTTTATCCATTTTTTTTGTAACGTAATAATATTCTTTTGCAACATTTTATCGAACATTTAACTGCACGTGCAGGTTAAAAGTTCACAATAGGGGTCAGTAGTTCATCAGCTTTATCCCCCAACTCCAGCAGCACCCCAGCTTACGCCATCAGCGCCATCAGACCCGTAGGAGTCAGTGCTTTCCACTTTCCAAATACCAAATTAATTTCATACACACAAATTTACCTTCTCACTCCCTATATAACACCCCCTAAGCACCATACACAAGTTACAATGTTCGAAACAAAAGTTCCTCCGAGTAGCTATAACTACATGCTGACACTACTTGGACAGATAAGGCACAGCAGCCTTAGCACATGACTTCACAGCATAAGACACACAACTTGGGCTCACCCTTTAATCCCAGAGTCCCGCACCAGCACACCTTAGCAGCATCACACTCTATGCAATACCTCACTTAATTTTCGTAGCCTAGCACTTTCAGACTGGTAGGTATGAGAAGTTCAATTTTCACCCCCTGAATAGCACACCCTAAACACCCCACAGATATTACAGCGCGCCTACCCTCCTATTTACCAATTTTTCACCCTGTTTTCCACTTACTCGCTTCAATTGAATCACAAAAAGGCGGCCAACACTTCCTCCTTCCATGAGACTCTAGACAATACCTCACAAATTTTCTGTACTCCAGGACTTTCAGACCAGAACGGGTCAGTAGTTCGTCCTAGTAGATATAAACACATGCTGACACTACTTCCACAGGTGTAGTGCAACGACCACGGCACATGACTTCACAGCATAAGACACACAATTTGAGCTCACGCTTTAATCCCAGAGTCCCACACCAGCTCACCTTAGCAGCAACAGACTCTAGGCAATACCTCACTTAGGGCCAGGTGTAGGATGCCTAATACCGGTCGGTAACGTCCGACATTACCGAATTTCGGCCGTTACCGACCGGTATTAGGCTTTTCAGATGTAGGGGCCTAGTTTAAGGATTCGGTAATTTACCGAATCGTTAATTTAAGGAATCGGTAAATTACCGAATTCTTAAATACCGATTCGGTAAATTACCGAATCCTTAATGTAGGAAGCACTCAAGTGAGTGCTTTTCACTTGTAAGGATTCGTTATTTACCACCAACTACAAGTTGGTGGTAAATATTGAAAACCCTAAAAAAAGCTATTTTGTGCTTTTTTCAACTGTGCCATGTGGCAGACATACATGCCCTTAGGGCATGTATGTGTGCCACATGTGCATCCATGCACTATACAGGGGTGCAACAGGGTGTCAATGTGACACCCTACCACCCTTGTAAGTCTACCCCCTTTTACTGATTCGGTATTTATCGAATAGGTAATTCTCATTCATTCCTATGGGGCTCCAGGCCCATAGGAATGAATGGGGAATACCGATTCAGTAAATACTGAATCGGTATTTACCGAATTTTACCGATTCGGTCAAATTAACCGAATCATTAGCTACATATCATTTACCGATTCTAAAATACGGAATCGGTAAAATTCGGTATTTTAGAATCGGTAAATGATATTTACCTACATCTGGCCCTTAATTTCCGTAACCCACCACTTTCACACTGGTAGGGGTGAATACTTTGCTTCGCACCCCGTCTATAGCACACCCTAAACACCCCACAGAGCTTACAGTGCTCCTATCCTCCTATTTCCCACTTTTTTCCCCTTACTTGCTTCAACGGAATCACAAAATGGCGGCCAACACTTCCTAGTTGCAACCATTCGCAGCCAATAAGCAGCAAGCTTGTGCTGGTAAAGCCTCGGCCAATCAGATGGCAGAATTTCCAAATATCGATATTTGTAAATTTCAATATTTCTCAAAAACTACTGAACAGATTTACACCAAATAAACAAAAGAGTGCTTTGTAGACTAAGACCCTTCTCCCTGCCAAATTTGGAAGTCATGTGCTCTGGACACTGTGCCACATGTGTTCAACTTGTATTTGGTGCTTAGGTGGTGTTGTATAGGGAGTGCAATGGTAAATCAATACGGTATTTGTAAGTGCAAATTACTCACCCTTATTGGTGAGTAGAGCCGGGGATCAAAGTGAGAGGTCTATGCTGCAAAGTGAGATGGTCTGGCCGCTGCGCCACAGGTGTGTGGAGAATACATTTTGGAGGGGGTCCGGGAGTTGCTGTTATCTGGCCCTGAAATAGCGTGTCTAATTTGTAAGTGATAGGGTGTCTCTAAAAAGAGCCCTTGTGTTCATTAGTTGGAGCTACATATATGTGCGGATGCACAGCTTCAAGGTATTCAGGAAAACTCGATTTCCCTGATCTGTGAAGTGTACTCCATCCCTTCTGTATATATCCACCATATCAAAACATATGTTGTTGTAGTAGATGAGCCCATTTTGTGGTCTCTGAGGTATGCAGACACAGCTTTGACTTTCTTCTGAGATTTTTCAATCGGAGGACAAACTTGTTTGGACCCTTTCCACTTCTGTCTTTGGCATATATTGGAATATACAAAGACAGTTTGAGGCAAAAGTAACATCAATTGTCCAAAGGTGTACTTCATAAGCCTTTTCAAACCTACCCCAGTCAATGTGCCTATGTCGTTTTCACCACAGTGCACAATCATGAGGTCAGGGTGTTGGAGATCAGGTTTTAAACAAAGGCAACAATTGGTGCCACTTCAATCCTCTCTGTCCAAACCATTTAATGACCACATTTTGTAAACCTAGGTCTAAGTCAATACGTCTCTGTTCTGCATACCTCTTGCACCAGAAAACATAGCTTTGTCCTACGATCCACACTAGCATTTTGAAGGTATGGCTGGAAGGTATGGAAAGATGTCTGTAGCTCATGCATCCTTCGTAGAATAAGAGATATGTTTAAAGATGGGGAACTAGTTTCTGTTCGCATACAAAACGGTACCTGATTGGGAGATGCAAAGCATTGTTTTTTAAAAGTAGGGTGCACATTCGTTTTGTGGAAAAGCATCTCTGTGATTAGTTAAGAAAAAGCAGTTTGAACGTGGAGTACATATTATAGGATAACATTTGATCAACTCAACCACACCTGCTACTTGCATTTGAAATGCAGTGTTCGAACTTAAAACAATCGTAAACTTTTAACCTGCATGTGCCGTTAAATGTTCGAGAAAGTGTTGCAAAAAAATATTTAGGTATAAAAAAATTATGAACTTTTAACCTCCACGTGTTGTAGAATGTTTTAGAAAGTTTTCCAGGCCCCTCGATTTTGGAACTCTCTTCCTATCTATCTTCGGTTCTCTCAATCTTATATGGAGTTTCGTAAAAATCTGAAGACCTGCTTTTTACTAAAGCTTTTGAGGTCTAAATTGTTGCCCTGGTCTGATACCAGTTTGATTAGCGCCATGAAACCTGTTTGGTGTACGAGCGCTTTATAAATTCCCCCAACTTCAACTTCAAAGTGTGTTCATAGAATACGTTGCATTTCTGACTTCTATGTGTACTTGAATATTAATAAAATTGTTTATATGGAAAATTAGAAAGAAAGTAATAGAGAGAAGTTTTGAAAGCTAAAAGAATCAAGGAGCTATTCTAATGTGTTCTTTATTACCTACTGGCGGTTGCCAGTAGGTAGTTATAGAGTTAGGACTGAGTTTCCATAGAAAGAGCATTTTTTGTTTGGCTTATAACTTTGGTGTCATTTGATGAATCTTCATGAAATTTGGAAAACTAATTATTTCTTCATATCAGTTCCTATGTTGAACGTTTGGGGGTGAATCATCAAGGGGGGCCGAGATAAAAGGGGGGTCCCAAACCGTGTTTTCTTCATGTTAATTTCCATAGGAATGTTTAGACAAGGCTACAGGTTGAACGGGTGAACTGAATTACCCCAAATTTGGCTGGGAGAAGGGTCTTGGTGTAGAAAGCACGCTTTTGTTTATTTTGTGTAAATCCGTTCAGTAGTTTTTGAGAATTATAAAAATTTACAGATATTCATATTTTGGGAATTCTGCCATCTGATTGGCTGAGGCGTTATGAGCAGGGGATTGCTGCTTATTGGCTGTGATGGTGTTGCAACTAATAAGTGTTGGCTGCCATTTTGTGATTCTGTTGAAGCGAGTAAGGGGAAAAAAGGGCGGAAAAAGTAGGAAAGGAGGGTAGGAACACTGTAAGCTTTGTGGGGGAGTGCGAAGCGAAGTAGTCACTTTTACCGGTCTGAAAGTGCGGTGTTGCTCAGAGTGACATGGTGCTGATATGATATGGCGTGACACTCTGGTATTAAACCGAGAGTCTAAACTGTGAGGTAATTGCTGTAAAGTGATGTGGTCTGGTGTTTTTAGCATACGTCTGCAAGTAGTGTTAGGCGTTTATACCATACAGGGAGTGGGAAGCAAACTACTGACCGCTACTGTGTGTTGATAGTATACCGGAAGCGGTAAGCGAAGTAATTACGCCTACCAGTGTGAAGACTTGGGGATGGAACCAAGGTGATTGCTGTAAAAGGATGGGCTCTGGGCGCTGTAGTATACTTGTGCAAGTAGTGTTACTAGGCGTTTATACCATACAGGGAGTGGGAAGCGAACTGCTGACTGGTACCGTGCGTTTATACTATACCGGAAGTGGGAAGCAAAGTACTCACGCCTACTGGTGTGAAGACTCTGGGATCAAACCGAGCTGATTGCTGTAAAGTGATGGGCTCTGGGCACTGTAGGATATTAGCCGCTGTAGTATAAGTGTTTAAGTAGTGTTAGTATGCGTTTATAGTATATAGGGAGTGGGAAGCAAACTACTCACCCCTACTGGTGTGAAGACTCTGGGATTAAACCGTGAGCCTAAATTGTGAGCTCATTGCTGTAAAGTGATGAGCTCTGGGCGCTGTAGCATACCAGTGGAAGTAGTGTTAGTTTGCGTTTATACAATATAGGGAGTGGGGAGAGAAATACTTACCCCTACCGGTCTCAAGACTCGTGGATGAAATCATGAGCTCATTGCTGTAAAGTCATGTGCTCTGTGAAGTATTCCAATGTAAGTCATAGTAGAATGCTTGTTTGTAATTCTACTAGCATCTAAGTATGTAATGTTAGAATGTAGGGCTGTCATGAGGAGAACCTTGCGGAGTTTGTACACAGTGCTGGAGAAGACGGTTGCCTTGCTTTCTGCTCCTGTTGGTGGCTGTTTCAGGTGTCTTGTTTTTGTGTAATGAATCTACTTATTGGATTCACTGTTGTCTGCCTTCTCACAACATAAATTTGGTGACGAGCGGGAGAAGGTAAAAAGAAAGCAGCACTCACAAATATTTCAAAATTGCTTGCGTTCCGAAGTCCTGTTTTCTTCGTGTTGCTGTTTCTACTCATGCCAGGGTCGTCGGCTCATTGAACTATGTCATCCGACTTCTGGTAGGATTTATATTTTTAGATTTTGCGTTTCCTCTGCTTCTTCACTACATTCTGGTTGCTGTACTACACGTGTGTAAGTAGTGTTAGTATGCGTTTATACTAACAAATGCATCATGGTCCTAGGGAGGGCGACATGTCAGGCGCAGCTCATACAATGGCCTGGAGTGTGCATTCGCGGGACATTTGTGTTTGGTATTAGAGGGCTGTTGCATGGCTTCCACCCTGTGATACAAATCCTTGTTTGACTACTTGAAGCGAGAGGAGGAAAACCTTTTATCGTTTTAATAGAGGGGATGCGGATGGTAAAAATGGAGAAAAAAGAAACAAACAAAAAAAAAGCGGGGTCTCACTCGTTCTTTTAAATGAGGCCGCTGGTTGGTAATGTTCCGTGGCCAATCCAATTATTATATTGCGGGGTCTCTGTAGGACTGGGGATCTTAATGTCACATGTATATTAGGCGCGGAAGGGCACAGAGACGTTTTGCAGCCTAGGGGACCGCCACCTTCCCGGGTATTGTTTACTAATTGTTCGGGGGGTTCTAGGCCAACTGAAGTCCGGGGATCGCCACACTCCTGGGCTTTATTTAAATATGCTGTGTGGGCCTCGGCTGTCCCTTAAGCATTGGTGGTCCTAGGCAGTGCCTTATTTGTTCTGTAATCACACGGGCAGTACTTATGGTGTTATAAAGTGATACAATCATAGAACTCTTGCAGTTGTAGAATTACCCAGGCTTCATTTGTCTAATAGTCAGTTAGTTTATGTTTGGTAGGTGCACTGTAATATTAGAAAAGTTTGCCCTTAAAATCTCCTATGAACAGATGATTTTCACAATAAATAATAGACAAGTGTTGTCAGAAAAAGAAGACCTATACACTCAGTTATTTATTTGAAAAAAAAGTAACCTTTATTAAAACACAAATAAATAGAAACGTAAGTTTAATAGAACAAACAGTATAATATAAACAAGCATTTACAATGCAACGGTTTCGCCTTTGGAAAAGTTTGAGCTATTGGCATTGTGAATGACAAACTTTTTATTTATGTGTTGGTTTTGAAAACAGATAAATAAATGGCATTGTCATTTACAATGGCAGTAGCTTAATCTCTCGCAAATGCGATTTGTATTGCAACTATTTTAGTTATCATTTTGCACTACGATGAAAACTGGCTTGTGCATTTACTCCTGCAGAAGAGTATCAAGAGGAGAGTCAGCAGGTGTCCCTGTAGGAGGTAGTGTATTCAAGACTGTGCAATACAATACATGCTCCCTTCCCAACTCACTTGGTCTCGAACGCCCGGTCATACACTGCACCACCATACATTGCGACAGAAATCTGGACATACATTAAAAGGGAAAAAAAACGCCTGTTTGTCTACAGTTGATTGTACTCGGTGGCCTTGAGAGAGGAGGCAGAACTGTGGTGAAACTGCTGGGTTTGTGTGTACGAGGGAGGAGAGGAGTCGTATTTGTGACAGAACTTCTGGGGGTGGGCGAAGGAGCTGGGAAGACCTGGCACAAGAGTGGAGGAACGGCAGGGCGCACTGGGGCAGTATGCGATGCCGATCGAGATGCCTTGGTAAGATGTTCATTGGCCTTGGGCTGGATGCGGCCCCCTGAAGGGTTGGGGGGCCAACAGAAGAGTTGGGCCCCCTCCGACCCCCACACAGCGGCCTGCGTTACGCCCCTGATGCTGACAGGTGTTTATTGAACTCATGCTCAGTGAATTTACTTTGGAAGGATGAAATGTTGAGTGGTCCCGTCTGTCGTCTCGATTCACTGTTCACTACAGGCCCCTGCATCAAATTGATGACTAGTCAGTCAGTCAGAATATCTTTATTCGCCTTTTTACAAGTCATACAAAGAACAAATAATAATAGAAACAATTACATTACAATACAATACATACTATACATCTATCTACATTTTTCAAAAAGAAGGTCCAGTTAAACAAAGAGAGATTTTAAACATGGATGGAATAATTTATACAAATCCTGCACAAAAGACATCCTAAGAAGCTAATAATTTTAAGGTAAGATTTGACCGACAGATTTCACCCTCATTGCAGCTACCAAAAAGTTTGCCATGCAAAAAGTAATATGTGTGTTAGGTAGAAGTTGTAAAAAGAGCAAAGCTGGTCTTACTTGAACAAAACCAGCATTTTTCAAAATAGGAAGCAAATATTTCTTTCTCTGCTCGTGGTACAAACTACAAAACATGACAAAGTGCAGGGTATCCTGCACCGAAAAGTTATCACAGCAGCACGGTGGGGCCAGCTCAGGCTTCTGCCAGCTCTTGAAAGAACCCAAATAAAAATGTATCAAATTAAATCGAAACTTTGTTAATAAAAACCTGTGGTATGGGAATGTGACAAAGCTCAAGTAAGGGGCGAGTGAGGATGTACAAACCAAAAGGTTATGGGACCTTACCGCAGGTTTCAGCAATTCGTATTCCTCCCGCCGTGCTTCCTGCCTGTCCCTAAATAATTTTTTAATAATAACTATGTCCTGTCTCCTAATTTTTTCCGGGGATGAAAAAGTTCTGGGCGACCAAGATCTGCAAAAGTATTCGCTACATAAGCCAGCCATGGGATGCTGTTATGTTTATCCAAGGATAAGACGTCATGCATAATTTTGTGGTTCAAAGGTAGGTCTTCGTTTGTCCACATTTTCAGCCACAAAGTCAGCGGTGCGAGGCTCAGGGTATCAGACAGATAGGGCAAGCCCACCTCTTTATGGATCGAATATGTTGGGGTGGATTGCGGAACTGAGAGCAGAGATCTAATGAATCTATTTTCTGCTCTCTGAATTGGGTCGAGATTTACATACCCCCACAGCTGGGAACCGTAAGCCGCTATGGCCACCGGTTTACTCTTGTAGATTTTCACGAGAGCTTGCATGGGCCTAGCCCCTAACTTCCCAGCAAAGCCCAATACCGCTGAGGAAGATCTTATTACAGCCAGCCTTTTTGCTCTTATCTGAGGGCCCCAAGTTCCTTTCTGGTCAAACATTACCCCCAAATATGGGAATGTGGTTACATTGGTGACGGGAACTCCCCTACAAAAAAATGTTTTATGTCTTTTTTTGTTACACTCACATCCCATTACCATTGTGTGTGATTTAGAGGCGTTAACCTTAAGGTCCAGAGTCTCCATAAAACTACCAAATGCGTCCAGGAGATGCTGTAAGCCTACACCAGTACGGGCTATCAACACTGCGTCGTCCGCATACAGGAGTGCTGGGATTTTAACGCCTCCTGCATGCGGAACGTCGGCTGCCTGTCCCCGCAGGTGACTGCCCAACCCATTATTATAGATGGTGAATAGTAAAGGGGCTAAAATGCAGCCTTGCCGCACCCCCTTTAGGGATTTAAACAAGGGGGTGCATCTACCATCATTTGTAACTCGAACAGCTGCAAAAAGCTCCTGATGCAGGTTAGCCATAAACACAACCAAAGACTCATCGATACCCATCTCCAACAATATCTGCCATAATTTCGTCCTATTCACCAGATCAAAGGCAGAGGAGAGGTCCATGAATGCAAGAAACATGGAACCCCCCTTTGCCACTGTATATTTAGATATCAAAAGGTGCAGATTTATGCATTGTTTGATTGTCCCTTTTCTTTCTCTGAATCCATATTGTAATTCAGACAGCCCGCCACAGTTCTCAACATTTTCATTAAGTCTGGCCAGAAGGACTCTACCTAATATTTTTATGGTTGAGTCCAAAAGAGATATGGGCCTATAGGAGGCGGGATCATCACGCTGACCTTTATTTTTATAAATAGGGACAATGGTGGATGTGGACAAGGAACTAGGGGCTTGATTATCATTGGCTGCGTTAAACACTTTAGACAAGACCTCCGCCCACAGTTTAGGTGAATACATAAAGAAGTCGGCAGGGACACCGTCAGGGCCAGGTGCCTTATGTCTTGTTGTGGCCATTAAAGCTTTTTCCACTTCTTCGGGGTTAAAGAGAATAGGGTGTACAGCTATCGCAGGCAATGAGGCATCTACAGTTCCTTCGACCCCGCCCTCATAGACATTTTTGAAGTGATTTAGCCATTTTTCATCAGTGATCACACAGTCCATAGGAGCATTATTGTCATCGGAAAATAACGGTTGTCTGATAATCTCCCAAAATCTCCTACTGTCCTTCAACACTGCCGCTGAGAGGAGATTTTCCCACGATTCGAGTTTGATAGTATCCTTGCGATTCTTAATAGCTGCCTTATAGTTTTTCCTTAATCTGACAATGTCATCCCCGACCCTGGGGGAGATTTTTAACGCTGTCAACAATGCTCTGTGGGCTTTTGAACATGCAGAGTCAAACCAACGCTTTGTTCCAGAAAAACCTTTTTTTGGTTTGGCTAAAAGGTCCTTAGCCACCTGGCCACAAATTGCCTCATAAGCCGCTATTATTTCTTTACCTTGCGCGCCAGTTTTTTGACAGATGTCCACCTTGTCTTTTATTTTAGGGAAATTTTTTTCATAGAAATTTTCCGGGATCACTTTAGCCCATTTCAATCGTCTGTCTTGGTCGGAAGGTTTCAGGGGATGTACTGGTTTAAGTGCTGTTGGCGGTGCTCCCATCTGGCCACCCCAGGCCACTTCGAGTAATACAGGGTTGTGGTCACTATAAGGTGTTATAACTGTTCGATAGTCCATAGTCCGATTTAGAATACCTTGTGAGACAAAGATGTAGTCTCTCACTGAGCCATGATGGGTGCCAGTGAAGGTTGGCGCCCTTACGCCCTTGTCGGGTTCATACAAGTCATGGTTTGCAAGAAGTTCTTCTAACTCGAACCCCTCTGTGGAATGTTCAAAGTGGGGGCCCCGGAGGGCCTCCTCGCCCTCCTCAATTGCATTATCACTCCTTCCCATACAGGCTAAATTACACAGATGAATATTAAAATCTCCTAATAGGATAAACTCATAAACTAAATTGATATTCTGAGACACTGTGTTTAAAATGCTGTCTAGGTTAGCGACATTACTACCTCTGTGTTCGCTGTTCCCAGAGTTATAAAAGTTGACATATATCGTCCTGCTATTGTTATTAGTCACCCTTTCAACCATTAGGATGTTTACGGAGTCAGTATTTATCTGCCTGTAGCTTCCCTTCAGATCTAAGGAAAACATAATGGCCAAACCACCTTTGGCTCTACCCATACGGCTAGGGACGGCAGAATTAGTAAAGCAAGTGAATCCATCCCACCAAAAATTAGCGGATGTGTCCCACATTTCTTGCAAGGCAATTATATGGTACTTAGAAATAAAGCTCAAACAGGCATTATCCTGTCGTTTTGCATTTGAGCCAGCAATGTTCCAGCTTATAATTTTACAGGAGTCGGTTGGTATCCTAGGCTCTTTTTCCCCCACCAAACACCCTTCAGCTAAGCTTGGAGATATGTCCACCTCATTCCGTTCCACCTCAGAGGGGCTCTGTATTAGGACGGTGTTCAAGATTGGCTTTTCACGAACCACCCCCTGATACAATAACCCAGGGTGGTCGTTAACTAAGGACACATATCTCTCTGGTGTTTCGTAAAAAGTGGGCACACTAAGGTCTTCACCAAAATGACGTTGGCTACAATTTATTAAGGGTATATTTATGGTCTCGCTTTCTAAGACAGTTTCAGGTTTAAGTCAATCACAGTTGTTTAAGTCAGATAAAGGAGCATACCTATTCCCTATTCCGCACCCCCAATCAAAGGGGGTAGCTACCTGACCTTGACCCATGACTGAGGTGTTCCACGTAGGTAGTGGGGTATTTGGGTGTAACAGAAACTGGTCGTTTCTCAACCGTGGTATAAACCTGTTATTCCGACCAGTAGGGTCTAGGCCCGGCAAACCAGGACCCCAACCATTGACGGCTGGGTCAAATGGCATGGGAGGCCAGAAATTTGTCTCATGCGCATGATTAGGTCTTCCATACTCAGAGTTAAAAATGGGCCCAAAACGGTTGTTAGGATATCGGTGTCTGGAGCCCCCTTCCCGGTTTGAGGCATTATTCGCTCTCCTAACTCTAGGGGAGTTAGAAAAAGTAGGGAGCTGAGCCTCACTATAAAAGAATTTTAAAGTGAGCGGGATTATAGAACCGCTCCGCCGTTGATGACTAGCTTACCTGAGTGTCCAAATCCCAGCCATACCCTGTAAACAAGTGGCACCGCATCAGTGAGGCACCCCTAAAGCCCGCCAGAGCCCCAACTGCACGCACATCTCGAGCAGCCTAGACGCGTAGTATGATGCAAACATTGTCCCCCCTCCCCACCCCCGTCGCAGTCCAGTCCAGGGTGAGCCATCACGGACTCTAATGGGCACACTCGTAGTAGCAATATCAACGCCATGACTCTACGACGGCTGGACGTTAAATACGGTAAAACACGTGGCCAAGCGGTGCAGTTTATAGCTCAATTTTAAAATAAAATGTTTAAAAGCACATATATTTTATAAGCAGCTCTGACGGCTCTCATGAAACACACCAATAACGAAGAAACAAATATGATGCTCCCCCAGAGGCGCAACTAGAACCAAATTTCGGGGGGGCTAAGAAAAAATTTCGGGGGGGGGGGGGGGGGGGCTGAACCTTTATTCAGTAGGCAGAGTTGAGCTGCAGGGCGTCCAACAAGGGGTGAAACAACAGCAAGGCCTAATTAACATTCAAATGGTCTTTTAAAGACCTGTGAAACGTTCGGATGTGGCTCTGTGTGTGCCCGGGCTGCCACACACGACGGGGGGAGGGATGGGGGGGGGGGGGGCTGAAGCCCGGTGAGTCCAATGGGTGTTGCTAGCCTGTGCTCCCCAGTAGAAACCCAAGAAAACTTACTTGACAGATTTTGGGGTCAGGCTGTGAATTTTTCAAATAACTGGCTCAAATGTTATAGCCAGTTCAGATTATACGGTGCATGCAATTTCACAGGACTCTTCCCACCACGCCAGAGGGGCTTTAGGAGACCTGAGTTTGATCTTGCAGCGCCCCCACAGTAGAGCTTGCAGCCAGTTCGAGCAGGGATGTATTTCAGGATCCTGGCAGCGGTTTCTTTACTTGAAGACCACATGGCGGTGTACATCAGGACAGATGTGCTTCCGGAGACCCTGTGGGTGCATCACTATACTAACGCAAATACGGATGGAAGAGCATTGCATTCCCTGTGCATTTCTCTATGGCGACATAATGGCGCATGCATAGTACAGCTCAGAATCGAAGTACACTGTGAGAACTGGGTCACGTGCCACAGTCCCGGGACTGAAGCAATCAGGGTGGCGCTTTAAAGCTCGAGCACTTCGAATGTCTCAGTCCTGTGATAGCAGGGTTACTACGAGCCCTACTACCGCCTCCGTTCCGGGAGGAGAGTGTGGGAGTCCCCGCATCTGGGTAGCTGCTGTCATGGCGTAGCCCAGGATACAGCAGAAAGACAAATAATTCTGCTTTTCGTGCATTGAAGGACACTCCCTGTCATGCTGCTACCATATGTACAGCCAAGGAGCTCCGACAGCTCGGGATCGCACTGCAAACAGCCAGGGTTTCAATGTTTCTTCTGCCAAATGTCCATATCCCTTTCCTACCAGACCGCAACATAAACAGACGGTTTGGGGATTTTCTTACCTGTCAAAAAGGGCCATTATTACATTTTAAATATGGCAGATAGCTTGAGCCTAACGAAAAGCGCTCCCTTTGTGCTGTTGCGAGATTTCTTTCCATAATCGATTAACGCCCTGCATCAGAATACCCAAATATATCTTTGTATCCGAGGGAAATAAAGGGCTGAATAAAATAGATCGCAGACAAAAACATAACGCTTATATTAGTAAAGCGCACTTCACGCCTTGGGTAATCTAGAAGATGAATAAATAACCGGTGAAATTACAATAACTTGCCCAACCGACTGGTACTCTTTTTCAATTTCCGAATGATGAAAGGTTGAGTAGTCCCGCCGGGGAAACACAGGTTTCAGAAGTGCATATATTAATCCATTGCAACACACGCCAGCCACTTCTAAGGTGTTCAGGAACGTGACACGGACATACTCAACTCGATTAGTTACTACTCTCACCCACCTGGAATATGGATATAACTACACTCATCACTTATGTGGTTGAGACTTTTCCCGACAACTATTTCATCTTTCAAAACATGTGTTCCATTTCGGCCTGAATTAAATAAAGGGTTTACTTCTATAGTAGATTCCTTTGAAACCAACTTTACAAACGTGAACTTTGAGAGAATTATGAATGTACGGACTGAAAATCTACACAGAAGAAGTGCTTTGTAAAGCCGTGCACTGCGGGCAGCAGTAGACAGTGGCGACTTAGGCCATGAAACATCCTAGGGCATTTTACAAGTGGGACACGGACAGCGAGAGGGGGGCGGGAACGGGCACAGGACAGCGGGAGGGGGGGGCGGCGGGAACGGCCAGCATTCACCTGGACCTGGACTTCCTCCGGCGGCCGTGGTCGGCATGGAATGACAACAACAAACCCTGAAGAAAAAAAAACGAAACTCCGCCCACCGCCACGATGATGACATCGCAGAGGCGGAAAGCGAAAACATCGCGGGACGCCCCCAAATCTGGTCCGGCCTTGACGGACAGATCCGGCTCCCAATGGCTAGCCTCCATTTATGGAGCTAGCCAATGGGAGCCGGGGGACGTTCCTGAAGCCCATATTGTAAACAATAGATTTCGCCTGCGCCGAAAAGCTGCGCAGAGCGCAGCCTTCGGCAGGCAAAACCTAAAAACGAGGGTTGGACTCCAGTGGAAGCAGCGTAGGCAACCTCCAAGACAAAAATGAAACATAAGTATGTGTGCTATGTGGAAGAGGTAAAGAAAGGTAGTCCGAATGAAAGGACAACAGTGAGAATGGAAGGGAGGCGGAGGGGGAGTGGGTGGAAGGGAGAAGGGGAGGGAGAGTCAAAAGAAGAGAGGGAGGAGGAGACAGAGCGTTTTGGCCTACTGCACCCAGCCCTTAGTGTTTACCCTCGTGTCACCCTTTTGTCTAGGACGCTAGGGTCCGCGAGAAAGAGTGTGGTTCAGCAAGTCCCTAAAATGAAACACATGAGGCCAGAGATTAGGGGCCATAATATCAAGGGTATCGCTGCTTTGGCAGGAAACTGCTGCTAAAGCGGCGATAAGGGGTTAATAATATGCCCTTGGGCATTCCCATAGAAGCCCAGGTTCTGGTGTGAACCTGGCCTCCTATGGGAATTCACAAGGGCATGTTATCAAGCCCATTATCGCCGCTTTAGCAGCAGTTTCCTACCGCTAAAGTGGCGATAATGTTATCGCCGTTCTTTGATATTATAGTCCTACATTATTAGCTACGGGAAAATCACTTGCATGCACCTGTGCACCCAGCCCCTTCCCCCGCAATGTGCTCAATTGTAGGTCTTGCACACCGAGGCTTCACTGCTCACCTGCCACCACAGGTGTGTCCCACAATGTGTTGGTGCAAGCTCCGAGTCTGGGGTATGTTTGTACGGTAGGAGACCAGGTCTCCGGTCGGGGACGGTATCTTGATACCACGATGGAAGGTCTCAGAATGCCCAGGGCATCATTGCGGGGTCAGCTCCCGCTCCGCCTTTCTTGAGTCAATCAATTGAATGTCTGAAAAGGGAGAAATAATTTAATGGTGGAAACGTCTGGATGTAAATGAAGGTTTATTTCAAGCTTGATAAAAAACAGGAGTTGAGTGCATCCTTCGTTTTTCAAGTACGATCTACCAACTGTTAGTGGTAATCGTGGTTCAAAGAGGAGCTGGAGTGCTTGAGAATTCACAAGGTTAAATAATAATACGTTATACGAAGGTTCATATAGAAAGGAACAGAGCGCATACTAGAATAATAATGTGTGCGTGTAATGCAGTGGAGTAAGCCTGTGTGCATGTACACATAGTAACGAGCTCACTACAGTGCCTTAAAAGCCAGCACCATGGGTCTGTAGGGCGGCGCTGCTCGCTGGCTCAGGCCTACAGTATGGTACACCATACGTCTGTGACGTAACACAGGGCCTGGCAGCGTGTACTTTTTGCATACGCAACGCGCAGGGGGCGTGACCCCATACATACATGACGTAACATGTGTCTTGGTACTGTGTACCCGTCGGATACCAAAGTAGCTGCTGGGGCAACTTCATGCGTATGGAATATGCTACTTACCAGTATGCATCTGTTCTTGGCATAGAGGGCTGCAGAGTGGTACATTATGAATAGATCGCCATCTGGTGTTGGGCTCGGATGATTGCACTTTGTTTTTCTCTTGGAGAGTCTTTTGTATCCTGGTGACTCCTCCTTTGGTTGGTAGTGCGCATGGGCATAGGCTCCATCCTTAGATTGTTTTGCCATAGTAGGGTTAGATGGAGTAGTATGATAGAATACAGATAGGAATGCCCATGTAAGTGTATCTAAATAAGATAATGTTGGAACAGACACAGGTTTCCGGGGAGGCTGGGAGGGCATGTACCACTCTGCAGCCCTCTATGCCAAGAACAGATGCATACTGGTAAGTAGCATATTCCGTTCGAGGCATATGGGCTGCAGATGGTACATTATGAATAGACTATACAGCAGTTCTCTCCCTAGCGGTGGTCACCCGTGTCTGTTGCAACTGTCTGAAATAAAGTCTTTAATACAGCTTGTCCCACTCTAGCTTGTTGTGTTGTGTGCACATCTACACAATAGTGCTTTGTGAAGGTGTGCGGTGTAACCCAGGTAGCTGCTTTGCATATGTCATCTAGTGGAATGTTTCCCAAAAATGCCATAGATGCTCCTAGTTTACGTGTAGAGTGAGCTCTAGGAGGAACAGTTAATGTTCTCTTTGCTTTTAAGTAGCATATTTGAATACATTTTACAATCCATCTGGCAATGCCCGCTTTAGAGATGGGATTGCCCTTATGTGTAGGAGAAAACGCAACAAATAGCTGTTTTGTCTTTCTGAAAGTTTGTGTTCTTTCTATATAGTGCAATATTGCCTTCTGACATCTAATGTAAGTAGGGCTCTTTCTGCTACCATCTGTGGTTTTGGAAAGAAAACCGGTAATTCCACTGACTGATTGATGTGGAATGCAGAAATTACCTTTGGTAGGAATTTTGGATTTGTTCTAAGAACCACTTTATTTTGGTGTAACTGCATGAATGGTTCTTGAATCGTAAAACCTGCAACTCACTTACTCTTCTAAGTGACGTGATAGCTATGAGGAAGGCCACCTTCCATGTGAGGAATTGTATTTCACACCTATGCATAGGTTCAAATGGTGGCCCCATTAGTCTGGTAAGTACTATGTTGAGATTCCAGACTGGGGAAGGTGGTCGTCTTGGTGGAATGACTCTTTTGAGTCCCTCCATGAAAGCTTTAATTGCTGGTACTTTAAACAGGGAAAGATGTTGTCTGTTTTGTAGGTACGCCGCTATAGCTGCGAGATGAACTCTGATAGAGGTGTATGCTAAGTTACATTGCTGCAAGTGTAGTAAATAGCAAATGATCTGTTTAGTGGATGCGTCCAGAGGGTTGATGTGCTTACTGTTACAGTGTATAGCAAACCTCTTCCACTTTGCTGCATAGCATGCTCTGGTGGTAGGACGTCTTGCTTGTTTAATGATTTCCATGCATTCTGGTGGTAAATCTAAATACCCAAACTCTATGACCTCAGGAGCCAGATCGCTAGGTTCAATTGTTTGGGATCTGGGTGCATTATTTCTCCATGGTTCTGTGTAAGGTGCATGGGTAATAATTTTAGCTTTTGATGTGGCACCTGTGATAGTTGTAGTAGCGTGGTGAACCACGGCTGTCTTGCCCACGTTGGTGCCACTAGTATCATTGTCATTGAGTGCTGCTGCAGTTTCCGAACCACTAACGGAATTAGTGGGAGAGGGGGAAAAGCGTAAGCAAATCTGTTGGACCAATTTATCCATAGTGCATTGCCCTGGGACCGTTGATGTGGGTACCTGGATGCGAAGTTTTGGCCTTTTGCGTTCTGATGATTGGCAAACAGATCTATCTCTGGTTGCCCCCATCTTTGGAAGAATGGTTGCAGTATTTGGTCGTGCAGCTCCCATTCGTGTACTTGTTCTGACTGTCTGCTTAGGATGTCTGCTATATGGTTTTGAACTCCTGGTAGGTGTTCTGCTAGCAGATAGATCTTTTGAGGAATGGCCCATCTCCAAATGTCCTGTGCTAGTTTGGATAGTTGGAGAGAGTGTGTCCCCCCGTTTTTTAATATAATACATTGCAGTCATGTTGTCTGTTCTGATCAGGACTGCCTTGTTCGTTATTTGCATTTGGAAAGCTTTTAGTGCTAGAAATACCGCTAATAGTTCCAAGTAGTTGATGTGCAGTTTCTTTTGCTGCACACTCCACTTCCCCTGCACTGTGTATTTGTCCATATGCGCTCCCCATCCGGAGAGCGATGCGTCCGCTGTTATTATCACTTGTGGAATCGGTTCTAGGAACGACCGTCCTTTGGAAATGTTTGTTGTGTTCCACCACTTCAGAGAGCGATGCGTACGGTCGTCCACCAACACCAGATCTGTAATCTGACCTTGAGCCTGATTCCACTGTGTCGCTAGACACTCCTGTAGTGAGCGCATTTGTAGTCTGGCATGTGGTATTAGCAGTATGCAGGAGGACATCATGCCTAACAGTTGCATAAACACTCGTGCTGGTAGTGAGTGCTGTGGTTGAAATCTTTGTATTAACCCGACCATTGTCTGTATCCTGATCGGATTGGGGTATGCTATTGCTTTTTCTGTGTCTATAGTAGCCCCTAGGTATTGCTGAATCTTGTTTGGTTGCAGGTGTGATTTTTTGTAGTTCACCGTAAACCCCAGGTGGTGCAGCAATTGAATTGTCTTCTGTGTGTTGTGAAGACATTCTTCTTGTGACTTGGCCTTTATTAACCAATCGTCCAAGTATGGGAAGACATGTATTTGTTGTCTTCTTAGGTGTGCTGCCACCACAGCTAGGCATTTTGTGAACACTCTTGGTGCCGTTGTAACCCCGAACGGAAGGACTTTGAATTGATAATGTTGTCCTTCCACTACAAACCTTAAGTATTTCCTGTGGGCTTTGTGAATTGGGATATGAAAGTAAGCGTCTTTTAGATCCAGTGTAGAAAGAAAGTCCCCTTTCTTCAGTAAAGGGAGTACTTGTTGGAGCGTGACCATGTGGAAATGTTCCGAATTTATGTATGCATTGAGAGGTCTTAGGTCTAAGATTGGTCTTAGAGACCCATCTTTTTGGGGGATTAGGAAGTATAGAGAGTATACTCCTGTCCCTTGTTGATGTTTTGGAACCTTCTCTATTGCATGCTTTTGTAGCAGTGATAGTACTTCTTCCTTTAACAATGTCAGATGATCTTGACTCATTGGACGCTGTTTGGGGGGAATGTTTGGTGGGGTAGCTGTGAGTTCTAGGCAATAACCATGTTGGATAATTTGTCTCACCCACTTGTCTGATGTGATGTTTTCCCAGACAGGTAGGAACTGTGATAGACGTCCCCCGACCGGTGTTATGTGATCTGGGGGAAGTTCTATTAAGTCACTGTTTTGGGGTTGAGGCGTTGCGGTTGTTATTATTTCCCCTCCATAAATGTGCAGAGGTCCGCGGCCGCGCAGCGGACGCGTGCAGCGGGCGCGCCGGAAGCGCGCCGAAGTCGAGCCAAAGTCCAGCCCGTCTGCGCCCGTCCGCGACAGGACGGGGAGCGGGGCCAAGGACCCTGGTCTCTCTTCATCCTCTACGCTACGCTATGCGCGTGAAGAGCTGCTTGCTCTCTGTCCTAATATCCCTCTGACCTGCGCACATTCAATGGAGCCGCTCCTCCTACACGCCTGTCCCTTATGCTCTTTTAAGCCCCCCAATCCAGTTAGGATAGCTTATGCAAACAAGCATGTTAAGGCAGGTCTGATTAACTGCCGCTCTTTCGGTAAACATACCATTCAAATCTATCATCTACTCGAGGACGAGGAATATGATATGATTTTCTTTACCGAAACGTGGTTGGGTGAACTTTCTGACCCTGATGTGATAGAGGCCATCCCCCCTGGCTACTCCCTTGTTAGATTGGACAGGAAGGATGGCAGGGGAGGGGGTATTGCGATTGCTACTAAAACCTCTATGCAATGCACCCTACTGCCTCTGAGCATTGACCACTGTGAGGCCGGTGTTTTTACAATAAGCATAGGACCTCAAACCTCCCTTTCTGGCATCTTAGTATACAGACCTCCGGGCAGGATGTATGATTTTACTGCTAATCTGTTGGAGGCCGCCGCTCACCTTGCAATGAGGAAAAAGAGTGTACTTGTGCTGGGCGATATGAATGCCCACTTTGATGACCCTTTGGATAGGGAGGCCAGTGACATTAGGTCCCAACTCCACTCTATACAGCTTGATCTTATAAATCAGGACCCCACTCACAGACTTGGGCACCTCCTGGATCCTATCTTTGGAGATCACTGTAGAGTACAATCTTCCTTCCCGATTCCGGTCCCTTGGTCCGATCATTTCGTCATTCCATTTCGTATTCAGTCATCCGAGGTTGACGCGAAGAAAAACTCTGAGCTGCGTTACCCGCGGCGGAAATGGAAATCCTTCTCTCAGACCACCTTTAATGAACTTCTTACAATAGGAGGCCCGATCGGAGGCACGGACTGTGAAACTGCGTATAGTCACCTACAAACACGCATTTTAGGAGCCCTCGATAGAACTGCTCCCATTCGTCTTGGGAGCAACTCCAAAATTACGAGGAAAACTACTTCATGGTATACGCCTGAACTTCAAACGCTCAAATCTGCCTGTAAAAAGCTGGAACGCGAATGGCGCGTTAATTTCTGTCCAAGGATCAAGGAACAATATAAAAAAACTCAAAGGGAGTATTATAAAAAAATTCGTAACTCCAAAGCAGCCCATTACAAAAATCGGATTGATGAAGCAGAGAACTCTTCTAAGGAACTTTTCAAAATCTTTAAGGAGATCTCTGTACTCTCGAATGTTAATAGCTCCTCCAGCGACTCAGTGGAAATCTGCAACAAGATTGCGAGATATTTTTCTGGAAAAATCTCGGATATCTATGCGAATTTCTCTGGAAACCTGGCCGTCAGCCATGATCTCAGGGCAGACATAGAGGTCAGTCCCACGGAGTCAGGCTTATACTGCTTCATGGTTCCGCCTCCTGAGGTACTGGTAGATGTATGTAAAAGTGTCAAATCAGGCTCCCCCCTGAGATCCGGCCCCTCCTAAAGTTCTGACTGCTAGTTTAGAAATATTGGAGCCTTATTTTCGACACATTATCCAACTATCGTTTTCCTCGGCCTCTCTTCCGGGTGACTGGAAGCAGGCGATAGTGCTGCCAATAAAAAAGAAACCCAATGTTAGCCAGGACCTTTTAGAGAACCTAAGGCCGATTTCCCTCCTACCTTTTCTTGCTAAAGTGACCGAAAAAATAGTCAATACTCAGCTTATGGACTACTTAGAAGCTAATAAGGCACTGCATAGCTCCCAATCTGGCTTTCGGAAGAACTACTCAACCGAGACTGCCCTTTTGCGAGCGACCGAAACTCTGCGGATCGGAGCGGATGAAGGTCACACAATGGCTCTCATTATGCTGGACCTCAGCGCTGCGTTCGACACTGTGGCCCATTCCATCTTGCTACAGTGTCTGAGTAGTGCTGGGGTCACCAAGACGCCATTGGGCTGGCTTAAAGCCTTCCTATCTGAACGCAGCTTTCAGGTGCAGAGAGGCATGTGTCTTTATGACAGCATAGCCTTAGAACAGGGGGTGCCTCAGGGCTCTGCCCTGAGCCCCACCCTGTTCAACCTGTACATGGCTCCCCTGGCAGACGTGGTTCAATCATACGGCATAGAACTAGTATCCTATGCCGATGATACTCAGCTGCTCATCTCCCTATCACAGACACCCACATTAGCAGCGGCCAATTTTAAAGCATGTATGCAGGAGCTCTCAGGCTGGATGAACCAACACTGCCTGAAGCTCAACGGTTCGAAAACTGAGGTAATAGTGATAGGGGGAAAGGATACCAGTTGGACTCAGGACTGGTGGCCTTCGTGCCTTGGCCCTACTCCCATCCCTGGCAAGGAAGCAAAAAATCTGGGGGTTTGGGTGGATCCCAAACTCTCTTTTGAGAACCATGTCAACAAAGTAGCAGGGAAATGCTTTGGGATAATGAAGACCTTAAATCGCACGCTGGACCTTCTGCCCTTGGAGGCCAGGCGTACTATGACCCAAGCGCTAGTCACCTCCCGCATAGATTATGCGAACGTACTGCTACTAGGAACAACTGAGAAAAACATAAGGCGACTCCAGGTGTTGCAGAACACGGCAGCACGATTAGTTCTCAGACTTCCTAAAAGAACGGCATCTAAACCCACTCTACTGGCCCTTCACTGGCTTCCTATTAGGAAAAGAATCCTATTCAAAGCTCTGCTCATTTGTTATAGGATAATCTCTCAGAAAGCCCCTGACTATCTGAAGGACCTAGCCATCCCTTATATGCCCAATAGAGCACTCCGCTCCTTGGGCGTGGGTCTTTTGAAAGTTCCTCGTATAAAGAAGGCCAGAATGGGTGGACGCTCCTTCCGAGTGTTAGCAGCCAATCAATGGAATGCCCTTCCCATAGAAATCAGACGGGCCAGGACCGAAACTATTTTCAGGAAGCTGTTAAAAACACATTTGTTCACTCTGTAGATCTGTCTCTGCCGCCATCTGTCTCCATCTCCTCAGCGCGGGGACACGCCGGGACGGCGTCACCAATCGCTTTATAAGCCCCTTTATTATTATTATTATCTACCCTTGTTGTTGTTACCCCTGTAACTACCTCTTGAATTACCTTTGGGTGATGTAGGTGTGAAAGAGGTGGATTGCTGATGTGTTCCTGTATTTTTTGAGCCTCCTCTATAGGTGGATCTACGAAAGGAACCTCTTGGTGTTGGCTGTTGCAATGCTCCCATTGACTTAGCCGTTTCTGTATCTTTTTTCATTTTTTCTAAGGTCTCATCTGTGCTTGAGCCAAAAAGTGTTTTTTGGTCAAAGGGTTGGTTCAATAAGGATGTTTGTACTTCCTGTTTGAATCCTGAGATTCTAAGCCATGCATGTCTCCTTAACATGACACTGGTGTTGATGGATCTTGCTGCAGTGTCTGCTGCGTCTAGGGCGCACTTAATGGAAGTATTAGTTATTATTTTTCCTTCCTGTATTAACTGATCTGCCCTTTTCTGATGTTCTTTGGGGAGATGTTGGATGAGTTTTTCTAATTCATCATAATGTGCCCTGTCATAACGTGCAAGTAGTGCCTGTGTATTGGCTATACGCCAGCTATTTGCAGCTTGTGATGCTACTCTCTTGCCTGATGCATCTATTAATTTTGACTCTTTATCCGGTGGAGGAGCCTCTCCTGTAGATAATGAGTTCGCTCTTTTACGAGCGTTTGAAACTACAAGCGAGTCCAGAGGTACTTGCCCTTTGATAAATATTGGATCCTTTGGAGCCGCTTTATATTTTTTATCAATTCTTGGGTTTAACACCCTAGCCCTCACTGGGTCTTTGAATATTTCTTCTGTGTGACCGAGAAGACCATTCAGCATAGGTAGAGTACCTGATGTTCTTTGTGCATTAGGTAGCGTCTCTAATAGGAAGTCCTCTATTTGAGGTTCTGTATGTATATCTACCTTATGATATTTAGCTGCCCTATTAATGAGCTGTACAAACCCTATGTTATCATCAGGTGGTGAAGGCTTTGAGGGATATAACTGTGGGTCATTGTCATCATCTGACTCTACGTTATAATTTTCCCATGGGTCATCCTCATCTGGGATAGTTTCATCATCCCCTTGAGGTTCTCCCTCCCCTGGATCACTGTCTACATCAGACTGAGGTGTAGATGGTCTTGGTGTAGAAGGTGCAGGAATATTTGGCATAGTGTGAGGAATAGGAGAAAAGGGTGTGACTTTGGGTCGAGGAGAAGTAGGAGGAGTTGTATTTTTCCCCATTGTTCTCTTTTTTGAAGGAAGAGATTTGTCTTCTATCTGTTCATTCTTCCTCTTTTTCGTCACTACTTTGCCAGTTTGCGGATCAATAAACAAAATCTTTTGTTTGGGATCTGTTTGCTGCTCCTGTATCGGTACCGAAGGCCTTGGTTCCAAAAGGTGCCTTTGTTTTCGATCGTCAATGTTCGGTGTTTTCGGCACCGAGTGTTTACTCGATTCCGACTTTCTCGGTGTCGAGTGAGTCTTCGACGTCGAATCATGTTTCTGTTTCGACATGGAATGCTTCGATGCCGAGCTTTCCTTTGCATGGATCTTCGGCGTCGAAGTCGATGTCGACCTCTTCTCGGATCCGACATGGTGGGAGACCGAGTGTTTCGGTTTCAGTTTCGGTTTCGTTGCCGGGCCCGAAAGCGGGGCGTCGGAAACTTTTTTCTGCGGTTTGACCGGGCTCGAAGGCGGGGTCGTTACCACACGGGGTCGGTTTTTTGGTAAGGGGACGTCGTCACTCACGGTTTGTTGCACGTCGAGTTCTTCGACATCCGACTCGTCCCCTTCCGACCCCGACTGATCCTCATGATCCTCTTCTTCCTCAAGTTGCTCGTCTCCGAACAGCTCCGGGATCGCCTCCGACTGCATTCTGGAAACCTCGTGTCTTCGAGCTCGACGATTTCTAATCGCCGACTTGGAGGAGAATACTGCGCAGGCTTCGCAGTCCCTTGATTCGTGTTCAGGCGATAGGCAGAGGTTGCACACCTCGTGTAGGTCCTTGTGTGGGAACTTAGCACCACACGCTGGACATTTTTTGAATGGAGTCCTTTCCATGGACTCCGGGCTTGACTGCGTCGAGAAAGGCCTCCTGTTCGTCGACGTAGATCAAAGTTTTTTCTTCGATGTTGAAGTCGAAATGCGCCGGAATGGAAATGAAACGCGTTCGACAACAATACCGTCAAATTGGAAAGGGAATACGCGCCGATAAGTCACTTCTTTTCGAAGTCGATCTGGAGCGTCTCAATCCTCATCCGAACCCGATGGCGGAAAAAAACAATCTAAGGATGGAGCCGATGCCCATGCGCACTACCAACCAAAGGAGGAGTCACCAGGATACAAAAGACTCTCCAAGAGAAAAACAAAGTGCAATCATCCGAGCCCAACACCAGATGGCGATCTATTCATAATGTACCATCTGCAGCTCATATGCCTCGAACATGATGTTACGCGGGATGCGGTGTCACCAAGTTGTCAGATACAAAATGCGCATCATTTACGAGTTTAGCAATATGGCGGATAGGATTTACGTGGTGATGGAGCTTACTACGCTACTGGTATGGGAGTGCAGTTTTCTCCGGGAAAAAAAAAAATATAAATTTTTTTTGAAAGATATAAAACATTACATCATTTTTAAAGTATAAAAAAAGTATAATAGAGTTGCAAAATATTTAAAAAAATATTTGAAAAAAAATAGGTTTTAGAAACATTAAAATATGAAATTAACATTTAAAAAACCTTAGAAATTCTCTGAAAAAAACAGGTTTTAGGCACTTTATAGTTAGGAATTAGCATTTACAAAACCTTAGAAATTCACTAAAAAACCATAGGTTTTCAGGGACGTTATAGTTAGTTGAACATTTGACTCATATAAAACCAGAGAAATTCGCCTGTTGAGCTAACTATAACTTTCGCACCCGCAATGCACTGCTGATGATGTCACATATTACATCACTGATGACATCACTGATGACATCTCAAATGACATCACTCATGACTTCACTCATGACATCGTGCACGTGACAATCTGATGCAAATACTGATGCTCTAATGTAAACTTTGATACACCCATTCTAAAATGCTGACTACTATTTTTGAAACCGTACACAGAAGAATGCCATATACTACATAGCACTCACTATTTCCTAGGTCTACACACACATCCTGTCACTTATACTTTTAGCTACTCATCAATTTTAGGACTATAATATGAACTCATACATCTATACATACAGTCACACTCCGAAACTCATCCATAGAGTTACTCTCACACCTAGTCAGTCATGCAAAGAATCAATCACATACCCATTTACTCATGTATACAGTTATACACACCAACTTCGTTATTTTTAGACATACCACATCACTTATTTATACAGATACTAACACATATTTACTGTCTTATACAATCACTGATAGAAGCAGACACTTATTTATACACCCAATCTTAAACAAACTTACTCTCATGTATAGTCATTAATATACTCCAACTCTCACATCTACTGCCTTAAAACATATGTAGTTACTCACAGATATACCACTGAGACATTTATTCACTCACAACACACCCATAGACACGCTAAGTCACCCAAACAGCCCTTTGTAGGATTAAGGCTTGTCATGTCTGTTCTTAGGAATACTCTCTGATCAGCAATTCACGTTAGAGAGACTTTCAGAGCTAAACCTACTGCCCTTAACATCAAGACATTTATGTGAAGGTGTGTCTCTTCTCCCGACCAAATGCCACAGGTGTTCTATAGCTTAATCTCCCACGCCATGACTTGTTTGACTTTAGAAGTCAATGTAACAATGTTGTCCGATGTCCTCACATTTGCTTCCATTGAAAATCTAATTGTTCTTGAACGGGATGCATTTGCAGGCGGCACAGAGGGAGAAGAGGGAAGCAAGATGAAATATTTCCAACAGTATGTTGCATGTGTGCACTCTATAACTGGCACATTTTTACATACGACCTGAAGCTGCCAAGTTACTACATTTTTCAGCGGGGGGAGGAATTTGACTCATTATAGAGGGTCCTAGGCTGGCCATTCCCACCCTCTTCCACACTTGTCTTCCTGCAAGTACTAGAGAATCTAGGCACAGATACATCAAGGCTCTGGTTCACCTTGGGCTGAGTTCAGCAGGATGTTATCCAGTCCTGGAAAGCAAAGAGCCTGACCTTTTTGAATGGGAGGCTCAGGGCATAATGCTTATTGGGTAAGCCCATATACAAGTCTTGCGGCTGTCGCAAGAAGCACTAAGATATTCAAGCCCTGGCAGGGGCATCTCCATCTGGAATAACCATATTTGGTACGGATTGTAGTGGGCTGTAGGATCAGTTTCAACTATCATGCCATGCAGAATGTATGCAACTATGGTTTTAAACAGCTGGTTGTACCTTTGATAGGATCTAAACTAATGGGATGTATGTGGGATGAAATATAATTGGAGCTTATTTAATCTTTGCCCTAATTTGTATAATTATAGATGAGACGTTCATAATACTTACAATAATTCTAATAAAGATGACTTGTAATAGAATAGTGTATAGTAATCATATAGTGTGGGATACCAATCATTGTATGTGCTCATTGATTTCAGGATGAGTAAAGGGCAAAGGTACAGAGTAAGGGGTTGGGTTTATCATATTCTGCTATTTGTTGAGCGCGCACAACCTGATATATTACCTTAGTTTCTCAAATGTTGCAAACTTTTTGTGTGCTCCTGGGGTAACGAACTCCCTATAAGAACGTCTAATCAGAGTATCATTAGTTGTGCTTCCTTGCTATTGGAAGCGTCCCCCTATGCACTACTTTGCCCACAATCGGGTTGACATATGATTCAATACGTGGAGTTTTGTTCAAAATTACGAGATCACAAAATTCTTAAGAGTTCTTGCTGGTTTTATTCTGTTTTTTTCTTTTTCTTCAAACATGCATTTTCTTTGTATTTAATTCAAATCAAAGTATATCCCAAAGATATTCCATACATTTCACATTAATGGTCCAATGCATTTCGGGCCATTAGCTCTTCATCAGGGAACCATGTGAAAGATGTATAAAAATCTCACAAACTTCCATGGACTCGGTCGAGTAATACATATGTGATGTTCATTCAGCCAATGTTTATCATATTGTACCTGCAGATGAAAATTTCTGTGAGGAAATTTGTCTGGATTCCTAACACTCCCAATCGCTAAAGCATAACTTAGTAGGGTAGAGGCGAAAGACACTTGCCAATTCTACTTTGCTACCTATGTTACTCCCAATAATCTAAGTGGTATACATATAGTATAGTGGAAGAGGTATATTTAACGGAATTGATGGCAGAAGTGAAGATTATGTGCAGAAGAGAGAAATATAAGGAGGTGAGATTGAAGTAACACCTCTGATGAGGACTTTACTAGTTGGAAGTTACATTGATTGGAAAAGATAAAGCTACACTTCTTATGATAGTTTAAGTTGCCTAGGCGATTTAGGTTTAAGATATGGCTAGGGTCAACTGTGCGCAGTCTTTCCTAGGGACATGCATTACACTGATCTTCACGTTTCTATTCACTGTACTTGGCAATATGAACACAGATGTGTTTTACAAGCCGTAACATGCATCTTCATTAAGATGTCCTTTTTGCAATTCCAGATTCCAGGAACCTTGTGAGGCTTGCACTGTGTACATTTTCTCCTAGCAGTATAGACATTTTTTCAGTGGTGATTACAGTCCCAGTTCACATTTCAAGATGATGCCCCCGACTGTCATTGCACCGCTGGGGAATCAGTAACTCACACAATGCTGTATTTATTTACTTATTCACCACCAATGGTACTTTTCAAGCCCAACTCAAAAGCATCTGAGATCCCATCGTATATGGATAAAAAGTATAATTTACTACAGGGATCATTTCATGCAGTTATCTGATCATTCATCAAACGAAAGTTAATCATTAAAAGTCATACTTACTGTGGAAGCACATAGCTGTCAACCTTTATTCTTTTGTTCATTAAATAATAGTCCTTTAATTCAGAGAGAGAATCTTTACTCCTATTGATATCCTAGAACATAGGTAATACATCAGTCAGACAATTGAAAAACAGTTTCGCAATGATATTAAGGCAACTAAGTGTACTCTGCAATAGTGACTTCCTTTTTATTTTTAAATATGTTTAATATGTATTCCAGAAAATACAACAATAGACAGTACAATTCATGAGTCTCTCTTTCTGCATGTCTCTTGCTTATTTCTGCACCTCTCACATTTTTCGGCAACTCACTTGCCTCTTTCTGCACTTCTCTCGCTTCTTTCTACACCTCTGTTGCCCCTTATGCACCCCTGTTGCTTCTTTCTACACTTCTCTTGCCTCTTTCTGTACCCCGCTTGCATCTTTGTGCCTCTTTCTGCACCTCGGTTGCTTCTTTCTGCACTTCTCTTTCTTCATTCTGCACCCCTCTCTCCTCTTTCTGCACCATTCTACCCTCTTTGTGCACGAATCTTGCCTCTTTCTGCACATCTCAACTTTTTATGCAGTTCCCTTGCCTCTTTCTGCACCTCTTTTGCTTCTTTTTGCACTTCTCTTGCCACCTTTTGCACCCTTCTTGCCTCTTTCTGCACCTCTGTTGGTTCTTTGTGCACTGTTCTTGGTTCTTACTGCATCTCTCCTGCACATTTCTGCATCACTTGTGCTTCTTCCTGGACCCCTTTTCCCTCTTTCTGCACCTGTCTTGCGTCTTTCTGTCGCTTCTTTCTGCACTTCTCTTACCGCTTTCTGCACCCCTCTTGCCTCTTTCTGCACTAGTTGCTTCTTTCTGCAATTCTCTTGCTTCTTTCTGCACCTCTAATGCTTCTTTCTGCACCTCAATTGCTTATTTTTGCAGCCCTCTTGCCTATTTCTGCATCCCTCTTAACTCTTTCTGCACCCCTCTTTCTTCTTTCTGCACCTCTCTTGCCTCTTTCTGCACCCCTCTTGCCTCTTTCTGCAACCCTCTTCTCTTTCTGTACCTCTCTTGCCTCGTTTTGCACTTCTCTTATGTCTTTCTGCCCCTCTCTTCTTCTTGCACCCCTGTTGCCTCTTCCTGTACTCCTCTTGCCTGTTTCTGCAGCTCATTTGCCTCTTTCTACAAATCTCTTGCCTGTTTCTGCACTACTCTTGCTTCTTTCTGCCCCGCACTTGCCTCTTTCTGCATCCCTGTTCCATCTTTTTTCACCTCTCCTGCCTGTTACTGTACCTCTTGCCTCTTTCTGCACTTCTCTTGCCTCTTTCTGCACTCCTCTTGCCTCTTTATGAACCTCTCTTGCATCTTTCTGCACCTCACGTGCCTCTTTCTGCACTTCTCTTGCTTCTTTCTACACCTCTGTTGTTATGTTTTATATACAGGCCCTAATATAGACTTAAATATAAGAATACCCTCCCCGAGCACTCAAGTCTATAACAAGTATCAATAGTCAATAGTCAATTATTAAATTAAAAAAATATTGTGCAAATCCAAATGATTCCCGTTTCAATGTCCATAGATGTATTACATTTCCTTCAAATTAGGTATTCTTCTCTTGGCACACCAAATTGTCCATATCCAAATATCCAAAGATTCAATATGATAATTCTTCAGTATATACAAGCACAAAGCAGCCAACACGGGTTTCATCATGCAACATAATGCATCATTGACTTCTTCAGGGCTGCAAACCCAAATAAAACAACATTTCTCCTAGAATTTTGTAAATGAGCAGGTATTAACCATAATCAAGTTAAAGTGTTCAAGTGAAATATGAAGATATGTGGAGACAGTCAGTGTGATTAGTTGTACCATCACTCAAAGTGCAAATAGAGCAAAGTCCCAGTAAGAATATTTAAATCAAAACACAAATTATGCTCTCCACAAACACAGAAAAGACGTGAAGGCCCAAGAGCAAAGATTGGAGGTAAATAAGATTCGTTTTTATATTCCAGTCACCTGTAATATGGGTATCAATCATACGGAAGATAAGTATTTACTCCTGTATCGAACGCCTGATACTAAATCTGTAAAGTCAGAATCACGTAATCAGAAAAAAGATCTAAAGAGTACAACTCCAATTAGAGCAAACAGTATTAACTGCATCTAATCCTGGTTTCAAAATTTAATCATAATCGTAACAATGTCTCAAAAAGTTTCATCCACACCACTACATGTACTTGTAAAAACATTAATGAAAACTATTCAGTCTTAGTAAATTATCATCTGTTAAAACTAGAAACCCCTCAAAATAAAGGTATTTCAACTGCTTTAAACTGAAGAAGAACCCTAAAATAAAAGTGTAAAAACTACATAAGACTATAGCATTTATCTCTCCCGAACAGACGTATTGTACTGGGTAATACCGTCCCTTCAATCATTATGCATCTGTTTGTTATCGTTAACGCACGTCCTGCATTTCTCACATAACCGTTTAGGTTTCTCTCAAAGATCTAAAAATAACAAACAAATTTGACATCTATCATTCAGTCTTCAAATGGTAATCGATATGAAACATAAAGGAATTCACAGTCTCTAACAGACCATATCCCGGTCACCTCTGCTAACCAGTCATGTTACAGAAACCATAAATGCAAACAAGAGGAGCACCAAAAAGTCTCAATATGTGCATTAATCCATAATTTGGAAATTCTCCAATAACAAGTCCTTAGGCAGTTGGTTCAGTTAGAAAAATATTCTTCTTCTTGATTTCAAAAACATCAGTTTAATTCCAAAATATCAAGCCAAGATCTTCTTCTCTATCATATGAATCACAATTAATTTCTATATATTAGATCAGCCAATGCATTGCATCCTCTAGGGACATCATCAGGGTTAAAATAAAATAATGAAACATGTATCAACAAAAAGCTAGCGATGTTAGGTTTACAAAATTACACACAGAATTGTCCTGAAGAAACCCAAATATACATTCATGATTAATTACAAAAAACAATGTCACTGCCTATATCCATTCTATCAATTCTACTTGTTCCAGATGAAGGAGAATCAATCTTTTCTTTACCTACAATTGCCCCACAATCTGTTACAATCAAATAAGAAACTCATTTAATAATGTGTCATTCCATTTGTCTCCTGGTCCACATATCTCTAATTAATACAAGAAGCATGCTATTTGGATAGTCCTAAATTTCCACTTCCACTTCCATCTAATTCTCCACTGATATTTACCAAATAGTCATCTCTGAATGAATATAATGAAAAGAATATGTATTTATATTATTAACACCTTCGCTACGGCGCTAAGGGTGCGGGGCGGCCGCGCGGCGCGCCCATGCTGGTGACGGAACCGCTCCGTCACCAGCCTCGGTTGAGCTGTGCTCATGACGGAGCGGTTCCGTCATGGCCCCGCCCGCTCAATGGAACGCCCAGCGCAGGTGAGGAATCCGCGCCACGCAGGCGCGGCGAGAGGGCCATGACGGAACCGCTCCATCATCAGCACAGCGCTACCGCGGCTGATGACGGAGCGGTTCCGTCATCAGCATCGAAAAGGTTAATATGATCGCCTGTATATGCCCAGTTTTTTAACTGAAATTTGTCTTTTTTGTTACAAAGAAATAATTCAAAAATCCTCACCCAGAGTACTACACTGCTCAGTCTGAGTTTTTATCTGTTGAATTCTTCATGGTGTTTGCCTGTATGTTAAAAAATATCGACAAATAAAACATCTTTGCACTATACGTTATAGTATGATCAATTATACTCTTCATGGTTAGGTTTGCCTTCAGTAAACGGTTCTGATGTGCTATATCTAATACTGTTTACAAGACATAACTCACCTCCCAAGACTGGCTTAATTATGTGTACTTAATTTTTTTGTGTACTTAATTTCCTCTCTGTTACACTATTCCGCACTCTTTTTTTATTCTGAAAAATTCCCACTGAAAGAGAGAACCAACATGTATTTGCCAATGAAGCCCCATGCAAACTTTTAGCGTGTGCTATTAATATTTCAATAATATTTCTAAACTCACCATTCAATGCCAGAATCTATTCCTGTTTCAAAATTGTACTCGATATCTTCTCCTTGTATTCGTTCTATGTCAAAAATACTAAAAAAATATATAGCAGAACCTCCAATTATTAGCTTGAAAAAATATCTAGTTCTCCCTTCCATATAAACCTCGCCTTCTAATAACTCACCGTTCTTCTGTCTGTATATTACGTTATCCTTCGACACGGCCCAATAAATCCTGCCGATAATCTGCTTCACCACAATCCCTTTCTTCAAAGTGGTCATTAACCAATCCAGACTCTGATTTCATTCTTCATCTAACCAATGGGAGTTAGCTGTTTCAAGTCCTTCTTTCTGGCATACTGTTCCCTCTCTGGTTCGCTATTTCCTTGGACCAATCACTGTTGTGGGTTCCTGTCCTGTCGATATCCTTCTTACCCCTTGGAGCGTCAACGTTGGGGTAATAGCGAACTATTGAGAGGGAGTGACGACGGTGACTGGAGACTGCTCATTCTGAGACATTTGAGTCCTCACTGCAAACACACTTGTTCAGAGCCGAGTCACAGAGAGGGTGCACACACCGGATATTGGCCTACCTACATCATCTAAATAAAACCAAAGCCGAAACCAGGGGAATCCATGATGCAGGACGATAATCAGGGTGCTGAGGGCGGATCGGGGGAGGCAATGTCCGAAGTCGGGATACACCAACACCTTGACCAGATCCTGGAAGCCATAGCAACGATGAAGGAGTCAATACATCAAGACATAGCACAAGTAGCGACAGGGTTGGGACTACTACGTGCGGACCACTCGAAATTAGCGGACAGAGTAAAAGAACATGAATCAGCCCTCCAAGAGCTGAAACCAGCACAAACTGTCATGGAAAGACAACTGAAGGATGCAATGGGATGCCTGGCAATGCTAGAAAAGAGGGCTGAGGATTCAGAAAGTAGAAACCGGCGCAATAATATACGCGTGGTAGGCCTTCCGGAAAAAGTGGAGGGGTCCAACATGATTACGTACATGGAGAACTGGCTCAAGACAGACGTGGCTCCGGAGGGCCTATCCGCCTTTTTTACACTCGAAAGGATGCACAGAGTACCTGCTCAGCCGCCGCTACCTGGCCGCCCACCGAGACCAGTGGTGGCCAAGCTACTCCATTATAAAGACAGAGATGTGCTAATCCAAAGAGCGCGGTCAGCGGGGCCATTCAAGGTCGGTAATAGCACAGTCACAATATTCCAAGATTACACCCAAGATATACAGAGACGTAGAGCCTCCTATCTGGCAGTCAAAAAGGAACTCAGAGAAGAGGGCATCCAGTATTCCTTAACCTTCCCAGCAAAATTGAGAGTTCTGATGGATGGAGCGACCCAGTTCTTCATGTCACCTGATGAGGCGTGGACATGGCTTGAGACGTATAGAAAGGGCACAGACCATCAAGCTCAGAGACACTCCGATCCACCCAAATCATCCCAGGTGCGCAAATCTCAACGACTCCGGAAAAGAAATAAAAACCTGCAGAAACAACAGCTGGTTCAGATGGCGATGGATAGACAAGGGGCATTGGCAGCAACGGCGGAGATCACGGGTTCGCAGGGACAGTCCTCGGGAAGGGGAGCAGACTCGGATGAAGATAAAGTGAAATCGGACACAGAGATTTCGGAAACAGACAGTGGCAGAGGGCCTCTGGTCACACCGAGGACAGCAGATGGAATGTTCGATGAATATCCTGTTTATGTTACTCGATACAGAGTGATGGGCTACAAGAAACTGCCTAGCATTATACTTGAACCTGGCGCTCACTGGCTATAAATGTTGAAATAATGCCACGTAATGGGATCCAGGGAGGCGGGGCTGGGGCAAGGGCTGCCGCTTGTCGACGCTGGAGCAACCCCTCACTGCCCTTAAGGCACCCTGCAGTGACTACTGTGGGTTAACATTGTGTGTATTGTTGTAAAGTTTGGATGGGGACTGATAGACTGATATTAGGTCCTGTTCTGGGGGGAGGGTTGCGGGTGTTACATGGGATGTTAGGTTTTGGGGATTTAGAAGCTTAGGTGTGGGCAGGCAATGCACGAAAGGAGAGAAACTGAGGGACAATCATAATGGGGACGTTACCTGAATTGAAATGCATCACAAGGAACGTACGTGGATTACATACTATGTCCAGACGCCATAAGGTGCATGCGTATTTGGTGAGACAAGGGATCCAGGTAGCACTGCTCCAGGAGACCCATCTTACCAAAGCGGAGTGTACTGCCTTACAAAGGCGATGGCGGGGCCAGGTGTTTGGCATGACCTATTCGGCGTTTGCCCGAGGAGTCCTGGTATGGGTAAGAGCTGGGGTCCCTTTCCAGGCCACGAATCATGTTGTTGACCCAGAGGGTAGATATGTAGCGGTAGAAGGGAGATTGTATGGCTGAGATGTAGTGCTCTGTAGTGTTTATGCCCCGAATACGGATCAGGCCCGCTTCCTAGATAAAATATCAGGGACACTGGCACACTATCTGGCAGGTCAGGTGATAATGGGGGGGGGATTTCAATTCGATAACAGACATAACCTTAGATAGATCACACCCACCACTGGTGGATTCCCCGGTCCGTAGGCTTGCTACACAGAGGTCAGACTGGCAGGAAAGATGGGAACTAACTGATATATGGCGAGGACACCACCCCAGTGATAGAGATTATTCCTTCTTTTCGGCACTCCATGAACTACACATTAGAATTTACACCATCTTATGCAGCCACTCGATAGCACCGTTGGCCACTCACTCTGAATACCTGGCTAGGACCATTTCTGATCACAATCCCCAGTTGGTGTCCATTAGCTGGCAGGGCACGAGGGCCACGGTTCCCACTTGGCGATTGCGCCCGGAAACCCTTGACGACCCGGTTTTTTGTTCAGAAATTGAGGAGGGCATAGAACACTATTTCGCCGACAATCAAGGGACGGCATCTACCAGAGCAGTACAATGGGATGCCTTTAAGGTAGTGGTGCGGGGCTGTGCATAAGTAAATACTCGAGAGAAAGAACAGTGGTGCTTGCAGATGTAAAAAGGGCAGAGGAGAAATTGAGGGATATAGAGAAGCAGAGGCCAGAACAACCGGCGCAACAAACGCAGTTACTGGAGGCTAAGGAACTAGTGGCTGTTGAAACGGAGCGATTGAGGAGCAATGACTTTAGACAATATACAGCGAAGGTCCATGCTGAAGGGGATAAGGAGGGCACTCTCCTGGCAAGACTGGCGAACCCGGTTCCAAGAGGCTGCCCGATTATGAGAGCAAGAACAGCCACGGGTAAGATGGTCTATTCTCAAGCTGCGGTCCTTTCGAACTTCTTAGAATATTATAAGACCCTCTACCAAAGTAATCTGGAGGCTGATGAGTTGGACATGGAGGGCTATTTGGCAGGGATTCAGCTCCCACAACTAGATGAAGTGAGCGCTAAGACACTGGGTCAAAGCATAACGGTACATGAGATCAGGAGCGCGATTAAAAGTATGGCCCGGAATAAGACGCATTGGGTGGATGGTCAGCCCATACAATTTTATGCCAAGTACGTAGACATGCTGGCACCTCGCCAGCTGGAGATCTATACAGAGGCAGCGGAGCTGGGTTATCTGCCCAATTCGATGCGAGAGGCGCTGGTTGTACCCCTCCTAAAGCCTGGGAGAGAGGATAGTGATGTGACCTCCTATAGACCGCTGTCAATGCTGACAGTGGACTACAAAATCCTGAGCCGCATATTGGCTACCAGACTGCTACCGCATATGACCACACTGGTCCATGCGGATCAGGCTGGGTTTATTCCGACCAGGAATACCTCGACTAATATTCGACACCTACTGCTAGTGCTTGGGGGCGACCACGGTGCAGCACAGGCACCGGCTGTGTTATCTATAGATATAGAAAAGGCTTTCGATAGCCTGGAATGGGCGTACCTTCATGTGGTGCTGAAGAAGTTCAGTTTGGGCGATCAATTCGAGCGCTGGACGAAAGTATTATACTCCTCAGCGATGTCCAGGGTGAGACTGGGATCGGTAATATCCTCCGATTATCCTGTATGGATAGATGTTAACGGCTGCCCAAGGCTTCATTGGGCTCCGTTGCTACTCTAGAGGCGACGCAAAGTTTTAAAACTTGAATTGTGTATATTTGACTGTTACCTGCACGCTATGTTTTAATTAATTTTTTGTTGTACAGGAAACGTTTTAGCTCTCTTACCTAGCACGTTGTGCACTTGACCCAGATTCTCCCATGGCAGGCGAGTAATACACTGCCCGGGACCCGATTTTGGCCGCCATTTTGGGTGAGGAGCCTGGAGTGGAGCGGAGGCGAGCGGACTAGCGCTCGGCCCCTCCCGCCCTCAGCCCTACAAATACCATCTCAGCCTACTGGCCATTTGATAGATGTTAACGGCTGCCCAAGGCTTCACTGGGCTCCGTTGCTACTCTAGAGGCGACGCGAAGTTTTAAAACTTGAATTGTGTATATTTGACTGTTACCTGCACGCTATGTTTTAATTAATTTTTTGTTGTACAGGAAACGTTTTAGCTCTCTTACCTAGCACGTTGTGCACTTGACCCAGATTCTCCCATGGCAGGCGAGTAATACACTGCCCGGGACCCGATTTTGGCCGCCATTTTGGGTGACGAGCCTGGAGTGTAGCGGAGGCGAGCGGACTAGCGCTCGGCCCCTCCCGCCCTCAGCCCTACAAATACCATCTCAGCCTACTGGCCATTTGATAGATGTTAACGGCTGCCCAAGGCTTCATTGGGCTCCGTTGCTACTCTAGAGGCGACGCGAAGTTTTAAAACTTGAATTGTGTATATTTGACTGTTACCTGCACGCTATGTTTTAATTAATTTTTTGTTGTACAGGAAACGTTTTAGCTCTCTTACCTAGCACGTTGTGCACTTGACCCAGATTCTCCCATGGCAGGCGAGTAATACACTGCCCGGGACCCGATTTTGGCCGCCATTTTGGGTGAGGAGCCTGGAGTGGAGCGGAGGCGAGCGGACTAGCGCTCGGCCCCTCCCGCCCTCAGCCCTACAAATACCATCTCAGCCTACTGGCCATTTGATAGATGTTAACGGCTGCCCAAGGCTTCACTGGGCTCTGTTGCTACTCTAGAGGCGACGCGAAGTTTTAAAACTTGAATTGTGTATATTTGACTGTTACCTGCACGCTATGTTTTAATTAATTTTTTGTTGTACAGGAAACGTTTTAGCTCTCTTACCTAGCACGTTGTGCACTTGACCCAGATTCTCCCATGGCAGGCGAGTAATACACTGCCCGGGACCCGATTTTGGCCGCCATTTTGGGTGAGGAGCCTGGAGTGGAGCGGAGGCGAGCGGACTAGCGCTCGGCCCCTCCCGCCCTCAGCCCTGCAAATGGTCCCCCCCCAGGACCGCGCACCGGACGAGCGCAGCGGGCGCGACGAAGGCGCGCCGGAGTTGCGCCTGAGTTAAGCCCGTCTGCGCCCTTCCGCGGCCGGCAGGGGCTAGGGGCTATTTCCCCTGCCACTGGCTCTACCTATCCCTGTCTTATGTACTCTCGCTCTACATTATTCAGTCTGCGACCATCGCCCAGTAAATACTGCTTTCGTTTGCATTGTCAGGACGCCCCTATATCCTGCCCTGTATGCGCCTTGGCTCTTACATCTTTCCCCTCGGAAGTATGCATTTCTTCATCCTCTTTTTGGAGTGATACCCCTTCCCCTGTGAACGTCCATTTTTCTAATTCCTCTCCTGTTTTTAGTTTCATTAGTTTAAACTGTCGCTCATTGCCTAAGCACACGAGGGATGTATTTGACCTCCTCACTTCACATAGTCCGTCTGCCTTGTTTCTAACTGAAACTTGGCTTAAGGACTGTTCTGGCCCGGACATTGCCACTGCCCTCCCCGATGAATACACCTTCGTAGGGCGTAACAGACCCCTTAGAGACGGAGGAGGCATTGCTATTATTTTTAAAAGGACCCACTCTTGCAAGTGGGAAGACCTAGACATCCCCAATTGCGAAGCTGGCAGTTTTAAACTCCAGTTATCCCCCAATTTTACACTGTCTGGTGCTCTCCTTTATCGCCCACCCGGCGCTGCAGGTGCTTGGGCAGCTACCCTTCCGGAACTTATTGCCCCTCTTTTGCTGGACTCTAACAATTTCCTGTTACTAGGTGATCTAAATATACATTTTAACGACATCCTATGTCCTACTAGTACCCACCTTATACAGGACTTTGCCGCCCTCAATTTAAATCTCTTAAACTCCGGTCCTACGCATAAAGGCGGCAACTTATTGGACCCAATTTTTTCCAATCTAGACAATCTTACCTGCCTCCCCTCTGAACCGATTATTTGGTCGGATCACTTCATTGTAGAGTTTCATATCAAGATAATGGATGCATCCTGTCCCCGTGGCACTCCACACGCCCTCAGAACAAGTTGTAATTGGCAACGACTTAATACGGAGCAACTTAATCACTCCTTAAATATAACCAGACCTCCTCTTGCTAATATCACTACAAGTGATGTGGGTAAGATTAACACCTGGCTTACTTCTGCTATTGAGTCTTGCCTTCCGGTACGCAAATGTAAACAAAAGTTCCTGCACCCCCCAGCGCCATGGTTCAATGAGGACTTAAAATGGAAAAGTCCTGCTGCAAAAGATTGGAGCGTATCTGGAGATCTAACTACTCTTCAGCTGATAAAGACAACTACAAACTTGCATTACATAAATATCATAGTTTATGTAACACGGCCAGGGCCAATCATGTTAGCAATACAACATCGAAAGCCCAGAATCGCCCCAAAGCCCTTTTTAAGGCAGTCCAGGAACTATCTGGAATGTCATGTGCCCCTAAAGCCCCCTGCCTGGATAGTAATCAATGTAATTCCTTAGCAGACTTCTTCACTATGAAAATTGATAACATATATGCGGGTTTTAGTGCTTCACCATCTATCCCACCTAGGCCATCCACTCAGCAATATGACCTACCTCCCACACGGGACGATCCTGAACGGCCCTTTTCTCCTCGATTGGATAAATGGGAATGCATTTCCATGCCCGTCTTTCATAAACTGTTGGCAGAGATCAAATCCGGCTCTCCCTTGGATCCCATGCCCCCCAATATTCTTCGTACCTTAGCCACTGCTCCCCTGGATTGCATCTTGGCTCTCCTGAATGCCTCTCTCACTGAGGCAGTTGTTCCGAACATCTGGAAGCATGCCATGGTGGTTCCACTGCTAAAGAAAGCAAATGCGGACGTCAGCAACCCAGCTAACTTTCGGCCTATTTCCTTGCTTCCCTGCCTTTCGAAGGTATTGGAGAAGCATATTAATCGTCACCTCACTACCCACATTGAATCAGCGAACATCCTTCACCCTTCTCAGTCAGGCTTCCGGGCGGGCTTCTCTACGGAGTCCACCCTTCTGGGAGTCTCGGAGACAGTCAGGTGTCAGGTAGACAGAGGGGAGACAGTGGCACTCATCCTTTTGGATTTGAGTGCCGCCTTTGACACCGTCTCCCATAACATCCTTCTGTCTGCCCTGAAGTCTGTCGGTATCTGCGGCTCAGCTCTTGCTTGGATCTCTGATTTCCTGTCTAACCGCACTTTTCAGGTTTTTTCCCCCTCTTCTGTGTCCTCGGTTCATAAGTCTCCGTATGGTGTCCCTCAGGGTTCTATTCTTAGTCCTTTATTTTTCAACCTCTATGTTAGACCTCTTGCCTTTCTTGCTGAACAGGCTGGACTTTCTATTTTTTCTTATGCCGATGACACTCAAATTATTTTTTCTCTTTCTTCTAATCAACACTCCTCTTCTTCTTCTCTCCGCTCTGGACTCACCGACATCGCCAACTGGATGCTGATGAATAAACTTAAGCTGAACGGCGATAAAACAGAGCTTCTCTTGTTTGGGCCTGATTCCGCTCTCTGGGGCCCGCAACATTGGCCTCAGCAAATGGGACCATTACCGGCCCCAGCTACTACGGCACGTAATCTCGGGGTCCTCTTTGACAATCAGCTATCCATGAGACAACATGTGGTCAAAGTCTCAGCCACTTGTACCACCATCATAAGGTGGCTGAGGAAGATCACATGGATGCTGCCCCCTGATACCCAAAAGTCAGTGGTCCAGGCCCTAGTAACATCGCGGTTGGACTACGGCAATGTACTTCTTCTGGGTGCCTGTAAGGAGGTCACCCGGAAGCTCCAAGTAGTCCAGAACATGGCTGCCCGTTTACTTTGTAATCTGCCCAGAACAACTTCTGTCTCTTCCTCTCTGCGTAGCCTTCATTGGCTGCGCATAGAATCTAGGTCCAAATTCAAAGCACTATGCTTTATGCACCGCATCAAAGCCGGTAAATCCCGCACTATTTATCCACCCTAGTCCAGCAATATTGTCCCTCCCGCACTCTTAGATCCTCCACCCAATGCAGATTCTCTGTCCCCCGTTTCAAGCGTGCAAGAGTTGGTGGGCGCTCGTTCTCTTATCTGGCACCCACGCTCTGGAACTCACTTCCCATCCCTTTGCGGTCTGAAACATCGTATCTAAAGTTCCGCAAAGGAGTGAAAACTTGGTTGTTCTCTTTGTAACCTGCTTCTTCACTTCCGTACGCCCTCCTGACTTCTATCCTTCTAGCGCCGGGAAACCTACGGGTAGCTGAGCGCTTTACAAAATCAGATATAATAATAATAATATAATAATAATGGAGAGGGACGAGGCAGGGGTGTTCACTCTCCCCCCTGTTGTTCGCTTTGGCGATTGAACCTCTAGCGGCCCAGGCCAGAATGGGGATACCGTATGTGGGCTTGAGTACTGTGGGACTCCGCAATACATATCGCAGTATGCGGACGACCTGTTGCTGTTCTTGGAGGACACGGGCGGGGCACTGCAGGGGGCGATAGGTATGCTGTCGAGATTTGGAGAACTATCGGGCCTTAGGGTTAATTGGAATAAATCGTGCCTTTTCCCGGTAGGAGCGGATGCGCCCCAGCCGCGGCTAGCTGAGGACATCGTATGGGAACCGTCTTGTTTCACCTACCTAGGAGTGCGTATCTACCATGAAGCTGCCGACATGCTCGAAGGGAACATAGGACGCTGTATAAGAGCCCTGAAGGGTTGTATGGCGTTTTGGGCAACTCTTCCCCTTTCGGTAGTGGGGAGAGTGGCATTGCTCAAAACGGTGGCTTTGCCTCGGCTGCTCTATTGTTTCCGCACGCTGCCGGTATGGATCCCTCAACGGATATTTAGGGAACTAAAAACACTAACCACAGAATTTTTATGGGGCCATGGATGGTGATGGGTAGCGCTATCCACGCTGATGAGGCCCAACGCGGAGGGAGGAATGGCAGCTCCTAACTTTGAACTTTACTATTTAGCAGCGCAACTGCAGATCCTCACACAAAATGTTGCGGTGGAGTTTAGGGGCCCTGACCTGATCCGGGGAACGGGGATACAGAGACATATCCTCTCGTATATAATCATGCAGCAACAGCTTGACATACAGAATTTAACGTTAGAGGAGAAAACCTTGCTTCTATGTTGGAACAGAAGTCAACGGAGAGCAGGGGTGACACACCCATATGCACCAGAAATTCCCTTGGGAATGTTGACAGCGTTACCGCACTGAGGGGACTGGTCTTCACTCCTAGACTGGGAAGAGTTAGGAATTCAGATGATAGGAGACCTATATATAGATGGCGAATTACTGCCATTCCGGGTGTTGCAGGAACAATATGGCCTTCCTGACAGGAACTTCCTATTGCATGCGGCTATAACAACGGCGATACGGAAACACTGGAAGTCTGTGCAGACTGAACCACCTACCACCATGGACTGCCAATATGTAGTGATGGCGGCAGGAACATTCAAAGCAGTCACTTGCCTACACTCTCGAATGTTGAACGAAGGTTTAGCACCACTGATAGCACTGAAACTAAAGTGGGAGGCGAGTGTGGGGCGGCCCATACACGACGCAACATGGGGCCGTATACTCAGGAGGACATGGAAAGGGAGCAGAAATGCTAGGTTCCAGCAGGTACACTTTTTCATATTGCATAGGGCATACTTAACCTCAGGGAAAATCCGGAAGTATTTCCAGGCCCAGGATGCGGCGGGCCCTAGATGTATGACGCCAGATGTGGAACTGGAACATATGATGTGGGACTGCCCGAAGATGGGGCAGTACTGGTCTGAGGTGGGGGCGCTCCTTAATGAAGTTACAGACAGACAGGTGGAGTATGACATGGCGACATGTCAGCTGCTTTGGTTCCCTCACACGGCTAAAACAAAGATTACCGCAAAGTTCATTGACTTGGGCTTAATCCTAGCTCAGAGAGAAATAACCTGACATTGGAAGTCGAGGGAGGGCCCATTCAGTGGGAGATGGAAAGCAGAGTTATATAAATGGGCCAGCAGTGAGAGTACTGTTAGACTGCGGCCGGACGCCCGTACAGCGAATGAGAAAAGTTTAGAGGTGGCGCGAGCATGGGAGGCGTTAGTGCAAGCCCTATGGAATTCTCAAGAGGAAGATGAAGACTAATGTGGGAGAAGGTTGAATTGCGTTCCATGGGATGAAGCTGATGATGTGTATTGATCCATTCGGTTTTGTCTATTGACTATTGTAATATATGCCTGCACTATGCCCACACCAACAGCAGCAGGGGGAGGGATTTGAGGGGTTTGTTGGGGGTTGTGATGAAGACACGCAAGATGACTGAATGTATAAGGTGTCATATGTTGATCCATGTGCTGCTTACCCAATAAAATGTGTTTTCAAAAAAAAATCAGAACGGTTTACTGAAGGCGAATCTAACCATGGAGAGTATAATTCATCATACTATAACGTATAGTGCAAAGATGTAGTAATGCCCTTTCTTTTATTTGTCGATATTTTAACATACAGGAAAACATCATAAAGCATTCAACAGATAAAAAACGCAGACTGAGCAGTGTAGTACTCTGGGTGAGGATTTTTCAATTATTTCTTCTTTGTAACAAAAAAGACAAATTTCAGTTTAAAAACTTGGCATATACAGGCCATCATATTCATTATATAAATACATATAATTTTCATTATATTCATTCACAGATGACTATTTAGTAAATATCAGTGGAGAATTAGACGTATAAAGAAGTGGAAATTCAGGACTATCCAAACTGCATGCTTATTTTATAAATTAGATTTATGTGCACAAAGAGACGAATGGAATGATACATTTTTAAATGAGTTTCTTATTTGATTGTTACAGATTATGGGGCAATTGCATTTACAGAAAAGATTGATTCTCCTTAATCCGGAACAAGTAGAATTGATAGAATGGATATAGGCAGTGACATTGTTTTTTGTAATTAATCATGAATGTATATTTGGGTTTCTTCAGGACAATTATGTGTGTAATTTTGTAAACCTAACAACGCTAGTTTTTTGTTGATACATGCTTTAATATTTTATTTCAGCCCTGATGATGTCCCTAGAGGACGAAACGCGTTGGCTGATCTAATATATAAAAATGAATTGTGATTGATATGATAGAGAAGAAGATCTTGGCTGATTTGATAATTTGGAATTGAACTGTTGTTTTTAAAATAAAGAAGAAGAATCATTTTTGAACTGAACTAACTGCCTTAAGACTCGTTATTGGAGAATTTCCAAATTATGGATTGTTGCACGTATTGAGACTCTTTGGCGCTCTTCTTGTTTGCATTTATTGTTTCATTTCACAGTAGCCTCAGGGCGGAGGACCACAAGGAGTGAGCTCCGGCTTTTGAATGAAATAAATGTAAAAATTCTTTGTATTAATATTTGAATAATCAACTAGTGTGCAGTGGTGCTAAGCCCTTACCTCTTAAGTTCAAAATAGTGTATGTTACAGAAACCATCTTTAATGAACCATTTATTAAGAACGCATCAACATAGTGAAGTCCATATTTTCTAACCCACAGTCCATATGTTATTTAGCTTGCGTAATACACAATTAAACCAGTCTCACCCTTCTTTGTGAGCAGCCAGTATCTCCAAAAAAACGTAACAGTCCAGTCCAATCCAAAATATCTCATATACGTGGTCTGAAATAAAAAGACCATAGGGGACTAATTTCAGTATTACTAACTAAACTCATACAGATTAATTTAAGAATAATAGTACTCCATATCTCAAACTCACCGCACGTTCTTCGTATCCCAATATCGCGTAATAGAAACACAGCGTTCTACACGGGCGTCATCTTAGAACCCCCATTTATAGGCGTGTATAATTGGTACCATCTTAAAGTGTGCAAAATACAATATCATTAATAACAAAACGTTTTCAAGTCCCAACTACGTTAATAAATTCTTCTCCTCATAATAGTATGAGTCACTATATTAATATACTTATATATATATATAATTTGTATTAATTAAATTGGTTGAAACACTAATTATCCCGCAGAATCTTTACTTGTCAATATTCCCCGTTTAAATAAAGTGGTATTACAGCGACACGTGATCACTTTAACTCGAGTACCTTGCTTCTAGATCCGCCTTTATGGATCATTAAGACCAAATATACTTGTAACTGTGCTAATCTAACAAAAGTAAAAGTTAGTGTTCGAAATACGTAAAACGTCCAATAATTAATCTAATCTTTTTATCAATACTATATAATCGATAATTATACGGATAATACCTGTACAATTTAAACTAATAAAGTGCCCTCCAAATATAATATATTGTACATCTTCACCATGTTTCTCATATCATTAACCCAAGATAAATATTAGATTGTGAATTATTCTCATACCAATAAAAATAAGACGACATGCACTGCCTATACCTTCCCCTTAAGGACGTATTCCATGTAACTCACAAATAAGTATACTCCAAAATGAGTTTCAGGATGAGTATCAAAAAAATAAAAATAAAAAGTTATATCTGATGTAGCGTATGTACCAGAGATTGAAGGGAAGGTGTAGATAAAGTATCAAGATAATACAGATTACTGTACAGAAAGGGTACAAATAATATTCATCAGATCTATACAAATAAACCTAATATCTAGAACAATGATAAAAAATCTTATACAGAATTACATAAACAGTTAATCATATACATGTTCATAAATATACAAATTGTTCAATCCTAACAATCAAAGTTTCCATAGACTTTCCGAATACTAATATCAAAGGGATATATTATAACCGTACAATTCACATAGGTTAACTTTTTCATTGCAAATAACATGGTTGACCTCACAGTAATATATATATAAAGTACACATTCTCCTGTACCTATACTATAAACCATCATAACTATACAGTATACATAACAATCATTGTCTCAGAAAATATTGTAGTTCACTGTCTACATTCATTCCCATTTCAACTGATTTCATTCTCATTATCCAAATAGCTTCTTTTACGTCTCAATTTGAATTGTCTATTTCCACCTCTTCTATCCATTCTCACCTGTTCTATGCCATGAAAACAAAATTTGTGATTCTCTTTATCCTTATAATTCTGTACTGCATGTGCGGAGACGTCTAATTGTACTTCCGATATATATTTTCTTGCATGTACACACATGACATAGATAACATAAGTCGTATCACAGTTAATAAACATATTAATTTTGGAAGTCCCGGTATAATTATGATTAAAGGTTGTTATTTTGTTAACTGGCTAACAGCCCACCTGCATGAGCTGCACCGTCCACATTTGCAGAATCCTCTCATTTGGTTACTTAGCCAGTCCAAATTATGAGATGTTCTAGGATAACTAGGGCTGACAATATTTTCAAGAGTTAACCCTTTCCTAAAGGTAAGGCTAGGTTTCTCATTCATGTACGAAGTAATGTCTTTATCCGATCTAAGGAGATGCCAATATTTATTAAGTACTGAATAGAGTTTATTACTATCTCTGTTAAAGTTAGTTATCAGTCTAACCTTGTCATTATCTTGGTTCCTCTTGTTCTTATTTCTGTTGTTAACCTTTAAAGTATCCTTTCCGTTCAGATTGTACGCCCTCTTCCTAGCAGTTTTAATCACTTTCGGGTCGTAGCCCCTTGTTTCAAATCTCTGAGTCATGCCATCCAAGTTATCTTCAAAGTCTTTCTGTCTGAGCAGTTCCTACGCACTCTGAACATTTCCCCATAAGGGATAGCATTAATTTGACATCTAGGGTGACAGCTGTCCTCATGAAGTAATGCATTACAACTAGTCTCCTTACAGTACATCCTACTGCATAGCTTATTATTATCAATAAATAACTCTACATCCAGGAAGAGAATTCGTTTACTAACATATTGTGTAGTAAATTTCAGATTCAATATTGTCACAGGGATTCTGCTCCTACACAGAACTGTGCATAGAGACTTGGAACCTCAGTGAATTAGGGTGTACCAAAACTCATCTTAGTATCCAAAATCCCCTACCAGACTAGCAATCAGTGTCTCATTGGTTCTTCCATACCCCCAATGATTAGACAACCCAGAACATGAAACTTAGAACACCTCAGGAAACGTAGAACACATGAACACGCTTTCGTTATACTCTCATAACAGTCCTAAACGGGGAGTAAATGAAGACACGTGCACGTTTGAAATATTTATTTCTAATGCTGTGTTCTCAGGCGCAGTATCTTAGCTAATACAAGCAGAGATATTATAAGCAACAAGGTTATCAGCATAGCTAGTATTCCATAAAATACAAAGGGAGAAAGCATGTTGAAATGCTAAATGGAAAAAGGCTAGATTGCACCTAAATCTCACCCTCCCTTCCTAGTATATTATTTTATATCTATAGAAGGTCTCTTGGCGGCCCAATACCTCTGGTCCTAGTAGAAATGGATCACATAATTTTCTACACCAGCTTTCTGAATGGGAGTGTTCTCCAAAGAAGTGTGTTTTAGCATGCCTGCGCAGTGCATTATTAAACGTGCCAAAATCAGAGGTGGCCACAGCTGCATACATGTTATGTCTAGAACGTGCGCTGATCAGACCGAACAACAACCACTGTGTTGAAATAACCTTGAAGGCCTCAGCACTCACTGTTCAGACAAAGCTTACCAAGCAAGGCTGCTACTATAGGAAAACATATTATTCTCGTGTGAAGCAAACAGTCTGCCAGACTCTAAACATTTATAATAATGTGTGCCGTGTGCAAAGGCAGCAGAAAGGAAAAATGGTGTTTAAACTTCTAATAAGCTCAGGCTAACTTAACACAGTGTATAGGCAAGGCCCATCTCCATGACAGTATTGTTCAGATAACTGAAAGTCTTCTAACTCACTACTAGTACCAGTCCATATGAGGAGACAGTCATCAATGAACCATCCCCAATAATATATACTGTCAATCCAATTCTTGCCCTTAGGGCCCCCGATCCACTCTGCCTCAAACCAACCCATACAGAGGTTGGCAAAAGACGAAGCGAATCTGGAACCCACGGCAGTACCAAGCCGTTGTCTATACCACTTGTTGTCAAATAAAAAAACATTATTTTGTAAAACTATTTTTGTCATTTCCAGCAGCATCATCGTGTGATCATAATATTCAGCCGGTTGTTTATTAATGAATGTCTTTAATGCCTTCAGTCCTAAATGATGATGAATATTGGTACATAATGAAACTACATCTAATCTAGCCATGATCATTCCAGGTTCCCACAATATATCACTCATGATGTTTAGTACATGCTTGGTATCCTGTATATATGATGGTAAATTTGGACGTATGGTCCCAAAAATGTATCTATAAATTGAGAAAGTCTCTCCGTTGGTCCCCCTATCCCAAGATTATAGGTCTCCCTGGTGGTTTTATTCTATTCTTATGAATTTTATGTAAGCTGTACATACAGGGTGATCTAGGGTATTCAACCCTTAAATATACAAATTCATCAAAGTCAATTAAAGTTTGATTATACCACTTTTTAAGGTTACTGTTAATCAGACTTGCCAATTCTTGTAATGGATTACATGTCAAACACTTGTAATACATAGCATTACCAAGTTGAGAGAGAATTTCATCATTGTAATCCTTCTTATTCATTATAATTATACTACCGCCCTTGTCTGCCATACGAATATTAAATTCCTGATTATTACTCAATTTTTTCAATGCTAATCTTTCAGTTTTCGTAAGGTTGTCATAACTAACACTGATTCATCTCTTCCGTCCTCTGTCAATGATCCTGTCTATATCATGATTCACAGCCTTAAAAAATGCATCTATGGTATTTCCTGCTGATAACTGAGGGGTCGACATTGATTTAACTTTTAAGTCCACTACCTGTACTCAGATTAGGACTAATTTCAAAGTCATCTAACAATTTAGACATAGTCACTGGATCCTCCTCTTTCTCAGTAAGCCACAGAAGCAGTCTAGTATCATGCACATCTTGAATTGTCAAATTACTTAAATTAGATTTAACATCACCACACTTCCACTTAGCAGGATTGCTTGCAAAGAATTTCTTTAATTTTAATAGCCTCGCAAATTTATACAGGTCAATCTTAGTCATGTACCAGTCGGCAGTAGTCATTGGTCAGAATCCTAAACCTTTCTTGAGCAGAGTAATCATATAAAGAGACAACTCAACAGAAGACAAATTAATAATTTCAATCTCATTAGTGTTAGATCCCTGTTCACAATTCAATTTTTCCATGACCGTGTTCTAATTCCTGATCTTACATTTTGTTCTACCTTTCCCTCTTTACCATCGCCTTGTCTTGTGAACCTATTTCTCGACGTCTTCCTCCCGTTTCTCTGTTCGCAATTCTTATACAGCAAACCTTCTGTAAAAAACTGTTACATTACTGGATGAGGTATTAATATCTCTAGTTAATGGAGTATCATCTTTCTTCTTTGCAACCTTTTCAATCTTTACTTACTAAATAGTCAAATATACTACCAGTTCTGTAGTCGTTCTCATCACGTTTCAATTTTCTCGCTTTTCTCCTTTTTATCTCATTTTGTAAATTATTAAGGATTTCATCAAGTATGGTATAATTCTTAACCGTGGGTTCTGGCATATTAAGTAATTTAATCTCATCCTCAATAGTTTGAATTTCAACCAAAAGTTTAGCTATTTTTCACTCCACAGTTTCAATTAAAATATTCCTCAAATTCCTGGAGCTATTGGTCAATTCTTTTTCCCACAGCCCCAGAAGATCTGGTTCCAAGTCCTCATAAGTGGGAACTATTTGCGATCTTAAACCACGCGGTATTCTATTAAGTGTGAGATACTGTTTAAGAGTAACTGCATCCCACCACTTATCAAGTTCCGCTTTTTTAAGATATTCTAAACATATGAACTTAGCTCTTAAGCCTTCCTGTTTCACATTTTTAGTACTCCCAATAACTTTGCCAGTAGAGTTTTCTGCACTCAAATTGCTAAACAATTCCTCTGCTTCTTTGTCACGATTCATTATGTCCCTGGTGGCTGCCCAAATCTGTCACTAAAATTACTATGAAACACTAGGTAACCAGGTATTTTAGACGGGCGCTCAACACTCAGTCTGTGGTAATGTAACTGAATAAGGTATGTACTCAATGGTGCTCCTAGGGGAAGAAGGTTGGTTACCTCCACAACCTTACCCTTACCCTCTGAATAGAACACTGTGTTTTAATTACACGATATTGGGATACGAAGAACGTGCGGTGAGTTTGAGATATGGAGTACTATTATTCTTGAATTGCTCTGTATGAGTTTAGTTAGTAATATTGAAATTATTCCCCTATGGTCTTTTTATTTCAGACCACGCATATGAGATATTTTGGATTCGACTGGACTGTTACGGTTTTTTGGAGATACTGACTGCTCACAAAGAAGGGTGAGACTGGTTTAATTGTGTAGTACGCAAGCTAAATAACATATGGACTGCAGGTTAATTAGAAAATATGGACTTCACCATGTTGATGCGTTCTTAATAAATGGTTCATTAAAGATGGTTTCTGTAACATGACTGGTTAGCAGAGGTGACCGGGACATGGTCTGTTAGAGACTGTGAATTCCTTTATGTTTCATATTGGTTACCATTTGAAGACTGAATGATAGATGTCAAATTTGTTCGTTGTTTTTAGATCTTTGAGAGAGACCTAAACGGATATGTGAGAAATGCAGGACGTGGATTAATGATAACTAACAGATGTATGTTGATAGACGGGACGGTATTACCCAGTACAATACATCTGTTCGGGAGAGATATATGGTATAGTCTAATGTAGTTTTTACACTTTTATTTTGGGGTTCTTCTTCTTGAGTTTAAAGCAGTTGAAATACCTTTATTTTGAGGGGTTTCTAGTTTTAACCGATGATAATTTACTAAGACTGAATAGTTTTCATTAATATTTTTATGAGCACATGTAGTGGAAACTTTTTGAGACAATGTTACGATTATGATAACATTTTGAAACTAGCATTAGATACAGTTGATACTGTTTGCTCTAATTAGAGTTGTACTCTTTAGATCTTTTTTCTGATTACGTGATTCTGACTTTACAGATTTAGTATCGGGAGTTCGATACAGGAGGAAAAACTTAGCTTCCGTATGATTGATACTCATATTACAGGTGACTGGAATATAACAAGCATTTGCAATGCAATAGGTCTCGCATTTGCAAGAGTTTCAGCTATTGGCATTATAAATGACAATGTCTTTTATTTATGTCTTTATTTTTACAACCAATAAATAAAAAGTATTGTTATTTAGAAAGCCAATAGCTTAAACTCTCGCAAATGCGAGACCTATTGCATTGCAAATAGGTCTCGCATTTACGCGATTTTAAGCTATTGGCATTGTAAATAACCATGCCTTTTATTTACATTTTAAACCGAAAACATAAATAAAAGTCATTGTCATTTACAATGCCAATAGGTAAAACTCACGTAAAAGCGAGACTTTTCATGTAAATGTTACTGGATTTATAAAGCGCTAACTAGCCCATACAAGACGTTGAAGCACTTTACGGCAAGTAGAGCGCTACTCCGGAACCCAAGGTCAATGGTTAGTCCATTGGTTATTGTGATTAGTAATGTGCTCTCACGAAAAAGTGCATGCAGTCATTTTGTGATATATGAATACCAGTGCAGTGTGCTCATTAAAAGGGGCCATGTGGCATTAAAGCGAGACTTATTCTACATATTTCACACACCTGCTCCTTTAATGGGTAATTTTCAAAAGGCCATTATTCAGAAGTAATTAAAACAATGCTCATACTGCAATCCAAGCCCCTGGTAGCTTTTAATATTTAATTTTGCGTGCCACGGAGTTGCCCGGTTTTATGCTCAACTATGGGCAGTTTTCATCTCAATTAATATTTATTTATTCCAGTGACAGCCGGGCTTATGGACCTCTTTCTACCTTCAAGCCCGGAAGTGATGTCCTGCTTAAATAATTTACGTGCGAGCTACTAAATGTCAACTCCTCTCCCATGCAGAGAATTCCCACCATGCGCCTGCAACTTTTAGAATGTTTTATAGGTTTAGGTGGTAAAGGCAGAGGGTTTAGAAAAGTGTTGTCTGTGAGGATAAAAAGAATAACCTGCTTTTATTTAGCACCTCGTATCTTTTTTGTTTCTCAGCACTGTGAACACCAGATCTGCCTAATATCACCCATGTTTAAGGTACTCCGTTTACTGGCATCGGAAGGATATACGGCTGAGATGGCCTTGCCGGATACGAATCCGTGACGTGTAGGTTTCAGCAGATAACTCACTGAGCCATCTAGATGGTTGACGCATCTAACATGGCGTTCACAAATTTCCGAGTAAGCAGCAGGCATTTACTGCATAGCCGCAATGGCCAACTGAGGCCAGTCAGGAGCAGGCAACTGGTTGAGAGTTATAACCGGCCTTCGAGTCGGGGTACAGGACACAGGTGTCTGTCTCAGAAGGCCCGGGAGGAAGATTACTACATTAGGAACCCAGGGGGCTCTGAGGGACGGAGCAGCGATAGATGCGCCTACAGCCTGCCAGGAAATAAACATTATTCTTTCACACTCCACCCACAAGTAGATGGACAAGAGGAAACTACACCCAAGCTGTTTGAGCTCACTTTATCGATCACATATTAAAACAAGTTGACAACAAGGCGTCACTGAAGATATGTGCTGGTTTTCATTGTACAATACTGCGCTGCGGACATTAGTTAATTCTTCAGTGCTTTAAAAACCAGCAGTGAATCCCGCTGCGGCCGCACCGGAAGTCAGGCAAGGTCGCCTTGTGACGGGGGCGTGGCCGCGTTCGGACCGGAAGAGGAGGCAGGAGGCGTAAATCCGTCTTGCGGCCCGGGGCTCCTGTGAGCGGTGGAGAGCCCCGGGGCCGCCAGCAGGAGGTTGCGGAAGTGTTGCGGGCTCCCTTGACCAAGTGGGAGCCCCGGGAAAGGAGCGTGCTGCGAGTGGAGTCCCCCGAGATTGGCCCGGTAAGTTCCAAAGGGCTGGAGGGCCTCAGTGCTCTCGTGTGTGTATGTGTGCGGGGGGTGTCTCTGCATGTATGTATGTGCGTGCGTGCATGGGCGCTCGTGTGTGTGTGTATGCATTGTGCCTGCGTGGGTGTATGTGTGTGTGCGTGCATGCGTGAGTGTGGCTGTGTGTGATTGAGAGTGAATGGCAGGCAGGGGATGTGCACGGCGACGTGCGCGCCCTCGAGGAGGAATCTGAGACAGCGAGGCGCGTGGGCGATCGTTGTCTCACATTCCCCCAGACACGCCAGCAAAAGATGTCTAGCAGACAAAGCATGCTTCACATGCTTTTTAGGTCTGCTCGACCTAAAAATGAATCTATTTACCTCCAATCTTTGCTCTTGGGCCTTCACGTCTTTTCAGTGTTTGTGAAGAGGACAATTTGTATTTTCATTTCATCATTCTTACTGGGACTTTGCTCTATTTGCACTTTGGGTGATGGTACAACTAGTTACCCTGACTTTCTCCACATATCTTCATATTTCACTTGAACACTTTAACTTGATTATGGTTAATACCTGCTCATTTACAAAATTCTAGTAGTAATTTTATTTTAATTGGGTTTGCAGCCCTGAAGAAGTCAATGATGCATTATGTTGCATGACGAAACACTTGTTGGCTGCTTTGCGCTTGTATATACTGAATAATTATCAAATTGAATCTTTGGATATTTGGATATGGACAATTTGCTGGGCCAAGAGAAGAATACCTAATTTGAAAGAAATTTTATAAATCTATGGACATTGAAACGTGAATCATTTTGATTTGCACAATATTTTTTTATTTTTTTATTGACTATTGATAGACATGAGGGATTCCCTGAGCACAAAAGTACACGTATCTGTGAGTATTACAGATAATATCTATTCAAAAAATCATTGTCCATATCTGTGCATCCAAAGTATGAAAAGTCCTTATTTTTATTTTCTCAGTCCATAGATGTTCATGAAGACTTGTGGATACAGCAGTACAATCTTGATACAGAACACAACAGCCAAACGCCAACACGTGTTTCGTCAAGGGACATTACCCAATGACTTCTTCAGGGCTGTAACAATAAATTTGTACCCAATTATAATCCCCATTTCACTTTCTCCTTGGAGTGACTTTTTCTTTGTTTAACACTTTTCATGATCTTTTGGTGGAGGTATTTTGTGTCTAGACTTGGCTCCCCAGTGTATGGGGATTATAATTATACATAGTGTTCCTAAATTGTGCATAAAACCTTATCATAGTTTCCTTGGAAAGTTAGTCTGTGTTCTGTACACAATGACTATACCAGTCTTAGACCCACTACAGCAACCACTCTCCCCCTCAGAAGAGGGGGGAGATGGAATTCTCATTCCACCTAAATTCAGACATATTATCACCCTGAAACTATTGGAAAATGGTTTTTCAGCTATGGGTGGCTTAGTAGCATTTGTGATTGAGGCACACAAATCAAACGAAAGAGAGGTATTCTATTTGTGGGTTACATTCCTAGCAGCAGATGCCAGAACAAAGACATTTCACTACTATACAGAAGGAGAAGCACCAGAGGAATATGGTCCGTTCGAAGACTTAGAGATTCTACTAACATACCAGGAACATTTATACTGGTTTAAAGGTGCCCTACCCCATATAAGACACAGAGTAAAATTAGGCCCGCTCGTCGGAGACAGGGCAACATGGCCAATATTAGCGGCTTACACACCGCATCCTGACATTGACACAATGCCACAGCCATACTTACTCTTACAACACAAAGATTTAATAAGAATTTACAGACATCTGACACAATTCATCAGGAGGACCAGCAACAGTTGCAACAAATGGTTCTCAAGCTCAGGGTACAGCAATTAAAATCACCCCACAAACATTACACGCAGTAATGGGCAAAATGTCCACGAAATGTGAACAAATGGCATTCTGGGTAGCTCAGAAAATAACTCAGCTCGACGCGGTATATCCGAATACTACACCATTTGAAAAATACTGAATGTTAACAATCTGCTTGCCCATGGGGTTAACACCACAAGTAGAGGATTGCACCTCTTGGGTTACAGTTTTGCTGCCATATATACCAGAACTCATGGTATTCCTTTGTTAGCAGTAGTACCAGATGTATTAAGACAAATACAAAACGAGTACGGAGCAGAACCTGCCCTAAACTTAGGGATGTAGTTATTATATAACTACGACCAGGTATCAGCCATAATACTAGCTAATATTAAAGAGGAAGCAGCTTCAGTGGCAATCCGCCAACGCCTAAGCGAGTTCAGTCCGTTTAGAACAACAAAATGAACTACCCAAAATAATTGAAACTGCATCCGCAGAATTAGGCAGAGACCGTTGGGTGGGAAAGATTTAAAACCACAACTGATGGGCAGTTCTGAAAAGAAACTTCTAAGCAGACACCTACTTCTTCTAAAGAGAAGTGGTACAATAAAAAACAAAACTCTAAAGAAAAGAGATGTTAATCCTGAGGTAGGTCCCCTCCACAGGAGCCCTCTAAAAGCAGGTACAATCTCAGGATTAGGGATAATATTAGGAAACCTGACCGGTATCAGGATACTGATACACATTCCTCTCGTTCCTTCCAGGGCTCAACAAAAAACTCTGAGAGAGAAGGATTGTCAGAACACAAAGAAGAGCGTACAAAGTCCAGAGACAAGCAGCATGCTCAAGACTACACTTCTAAAAAAGAAAAAAAGCCAAAATCTAAACCGCAGTTTAGGAAAAAGAAAGTTGCCGGTCTAAAAATCAGACATACCCAGAATTCTGAGGACGCAGCTTCTGAACAGGGAATGGGCTCCGACGATGCTAGACAGCGCAGCAGAAGTGACAATAGCTCACCAGAACCTGAAGACATTTCTGGTGACAGCGACCTTGAATGATTACATCACGGTGGAAACACCAGACATGAGGGTTAGCGTCCCACATAAGTTACATGAGATAAGACTCCAAATGGAGGCGGACAAGCCCAGGAAAGTTAAAGGTCTTTTTTGGGAAAATCTGTCATCTGGTTATTAACCATGGGCAATGAACTGAGTTTGCGGATATTTGTTAACTACGCATTCCATTGAAAACACGTAATTCAGTTAAAAATCCTCCAAGTAGCGGAGTCAGCTATTAAACTGCACCCACAAATGCTTTGATAAAGCAACTATACATGCAAAAAAGCATATAACTAATTCACAAAAATGAACTTTGAAAATGAAAAATATCAGGCAATAAGAAGGGGATGATTTTGGGGTCCCCCCTAACCTAGGGGGAGGACCAAGCAGATGCCTTGAACACAAAGAGCATATCATGCTGAACGATTCAGTGGTGGTCCCATCCTCTAAGCACAGTTATGGGCAAAAATACAATCCCAACCAAAGGCCCTGCAAAGCATTAATGGACGAGATTAGCAGTGGGCCGGGAATATTATAGTATCCAATATCAAAATATTCCTCAAGGGGCAGCAGCTCCCAGGCTGAGCTGAGAGCTAATACTTTAAATTCTACTTTAAATTCTACAAAGTCGTTGCTAGGTGTCCCTCAAGTCAAATGCTTTTACATTTGACTCATAAGTGACACCTAGTAACGACTAGTGAGTGTAACTGCAGCTTCATGAAAGGGTTTCGATGCTTTTGCATTTGACTTGTGAGGGACACCTAGTAACACCTAGTAACGACTAGTTGAACTGCAGCTCTTTGTAGAATTATTTTGATATTGGATACTATAATATTCACTGTCCACTGCTAATCTCATCCCATAATGCTTTGCAGGGCCTTTGGATTTTAGCATGTAAAGACAGAGATACTGTTAGTTTATCAAAAGTATATGAGGTCTCGTTTTATTAATTGGGAGTCTGACGGTGCGAAGTTGCGGATTTCACAGAGTTATTGTTCAACTTCGTGGAATTCCGCGTAGTAGTGCTCCGTCAACGACACCCACCCTTACTGGTTATGACATCCTATTAGCAGAACATGACTGGTAGTAGAACAGGACTGCATTCGTTATTGAGGGCCCCGGAAGAGAAACGATAATTTGTCCAGCATTCTACATTCCATTCGTTCCCATACATCTTAAACATGCATATGCACAGGAGTGGGTGGTTGCCCTAGCTCCAGCATTATACAAAAATCATGCCGGATGGGATGAGGATTCAACCCACCACGTGATCCCGTTAAAAGTTTCACCAAATGCTCAAAGGCAATACCCAATAAAGCAAGAAGGTAAAAAACAAGTCAGGGAGATCTTAGATCAACTTCAATACCAAGGGGTCATTGAAACATGCAACTCACCAATGATCAATCCTTTGTTTCCTGTCATGAAACCCGACAATACATATCGACTAGTTTTAGATTACAGACATTTCAACACTTGCACCAAGACATTCACTGTCCAAAATGCACATAGTGCTGCATTAAAGAATAACATTGTGCACAAAAAATTCAAGACAACACATGATATCGCAAGTGGATTTTTCTGCAAAAATATAGCGCCTGAAAGCAGGTATTTGAGTTCTTTCTCTGCGTTAGGGTCTCAGCGACAATTTTGTCATTTCCCCCAAGCGTATAAGAATAGCCCGGAGTTATTTTCAACAAGGGTAACTGAGTTACTACAAAATTTTGATGAAGAATCATTCTCCTATGTCGATTCATCTGACAGACCATAAATTAAAGAGGCACTTGAAAAGGGTGAGCACCATTATTATGGGATTCGCTTCTGAGGGCTACAAATTTAACTTTAAAAAATCAAAAATAGCCCACGTCAGTGTCCTATTTTTAGGATACGAGCTTTCAAGTGAAGGGAAAAGCCTGGCAGATGACTTTTTAGAAGAGTATGCGCTACTCCAACCTCCAAAAATATTTAAAAAATCTACAATCAATACCGGGATTCCTACATTTTGACAGACCATACATTTTAGACTCTCTTGCTTCTTTCTGCACTTCTCTTTCTTTATTCTGCACCCCTCTTTCCTCTTTCTGCACATCTCTTGCCTCTTTCTGCACATCTTTTATTCTTTCTGCACTTCTCTTGCCTCTTTCTGCACCCCTCTTGCCTCTTTCTGCACTGCTCTTGCTTCCTTCTGCACCCCTCTGGCCTCTTTCAGAACCCCTCTTGCCTCTTTCTGCACCTCTTTTGCCTTTCTGCAGTTCTCTTGCCTACTTCTGCACCTGTTGTTTCTTTCTTGCTTTATTCTGCAGCTCTCTTGCTTGTTTCTGCACCCCTCTTGCCTCTTTCTGCACCTTTCTTTCTTCTTTCTTCACCCCTCTTTCCTCTTTCTGCATCCTTCTTCCCTCTTTGTGCATGTCTCTTGCCTCTTTCCGCACCTCTTCTGCATTTTTCTGCAGTTCTCTTGCCTCTTTCTGCAGTTCTCTTACCCCCTACTGTACCTCTCTTGCCTCTGTCTACACTTGCATCTTTCTGCTACTTTTCTTCTGCACTTTCTGCACCCCTGTTGCCCCTTTCTGCACATTGATTGTCTCTTTTTGCACTTCTGTTGTCTCTTTCTGCACATCTGTTTCTCCTTTCTGTACTTCTCTGGCCTCTTTCTGCACTCCTCTTGCCTGTTTCTGCACCTCACTCGCCTCTTTCTGCATCTCTTGCTTCTTTCTACACCTCTGTTGCCTCTTTATGTACCCCTGTTCCCACTTTATGCACCTCTTCTGCCTCTTTCTGCACCTCTCTTGCCTATTTCTGCACCTCTGTTGCTTCTTTCTGCACTTCTCTTGCCTCTTTCTGAACCTCTGTTGTTTCTTTCTGCACGTCTCTTGCTTTCTTCTGCAACTCTCTTGCTTGTTTCTGCATGCCTATTTCTGCACCCCTCTTGCCTCTTTCTGTACCTTTCTTGCCTCTTTCTGCACCGCTCTTGCCTCTTTCTGCTCTTCTCTTGCCTCTGTCTGCACCTCACTTGCTTCTTTCTGCCCCCCCTTGCCCCTTGCCTCTTTCTGCAGTCCTCTTGCCAGTTTCTGCACCTCACATGCCTCCTTCTGCAAATCTTTTGCCTCTTTCTGCACCTCTCTTGTGTCTTTCTGTGTTGACTTGCCTCTTTCTGCACTTCTCTTGCTTCTTTCTACACCTCTGTTGCCTCTTTATACACCCCTGTTCCCACTTTGTGCACCTCTCCTGCCTCTTTCTGCACTTCTCTTGCCTATTTCTGCACCTCTGTTGCTTCTTTCTGCACTTCTCTTGCCTCTTTCTGAACCTCTCTTGCTTTCTTCTGCAACTCTCTTGCTTGTTTCTGCATGCCTATTTCTGAACCCCTCTTGCCTCTTTCTGTACCTTTCTTGCCTCTTTCTGCACCTCTCTTGCCTCTTTCTGCTTTTCTCTTGCCTCTGTCTGCACCTCCCTTGCTTCTTTCTGCACACCTTTGCCTCTTTCTGTACTCCTGTTGCTTCTTTCTCCACTCATCTTCCCTCTTTCTGCACCTCTCTTGCCTCTTTCTACACCTCTTTTGGTTCTTTCTGCCCTTCTCTTGCCTCTTTCTGCACCCCTCTTTCTACACCTCTGTTGGTTCTTTCTGCACTGCTCCAGCTTCTTTCTGTACCTCTCTTGCCTCTTTGTGCACCCCTCTTACCTCTCTGCGCTGCTGTTGTTTTTTTCTGCACTGTGCTTGCTTTTCACTGCACCTCTCTTGCAAAGTTCTGCATCACTCTTGCCTCTTTCTGTACCCTTCTTCCCTGTGCTACACCTCTCTAGCTTCTGTCTGCACTCTTGTTCCCTCTTTCTGGGGGAACATCCTTTACAACGCGGATGTTACACCGCAGTTCCCTTACGACGCAACTTTTACAACGCAAGTTGTAACAACGAATTGCGCTGGGGGGCGCTCCAGGATAGTAAATAGTTTAATTTACTATCCAACTCCTTCCCTACTATCCACGGGGACTGGAGTTGGAATAGTAAATTAAACTATTCACTATCCAGCCTCCAACAACGCAAGTTGTGGTAACGACTTGCGTTGCAAAACATGAGTCGTAAAGTACTGCGATGTAAAGCATTGCGTTGTAACAACATACATCCCTCTTTCTGTACCTCTTTTACCTGTTTCTGCATCTCTCTTGGCTCTTTCTGCAGTTCTCTTGCCTCCTACTGTACCTCTCTTGCCTCCTTCTGTATTTTCTCTTGCCTTTTTCTGCACCTCTGTTTCTTTTTTCTGCACTTCCCTTGCGTCTTTATGTGCCTCTATTGCTTCTTTCTACACCCCTGTTGCCTCTTTCTGTACTTGTCTTCTTTCTCCCTGCATCTCTCTCATCTCTTTCTGCACTTCTCTTGTCTCTGTGTGCACATCTTTTGACTTTTTCTGCACTTCTGTTGCCTCTGTCTGCACTTCTGTTGCTCCTTCCTGTACTTCTCCTGCCTCTTTCTACACCTCACTTGCCTCTTTCTGCACCTCCTTTGCCTCTTTCTGCACATCACTTGCCTCTTTCTGCACTTCTCTTACTTGTTCTGCACCCTGGTTCCCTTTCTGGAGTGGAAAAGTGTGGCTCAATGGTTAGAGCGGCAGACCCTGATGCAGAGGTCTAGCCCGGGACCAGGGTTCAATTCCCCGCCTCGGCGGGTCTTGGGCTCAAAAATTCCACGGACCTGATAATTCTCGCCTCGGTGCCTATTCCAATCATGGAGTCCCACTCTGCAACTCTGGGCAATAGCTTGCTTAATCTCCACAACGGCCCCCACAACGCTAAGGATGCCTGGCCTCCACCTTGGGGGTGCCCAGGATGGGTTCCACAGCGGATTTCGTACAGGCGCCTTGAGACCCTTGCGGGTGAGTAGTGTGCTATACAAGTATCAATTTACATTTCTGCACTTCTCTTGCCTGTTTTAGCACCTCTCTTGCCTGTTTTAGCACCTCTCTTGCCTCTTTTTGCACCTCTCTTGCCTCTTTCTGCACTTCTCTTGCCTTTCTATACTCCTCTTGCCTCTTTTGCTTAATTCTGCACTTCTCTCGCTTATTTCTGCACCCCCCTTTCCTCACTCTGCACCCTTCTTCCCTCTTTGTACCCATCTCTTGCCTCTTTCTGCACATCTATTGCTTTTTCTGCAGTTCTCTTGGCACTTTTTGTACCTCTTTTGCTTCTTTCTGCACTTCCCTTGCCTCTTTCTGCACCTCTGTTGGTTCTTTCTGCACTGCTCTTGCTTCTTTCTGCACCTCTATTGCAAATCTCTGCATATATCTGTTGCTTCTTTTGGCACTTCTCTTGCCTCTTTCTGTACCCCTCTTGCCTCTTTCTGCATCAGTTACTTCTTTCTGCACCTCTATTGTCTCTTTCTACACCTCTACTGCTTCTTTCTGTACCCCTTGCCTCTTTTGGCATCCCTCTTAACTCTTTCTGCACCTTGTTAGCCTCTTTATGCAGTTCTCTTGCCCATTTCTGCACCTCTGTTGTTTCTTGCTACACTTCCCTTGATTTTTTCCGCAGCTCTCTTGCTTGTTTCTGCACCCCTCTTGCCGCTTTCAGCACCTCTTCTTTCTTTCTGAACCCATCTTTCCTCTTTCTGCACCCTTCTTCCCTCTTTCTGCACCTCTCTTGCCTCTTTCGGCACCTCTTTTGTCTTTTTTGCAGTTCTCTTGCCTCTTTCTGCACCTCTTCTGTTTTTTTTACTTCTCTTGCTTTTTCTGTACCTCTGTTGGTTCTTTCTGCACTGCTCTTGCTTCTTTCTGTACCTCTCTTGCAGATTTCTGCAACATTCTTTCTGTGCCCCTCTTCCCTCTTTCTGCATCCATAAAGCCTCTTTCTGCACCTCTGTTGATTCTTTCCACACTTGTCGTGCTTCTTTCTGCACCCCTCATGCATCTTTCTGCAACCCTCTTCCCTCTTTTACTACATCTTGCTCATTTCTGCACCCTTCTTCCCTCTTTCTGCACCTCTCTTGCCTCTTTATTCCCCTCTTTTGCATCTTTCTACACCTCAGTTGCTTGTTTCTGTACTTCTCTTGCCTCTTAAAGCACCCTCTTGCCATTTTCTGCACCTTTGTTGGTTCTTTCTGCACGCCTCTTGCTTGTTCCTTTACCTCTGTTGCTTCTTTCTGCACCCCTCTTGCCTCTTACTGCGCCTCTCATCCCTTAATCTGCACTTCTCTTGCCTCTTTATGCACCTCTCTTGCCTCTTTCTGCATCTCTCTTGCCTTTTTCTGTACCTCTATTACCTTTCTGCATTTGTGTTGCTTCTTTCTGCACTTCTCTTGCATCTTTCTGCACACCTTGTCCCTCTTTCTGCACCTCTCTTGATGCTTTCTGCGGTTCTACTACCTCTTTCTATACCTCTCTTGCCTCTTTCTGCACCTCACTTGCCTGTTTCTGCATTGCTCTTACTTCTTTCTATACCTGTTGCTACTTTCAGCACTTCTCTTGCCTCTTTTTGCACATCTCATGCCTCTTTCTGCATCTCCCTTGCCTCTTTCTGCACTTCTCTTACATCTTTCTGCACCCCTCTTTCCTCTTTCTGCACCTCTCTTACCTCTTTCTGCACTTCTCCTTCCTCTTTCTGCATCTCCCTTGCCTCTTTCTGCACTTCTCTTACATCTTTCTGCACCGTTTCCCTTTTTCTGCACCTCTCTTGCCTCTTTCTGCACTTCTCCTTCCTCTTTCTGCATCTCCCTTGCCTCTTTCTGCACTTCTCTTACATCTTTCTGCACCCCTCTTTCCTCTTTCTGCACCTCTCTTACCTCTTTCTGCAGTTTTCTTGCCTCTTTCTGCACCTCTCTTGCCGCCTTTCTGCACTTTGATTTCTGCGAGGGGTTTTCGTAATCAGAAATGGTTTGCGCACATCAGGTAGCGGTGAAAGTGGAGAGACACACAAATAATGAGAATGGTGCTACTTGGTCAGGGGGAACCCAAAAACCCCTGAGAAAGAGTGGGACAAGACCCACCCTATTAATTATAAACACAAGGTCCAGATCACACGTAAAGAGTTCTTTGAAACGTAATGACACAAATAAGAGAAACAAAATCGACCATCAACAGTTGTTTTTCTTGGGTTTTTTAAGTCAAGTCAAAGAGAAAGAATAAGCCGACACTCGTTTTGTCAAACAGGTAAACAGCATTGTGCTTTTGGATAGTTTGACGGCAGTACCCGCCCGTCTTTCCTTGTCATTTCACCAATATGTGGTCACCCATCATGTTTTTGGCAGCAGGTGGCCTTTTGCTATTTGTAACCCCGACCAGGACGGGGTTGGAAATATCACCGGTTACCCGATACTGCCCCTTAGAAACTTGTTCAGCCCTGAAGCGTCACGGTTCACTACTCGTTTGACGAAACACGTGTTGGCTAATTCTTTGTCTTTGGATCTCCTCTTGAAAGAGGACCACAATGACTTATAAAAACCAAAAAAACACCAACTGTTGATGGTCGATCGTGTTTCTCTTACTTGTGTGATTACATTTCAAACAACTCCTTTCTGCACTTCCCTTGCTTCTTTCTATACCTCTGTTGCTACTTTCATCACTTCTCTTGCCTCTTTTTGTACTTCTCTTGCCTCCTTCTTCACCTATCTTGCCCGTTCCTGCACATCTCTTGCCTCTTTCTGCATCACACTTGCTTCTTTCTGCAGTTCCCTTGCCTCTTTCTATACCTCTTTTGCAACCCTGTTCCATCTTTCTGTCCCTCTTGCCTCTTTCCACAACTTAAAAATAATATATATATATTTTTATTAAACTTGACAGTAATTACACACATTGTGCCTTTCTTGTCAATATAGTTGTCGACCACAGTTTACATAAGTAGGGAATAGTGAATTACACTTACAATTGCAGCATGTATCTGAGTTCATTTCTTCTTATTTCCAATTCTACCACTGGCGATACACAGATATTTCCCGATATACATTCCATGCCTTCCATTTCTTATCCCATTTTCTGGGGCAGCCACGTGTTGTGAATACTTCCTTTTCCGCCACCATACACCTATCGAACTCCCTCACCAATACCCGGATGGATGGTGCATCTGCAGCCCCCCAGTTTTGTGCTATCTCTCGCTTAACTAAGGTAAACCCTAGTGTTGCCATCTGTTGCTCAATTTCTGTGAGATCTGTGTCTACCCATATATTAAGTAAGCCCAGCGGAGGTGTAAGAACTAACTTCTTCCCCAGTGCAGTCTGAAATCTGGTTGTCGCTCCCTCCCATACTGGCTTCACAGCAGGGCTGTCCCAGATCGTGTAATAAAAAGTGGCTACCTGTTTGCACCCCCTAAGACAGAGCGCATCCGCCCTGGCACCTATTTTGGCCAGGACGACCCCTGTCATATAGGACCGATGTAGGATCCTGAGTTGAATCAGTTGGAAGCAGATGGTGATAGCCACCTCTCTAGGGGACATCAGGGCCTCCCGCCATTCCTCCTCTTCAAAGGGTCCTATGTCGCTTTGCCACTTCTAAGTTTCTCAAAAGTGTTGGGCAAGTTATAACACAGTTTTTTATAGGTTAGGGACAGGCCTCAACTGGTCCTCTAATGGTGACGACTCTGGTATGTCTTTGAGGTCTGTGAAAACCGCCAGAAGGGCGTGTCTGATCTGCAAATAGCGGAACAATTCCCCTTGTGCCATGTGGTAACTCCCCTTAAGTTCCTCGAAGTGCAGGATGGAACCTCTTTTAATCAAATCCTCCACTCTTGAGATTCCGATCATTTCCCATTTATCGAACCCTGGCTGGTGACATAGAGTACCCAGTCTCTTGGCTTGCCACAATGGTGTCGCTTTTGTAAGTGTGTTTGCCCAACCCAAACGGGAGTTCGCTTGGTGCCAGATGCCTATCATGTGGGAAGTGGGCCCAATAAACCTTTGTTTCTTGACTTTGGAATATAGTGCACCCAGGCAGCCGGCTCGTCCAGTTAGGTAGCTATTCAGCACATATGCCGGATCATTAGGAGGGTGGTATATCCAGTGGTTCACCACCACCAGCTAGGAAGCCCAATAATATCGTTTAAGGTCTGGAAGGGCTATGTCACCATCGTACCACCACTTGGTTAACTTTTTCAGTGATACACGAGGGGTCCCGCCGTCCCACAGCAGTGTATGGATCTCACTCTCCACCGCTGCGAAATACGTATCTGGAACACGGTCGGACAGTTCTGAAGAATGTATAGAAACCTCGGGAGAGCCAACATCTTAAAGAGGGCTGCACGTCCCACAAGAGACAGCGGCAGAGACCTCCAGTGCCTTACATCAGCTCGTAACCGGGCAAGCGGAGGGGCCAGATTTTGACTATGAAACAGGGCCGGATCTGTCGTGACATAGATCTCTAAATATAGGAAACCATCCCTGGCCACCTCTATTGTGCAGTTCGCCGGAAACCAGCCCCCCGAAGCACGAACAGTACAGATTTTCTCCAGGTAATTGCATAGCCGGAATACTTCGCAAAGTTTATCAAAATGTTCAGGACAGCATGGATGGATTTATAGGGGGAGGCAACATAGAGCAATATATCATCAGCGTATAACAATATTCTATCCTCCTGGTCCATTGTCCATTTCAGCCCTCTTACCATTACATCCCGCTGTATCCATGCCGTGAGTGGCTCCAGCACGAGGGAAAATATCAGTGGCGATAGTGGACAGCCCTGTCGGGTACCCCTTCTCAGCATAAAGGCACGGGACGTCTAGTTGTTAACTCGTATTTGACCCTGTATATCTGTATAAAGCAGTTGCACCCAACCTAGAAACTTCAGAGAAATCCCAACTTCATTAGGACCGCGAATAGGTAAGGCCATTCTACAGAATCAAATGCCAAAGATGCATCTAAGGACCACTGCATCCTCCTCTAAATAATCTCTACGTGCAAGTATGTTATGTAGGCGACGGATGTTGAGTGCCGTATTTCTACCGGGCATAAAGCCCGACTGAGCCGGGTGAACTAAGGAGGAGATAACTGCAACTAACCTAGTGGAAAGCACCTTCGCCAATATCTTAGCATCCACGTTAATCAATGAGATCGGTCTATGTGAACCGCATTTATACCCGAGCTTCCCTGGCTTACGGATAACTACTATGGTAGCTAGGCGCTGGACTTCTGGGAGCTGTCCGGTCTCATAGCTCTTGTTATACAAAGCTTGTAGATGTGGGGCTACTTGGGAGGCCATCACTTTCAAGAACTCAATGGGGGTGCTGTTAGGCCCCATCGCTTTTCCAAATCGAATTTGAGTAATGGCTTTCTGAATTTCATCATCTGATAAGTCTCTATCAAGAGTGTCTCTCTCTGATTCGGAAAGTGTGGGTAGGACACTGTCAGAGAGGAGTTGGCGAGAATCTTCTGCAGTGTAGGTGGTAGAGGAAGAATGCCTCCTCTATATCTTTGGGATGGGTAATTGTCGCGCCATCGGGTAGTGTTAGTTTCGGCACCCACCGGTCCCCTTGTTCTCTTTTCACTACCATGCCAATGTCTTGCTGGCCCTATCACCCAATTCATATAGTCTGTGCTGCGTATTGAGATGCTTGGCCATCATATACTCCCTAGCTTTGAGTTTGTATTCTTCCTGTTTGAGTGTGAGACGGTGCTGCACGTCATCTGTTGGACCATTTGTGTGATCTAATTGAAGTTGCTTAAGCTCATCTTCCAGCTGGAGTCGCATGCGACGTTTGTTCTGTATGTAGCCAGTTTTTAGAGACAGATCCTGCCCCTTCAAAACCACTTTAAATGCTTCCCAGATAGTGAGTGCTGAGCTAACCGACCCCACTTTGTCTTAGAAGTAGTTCCCGGTTTGGGTGCATAGTTCCTCTTTAATATCAGGTATTTTCAGCAACCATGGGTTTAATACAATAGTAGTACGTGGCTGTCACTCCCAATGTGTGAATTTGATCCAAACCGGGGAGTGATCCGAGATCCCTCTCGGCCGAACCTGTGGGAGCTTAAAATTACCTATTGAAGCTGTATGTGTCAGGAAATAATCAATGCAGGATGAAGTCCTATGTGTGTTGGAGAAGTAGGTGAATTGCGGTGCGTTTAGATGGAGTGTGCGTCCTACATCTATTAGGCCCATAGCCATTATAAATTCAGTCATAAGCACGTTTGGCCTTGCCCCCGGCCGTTGTGGGTGTCTATCATTTGTGTCATCTATGGTTAGATTATAGTCACCCCCATGATTAATGTGCCCACTGGAAGGTCCACTAGAGCTTCTTTACCAAGTGACAGAGGCAAGTACAGTGAGATTATGTTGAGAGCTCTTCCATCCCATTGGGCCTCCAAAACAGCAAATCGTCCCCCGGGGTCTGCTCAGGAAGGTGCGCAGTAAGGGCCAAGTTTTTCTTAACTAAAATACTGGTTTAGTCTGCATGCACTAGGAGTTTGTATCCCCACCGTGTGAGGGCTTTACTTTAATTTCCAACTAGATGCGTCTTCTGTAGCAACACCACGTCTGGAGACTGGCGTTTCAAGTACTGCTGAACAATTCCACGCTTGATTTTATCTCCCATCCCATTCACATTCCAGGTAAGGATAGAGAGCGGCACATCCCTTTCATCCCCCATCATCCAACACATGGAGAGGCATAGCTTGACAGGTCAACAGGGGTGTGTGAGATACAATTGGCACAAGCTGTCCTAACGCAATACTGCCCTTCACATCCCCCTCATATCCTAACTCATCAACAAAATCGGTACATGACAATACTCAATCAATACTGCGTAAATCAACCAAACTTTGCAGAAACGAACCTCCATCCCTTTCCCCCACACCCACCCCCCTCCCTGCCCCCCTGCCTGGGGATTTAAAATGACCCACTCCCCAACTAGGCAGAGTGCCTATCTCCCTCCCACAAATGCTGAAAGGCGTGGGTCTAGCACACCCCCATCCCTGCTGACTGCATTGTACGTCTTGTCTATCACAATCATTTTGCCATTCCTAGAAAAAATTGGCTAGAAAGGTGGCTAGGATGCACACCTCACAGTTAAGTTTGGTCATGGCTAACAATGATAAGGTGGCTAGGATGCACACCTCACAGTTAAGTTTGGTCATGGCTAACAATGATACAAGTAAGACTCTGGCAACCCACAGTTTAAAGCAGTTCTTAGGAACAGTCTCACCATCGCTGCGGTACTTGCATTGTCTTTACACAGCATGCCTTTTTGATCTCCAGTTTATGCACTACTTATGTGATGACTCTTTAACCATCAGGGCAGCATGATTCTCGGCAGGCAGAGCCCGGGTATCTTCTCTGTGCGGCCGGGGCCCACCGTTGTTGTTGCGACGCTGGCTCCCCACTCTACGCCATCCCTGGAGCCAGTCCCACGCCTCTTCCAGTGAAGCAAAGAACCACGTCTTGCCCTCCGATTCCACTCTAAGCCTCGCTGGAAAGAGCATGGCATATTTTACTTCGCGGTCTTTTAGTTCTTTTTTAACCTCCTGAAAGCTCCTACTCTGGGCCTGGACTTTGGCCTTAAAGTCTGGGAAGAAAGTGACATCGCTGTTTTCATCCGTAGGTGGAGGACTAGATCGTGCTGTCTGCAATATGATATCTCTGTCTCTATAATTGAAGACCCGGGCTATGATGGGCCTCGGGGGGGCTGGTTTTGGCCTACCCACTGGTACCCGATGCTCTTGTTCCATCAAAAAATATTGTGACAAACACTTGGGTTGCAGGTAGTTTGTTATTAAATCCTCAACATAGAGATCAGCCGCTGGCCCTTCAGCCCGCTCTGCAACTCCCAAAATTGGTATGTTATTGCACCGGGCCCACCCCTCGTATTCGTCCAGTTGTTGCGCCATCCTCTCCTGCCTGTTCTGCAACTCAGTCACCTGTGTTTGAAGTTGGGACGTGTCAGTTTTGCAGCGACGTAGTAACAATTTTAAGTTCCTTCACCCTCTCATCCATTTTGCGAAAATCCGCCCTAATGAGGGACACTTCCACAGTGACTGAGTCAAGGGAGGTGCGTACGCCGCTTATCGCTTATGGATTCCATGACGTCATGAAGTGTGGGCTCCGGCCCCTGCTTGGGATCTCCCTGTGTTCCTGGCATCTCCGAGTGTTGTGTTTCTCGGTCTTCCCCGGACTTGCCCCATGCGATTCAGCTGCTTGTTCTGTTCAGTTGCCTTCGGACCTCTGCCCATTGCCATATTTGCGCCTTAGTGTGCAAACCAGCCATGGAACAGGAGTAGCCCCGGTAATCCCTGCCGCCTACCCAGCAAGCAACTCACTCTCGCTGTCGGCGTGTCAGGTTTCCCTAGGTCTCCCACTCCACCGCCAACCGCATTCAGATGAGTTCTACTACAGTAGGCCCTGATATGATCCAGGCATCTCTTGTTTTCTGGGGTCACGCTCACTGCGCACCGGTGCCCTTGCGTTCCTATAGGCTCCTAGCTGGTCTGAGCTGTGTTCTACAGAAGGACCTAGTAAGTCTGCGGAGGCTTTCCACTCCCTTTTATCTGCTGGCTTGGTTGGTAGGTGGGGAGGTCTATTTGCGCCGTCTTTACCACCCATCCCCCGGGGCAGGTGGGCCCTCGAGCCACAACCCCTAAGTAATATCACCGCAGGTAGTTCCACTCTTCTGCTTCAGGAGCAAGCCTGCACCCAGGTGGTGACTGATAGCACTTTAATGCACAGGTGGGGGGGCGGGGCACACACCACCGGTCTGACTCAGTTTTTTGTACTGCCGCTTAGGCCATCACAAGCTACTGGAATCGAATTCCCACCCCCTGCAGCAGGAGGGGGTAGGGGGGGGGGGGCGGCCGCGATGAGGCAGTGCAGTTGTTTGACTTCCGAGTCCAATCCGCCCCCTAGATACGGTGTGTGGCTGGCCTCAGTGTCTTTAGTGGAAGGGTACTCGCCTAAACTCAGGCCTAGGCACCGCAGGCCGCCGAAGCCGGGGCCTCAATTTGCGTACTCTGCCCCACAGCAATCGCCCCGTTACCTCTTCCGGTCCGGCGCTCTTGACTCCTCGATGCCCCAAACTCTTCCACTGGAGCTCTGGAGGTCTTCACTCAGCACTATTGCTGTGTCGCCTGCACTGCCTCTGGCGTTCCCGTGCTATGCCAACCGTTTTCCTGTGATCGAGCATCCCCACGCCGCCATATAACCTCCCGCACCGCAGTTTGGCCAAGTTTCGTTATCGGCGCGCCGCAGAGGAGTCCAGCCATTACTTTCTCCGCAGCAGTGGATCGCCGGGATGTTGGTCGCTTTCAAGGTACATTTACTGCTCTGAATGACTCAGGATATTGTAGGATTTATGGCGGGGATGCGAGAGCCTAACTAACTAGCTGCCATTCTCCTCCGCTACTAGCCATGCCCCCATTTCTACAACTCTTGCCTCCTTCTGCATCCCTCTTGTCTCTTTATGCACCCCTCTTCCCTCTTTCTGCACCTCCCTTGCCTCTTTCTGCACCCCTGTTCCATCTTTCTGCACCTCTCCTGCCTGTTTCTGCACTCGTCTTCCCTCTTTCAGCACTTCTCTTGCCTTCTTTTTGCATTTCTGTTGTTTTTTTCTACACCGGTCTTGCCTCCTTCTACACCTCTCTTGCATCTTTCTGTACCTCTGTTGCTTGTTTCTATACTTCTCTTGCCTCTTAATGCCCCCTCTTTCTGCACCTCTGTTGGTTCTTTCTGCACTTCTCTTGATTGTTTCTGCACTTCTGTTGTTTCTTTCAGCACCCTTCTTGCCTCTTTCTGTACCTTTCTTGCCTCATTCTGCACTTCTCTTGCTTCTTTCTGCACCCCTCTTGCCTCTTTCTACACCTCTGATATTTCTTCTGCAATTCTCTTGCTTTTTTCTGCACCTCTATTGCTTCCTTCTGCAACTCTATAGCTTCCTTCTGCACCACTCTTGTCTCTTTCTGTACCCCTCTTCCCTCTTTCTGCAGCTCTCTTGCTTCTTTCTGCACCTCTCTGGCCTATTTTTTCACTTCTCTTGCCATCGCTTTTTTTTGCACCCCTCTTGTCTCTTTCTGCACCCCTCTCCCCTCTTTCTGCAGCTCTCTTGCCTCTTTCTGCACCTCTCTGGCTTATTTATGTACCCCTCTTGCCTCTTTCTGCACCTCTCTTTCTTCTTTGTGCACCTCTCTTGCTTGTTTCTGCCCCTCTCTAGATGATTTCTGCACCCCTCTCGCCTCATACTACACCTCTCTTCCCTATTTCTGCACCTCTCTTGTCTTTTTGTGCACCTCTTGTGTGTCTTGCTGCTTTTCTGAAGATTCTTTCAGCACTTCCCTTGCCTCTTTCTGCAACCTCTCTTGCCGCTTTCTACACCTCTGTGGCTTGTTCCTGCAATTCTCTTGCTTCTTTCTGCATCTCTATTGCTTCTTTCTGCACCTCTATTGCTTTCTTATGCACCCGTATTGCCTCTTTCTGCACCTTTGAGGGTTCTTTCTGCACTTCTCTTGCTTGTTTTCGGACCTCTGTTGATTCCTTCTGTGTCCCTCTTGACTCTTACTGCACCTGTTATATCCTCATAATGTTTATGCATGTTAACCACCCAGGATTTCTCCTAGTTGCTCAGCCAGAGTGAGAGATGGTATTGGAATATTGGTGTGATTGTGATGAATGGAATGGACGTCATGCGCTACACGTCTCGTCATGTTGTCTTGTGTGCAAGTCGCCCTGCCCCTCACTAGGTTTTGTGTTTGTAAATCGTCCCGCGCCTCAGAAGTTGTAGTCTTGTGTGTAAGTCGCCCTGCGCCTCACGTTTCGTTGTCTTGTGTGTAAGTTGCCCCGCACATCACTGGTTAGTGTTGTGTGTGTAAGTTGCCCTGCGCCTCACATGTTGTTCTGGTAAGTCCCCCTGAGCTTCATGTGTTGCTGTTCTGTGTAAGTCACCCTGCACTTCAAGTGTTGTTGTATGTAAGTTGCCCTGTGCCTCACCGTGTGTACCCTCTGTGTTGTTCACCTGGTGGTACACGTGTGTTTCGTCTCCCCCCTACTGAGGGTTGGTCTTTGGGTTTGTTACCTTATGTGTTGGTTTCATCCTTTTTGCCTGTTTTTGGTTAGGGTGTTTGTCTTGGGGAGTAGCTCACCCTTCTCTACATTTAAAAAAAAATTGTTTATTGTCGAAGGATGTGGAAATTGCTTCTCATTGATTTATTCTTGCTTGTCAATATGTTTCCTTTTCCTTTAGGTTACGCAGTGTTCCCACTCTTGTGAAGTTGTATTTAATGTTGCCTCCCTGAGTTTGAACCTTTTCTCTGTCTGTATATTTTCTTGTCTTGTTTATAGTTATTCCCATGTTTCGCATACGTTCATTTTTCATTTAAAAGGAAGGGGATAATGTTTTATCCTCATAATGTTTATGCAAGTCACCCAGCCTAACTTTCTCCTAACTGCTTAGCCAGAGTGAGAGATGGTATTCAAATAGTGGTGTGACTGTGATGAATGGAATGCCTGGGTGCCTGGGTGGATGAGTGGTGACAGTTGGAGATGGGCTGAGCAGCAGGCAGGATGCTCCTGGTGGGGCTGGAGAAGGGGCTGTCAACTTGAATATAGACTAATGTTACCTGCAACATGGGACTAATAAAGCAAACCTCCAAAATCTTCCTGGCTACCTGTATTAAGATACAACAACCTCTCTTCCCTATTTCTGCACCTCTCTTGCCTCTTTCTGCACCTCTCTTGCCTCTTTCTGCACCCCGCTTTCCTCTTTCTGCACCTCTCTTGCCTGTTTCTGAAATTCTATTGCCAATTTCTGTGGTTCTCTTGCCTCCTTCTGTACCTGTATTGCTTTGTTCTGCACGTCTCTTGCCTCTTTCTGCACTCCTCTTGCCTCTTTCTGCACCTCATCTGCCTCTTTCTGCACATATCTTGCCTCTTTCAGTACCGCTCTTGCCTCTTTCTGCACCCCTTTTGCCTCTTTCTGCACCCTCTTCCCTCATTCTTCACCTCTCTTGCCTCTTTCTCCACTTTTATTGCTTCTTTCTTCACCATTCTTCCCTCTTTCTGCACCTCTCTTGCCTCTTTCTGTACATCTCTTGCCTCTTTCTCCACCTCTATTGCTTCTTTCTTGTTATGTTATGTTATGTTAACAATAATTTATTAAGCGCACTGACACCGATTGGTTTCCTGGCGCTGTTGAAGACAGAGGACGAAGTCAGAGTTTGAAGCCTGCAGAGTTAGTGGTATGCTTGTTGGTAGAGCCAGGTCTTTAAGGATTTCCTAAATGACATGAGGTCCGGGCATAGCCGGATCTCAAGAGGAAAGGCATTCCACAGGCGGGGGGCCAGAGTGCTGAATCTGCAACCGCCTGAGCGTTTACGTTTAAAATATGGTATCTGTAAGAGACATTGGTGAGCCGAGCGTAGATTTCGGGACGGGGCATGCTTCATGATAAGTTTCGTAATAAATTTAGGACTTTTGCAATGAAGCGCTTTAAAGATCATACAGCCAACTTTGAAGGTGCAGCGCTGGGCCACAGGGAGCCAGTGAAGTGTCTTCAAAAGGGGGGTGGCTGGTTGCCATCTGGGCTGGCTCAAAATCAGTCTGGCTGCATGGTCTTGCACCATCTGAAGGAGTTTCAGAAGATACTGAGGGAGGCCTAGATAGATCGAGTTTGTGTAATCAAGGTGGGAGATCACAGTAGCGATCACCACCTGTGTCAAGGCTTTCAGGGTAAAGAGGCGATGAACCTTCCAAATTTTCCTAAGTAGGAAGAGACACTTGGAGACCACCTGACCCACTTGTGTTTTGAGTGAGAGGTCGCTATTCAAGGTGACACCAAGCGTTTTTGCCGAAGAGGAAGGGATTGGTGCCTGACCCATGCCTGTGGGCCAGTAATGTGAGCCCCAGTGTTTAACACTGTCCCCTGTCAGAACCAACTCGGTTTTTCCTGGGTTCAGCTTCAAATGATTTTGGTTCATCCAAGCTTGGATGAACCTCATTGTTGACTGGAAGATGGAAACGAACGTTTCAGAGTTGTCGATTGTAAAGAGTAGCTGCAGGTCATCTGCATAGTTGAGCACCGTCACCTGTTTGTCTCTGAGGGCCTGGATTAGGGGGGAGATGTAGAGATTGAACAAGTGGGGTGACAGGGAAGAGCCCTGAGGTACACCGCACGTAATGACCTGCTTGGTGCCAACTAAGTCACCCAGACGAACTGCCTGAGAACGGTCTTCAAGAAAGGACTTCAGCCAACAGGCTGCCGTGCCCCGGATGCCGGCCTGGGTGACACGGTCGATCAAGATGGTGTGATCGACCGTGTCAAACACGGCCGACAGGTCCAGAAGTACTAAGGCCTGCGGAAGACGTATGTCGCCACAGTCCCGGAGAGTATTCATTACTGAAACTACCACCGCCTCCGTTGAATGGGCGGGGCGAAAACCCGCCTGATGTGGTTCGAGGCAGTTTGATACCTCCATGAAGTTGGACAGGCATTTGGCAACATGAGCCTCCAACACCTTTGCTAAAAAGGGGAGGCTAATGAATTGTTTAGGAGGGTGCAGGCAGGGACCGGAATAACTGAGAGGCAGTTTTTTTAAAGATGTAGGGTGGGCATCTGTCCGATGGAGCGCCTGATTTTACTCTCACAGTAATTCCTGAAATTGGTCTAAGGTAATGGGAGTGAAGCTACTAAGTGAGCCAGTAGTGTTAGGACTTGCCGTTTCAGAAAGGGTGGGGTTTATGGGTTGTGGAATACTGGCTTTAATGGACTCAATTTTCTCTTTAAAGTAGACGTTCAGTGAATCGCAGAGAGTCTGGTCAGAGGTAAGCTTGGACGGGCATTGTCAAGATTCGTTAACTCATTGAGAATGGAGAAAATGTCCTTTCATTTATTAGTTGAGTTGATAATGCGAGAAGAAAAGTAAGCAGCCTTCGTGGATAGGATAGATTTCATATATTCCTTCCTAGCCATGATGTAGCGAGATTTAGAGTCAGGGGCGTAATTGCGACGCCAATGGTGCTCTAGTTGGCACAGGGCCAATTTCTTTGCTTTAACATCCGGTGAAAACCATTTTTGGGCGTCTGCGCGCCGGAACAATTTAACCTTCTTGTACCGTTCTTCCCTCTTTTTGCACCTCTCTTGCGTCTTTCTGCACCTCAGTTGCTTCTTTATGTACTTCGCTTGCCTCTCTATGCAACCACTTGCTTCTTTCTACACCTCTGTTGCTTCTTTCTGCACTTCTCTTGCTTGTTTATGCACCTCTCTAGCTGCTTTATGCACTCCTCTTGCCTCTTACTGCACCGCTCTTCCCTATTTCTGCACCTCTCTTACCTCTTTCTGTACCTCTCTTGTCTTTTCTGCACCTCTCTTGCCTCTTTCTGCATTTCTGATGCTTCCTTCTGCACTTCTCTTGCCTCTTTCTGCACCTCACTTGCCTCTTTCTGCACTGCTCTTGCTTCTTTCTACACCTCTGTTGCTCCTTTCTCACTTCCCGTACATCTTTTTGCACTTCTCTTGCCTCTTTCTGCACCTCTCTTGCCTCTTTCTGCATTTCTGATGCTTCTTTCTGCACCCTCTCTGCCCTCTTACTGCACCTATATTACTTCTTTCTGCAATTCTCTTTCTTCTTTCTGCACCTCTATTGCTTTTTTATGTACTTCTCTTGCTTCTGTCTGCTCTATTATTGCTTCCTCATGTACCCCTCTTGTCTCTTTCTGTAGCTCTCTTGCGTCTTTCTGCACCTCTGTTTCTTTCTGCACTTCTCTTGCTTGTTTCTGCACCACTGTTGCTTCTTTCTGCACCCCTCTTGCCTTTGACTGCACCTCTATTCCCTATTTCTGCACCTCTCTTGTCTCTTTCCACATCTCTCTTGCCTGTTTCTGCAATTCTTTTGCCTCTTTCTGTGGTTCTCTTGCCTCCTTCTGTACTTGTATTGCTTCTTTCAGCACATCTCTTGCCGTGTTCTGCACTCCTCATGCCTCTTTCTGCGCCTCAATTGCCTTTCTGCACATCTCTTGCCTCTATGTACCTCTCTTGCTTCTTTCTGCATCCTTCTTGCCTTTGTTCACCCCTCTTCCCTCTTTCGTCACCTCTCTTGCCTCTTTTTGCAGTTTTCTTGCCTCTTTCTGTACTTCACTGTCCTCTTTCTGCACCTCTCTTGCTTCTTTATACACTTCTGCTGCTTTTCAGCACTTCTCTTACCTCTTTTTGCACTTCTCATGAGTCTTTCTGCACCTTTCTTCCCTTTTACTGCACCCTCTTGCTTCTTTCTGCACCCCTCGTGCCTTTTACTGCACCTCTCTTCCCTATTTCTGCACCTCTCTTGCCTCTTTCCACATCTCTCTTGCCTGTGTCTGCAATTCGTTTGCCTCTTTCTGTGGTTCTCTTACCTCCTTCTGTACTTGTATTGCTTCTTTCTGTACATCTCTTGCCTTGTTCTGCACTCCTCTTGCCTCTTTCTGCACCTTAATTGCCTCTTTCTACACATCTCTTGCCTCTATATGTACCTCTCTTGCTTCTTTCGGCACCCTTCTTGCCTTTCTTCACCCCTCTTCCCTCTTTCTGCACCTCTCTTGCCTCTTTCTGCACTTCACTGTCCTCTTTATGCACCTCTCTTGATTCTTTATACACTTCTGTTGCTTCTTTATACACTTCTCTTGCCTCTTTTTGCACCTCTATTGATTCTTTCTGCACTTCTCCTACATCTTTCAGCAACCCTGTACCTTCTTTCTTCACTTCTTTTGCCTGTTTCTGCAACTCTTGCCTCTTTCTCCAATTCTCGTGCCTCCTACTGAGCCTCCTCACTCTTGATGCACCCACCGAGCCTCTTTCTGCACCCCTGTTGAGTTTCCTAGACCTCTCTTGCTACTTTCTGCACCCCTCTTGTCTCTTTCTGCACCTCTCCTGCTACTTTCTGTACCTCTCTTCTGTCTTTCTGCATCGCTGTTGCTTGTTTCTGCACTTCTCTTACCACTTAATACCCCCAGTTGCCTCTTTCTGCACTTATCTTGCTTGTGTCTGCACCTCTGTTGCTTCTTTGTGCACCCCTCTTGCCTCTTACTGCACCTCCTCCCTCTTTCTACACCCATTGAGCCTCTTTTTGCACCCCTGTTGCTTCTTTCTGCACTTCTCTTGCTTCTTTCTGCACCCTCTTGCCTCTTTCTGCAGCCCAGTTGCTTCTTCTGGAATTCTCCTGCTTCTTTCTGCACCTCTATTGCTTTCTTCTGCACCCCTCTTGTCTCTTTCTGCACCCCTCTCTCCTCTTTCTGCAGCTCTCTTGCTTCTTTCTGCACTTCTTTTGCCTCTTTCTGCACCCATTGAGCTTCTTTCCGTACCCCTGTTGCTTCTTTCTGCACTTGTTGTGCTTCTTTCTGTACCTATTCCTTCTTTCTATACCCCTCCTGCCACTTTTATCACATCTCTTGCCTCTTTCTGTACCTCATTTGCTTCTTTCTGTACCCTTTTCCCTCTTTCTGCACCTCGCTTGCCTCTTCCTGCACCTCTCTTACATCTTTCTGCACCTCTGTTGCTTGTTTCTGCATTTCTCTTGTCTCTTAATGCACCCTCTTGCCTCTTTCTGTACCTCTCTTCTGTCTTTTTGCACTGCTGTTGCTTGTTTCTGCACTTCTCATGCCACTTAATGCCCCCAGTTGCCTCTTTCTGCACTTATCTTGCTTGTGTCTGCACCTCTGTTGCTTCTTTCTGCACCCCTCTTGCCTCTTACTGCACCTCTCTTCCCCATTTCTGCACCTGTCATGCCTCTTTCTGCACCTCTCTTGCCTCGTTCTGTACCTATCTTGCATCTTTCTTCATTTGTGTTGCTTTTTTCTGCACTTCTCTTGCTTCTTTCGGCACCCATCTTCCCTCTTTCTGCACTGTTGCTTCTTTCTGCAATTGTCTTGCTTTTTCTGCACCTCTAGTGCTGCTTTCTGCACTTTTCTTCCATCTTTCTGCACTCTTCTTCCCTCTTTCTGCACCTTTTTTGCCTCTTTCTGCACCTCACTTGCCCCTTTTTTAAATTTCTTGCTTCTTTCTACACCTATGTTGCTTCTTTCATCACTTTGCGTGCCTCTTTTTGCACATCTCTTGCCTCTTTTTGCACTTCCCTTGCCTCTTCCTGCATCTCACCTGTTTCTTTCTGCACCTCCCTTGCTTCGTTCTGCACCCCTGTTGCCTCTTTCAGTATTCGTATTCCCTCTTTCTGCACCTCTCTGGCCTCTTTCTGCACCCCTCTTGCCTCTTTCTGCACCTCTAGTGCTGCTTTCTGCACTTTTCTTCCATATTTCTGCAGTCTTCTTCCCTCTTTCTGCACCTTTGTTGCCTCTTTTTGCACCTCTCTGGCCTCTGTCTGCACCACTCTTCCCCCTTTCTGCACATCTCTTTCCTCGATCTTCAACCCTGTCCCTTCTTTCTGCACCTCTCTTGCCTCTGTCTGCACCTCTGTGCCCTCTTTCTGTACCTCTTTCCTCTTTCTGCACCTCTTGCCTGTTTCTGCAACTCTCTTGCCTCTTTCTGCATCCCTCTTGCATGTTTTTGTACCTCACTTGCCTCTTTCTTTCTGCACTTCTCTTGCTTTTTTCTGCACCTCTCTTGTTTCTTTCTGCAAATCTCTTGTCTAAGCCATCGTTTCTCTCTGCAGGTCTGTTGCTTTTTACAGCACTTATCTTGCCTCTTTCTGCACTTCTCTTGCCTCTTTCTTCACCTCTCTTGCCTCTTTCTGTATCTTTCTGGCTTCGTTCTGCACCCCTCTTGTCTTTTTCTGCAGCCCTATTAGCTCTTTCTGCAGTTCGCTTGCATGTTTCCTCACCTCTTGCCTCTTTCTGCACCTCTGTTGCTTCTTTCTATACCCCACTTATCTCTTTCTGTACCCTTCATTCCTCTTTCTAATAATAACAATAATAATAATACAGATTCTTGTAAAGCGCGAACAGCTACCTCACAAGGAGGTGTCCCGGCGCTGAAAAAGAAACTACAGCAGCAGAGTGGATTACAAGGTGAAGTTCTAAGCTTTCTGCAAAAAGAGCCAAGTCTTTAGGAGTTTCTTAATACTAGCTTCTGACGTGGCAGATTGGATGGCAGTGGGGAGGGAGTTCCAGAGTTTCGCCGTGCCTACAGAAAAAGACCTGCCCCCAAGTCTAGCCCTTCTAACTCGTGGGACAGCTAGTTGGAGCCGAGAGTTCGATCGCAGGTGTCTCTCTTGATGGTAACGGGGAAGTCGGAGTTTTAGATAATTGGGACATGCCCCTTTTTGTGCTCTAAACGCCAGGGTGAGCGCTTTGAATTTTATTCTGCTCGCCACTGGGAGCCAGTGCATCTCGAGCAGATGCGGAGAGATATGATGTTTAAAAGGGATGTGCTTTATCAATCTCGCAGCCGCATTCTGCACGCTCTGCAGGCGTTGTACCAGATATTTCGGGAGGCCAAGATAAAGGCCATTTGAGTAATCCAGTCTGGATGTGACTGTCGCATGGACCACCATTTTTCGACAATCAATTGGTAGAAGGGAGAGAAATTTTCAGAGGTTTCGGAGTTTTTGGTGGCATCCAGTAGTGACTTGTTGTATGTAAGAGGAAAAGGAGAGAGTCTCGTCCCACCTTACACCCAGATTTTTTGCATTGGTTCCAGGGGTTGGTGCTGGGCCCATTTTGGTAGGCCACCACAGATCTGGGGAGGGGTGAGTACTTTTTCCAAAGAATAGTACCTCAGTTTTGCTTGCGTTCAATTTTAATTTGTTAGTGTTCATCCAGCTGGTTACATCTCTAAGACAGCCTTTAATTTTACTAAAAGCTGCTTCTGACACCTCAGCGTAGGGGAAGACTAATTGCGTATCATCAGCATACGAAATCGCCTTGACCCCCCATTTGGCAATTAAGGTGAAAAGTGGGGCCAGATAAACATTAAAAAGTAGCGGGCTAAGAGCAGACCCTTCCGGGACACCACACCACAGCCGTTTTGGTTTGGAGGAGAAGGCACCCAGTGCCACTTTCTGAGAGCGGTTTGTAAGATAGGAGTGCATCCAGCTCAATGCCTTGTCCTCCAGACCTAAGTCCTTCAACCTAAGCAGCAATCTGCCATGATCCACAGTATCGAAGGCGGCAGATAGATCCAGGAGCACCAGCATGGCTGATGCTCCTGAATCTAGAGACCACCAGATCGACTCAGCAACCATGATGAGGGCAGTCTCAGTGCTGAAGCCAGCCCTGAAACCTGACTGTGTTTCGTGTAGTATACCTCTTTTTTCGATAAAACTATTAAGTTAGCGTTGAATTAGTTTTTCGAGCATTTTACCTGGGGCTGCTAATAGGGAGATGGGGCGGAGATTGCTCAAGTCATCGGGGGCACCATTGGGTTTTTTTTTCAACAGGAGAAGAGTGGCATGTTTCCAGCAATCAGGGAACGTGACAGTCTCAATGGACATGTTCCAGATATGTAGGAGTGGTCCCACAATTGCTTCCGACATCATTTTCCAGAGTTTGGGGGGACAGGGATCATCAGGAGCACCTGATTTGCATTTTTGTAATTCTTTCAGTGCCTCCTCGTGAGAGTGGAAAAGATTTAGGGGAGGGGTAGGCAACTCATTATTGTCGTGGTCCGCCATAGCTGTCGGCTCGGAGGGGGTAAAGGAGTCATAAACCTTCATGATTTTTTTGTAGAAGAAATCAGAGATATCTTCACAAAGTTTAGAGGAGGGGGTAATTTCTGTTTCGATAGCCTTAGGTTTAAAGAAGGTTTGAACTATTTTAAAAATTTCTTTACTAGGTTGTTCCGCTTGTTGAATAGAGGATACGATGAACAGTTTTTTTGCTTTTTTTATAGATTGATGTAGGCTGTGTAGGGCTTTTTTGTAGCAGGTTTTTGCTGAATCAGAGTAGTTTGCCCGCCACTGACGTTCTAGTCTTTTGCATTTGCTTTTTTCAGCCATCAGTTCTATGGAGAACCAGGGAGCAGACGGGGATTCTCTTCGAGATGTGGCTACTTTAGGAGGAGCAATAGAATCTACTGTACTACTTATCCAGTGATTCAGTAGCAACGCATCGGAGTTCACGTCTGATGATAGTAGTGGGGGGGCAGCTGCGAGAGCGGGACATAAAGTCTCGGTTGATAATTTATCCCATTTCCTCCGCACATAAGAGCGTTTTCCTGTTGTTGGAGAATGGGAAGGGAATGAGATTAAGAAAGGGACTAGGAAATGATATGTCCATAAAAGTGGGGTTGAGCTGTAGTGTCCGATATGTTAGAGAAGATGAGATCTAGCATATGACCTGCCTGGCGCGTGGACCAGGGGTGATTAGGACTAAATTGACCGATTGTAGCGTATTAATAAGTTGGGAGGCCAGACGACAGTCAGATCTGTCTGCATGAACGTTAAAGTCGCCGACTACAATATAGTGTGGGTGGGAAAGAGTGTTTTGGACTATGAAGTCCATAAGTTCATGGGTATGGGTCGGAGAGCAGTCCGGGGGTCTGTATAATATCAGGCCAGCTAAGGACGTTTGAGGGATTGATTTGAAGGCAGAAGTGTAGCCCCTCTATGCCAGAGAGGGTAGTTGGTGTGGAAGAGGACAGGGTATATTTATCTTTAAAGATAATAGCCACTCCGCCACCTCTTCTGTTCTTCTCTCTATTAGAGAAGCTTAGTATGAATCCGGGCGGGACAGCCAAAGCAATGGAGGCCATGTTGTCCTCATTGAGCAACGTTTCGGTAAGAAATAAGGCGTCCAACTCAGAGTCAGCTAACAGCAGATAGATGTCATCTGCATGTTTAGGAAGGGATCTGCAGTTCAGTAGCCCAGCTCTAAAAGAGGCGGTAAAGGTGTTGGCTGAGCGATGATTCAATATTTTTGGGTAGGTGTTTATTGAATGTGAAGCGTCACACAGAGACTTGTTGCACAGTAAGCAGGAGGGGGGAAGGTCAGGGATTGAAAGGTCGAGCCTGGGCGCCTGACATGGTTTGGCTGAGTTTAGTGCTAGTAGTTCACTACTGGTCCAGACTATCCTGCTTGTGTGTAACTGTTCACTGGCAGCGTGGCCGGCGCCGGGCGCAATCCGGTCGCGGACGGGCGCAGACGGGCTTGCCTTAGGCGCGCCTTCGGCGCGCAATCGGCGTGCCCGCTGCGCTCGTCCGCTGCGCTTCCGGTAGAGACACATTTTTATAATGAGAAGGGAGGCGTGGCCAGATGGTGTGGGCGTGAGCGCAATGGATTCCCCTCGGCTGGCGTCAATGAGGGTGTGTTCCCCTCGTCAGCGCTGAGGTCCGCTGAGCAGGAGAAAGGCAATTTTAAAAAGGTACACGGTATTAATCACACACAAGAGTTTAAAAATCAGACACAGATTCTCCCGGCTTCCTCCTCAGGAGCATGCAATTTCTTTAAGTCACGCTAGCGATTCAGCGCGCATTTAAATACACTTGCAAGGGGGGCGTGGCCAGATGGGGTGGGCGTGAGCGCAATGGATTCCCCTCGGCTGGCGTCAATGAGGGTGTGTTCCCCTCGTCAGCGCTGAGGTCCGCTGAGCAGGAGAAAGGCAATTTTAAAAAGGTACACGGTATTAATCACACACAAGAGTTTAAAAATCAGACACAGATTCTCCCGGCTTCCGCCTCAGGAGCATGCAATTTATTTAAGTCGCGCTAGTGATTCAGCGCGCATTTAAATATACTTGCAAGGGGGGCGTGGCCAGATGGTGTGGGCGTGAGCGCAATGGATTCCCCTCGGCTGGCGTCAATGAGGGTGTGTTCCCCTTGTCAGCGCTGAGGTCCGCTGAGCAGGAGAAAGGCAATTTTAAAAAGGTACACGGTATTAATCACACACAAGAGTTTAAAAATCAGACACAGATTCTCCCGGCTTCCGCCTCAGGAGCATGCAATTTCTTTAAGTCGCGCTAGCGATTCAGCGCGCATTTAAATACACTTGCAAGGGGGGCGTGGCCAGATGGTGTGGGCGTGAGCGCAATGGATTCCCCTCGGCTGGCGTCAATGAAGGTGTGTTCCCCTTGTCAGCGCTGAGGTCCGCTGAGCAGGAGAAAGGCAATTTTAAAAAGGTACACAGTATTAATCACACACAAGAGTTTAAAAATCAGACACAGATTCTCTCGGCTTCCGCCTCAGGAGCATGCAATTTCTTTAAGTGCATGCACCTCTTTCTGCACCTCTCATGCCTCTTTCTGCACCCATGTTCCCTATATGCACCTCTCCTGCCTGTTTCTGTACCCGCCTTCCCTCTTTCTGCATTTCTGTTGCTTCTTTCTGCACTTCTTTTGCCTCTTTCTGCATCCATCGAGTCCCTTTCTGTACCTCTCTTCCTTCTGTCTGTACCCCTCTTGCCTTTCTGCACCCCTCTTCCCTCTTTTATTACCTCTCTTGCCTCTTTCTGCAACTCTTTCTGTGGGTCTCTTGCCACCCTCTGTACCTCGAATGCTTCTTTCTGCACTTTTCTTTGCTCTTTCTGCACTCCTCTTTCCTTTTCTTCACCTCAATTGCCTCATACTGCACATCTCTTGCCTCTTTCTGTACCTCTCTTGCTTCTTTCTGTACCCCTCTTGCCTCTTTCCGCACCCCTCTTCCCTCTTATCACCTCTCTTGCCTCTTTCTACACCTCTCTTGCTTCTTTCTGCACCTCTCGTCCCTCTTTCTGCACCACTGTTGCTTCTTTCTGCAGCTCTGTTGCTTGTTTCTGAACTTCTCTTGCCTCTTAATGCACCCTCTTGCCTCTGTCTGCACCTCTGTTGGTTCTTTCTGCATTTTTCTTGCCCCTGTCTGTACTTGTCTTGCGTCTTTCTGGATTTGTGTTGCTTCATTCTGTACTTCTCTTCCTTCTTTCTGCACCTATTTTGCCGCTTTCTGCACCCCTGTTGCTTCTCTCTGCAATTCTCTTTCTTCCTGCAGCTCTATTGCTTCCTTCTGCACCCCTCTTGTCTCTTTCTGCACTCCTCCTCCCTTATTTCTGCAGCTCTCTTGCCTCTTTCTGCACGTCTCTTGCCTACTTCTGCAGTTCTCTTGCCTCTTTCTGCACCTGTGTTGTTTTTTAACTTCTTTTGCTATTTTCTGCAGCTCTCTTGCTTGTTTCTGCACCCCTCGCACCTCTTTCTGCACCCCTCTCTCCTCTTTCTGCAACTCTCTTGCCTGTTTCTGCAACTCTCTTTCTGTAGGTCTCTTGCCTCCTTCTGTACCTCTAATGCTTCTTTATGCACTTCTCTTTGCTCTTTCCGTACTCCTCTTTCCTTTCTTCACCTCAATTGCCTCTTTCTGCATATCTCTTGCCTCTTTCTGTACATCTCTTGCTTCTTTCTGAATCCCTCTTTTCTGTTTCTGCACTCTTCTTCCCTCTTTATTCACTTCTCTTGCCTGTTTCTACACCTCTCTTGCTTCTTTCTTTACCCTTCTTCCCTCTTTCTGCACCACTCTTGCATCTTTATGTACCTCTGTTGCTTATTTCTGCTCTCCTCTAGCCTCTTTATAAAACCTCTTGCTTATTTCTGCACCTCTGTTGGTTCGTTCTGCACATCTCTTGCTTGTTTCTACACCTCTCTAGCTACTTTGTGCACTGCTTCTTCCCTATTTCTGCAGATCTTTTGCCTCTTTCTGCACCTCTCTTGTGTCTTTCTTCATTTCCGATGCTTCTTTCTGCACTTCTCTTGCCTCCTTCTGCACCCCCTTTGCCTCTTTCTGCACCTCTGTTACTTCATTCTGCAATTCTTTTGCTTCATTCTGCACCTCTATTGCTTCTATGTGTACCTCTCTTGTATCTTTCTGCATCCCTCTTGCCTCTTTCTGCACCCCTCTTCCCTCTTTCTTCACCTCTCTTGCCTTGTTTTGTAGTTTTCTTGCCTCTTTCTGCACCTCTGTTGTTTTTTCACTTCTCTTGCTTTTTTCCACAGCTTTCTCTCTTGTTTCTGTACCATTTATGCCTCTTTCTGCACCCCTATTTCTTCCTTGTGTACCTCTCTTGCCTGTTTCTCAAACTCTCCTGCCTCTTTATGTAGTTGCCTCCTTCTGTACCTTTGGCTCCTTTCTGAATCTCACTTGACTCTTTCTGCACTTCTCTTACTTCTTTCTACACCTCTATCTCCTATTTCTGCGCCACTGTTCCCTCTTTCTGCACCTCTCATGCCTGTTCCTGTACCTCTCTTGCCTCCTTCAACACCTCTGTTGCTTCTTTATGTACCTCTCTTGCTTCTTTCTGCTTCCCTCTTCCCTCTTTCTGCACTTCTCTTTCTTATTCCTGCACGTCTCTTGCATCTTTCTGAAAATCTATTTCCTCTTTCAACACCTCTCTTGCTTCTTTCTGCACCTGTTGCTTCTTTCTACACTCATCTTACCTTTTCAGCACTTCTCCTGCCTCTTTCTGCACCCCTCTTGCTTGTTTCTCCACCTCTCTTGTTTCTTTCTGGATCCTCCTTCCCTTATTCTGCAACAGGCTTGCCTCTTTCTTCACTTCTCTTGCCTCTTTCAGCACCTCTCTTGCTTCCTTCTGCAACTGTCTTGCCTCTTTCTGCACCTCTCCTGATTCTTTCTGCACTTCTCTTGCATCTTACTGCACCCCTTCTCTCTTTCTGCACCTCTCTTTCCTCTTTTTGCAGTTTTCTTCCCTCTTTCTAACCCTCTCTTGCCTCTTTCTGTAATTCACTTTCCTCTTTTTGCACTTCTCATGTGTCTCTCTGCACCGTTCTTCCCTTTTACTGCACCTCTCTTGCCTCTTTCTATACTTCTCTTACCTCTTTTTGCACCTCTATTGATTCTTTCTGCACTTCTCTTTCATCTTTCTGCACCCCTGTTCCTTCTTTCTTCACTTCTTTTGCCTTTTTCTGCAACTCGCTTGCCTCTTTATGCAATTCTCTTGCCTCCTACTGCACCTCTGTTGCTTCTTTCTGCACTACTCTTGCTTTGCCTAGACCTCTCTTGCTTCTTTCTGCACCCATCTTGCCTCTTTCTGCACCTCCTGCTTCTTTCTGCACCTCTTTTCTGTCTTTCTGCACCACTGTTCCTTGTTTCTGCACTTCTCTTGCCACTTACTGCCCCCACTTGCCTCTTTCTGCACATCTTTTGGTTCTTTCTGCACTTATCTTCCTTGTGTCTATGCCTCTGTTTCTTCTTTCTGGATCCCTCTTGCCTCTTACTGCACCTCCTCACTATTTCTGCACCCATCGAGCCTCTTCCTGCACCCCTGTTGCTTCTTTCTGCATTTGTGTTGCTTCTTTCTGTACCCCTCTTGCCTCTTTCTGCAGCCCAGTTGCTTGTTCTGCAATTCTCCTGCTTCTTTCAGCACCTCTATTACTTCTTTCTGTACCTCTCTTGCATCTTTCTGCATCCCTCTTGCCTCTTTCTGCACCCTTCTTCCCCTTTCTTTCTTCACCTCACTCGCCTCTTTCTGCACCTCCCTTGCTTCTTTCACACTTACCTCTTTCTGCACCTCTGTTGCTTCTTTCTGTACCTCTCTTGCTTCTTTCTGTACGGCTTTTACATATTTCTGCACCTCTGATGCTTCTTCCTGCTCTCCTCTAGTCTCATTATACAACCTGTTGCTTCTTTCTGCACCTCTGTTGGTTCTTACTGAACTTTTCTAGCTTGTTTCTGCACCCCTCTAGTTGATTTCTACAACACTCATGCCTCTAACTGCACCCCTTCTTTCCTATTTCTGCACCTCTTTTGCCTATTTCTGCAACTTTCTTGTGTCTTTCTCCACCTCTCTTGTGTCTTTCTGCATTTTTGATGCTTCTTTCTGCACTACTATTGCCTCCTTCTGCAACATGCTTGCCTTTTTCTGCACCTCTATTGCTTCTTTCTGCAATTCTCTTCCTTCTTCCTGCAGCTCTACTGCTTCTTTATGCACCCCTATTGACTCTTTCTGCACCTCTTTTCCTTCTTTCTGCACACCTCTTACCTCTGTTGGCAGTTCCCCTGCCCCTTTCTGCAGTTCTTTTGCCTCTTTCTGCACCTCTGTTTTTGTTCACTTCTCTTGCTTTATTCTGCAGCTCTCTTGCTTGTTTTTGCACCCATTTTGCCTCTTTCTGCACGCCTTTCCTCTTTCTGAACCTCTCTAGCCTGTTTCTGCAACCCTCTTGCTTATTTCTGTAGGTCTCTTGCATCCTTCTGTACCTGTTGCTTCTTTCTGCACCTCTCTTGCAAATCTACACCTCTCATGCGACTTTTTGAATTTCACTTGCCTGTCTGCATTTCGCCTGCTTCTATCTACACCTCTGTTGCCTATTTCTGCACCCGTTCCTTCTTTGTGCACCTTTCTTGCCTGTTCCTTCACCTCTATGGCCTCCTTCTGCACCATTTGTTGCTTATTTCTGCACTTCTCTTGCCTCATTCTGCAACCCCGCTAGTTCGTTCGCACTGCTCTTGTTTCTTTCTGTATCTCCCTTTCAAAATTCTGCATCACTCTTGCCTCTTTCTGCAAACCTCATCCCTTTTTCAGCAGCTCTCTAGCCTCTGTCTGCACCCCTGTTCCCACTTTCTGTACCTCTATTGCCTTTTTGAACAACTCTCTTGTTCTCCTAACTCCTACTGCACCTCTGTTGCTTCTTTCTGTACCCCTCTTACCCTTTTTATGCACCCTTTTTCTTCTTCCTGCACCTCTTGCTTCTTTCTACAAATATCTTTCTTCTTTCTGCACTTCTCTTGCCTCTTTCAGCACCTGTTACTTCTTTCTGTATTACCCTTCCCTCTTTCGACACCTTTCTTGCTTCTTTGTTCACCCATCTTGTCTCTTTCTCCACCTCTCTGCACCCTCCTTCCATTTTTCTGCAACTCTCTTGCCTCTTACTGCATTTGTCTTGCCTCTTTCAGCACCTCTTTTAACTCTTTCTGCAACTCTCTTGCCTCTATCTGCACCCCTCTTGCCTCTTTCTGTACCTCTCATCCCTCCTTCAGCAGTTTTCTTGCAACTTTCTATATCTACCTTGCCTGTCTGCACCTCACTTGCCTCTTTCTGTACTTCTCCTGCTCCTTTCTACACCTCTGTTGCTTCTTTCAGCAAATCTCTTGCCTCTTTTTGCACTTCTCTTGATTCTTTCTGCACTTCTGTTGCATTTTTCTGCACCCCTGTTCTCTCTTTCTGCATCTCTTTTACTTGTTTCTGCAACTCTCTTGCCTCTTTCTGCAGTTCTCTTGCCTCCTACTGCACCTTTCTCGCTTCTTTCTGCACCACTCTTGCCTTTCTGCACCCCTCTTCCCTCTTTCTGCACCTCTCCTGCCTATTTCTGCACCTCTCTTCTGTCTTTCTGCACCTGTGTTGCTTGTTTCTGCACTTCTTTTGCCTCTAAATGCTCCCTTTTGCCTCTTTCTGCGCCGCTGTTGGTTCTTTCTGTACTTCTCTTGCTTGTGTCTGCACCTCGGATGCTCCTTTCTGTACCCCTCTTGCATCTTTCACCCCTCTTCACTCTTTCTACACCTCTCTTGCCTATTTCTGCAGTTGTATTGCCTCTTTCTACACCTCTCTTGCCTCTGTCTGCACCTCACTTGCCTCTTTCTACACTTCTCTTGCTTCTATCTACACCTCTGTTGCTTTTTTCAGCACTTCTCTTGCCTCTTTCTGCACTTCTCTTGCCTCATAATACACTCTTCTTCCCTTTTACTGCACCTCTCTTGCCTCTTTCTGCACTTCTCTTGCCTCATTCTGCACTTCTCTTGCTTCTATCTACACCTCTGTTGCTTTTTTCAGCACTTCTCTTGCCTCTTTCTGCACTTCTCTTCCCTCTTTCTACACGTCTCTTGCCGGTCTGCAGCTCTATCCTCTTTCTGCACCTCTCCTGCCTATTTCTGCACCTCTCCTCTGTCTTTCTGCACCTCTGGTGCTTGTTTCTGCACTTCTTTTGCCTCTAAATGCTCCCTTTGCCTCTTTCTGCACCACTGTTGGTTCTTTCGGCACTTCTCTTGCTTGTGTCTGCACCTCTGATGCTCCTTTCTGTACCCCCCTTGCAGCTTTCACCCCCTCTTCACTCTTTCTACACCTCTCTTGCCTCTTTCTGCAGTTGTATTGCCTCTTTCTACACCTCTCTTGCTTCTGTCTGCACCTCACTTGCCTCTTTCTACACTTCTCTTGCTTCTTTCTACACCTCTTGTTGCTTTTTTCAGCACTTCTCTTGCCTCTTTCTGCACTTCTCTTGCCTCATTTAAAAAAAAATATATATCCTTTATTCAGTTCACAGGGTATAGCAAGCATGAGTCATACAGAGTAGTGGTGCATCAGGGCTTAATAAATGAAAAAGTGTGTACATAGATCACGGAGCGAAGCTCAAAGTACATCACATTTTTGCACAAATAAAGTCAAGGCTAAAGCATTGCTCAATCATGCCGTCCCTGTTGTTGCATCATGTCAGGAAAATAAGGATAATGAGAACGTGGAGGAACAGGGGTGTCAAACTTGGGGTCATATGGCGTGTGGTGAGACGGATATCGGATCCTACAGTGGGGGGGGAGGGGGGGCCCAGTGGCAGTGTCCCGTTCGGTCCGTGTCCATGCTTGCAGGCCCAGAGGTGACAATGACAATGCGGTAGACGGCGGCAGTGGTAGCGCGCAAGCGGAGCGGAGGGGGGGAGGGTGAGGGGGGGTGGGGAGGAGGAAGGGGAGGGGGGAGGGGGGAGGGAAAGGCGCGCAGGGGGGGAGCTCTCCTCTCCGCTATGCATCGGGTGCATGGACGGCCTGTCCAGTTTCTGCGCCGTCTGGGGCGGGGCATCTATCTCTGCGTTCCCTGCCTGGGGAGGTCTGTTCCTCGGATGGCTCTGGTGTCTGGGGTCCGTTGTGGAAGGATCGGAGCATGTCATCCCAGAGCGCCGCTATGGGGAATTTACGCAGCCCCGCCGTTTCCTCGTTATGTAGGGATATACTTTCCGCTTTTGCCCAATTGTCCAGTGAGGCGCGCCAGTGCTCTACTGTGGGTGGTTCCGCCCGCTTCCAGTGCTTAGTGATGAGTCGTTTCGCCGTGATGAGGCCGAGGTCCCAGAAGCGAGAGGGCGCCCTGTTATGTTTGGTCCTGTGGAAGAGTCCCAGCAGGCACGCTTCCCATGTGAGTGGGATCGGCATCGCCGTGCTATGCTCCAGCAGCGGTAGCACCGACTGCCAGTACGTTTGAATCTGGGGACACCGCCACAGCACGTGTAGGAGGTCTGCACCCTCTGTGTTGCATCTTGGGCACTCAGCTGTCGCGCCTGGAAAGTATGAGTTTATCTTGTCCGGGGATAGGTATGCTCTGTGTAGGATATAAAGTTGGATTTGTTTGAAGCGTGGATTGCGGGGAATGTTGCGGGGGCCCGCTAGTATCACCGCCCACTCCTTGTCTGTCCATGTCCTCCCTCTATCTGCCGCCCATTTATCTCGTAGAGGCTGTAGGGTGCATTGTGTGTGTGAGAGCAGTGCCTGGGCTAACCAGTGTACCACATGCGTCCCATTGCCCATGACGTGTATGCACTGAATCAGCTGGTGTACAGGTAGCTCGTTAGTGATGTTTCCCCACTTCCGCGTGAGTGCCCCTACTATGGATGCATGTTGTAGAAACTGTCCTGCAGGCAGTCCCATGTCGGCAGCCAGGGTCTCGAATGGGAGAAAGGCGCCGTCAGCATACAGGTCCGCCATCGTCTCTATTCCCGAGCGTGTCCACTGCTCCAGCGCCACCTCCGTCATAACCGATGTGGCTTTGGGAGTGCCCAGAAGCGACAGCGCCGGGGCATACGGGGTAGTAGCTCTAGTGAGTCGCAGGCATCTGGTATAGCATTTCACGGCCACTGCTACGTGTAGTTGCGAGTGTTTTCTAGGGCTCGTCAGTGGGTGAAATAGGGAGTGTACCTGCAATGGGGAGAGAGTATCCGTGGCTGTGGCCGTTTCCTCGTGGTTCCTGCCCGAGATCCAGGCCACCACCCACTGCATCTGTGCTGCCAAATAGTAGAGCTCTAGGTTTGGGACCGCCGCACCGCCCTCGTTGACCGGAATGTATAGTTTCGTTAATGCTACTCTTGGTCTGCCCGTATTCCAAATCAGGTCTCTAAGCATTAACTCCATCTCCCTGAAGATGCGGACAGGGACATATAGCGGAATATTAGCAAAGTAGTACAGGAGCCTGGGAAGTACGATCATTTTCGTTAAGGTCACCCTACTCGGCACATTAATTGAGAGAGTTTTCCAAAAGGCGATCTGTGTTCTGATGGACGTTATGGCTCGCGTCAGATTGCCATCTAAAATGTCTGGGGGGGTCCTGTAGATGTGGATGCCCAGGTATTTGAACGTGGTTTGATACCATGGCAGTCTCTCACCATTGATGCAGAGCTCAGGGTCTGGGGCGTCAGGAGTAAACGAGTATGCCCCCGATTTGGCCCAGTTGACCTTTAAGCCCGACATTAATTCGAACGTGCGGAAGATGTCCGACAGTTCCGGTGCTATGTCGTCGAGGTCTCTGACGTACAGAAGCAGATCGTCCGCATATAATGACACAATGTGTGTGCCATCTGCCAGTGGGATACCCCATTGCTCTCCACAGCTGCGTAGCCGCTCAGCCAAAGGCTCGATCGCCAGCAAGAACAGTAGTGGGGAGAGCGGGCAGCCTTGCCTGGTGCCCCGTCTAACTCTGATGGCCTCGGACATCAGTCTACCAGTGCGTACTCTTACCTCGGGCTTCCCGTACAGCAATCCCACCAGCTCGACGAAGTCGTCGCCCAAGTCAAACTTCCGCAGCACAGCCAGTAGATAAGGCCATTCAACAGAGTCGAACGCCTTTTCTAGGTCCAGCACCAGGCAACCCGATCTCGGCCATGCCCGGACTTCATATTCCTGCACTCGGAATAGCCTCCGTATGTTCTGGGAGGTGCATCTCGTCGGGACAAACCCGTTTTGATCTTTGTGCACTAGGGCGGGCACCAGGGCCGCCAGCCTTCGGGCCAGTGTCGATGCCAGGATCTTGTAGTCTGTATTGAGCAGAGCCAGTGGTCTGTATGAACCGAGGAGCGTCCCTTCCCTGCCCGGTTTGAGGAGCGATACCAGTACTGCCTCGTTCATGGACGCTGGTAGGGATGAGTCATCTAATGCTGCTGAGTATGTTCTGAGCAGTTCAGGGATGAGAATATCCGAGTAGGCTTTGTAATATTCGGCAGGTAGTCCGTCTGGGCCAGGGGTTTTGCCATTGGAGAGGGCGAAGATGGCATCGCGCAGCTCATCTGCCACCAACGGTGATCCGAGATCGTCTCCTTGGTCGTCAGTCGGAGTGGGGAGCGTAATCTCCTCAAGGTATGTTTGAATGTCCGGCTGCGGATTGCTCAGTTGCGACTGGTACAGCGCCTTGTAATGTGTCACGAAGGCAGCGTGTATGTCCGCCTGGGTATATACCATCGTGCCGGCGGAGGGGCTTATGGCCGTCACCGGGGCAGAACGGTCTTCCCGTCGTATCAGCCAGGCTAATAGCTTGCCTGGTTTATCACTGTATCGGTGTGTGCGTGCCGAGTGTGCGGTGTAGTTGACATTCTGTAGCCTGCCCATTAATCTGTCATGTTCCGCTCTCACCTCCAGCAGCCCCGCGTGATCACCCTCGGATGCCTCCCTCTCTGCTCGTAGCAGATCCGTTTCTAGCCGTTTTAAGTCCGTCTCCAGTTGACGCCTAGTGTGTGCTTGGGTGCCGAGGCACAACCCCCTCAGGACCACTTTGAACGTGTCCCATTCCAGCTGTGGCGTGGAAGCTGTGCCACTATTGTCCTCAAAGTGTTGTGCCGATTGTGCCCCTATCGAGGTTCTGAATGCGCCGTCCAGTAAGAGGTCAGGTTGTAGCCTCCAGGTAGGAATCGGCGGTCTCGGCTGTTCCCAGGCCAGATTCATGAGGTGAGGGTTGTGGTCTGAGTGCGTGCGGCCCATGTATTGTGTGTCCCTGATTGCTGGCAGCAGGTCCCTGGAAACCATATACCTATCAAGGCGCACATATAGGTCATGTGCCCCCGAGTGAAATGAGTAGGTCCTAGTGTCTGGATTATGGCTGCGCCACGCGTCCTGTAGATCCCATTGTGCAGACCAATCGAGGAGGGCTCGCGCCGCATGGTTCGCTGGGGAATTGGGTAGGGGAGGACGGGAGCGGTCCAGGATGGGGTCCAGGGTACAGTTATAGTCCCCGCCTAGTATCCACGGGATGCCGTGCCAGGGCGCCAGTGTGTTGGACAGATGTTCTAAGAAATCCTGTGTCCCCGTGTTGGGTGCATAAATTGAGGCTAACACTATTGGGTTCCCATCTAACCTGCCTTTAATGGCTGCATACCTCCCTCCGGGGTCCACTAGTGTTTCTGACGCGGCCCATGGGGTGCCCGGGCGCACCCATACCAGTGTCCCTCTAGCATAGGAGGAGTAGTGTGTGGCATACAGTTGACCTCTCCATCTACGACGTAGGGTGTTGACCTCTGCCTGACAGAGGTGTGTCTCCTGCAAGAGGGCAATCTGCACATGATGGCGTTTGAGGTACGAATATATTTGATACTGTCTAGATGGTGTGTGCATCCCTCTCACATTCCAGGTACAAATTTTAAGCACAGACATTGCAATTCGTGAACGACCTCCCCAGTTTATCCCCCCCGCCATACCTCCAGCCCACCCACTGCTTGTCAGGAGCACAGTCTGTCGCACACGCCATAGCAATACTGTAAAGGGGGAAGAAGGCGATTAACATGGCTAACGGAACATTTAGCCAATTAACAAGGCAAACATGTGAAATACCAAAAGGTCGGAGGGCAAACGTGCTCCCGTCCATGCTCTCAAGGAGAGTAACAAAGTTTAGTTCAGTTCTGGGGGCTGCTATGCAGTGCTCGCAATAGCGGCTGAGTAAGTGTTTTTAGAGTCATCATATGAGGGTCGCCCCCCTTCCCGGGGGGTATATGGGAGCCTAGGCCATACATAATGTGTGGGGAGTTGGGACAAAGAAGCATAGAATTTCATACATTACGTGTCTTGATCAGTCTATGGTGGAACAGGTGGCCGCAGGAGCCATGGGCTGATTGTTCAACGGCCACTGAATCATCGCCTGGACAAATCGCAGCATGCGGCAGCCTGTGTGTCCCGGTCAGCTGGTTCTGTTCAGTTTGGGTCCGCGGCCCCTTCGTGGGTGGTATTTCGAGCGTCCATGAGGGGCTTACGGTGGTCGTGTTTCAGGAATCAGTCAGCCAATGTAATCCGACGTTTGAGGGGTGACATCCGGTCCAGGTTCCGTCGCAGGAGAGTCCGATATTCCGTATGTAGCTTCATCGTCGCTGGGGGGGGTCCCGCCCGCTGCTCCCAGTTGGTTCGTTCAGTGCCGGGGTCCGACTGAGCTCTCCATTACAAGTCGGAGGGCATCTTGCTTTTCTTGCTGCGCTGTGTCCGCTGGGGGAGGTGTCCTCTGTGTTCCGCTCGTGCCCGACTGTGCCCGTTGCAGAGGGCGGCGCCGCCTCCTGTTCCCGCCAGATTGGCATCCGCCAGTGCGATCTGTACGCGTCTTGGGGGCTGAGTCCGTGCCAATATCTAACCATACCTCCACCTCGTCTGGGTCTGTGAAAAAGTGTGTTCTCTCACCGGCTATCACTCTCAGTTTTGCTGGGAATAGCAAGGAGTATTGTAGGCCTTGCTGGCGCAGGTGTGTTTTCACTGCTAAGAAAGAGTGTCTCTGCCTCTGCACTTATATGGTGTAGTCCGGGAAGAACATCACCTTTGTATTATCAATTCTTACTTCGTTGAGTTTGCGTGTTTCTCGGAGTATTGAGTCTCTGTCTCTGTAATTCAGTATGCGGAGAAGCATGGGTCTCGGGTTAGAGCCTGTCGCCAAGGGCTTGGTGGGGACTCTATGGGCGCGTTCCACTACGAAGTGAGGCGAGAGTGAACCCTCTGGCAGGATGGACGTCAGCCAGTGTTCCATGTGCTCCTCCGGTTTCTTCCCTTCCCATTTCTCCGGAACGCCAACCAGTCTTACGTTATTTCTCCGTGCCCTGCCTTCCGCATCCTCAGCCCTGTCCTCCAGGAACTCCACCCGATTTAACAAATCCTGTATGTGTTTGTGCGATTGGCTAGCCTGGGGCTGGAGCTCTTTCACAGTTCCCTCCAGAGACGTAGTGCGGTCCGCTAGCTTTTTGTGATCTGCCCACAGGTGCGTGAGGTCTATGGCCACGCTGTCGAACTTGGTGGCCAGGGAGGTGCGTGTGAGTTGGATAGACTCTTCCAGTCTTTCCATGGCCGCAAGCATGGTGTCGACCTTTGCTGCCGTCTGGTCTTGGACGGTGATCTTGCTAGATTTGTCCATTTTGCCCTTGTTTATTGCGCCCCCAGTGCAGGTCCGTACCCTGGTCCTGCCGGACATCAGTGCTCGAATCAGTGCTCGGCGCCCCTGATGAGGCCCGCAGTAAGGAGGTGTCTGATGGGCAGGCCGGGTATCAGGTCCGCAGGGGAGCCAGGAACCGGGGCCGGGCGCTCCGAAAATAAAGAGGGGGCGTGAGGCTCTCACAGTCTATCAGCGGAGCACGTGTTCAGACACGCGGCGTCGGATGTTGGGGACCGGGTCCAGGTAGGCACCTCAGTTGGCCCGTCTCTATGTGCTCTCTGCGGTCTGGCCGGTTCCGCTCCTCGGCCTCGTGTGCCACTGTGCGTCTCGCCCGTCAATGCCACTGATAGAGGGGGTTCAGTGTGTCCTTCAGGCGCGGCCCTGGTCCACCCAGTCTGGCCGTCAGCGAGGGTACGGCGGTGGGTCGTAGCAGTCAGGTGGCGGCTTGGCGGGCGCCGCTGCTGGGCTCTGTCGCCACCCACCCGCGTGGCAGCTGTCCGGGCTCCGTCCTCTGCCGTGGTGCGAGGAGTGTGGTTCGTTACCCCTGGGGCAGTGTCGTGAGTGCTTCGGTACGGCGCCGTGTGCCTGGGCGCTGCTGTTCCTATGGCAAGTGGCCTGTGTCTCCCAGATGGTCCGAAAGTTGCGCCGCAGTGCAGTGCCAGGGCTTGGTGCTCAGTCACGGGTGCTTAGTGTCCCATAGGCGCTGCTGGCGGTAAGTGTCCGTGTGTTGTGTGCCGTGGTCCGTACGCCCACTGCCATCCACTGATGCTTATCGGGTCGTGCGCTTCGGCCCCCGCTATTCGCTGGTCCCCAGGCGCCCAGGGTCCGGCTGCTCACCTCTTCACTCCTCCGTGTGTTCAGGCGTATGCAGCGCCTGTTGCGGGGGGCGGCGTACAGGCCCAACGGTCGCCGCCGATCTCGGGGCACCCCCGCCGTCCCTCTCCGATGTGAGTGTGGGGTCCCAGGTTGGGCCGCTGTGGTCGCCTCTCTTCATCGCCGTCTCGTCGCGGGGAGTGTATGGCCCCCGCCGCGTGAGTACGCAGTCCGTGTGTATTCAGTGTGGGCCGCGTTTTCGGGCCTTCCGCCAGTGTTAGATCCCCGGTGTTTCCTAGGTGCGTGCCGGGCTTGGAGTCAGCGCTCGCGGCCGCAGGTGGTCAGCTCCCCTCGGTGCGGTGCAGTAGGCCCGATCGGCGCCAAAGTTGGACAGGCACCGTGTCAAGGCTTGTGGGGCATGTGCCAGTGATTTTCGGCAGGCTCTGCCGGGGATGGTTCAGGATAAAAGCGCCGGGAAGGGGAGCTCGGCATGGAGCTCTACCCGCAGGCGTCCATTCACGTTGCGTGCTAAGCCACGCCCCCCCTGCACTTCTCTTGCCTCATTATGCACTCTTCTTCCCTTTTACTGCACCTCTCTTGCCTCTTTCTGCACTTCTCTTGCCTCATTCTGCACCTCTCTTGATTCTTTCTGCACTTGTACTGGACAAACCTAAATACCAGTCGGTCAGAATAGGGATTCAGGACCTTCATTAGTTACCATTTGCCCAAATGGTAAAATTTAAAGCCTTGTGCATAGCTCACAAAGCCCTCCATAAAGAAGGCCCCAAATTCTAATGGGATCTTTTTAAATGGTATATCCCAAACAGATCCTTGAGATCTGCAAACAAACACTTGATGCCTATGGCCAGAATAAGAAAGGTGAATTGGAGAGGTAGGAGCTTCAGCTATAACACCTCAAAGGAATGGAACGCTCTCCCACGATATTTGAGGGAAATTCCAACGCTCCTGGAGTTTAGAAAGCAATTGAAGACATGGCTCTTCTAGCACTCTTGCTCGGAAACATAGTAAGGAGTACCGGAAGCGCCAAGACACCTACGGGTATACGCGCACTATACAAATTGATTATAGCATAACATAGCAAAACTTCTCTTGCATCTTTCTGCACCCCTGTTCCCTCTTTTGGCATCTCTTTTGCCTGTTTCTATACCCCTCTTGCCTCAGTCTGCACCTCACTTGCCTCTTTCTGTTCTTCTCTTGCTTATTTCTACACCTCTGTTGCATATTTCTCCACCACTGTTCATTCTTTGTGCACCTCTCTTACCTGTTCCTTCACCTCTCTTGCCTCCTTCTGCACTATTTGTTGCTTACTTCTGCACTTTTCATGCTTCATTCTGCACCTCCGTTGGTTCTTTCTGCACCTCTCTTGCAAAATTCGGCATCACTCTTGCCTCTTTCTGTATCCCTCATCCCTTTTTCAGCAGCTCTCTAGCCTCTGCACTTTCTGCAACTCTTTTGCCTTTTTTTGCAACTCTGGCCTCTTTCTGCAGATTCTCTTGCCTCCTACTGCACCGCTGTTGCACCCCTCTTGCCTCTTTCTGCACCTCTTTTGCTTTTTTCTGCGCCCTCCTTCCCTTTTTCTGCAACTCTCTTAACTCTTTCTGCACTTCTCTTGCCTCTTTTAGCACCTCTCTTGCGTCTTCCTGCACTTCTCTTGCATCTTTCTGCATCCTCTTCCCTCTTTCTGCAACTCTCCTGCCTCTTTCTGCACTTCCCTTGCCTCTTTCTGCACCTCTCTTCCCGCTTTCTGCACTTCTACTACATCTTTCTACACCCCTATTCCCTCTTTCCGTACCTTTCTTGCCTCTTTCTAGAGTTTTCTTGCCTCTTTCTATACCTCCCTTACCTCGGTCTGCACCCCACTTGCCTCTTTCTGTACATCTCTTGCTTCTTTCTGCACTTCTCTTGCCTCTTTCTGCACCTCTCTTGAATCTTTCTGCACTTCCTTTGCTTCTTTCTATACCCCTGTTCTCTCTTTCTGCACCTCTTTTGCTTGTTTCTGTAACTCTTACCTGTTTCTGTAGTTTTCTTGCATCCTACTGCACCTGTTGCTTTATTTCTACACTATTCTTGCTTTTTCTACACCTCTCCTGTTTCTTTCTGCACCCCTCTTGCCTCTTTCTGCATCACTCTTGCCTCTTTCTGCACCTCTCTTCTGTCTTTCTGCACATCTGTTGCTTATTTCCGCAATTCTCTTGGTTCTTAATGCCCCCTCCTTCCTCTTTCTGCACCTCTGTTGGTTCTTTCTGCACTTCTATTGCTTATATCTGCACATCTGAGCTTCTAACTGCACCTCTCGTCCCTATTTGTGCACCTCTCTTGCCTCTTTCTGTACCTCTCTTGTGTCTTTTTGCATTTGTGTTGCTTCTTTCTGCACTTCTCTTCTTTGTTTTCTGCACCCCTCCTGTATCATTCTGACCCCCTCTTCTGCACCACTCTTGCCTCTTTCAGCATTTTTCTTGCCTCTTTCTACACGTCTCTTGCCGGTCTGCAGCTCTCAACTCTTTCTGCACTTCTCTTACCTCTTTCTGTACCTCTATTGCTTCTTTCTACATTTCTCTTCCAGCTTTATATACCCTCTTCCCGCACCTCTTGCCCCTTTCTGCAGTTTTCTTGCCTCTTTATATACCTCTCTTGTCTCTGTCTGTACCTCACCTGCCTCTTTCTGTACTTGTCTTGCTCCTATCTACACCTCTGTTGCTTCTTTTAGCACTTCTCTTGCCTCTTTTTGCACTTCTCTTGCCTCTTTCTGTACTTCTCTTGCCTCTTTCTGTACCTCTCTTGATTCTTTCTGCACTTCTCTTGCATCTTTATGCACCCCTGTTCTCCCTTTCTGCAACTCTCTTGCCTCTTTCTGCAATTTTCCTGTCTCCTACTGCACCTCTGTTGCTTCTTCCTGCACTACTCTCACTTTTTCTACACCTCTCCTGCTTCTTTCTGCACCCCTCTTTATATACCACTCTTGCCTCTGTCTGCACCTCACTTGCCTCTTTCTGTACTTCTCTTGCTTCTTGCTACACCTCTGTTGCTACTAGCAACACTTCCATTGCCTCTTTTTGCACTTCTCTTGCATCTTTCTGCACCCCTCTTCCCTCTTTCTGCAACTCTCTTGTCTGTTTCTGCCCTTCTCTTCCCTCTTTCTGCACCTCTCCTGCCTATTTCTGCACCTCTCTTCTGTCTTTTTGCACCTCTGTTGCTTGTTTCTGCACTTATTTTGCCTCTAAATGCTCCCTTTTGCCTCTTTCTGCACCGCTGTTGGTTCTTTCTGCACTTCTCTTGCTTGTGCCTGTACCACTGATGCTCCTATATGTACCCCTCTTGCAGCTATCACCCCCCTCTTCACTCTTTCTACACCTCTCTTGCCTCTTTCTGCAGTTGTATTGCCTCTTTCTACACCTCTCTTGCCTCTGTCTGCACCTCACTTGCCTCTTTCTACACTTCTCTTGCTTCTTTCTACACCTCTGTTGCTTTTTTCAGCCCTTCTCTTGCCTCTTTCTGCACTTCTCTTGCCTCATAATGCACTCTTCTTCCCTTTTACTGCACCTCTCTTGCCTCTTTCTGCACTTCTTGCATCATTCTGCACCTCTCTTGAATCTTTCTGCACTTCCTTTGCATCTTCTATACCCCTGTTCTCTCCTTCTGCACCTCTTTTGCCTCTTTCTGCACCTCTTTTGCTTGTTTCTGTAACTCTTACCTGTTTCTGTAGTTTCCTTGCATCCTACTGCACCTGTTGCTTCTTTCTGCACTATTCTTGCTTTTTCTACACCTCTCCTGTTTCTTTCGGCACCCCTCTTGCCTCTTTCTGCATCACTCTTGCCTCTTTCTGCACCTCTCTTCTGTCTTTCTGCACCTCTGTTGCTTATTTCCGCAATTCTCTTGGTTCCTAATGCCCCTCCTTCCTCTTTATGCACCTCTGTTGGTTCTTTCTGCACTTCTCTTGCTTATATCTGCACCTCTGATGCTTCTAACTGCACCCCTCATCCCTATTTGTGCACCTCTCTTGCCTCTTTCTGTACCTCTCTTGTGTCTTTTTGCATTTGTGTTGCTTCTTTCTGCACTTCTTTTCTTTTTTTCTGCACCCCCCCTGTATCTTTCTGACCCCCTCTTCTGCACCATTCTTGCCTATTTCAGCATTTTTCTTGCCTCTTTCAGCACTTCTCTTGCCTCTTTCTGCACTTCTCTTGCCTCATAATGCACTCTTCTTCCCTTTTACTGCACCTCTCTTGCCTCTTTCTGCACTTCTTGCATCATTCTGCACCTCTCTTGAATCTTTCTGCACTTCCTTTGCATCTTCTATACCCCTGTTCTCTCCTTCTGCACCTCTTTTGCCTCTTTCTGCACCTCTTTTGCTTGTTTCTGTAACTCTTACCTGTTTCTGTAGTTTCCTTGCATCCTACTGCACCTGTTGCTTCTTTCTGCACTATTCTTGCTTTTTCTACACCTCTCCTGTTTCTTTCGGCACCCCTCTTGCCTCTTTCTGCATCACTCTTGCCTCTTTCTGCACCTCTCTTCTGTCTTTCTGCACCTCTGTTGCTTATTTCTGCAATTCTCTTGGTTCCTAATGCCCCTCCTTCCTCTTTCTGCACCTCTGTTGGTTCTTTCTGCACTTCTCTTGCTTATATCTGCACCTCTGATGCTTCTAACTGCACCCCTCATCCCTATTTGTGCACCTCTCTTGCCTCTTTCGGTACCTCTCTTGTGTCTTTTTGCATTTGTGTTGCTTCTTTCTGCACTTCTTTTCTTTTTTTCTGCACCCCCCCTGTATCTTTCTGACCCCCTCTTCTGCACCATTCTTGCCTATTTCAGCATTTTTCTTGCCTCTTTCAGCACTTCTCTTGCCTCTTTCTGCACTTCTCTTGCCTCTTTCTACACGTCTCTTGCCGGTCTGCAGCTCTCGACTCTTTCTGCACTTCTCTTGCCTTATTCTGCACCTCTTTTGATTCTTTCTGCACTTGTGCTGGACAAACCTAAATACCAGTCGGTCAGAATGGGGATTCAGGGCCTTCATTGGTTACCAGTTGCCCAAAGGGTAAAATGTAAAGCCTTGTGCATAGCTCACAAAGCCTTCATTAAAGAAGGCCCCAAGTTCTTATGGAATCTTTTTAAATGGTATATCCCAAACAGATCCTTGAGATCTGCAAACACACACTTGATGCCTATGGCCAGAATAAGAAAGGTGAATTGGAGAGGTAGGAGCTTCAGCTATAACACCTCAAAGGAATGGAACGCTCTCCCACGATATTTGAGGGAAATTCCAACGCTCCTGGAGTTTAGAAAGCAATTGAAGACATGGCTCTTCTAGCACTCTTGCTCGGAAACATAGTAAGGAGTACCGGAAGCGCCAAGACACCTACGGGTATACGCGCACTATACAAATTGATTATAGCATAACATAGCAAAACTTCTCTTGCATCTTTCTGCACCCCTGTTCCCTCTTTTGGCATCTCTTTTGCCTGTTTCTATACCCCTCTTGCCTCAGTCTGCACCTCACTTGCCTCTTTCTGTTCTTCTCTTGCTTATTTCTACACCTCTGTTGCATATTTCTCCACCACTGTTCATTCTTTGTGCACCTCTCTTACCTGTTCCTTCACCTCTCTTGCCTCCTTCTGCACTATTTGTTGCTTACTTCTGCACTTTTCATGCTTCATTCTGCACCTCCGTTGGTTCTTTCTGCACCTCTCTTGCAAAATTCGGCATCACTCTTGCCTCTTTCTGTATCCCTCATCCCTTTTTCAGCAGCTCTCTAGCCTCTGCACTTTCTGCAACTCTTTTGCCTTTTTTTGCAACTCTGGCCTCTTTCTGCAGATTCTCTTGCCTCCTACTGCACCGCTGTTGCACCCCTCTTGCCTCTTTCTGCACCTCTTTTGCTTTTTTCTGCGCCCTCCTTCCCTTTTTCTGCAACTCTCTTAACTCTTTCTGCACTTCTCTTGCCTCTTTTAGCACCTCTCTTGCGTCTTCCTGCACTTCTCTTGCATCTTTCTGCATCCTCTTCCCTCTTTCTGCAACTCTCCTGCCTCTTTCTGCACTTCCCTTGCCTCTTTCTGCACCTCTCTTCCCGCTTTCTGCACTTCTACTACATCTTTCTACACCCCTATTCCCTCTTTCCGTACCTTTCTTGCCTCTTTCTAGAGTTTTCTTGCCTCTTTCTATACCTCCCTTACCTCGGTCTGCACCCCACTTGCCTCTTTCTGTACATCTCTTGCTTCTTTCTGCACTTCTCTTGCCTCTTTCTGCACCTCTCTTGAATCTTTCTGCACTTCCTTTGCTTCTTTCTATACCCCTGTTCTCTCTTTCTGCACCTCTTTTGCTTGTTTCTGTAACTCTTACCTGTTTCTGTAGTTTTCTTGCATCCTACTGCACCTGTTGCTTTATTTCTACACTATTCTTGCTTTTTCTACACCTCTCCTGTTTCTTTCTGCACCCCTCTTGCCTCTTTCTGCATCACTCTTGCCTCTTTCTGCACCTCTCTTCTGTCTTTCTGCACATCTGTTGCTTATTTCCGCAATTCTCTTGGTTCTTAATGCCCCCTCCTTCCTCTTTCTGCACCTCTGTTGGTTCTTTCTGCACTTCTATTGCTTATATCTGCACATCTGAGCTTCTAACTGCACCTCTCGTCCCTATTTGTGCACCTCTCTTGCCTCTTTCTGTACCTCTCTTGTGTCTTTTTGCATTTGTGTTGCTTCTTTCTGCACTTCTCTTCTTTGTTTTCTGCACCCCTCCTGTATCATTCTGACCCCCTCTTCTGCACCACTCTTGCCTCTTTCAGCATTTTTCTTGCCTCTTTCTACACGTCTCTTGCCGGTCTGCAGCTCTCAACTCTTTCTGCACTTCTCTTACCTCTTTCTGTACCTCTATTGCTTCTTTCTACATTTCTCTTCCAGCTTTATATACCCTCTTCCCGCACCTCTTGCCCCTTTCTGCAGTTTTCTTGCCTCTTTATATACCTCTCTTGTCTCTGTCTGTACCTCACCTGCCTCTTTCTGTACTTGTCTTGCTCCTATCTACACCTCTGTTGCTTCTTTTAGCACTTCTCTTGCCTCTTTTTGCACTTCTCTTGCCTCTTTCTGTACTTCTCTTGCCTCTTTCTGTACCTCTCTTGATTCTTTCTGCACTTCTCTTGCATCTTTATGCACCCCTGTTCTCCCTTTCTGCAACTCTCTTGCCTCTTTCTGCAATTTTCCTGTCTCCTACTGCACCTCTGTTGCTTCTTCCTGCACTACTCTCACTTTTTCTACACCTCTCCTGCTTCTTTCTGCACCCCTCTTTATATACCTCTCTTGCCTCTGTCTGCACCTCACTTGCCTCTTTCTGTACTTCTCTTGCTTCTTGCTACACCTCTGTTGCTACTAGCAACACTTCCATTGCCTCTTTTTGCACTTCTCTTGCATCTTTCTGCACCCCTCTTCCCTCTTTCTGCAACTCTCTTGTCTGTTTCTGCCCTTCTCTTCCCTCTTTCTGCACCTCTCCTGCCTATTTCTGCACCTCTCTTCTGTCTTTTTGCACCTCTGTTGCTTGTTTCTGCACTTATTTTGCCTCTAAATGCTCCCTTTTGCCTCTTTCTGCACCGCTGTTGGTTCTTTCTGCACTTCTCTTGCTTGTGCCTGTACCACTGATGCTCCTATATGTACCCCTCTTGCAGCTATCACCCCCCTCTTCACTCTTTCTACACCTCTCTTGCCTCTTTCTGCAGTTGTATTGCCTCTTTCTACACCTCTCTTGCCTCTGTCTGCACCTCACTTGCCTCTTTCTACACTTCTCTTGCTTCTTTCTACACCTCTGTTGCTTTTTTCAGCCCTTCTCTTGCCTCTTTCTGCACTTCTCTTGCCTCATAATGCACTCTTCTTCCCTTTTACTGCACCTCTCTTGCCTCTTTCTGCACTTCTTGCATCATTCTGCACCTCTCTTGAATCTTTCTGCACTTCCTTTGCATCTTCTATACCCCTGTTCTCTCCTTCTGCACCTCTTTTGCCTCTTTCTGCACCTCTTTTGCTTGTTTCTGTAACTCTTACCTGTTTCTGTAGTTTCCTTGCATCCTACTGCACCTGTTGCTTCTTTCTGCACTATTCTTGCTTTTTCTACACCTCTCCTGTTTCTTTCGGCACCCCTCTTGCCTCTTTCTGCATCACTCTTGCCTCTTTCTGCACCTCTCTTCTGTCTTTCTGCACCTCTGTTGCTTATTTCCGCAATTCTCTTGGTTCCTAATGCCCCTCCTTCCTCTTTATGCACCTCTGTTGGTTCTTTCTGCACTTCTCTTGCTTATATCTGCACCTCTGATGCTTCTAACTGCACCCCTCATCCCTATTTGTGCACCTCTCTTGCCTCTTTCTGTACCTCTCTTGTGTCTTTTTGCATTTGTGTTGCTTCTTTCTGCACTTCTTTTCTTTTTTTCTGCACCCCCCCTGTATCTTTCTGACCCCCTCTTCTGCACCATTCTTGCCTATTTCAGCATTTTTCTTGCCTCTTTCAGCACTTCTCTTGCCTCTTTCTGCACTTCTCTTGCCTCATAATGCACTCTTCTTCCCTTTTACTGCACCTCTCTTGCCTCTTTCTGCACTTCTTGCATCATTCTGCACCTCTCTTGAATCTTTCTGCACTTCCTTTGCATCTTCTATACCCCTGTTCTCTCCTTCTGCACCTCTTTTGCCTCTTTCTGCACCTCTTTTGCTTGTTTCTGTAACTCTTACCTGTTTCTGTAGTTTCCTTGCATCCTACTGCACCTGTTGCTTCTTTCTGCACTATTCTTGCTTTTTCTACACCTCTCCTGTTTCTTTCGGCACCCCTCTTGCCTCTTTCTGCATCACTCTTGCCTCTTTCTGCACCTCTCTTCTGTCTTTCTGCACCTCTGTTGCTTATTTCTGCAATTCTCTTGGTTCCTAATGCCCCTCCTTCCTCTTTCTGCACCTCTGTTGGTTCTTTCTGCACTTCTCTTGCTTATATCTGCACCTCTGATGCTTCTAACTGCACCCCTCATCCCTATTTGTGCACCTCTCTTGCCTCTTTCGGTACCTCTCTTGTGTCTTTTTGCATTTGTGTTGCTTCTTTCTGCACTTCTTTTCTTTTTTTCTGCACCCCCCCTGTATCTTTCTGACCCCCTCTTCTGCACCATTCTTGCCTATTTCAGCATTTTTCTTGCCTCTTTCAGCACTTCTCTTGCCTCTTTCTGCACTTCTCTTGCCTCTTTCTACACGTCTCTTGCCGGTCTGCAGCTCTCGACTCTTTCTGCACTTCTCTTGCCTTATTCTGCACCTCTTTTGATTCTTTCTGCACTTGTGCTGGACAAACCTAAATACCAGTCGGACAGAATGGGGATTCAGGGCCTTCATTGGTTACCAGTTGCCCAAAGGGTAAAATGTAAAGCCTTGTGCATAGCTCACAAAGCCTTCATTAAAGAAGGCCCCAAGTTCTTATGGAATCTTTTTAAATGGTATATCCCAAACAGATCCTTGAGATCTGCAAACACACACTTGATGCCTATGGCCAGAATAAGAAAGGTGAATTGGAGAGGTAGGAGCTTCAGCTATAACACCTCAAAGGAATGGAACGCTCTCCCACGATATTTGAGGGAAATTCCTACGCTCCTGGAGTTTAGAAAGCAATTGAAGACATGGCTCTTCTAGCACTCTTGGTCGGAAACATAGTAAGGAGTACCGGAAGCGCCAAGACACCTACGGGTATACGCGCACTATACAAATTGATTATAGCATAACATAGCATAACTTCTCTTGCATCTTTCTGCACCCCTGTTCCCTCTTTTGGCATCTCTTTTGCCTGTTTCTATACCCCTCTTGCCTCAGTCTGCACCTCACTTGCCTCTTTCTGTTCTTCTCTTGCTTCTTTCTACACCTCTGTTGCATATTTCTCCACCACTGTTCATTCTTTGTGCACCTCTCTTACCTGTTCCTTCACCTCTCTTGCCTCCTTCTGCACTATTTGTTGCTTACTTCTGCACTTTTCATGCTTCATTCTGCACCTCCGTTGGTTCTTTCTGCACCTCTCTTGCAAAATTCGGCATCACTCTTGCCTCTTTCTGTATCCCTCATCCCTTTTTCAGCAGCTCTCTAGCCTCTGCACTTTCTGCAACTCTTTTGCCTTTTTTTGCAACTCTGGCCTCTTTCTGCAGATTCTCTTGCCTCCTACTGCACCGCTGTTGTACCCCTCTTGCCTCTTTCTGCACCTCTTTTGCTTTTTTCTGCGCCCTCCTTCCCTTTTTCTGCAACTCTCTTAACTCTTTCTGCACTTCTCTTGCCTCTTTTAGCACCTCTCTTGCGTCTTCCTGCACTTCTCTTGCATCTTTCTGCATCCTCTTCCCTCTTTCTGCAACTCTCCTGCCTCTTTCTGCACTTCCCTTGCCTCTTTCTGCACCTCTCTTCCCTCTTTCTGCACTTCTACTACATCTTTCTACACCCCTATTCCCTCTTTCCGTACCTTTCTTGCCTCTTTCTAGAGTTGTCTTGCCTCTTTCTATACCTCCCTTACCTCGGTCTGCACCCCACTTGCCTCTTTCTGTACATCTCTTGCTTCTTTCTGCACTTCTCTTGCCTCTTTCTGCACCTCTCTTGAATCTTTCTGCACTTCCTTTGCATCTTTCTATACCCCTGTTCTCTCTTTCTGCACCTCTTTTGCTTGTTTCTGTAACTCTTACCTGTTTCTGTAGTTTTCTTGCATCCTACTGCACCTGTTGCTTTATTTCTACACTATTCTTGCTTTTTCTACACCTCTCCTGTTTCTTTCTGCACCCCTCTTGCCTCTTTCTGCATCACTCTTGCCTCTTTCTGCACCTCTCTTCTGTCTTTCTGCACATCTGTTGCTTATTTCCGCAATTCTCTTGGTTCTTAATGCCCCCTCCTTCCTCTTTCTGCACCTCTGTTGGTTCTTTCTGCACTTCTATTGCTTATATCTGCACATCTGAGCTTCTAACTGCACCTCTCGTCCCTATTTGTGCACCTCTCTTGCCTCTTTCTGTACCTCTCTTGTGTCTTTTTGCATTTGTGTTGCTTCTTTCTGCACTTCTCTTCTTTGTTTTCTGCACCCCTCCTGTATCTTTCTGACCCCCTCTTCTGCACCACTCTTGCCTCTTTCAGCATTTTTCTTGCCTCTTTCTACACGTCTCTTGCCGGTCTGCAGCTCTCAACTCTTTCTGCACTTCTCTTACCTCTTTCTGTACCTCTATTGCTTCTTTCTACATTTCTCTTCCAGCTTTATATACCCTCTTCCCGCACCTCTTGCCCCTTTCTGCAGTTTTCTTGCCTCTTTATATACCTCTCTTGTCTCTGTCTGTACCTCACCTGCCTCTTTCTGTACTTGTCTTGCTCCTATCTACACCTCTGTTGCTTCTTTTAGCACTTCTCTTGCCTCTTTTTGCACTTCTCTTGCCTCTTTCCGTACTTCTCTTGCCTCTTTCTGTACCTCTCTTGATTCTTTCTGCACTTCTCTTGCATCTTTATGCACCCCTGTTCTCCCTTTCTGCAACTCTCTTGCCTCTTTCTGCAATTTTCCTGTCTCCTACTGCACCTCTGTTGCTTCTTCCTGCACTACTCTCACTTTTTCTACACCTCTCCTGCTTCTTTCTGCACCCCTCTTTATATACCTCTCTTACCTCTGTCTGCACCTCACTTGCCTCTTTCTGTACGTCTCTTGCTTCTTGCTACCCCTCTGTTGCTACTAGCAACACTTCTATTGCCTCTTTTTGCACTTCTCTTGCATCTTTCTGCACCCCTCTTCCCTCTTTCTGCAACGCTCTTGTCTGTTTCTGCCCTTCTCTTGCCTCTTTCTGCACCCCTCTTACCTCTTTCTGCACCTCTCCTGCCTATTTCTGCACCTCTCTTCTGTCTTTCTGCGCCTCTGTTGCTTGTTTCTGCACTTCTTTTGCCTCTAAATGCTCCCTTTTGCCTTCTTTCTGCACCGCTGTTGGTTCTTTCTGCACTTCTCTTGCTTGTGCCTGCACCTCTGATGCTCATTTCTGTACCCCTCTTGCAGCTTTCACCCCCCATCTTCACTCTTTCTACACCTCTCTTGCCTCTTTCTGCAGTTGTATTGCCTCTTTCTACACCTCTCTTGCCTCTGTCTGCACCTCACTTGCCTCTTTCTCGGTTTTTAACGTCTTTATTTCGAATGTTCTTCATAAAAGACAGGTACAAACATATATTAGAAAAAATGACAAAATTACATTACTTAATCAATAACATAATATTAAAATTAGCCATAAAGAACAGTAAGACAAAAGGATTAGAAAAAATCTATATAAAACCTCGATTAAATAAGTGCATAAAGACGACAGAAGATTAAACTTATTAAACAAGTTAATATGTTAAAGAGACACAACTTCAATAACAGACAAAATCACAATTCAGTAGAATAAGGTGCTATATGAGAATTTCATGACGGTATGTTACAAACTGCCTTAGATCTTAATAACCAGGCCCATCCTAGAAATTTAGCCAATCCTATGGAGAGACATTCAGGGGTGTTAGTTCTTAGGATGAGCAAAGCTTCACTACTAGACCGGGTCCTTAGTCTATAGCATATAGGTTTTAGCCACTTGAGGCGGGGTTCACGGTAAGCTTTACAAACAAACAAAAAATGACCAATTGTTTCCTTGTGGGCTAAACAACATGGGCAGAGTGAAGATGTCGGCTTCTGCCAACCACTGGTGAAGGCCCGCAAAGGCAATGTGCCTAGACGGAACTGAAAATAAAGTTTCCTATCTAAGGTTTTGAGGATTACATCCCAAAAGCACTCGATATGAGGGACTATTTTGTGTAACAAGAATAGACCGGTCAAGTTCGGGATCGCCGAAAGGGCAACGTGTTCATCTTTGATCATTGACCAGAAGAGGGATTTAAAATCTTTCTTAGAAGGAAAGAAATGAGAGCCCGGCTCAAACCATAACTGGGGGAGGCCCATTCCAATAAGAGTATGTCTAACTGATTTGAACCATGGAATTTCACCTGCGCCCTGCTGTGATCTAACATCCTGAAGCTCTTGGGCAAACATGGCGAGTTCAGGTGTGGACCATAAACGTCTCCATAATGCCACCATCCTAAACTGGGCTTGATGTTTGATAGATTGGGACCCCATGTCCATCAAAAGTGGTAAAGCGGGTGTCGATGGAGGGAGACTAACTAGGTTGCGGAAACATTTGTTTTGTAACCTATCTAGAGCAACCAGGTCCACATAACCCCATATATCCGCCCCGTATAATATAGCAGAGCTAATTTTTCCATTGTATATTTTAATGGCGGGCAATACCCTTTTGGTCAGAGAGCACCGCTGTTCCTTGACCAAACAGCCGGACAGACGCATAAATTTCACATTAAGCGCCGCTATTTGCTCTTTCCACCGTAATCTGTAGTCCATTGTCACACCAAGATAGGTCATTGCGTCAACCTGTTCCAGACTAGACCCGTTCATCGTGACCTTGCCCCTCTGTGGTTTCTTCTTTGTGAAAACCATAAATTTAGTTTTATTGATGTTTATTACTAGGTCATTCTTATTGCAGAAATCCACAAATTTGTCTATAGCTACTTGCAGACCCTTCTGTGTTTTAGCCAAGATGAGCGTATCGTCCGCAAAAATTAAAAGGGGGAATTTAGTCCCTCCCAGTGTTGGAGCATCTGTATGTATTTCAGAGAGAAACTTCACCACTTGGTTAATAAAAAGTATAAAAAGGGTGGGGGCCAGGACACAGCCCTGTCTCACTCCACGAGTCACGGGGAAGGATTCTGTGACCTGGCCCTGGCGACCCCACCTAACTCTAGCAAAGTTTCCCTCGTGCATCCTAATGGTTAATTCTAAGAGCGCAGACGGAACTCCCATCTTCCTTAATGCTGCCCACAACTTTCCTCTAGGGACCAAATCAAACGCTGATTTGAGGTCCACAAATGCAGCGTATATCATACCTCCTCTCAAAAACACTATTTTCCAATAAATCATGACAAATCTTAAAATCTGGTCTTTAGTACTAATATGAGCCCTAAAGCCAGCTTGTAGCGGAGAGAGAATGTCAACTTCGGACATCCAGGTGTCAATTTTTCCTAGAAGCATTCTAGCTACAACCTTTTGTAGGGCATCAATAAGACTAATGGGACGGTAATTTCCTGCATCAGTTTTGTCCCCTTTTTTATACACTGGCAGGATCTCTGCCCCTTTCCATGAATTTGGGATCCTAGACCCTCTGGCTATTGCATTTGCTAGGGTGGTTATATACGGGACCCAAAGCGCCAGGTCGTGTTTAAAAAGGTCTGCTGGGACACAGTCCATACCGGGGGCCTTACCGTTCTGGATCTGTTTCAGGGCAACTACAGTTTCTGTTTCTGTAAAGACAATGTGGTCAAGCACAGGCACCACTGTCAGAACACTGGCATCTTCCCCGGAGTGGGAGATCCGTTCCGTGTTACTGAACTGCGTCGCATAGTGCTTGACCCACTGTTCCACAGGCACATGATTAACTGGGACTTTCGAGTCCCCTGACCCTCCCCACCTCACAACTTCCCAAAATTTTTGCTGATTGGAAGAGGTGCTAGCTTGGTATAAATCTAGCCAGCGCTGTTCGTCCCATTTGGTTTTTGCCTCTTTAAGTATTTTCTTATAATTAGCCCTAGCTAACCTTATATCGTTTGCTGACTTAGATTTGATGGCAGCTATTAGGGTACTGTGGGCAAAACGACAAGACTTATCATACCATTTAGATCTAGACGGTACAGGACCATTATCCTTTCCATTTTTAGGCACATTAAAGAAAGTTTTAATCTTATTAAACAAAGACTCATGAATCAGCCCTATTTCCTCCAGGGAAGACCCTTCATTAACTATGGGTACCATCTGGTTGGTGGCAGCTGAAACCTCCCCCGCAATTCTTTCTAGTACGGTAGGGTTATCTATAAGCCTAGTCCAGTGGACCCTTCTACAGTCATTTGTAAGAACGGCCTCAGCTGTAGCGGTAGTGGAGACAGGTTCCAATCTAAGTCCCTCTTTCAGTAGTAGTTTAATTGCCAGGGGATTATGGTCACTTTCTGGTCTTTGGACTACTTCCATATCCACTAGGAATTTCCAAAACTCTATCTTTAATAAAAAGTAGTCAATACGACTCGAGTGCATGGAGTTGTTAAAAGTAACCTTTCCCATTAAATCTGAATTGGTTCTACCCTTAGCTGCACGCAAACCCCATTCAAGGCAGAGGCCTAACCACTGCATTGCAGCCTCAGTAACTTTTTTAATAGGAGGGATGGATAATGGTGGAATATTCCAAATTTGGTCAATGTCCCCATAACCTTCTTTATCAAGACTAGGAAAAGGTTCGAAAGAACAATTAAAATCACCTGCCACCATTATACATTTATCACTGGAAATATTATTTAATAAGGTGTCTAAATCAGTGGCTGCTCTCATCGACTTCCCCCCGGGTAGCCCTCTTGCATATATATTAATAAAAAAAAAAACCTCATTATTTTTACCAGAAAGTTTCAGGGCAAGAATATCACTACATGGGGTTGGAATGTCTATAATTTTGAAGGCTAGGGATTGTCTAATCCAAATAACCAGACCTCCAGAAGGACGACCTTTAGGACCTTTACAGGCTGGTTTAAAAAAGTTGAGATAGCCAACCCGAAAGATGGCAACAGTTGACCAGCTTTCCTGTAGGATGATAACATCAAAAGAATCCACATAGGAACCCCAGTCATCCACAGACATTTTCCCCTTTAGTCCCGCTATGTTCCAGGACACAACTGAAAGGGTGTTATTCATTTCTTTCGGCTGTATGGTCATTGAGTTCACAAACTCCTCATGGACCTGAGGTCTGTATGTGGAATTTGGAAGTTTTACCTTTACTACCTCCCCAAGATTATTTCCACTCTGCCCTGTTACAATCTCAGTCCTAGGGGGTGGAATAGGGGTGGGGGAACTCAATGTTACATCACACATCCCTGGTATCGATGGAAGATAATCAAGTCAATCCACGCCTTCCAGACCGGACAAAGGAGCAAACCGGTTTGTGAGGTGCGGATGAAACAGAGGATAGGCTGGGGTGTCAAAGTGAAATCTCCCTCTTGGCCTGTCACTTCTAGGATTTTGAAATGGGGTATGCGGTCTGCTAATGTGCGGTCTGCTAGTGTATAACACAGGGTAGAAATAGTTCAACAAAAGTGTTTGCACATCCCCTACTCTTCCAAATCTAGGTTCCCTGCTGATAAATTCAGCCACCCAAGGCTCTCTGAAACTTATCACCACACAGTCCCCCTCAAGATCTTTTTTACCGTAACCTATCCAATCCACCCTTCTTACATTAAGAATTTCAGGTTTCATATTGGGTGGGAGCGGGCGGTTTTTGTTGAGCCAGAAGGTTACTTTGTTGTGGAGGTCCATATGTGTTTCTCTTTTGCCTTCTACTAAAGGAGCCACACCAGTGAGAATGATGGTATAGGGGTGTGATTCTGGGGGGAGATTAACACATTGTTTCCTCGGGATAGGTTTGGTATAGGGCCGGATGTTATGGTCCTGACTACTTTGGGTCACCTTGGCCTGGGGTATCTTAGTAGCTTTCGGTCTAGGGACACCCTCCGGGCTAGTTATTTTTTTCGGGGCCGAAACAATTGTTGGCTGCGGGGCTTTTGACTTAGAGGAACCCACTTTAGAGCTTGTAGCTCCTGCTTTATTATTTACCAAAGTAGGTTTCGATACAGACGGGGCTGTGGATGGCAAACCTTTGGGGGCTAAGCTGGCAAGAGCTCTGTTTGTGGATGCTATACTATCTTTCACCAACTTGTCCAAGGAATCCATTTTTGTATTCAGAAGCCTTGTTCTTTCAAATAGGGGTAAGAGCAGGGATTTCATTAGTAACTCTATCTTAGCCAGAAGTATACCTTCTGTGATACTAACTGTGGCGGTGTGGACCTCCTGTTGAACCACCCCAACAGTATTGAGCAACACTGTAGGTGAGTCAATAGTACTACCCGCCCCTTCTGTATATTCTTCCACTGAAACAGGAGAGTCTAACCTTTTACGCTTCCCAGGGTTCTGTAAAGGAAGACTATGAGAGGTGGGAGGGGAATTCACTTGTTCCATACTAATGTTGAGATTAGGTGAATCCGAAAGACCTGATTTCTCAATAGTCTGGTCTAATAAAATAGTTGTCCCTTCATTTAGCGTGTTAACATGTACAACGGAATGTAAGCTACCTTTCCCCGACCCCGCTAACTCCACAGCTTGGGTATCAGAAACAGTATCAAGCACTAATTCTGTATTAACATTATTGCAGTCAGTATCTAAAAGGGAAAGTGGGGTGGGGGAGACTGCCTCATTAATTCTCCCAAGAGAGGAGCGTTTGCCTGTGATTATGTCTAGGGAGAGACGTTTTTCAGCTAAAGCAATTTCTATCTCCAGAATAGCAGTTGAGCGTTTAAAAAACTGGTCAATGGTACCCGTGAAAGTACCATTGGAGGTGGAGACCTGAACATGCCTCTCTTTACCAGATCTTAGGTTCATCTTTAAATATACTGGTATCCTAAATAACCCCAAACACAGACCTAAGAGAATGTGCGGTAATGGGCAAGGTTTGATCAGAACAGTTATACTAACAGTAAGGGCACAAGCCTAAATGCGGACAAATACAATAATACAATATAAAAAATTAAAACATCTATAAACTGGTACCGTAAGATAATGCTAGTGTTAATTTAGTGGATGTTAGAAAGGTGGCCCAGCCCGGCCTCGCTCGGCCCCGGACGGCCGCAGACGGTCCCGCCCTTGTCCCGGGCTTCTCCCGGTCGCTCCCGCTCGCTCCCGTGAAGCGGAGGCACTGCTCTCCTTATGACTCTACAATTGTATGATCGCGAGGTAATAGGCGGGGGGCGTGGCCAGCGGGGAGAGCAGCCCAGGTGTTGCAGATTGGGCGCGCAGGGGCTCCTGGACGCTGGAGTCCCTGCCTATGCTCGCAGCCCCGCTGGTCAACTCGCCTTTCCCCGCGCTCCTCCTATTAGTCCCTCAGCAACCAGCAGTCACCAGGAGCAGATGACGCGCTGCGGGACCCGCGAAGCGGGTCCGGCGAGATGTTGGATGGGTGGTGACGAGGGTCCGTTCTGCCAAGACAAGCAGAGATGCCGCGCTCCTCCAAAGACCAGGTAAAGGCAAAAGAAACAGCTTCCAAGGGTCCCACAGGGGCGAGAGTGAAGCCCGTTTTTCACTCTGTCAGCGGGGGCGTGGCCAGCGGGGAGAGCAGCCCAGGTGTTGCAGATTGGGCGCGCAGGGGCTCCTGGACGCTGGAGTCCCTGCCTATGCTCGCAGCCCCGCTGGTCAACTCGCCTTTCCCCGCGCTCCTCCTATTAGTCCCTCAGCAACCAGCAGTCACCAGGAGCAGATGACGCGCTGCGGGACCCGCAAAGCGGGTCCGGCGAGATGTTGGATGGGTGGTGACGAGGGTCCGTTCTGCCAAGACAAGCAGAGATGCCGCGCTCCTCCAAAGACCAGGTAAAGGCAAAAGAAACAGCTTCCAAGGGTCCCACAGGGGCGAGAGTGAAGCCCGTTTTTCACTCTGTCAGCGGGGGGCGTGGCCAGCGGGGAGAGCAGCCCAGGTGTTGCAGATTGGGCGCGCAGGGGCTCCTGGACGCTGGAGTCCCTGCCTATGCTCGCAGCCCCGCTGGTCAACTCGCCTTTCCCCGCGCTCCTCCTATTAGTCCCTCAGCAACCAGCAGTCACCAGGAGCAGATGACGCGCTGCGGGACCCGCGAAGCGGGTCCGGCGAGATGTTGGATGGGTGGTGACGAGGGTCCGTTCTGCCAAGACAAGCAGAGATGCCGCGCTCCTCCAAAGACCAGGTAAAGGCAAAAGAAACAGCTTCCAAGGGTCCACTTGCCTCTTTCTACTCTTCTCTTGCTTCTTTCTACACCTCTGTTGCTTTTTTCAGCACTTCTCTTGCCTCTTTCTGCACTTCTCTTGCCTTATTCTGCACCTCTTTTGATTCTTTCTGCACTTGTGCTGGACAAACCTAAATACCAGTCGGTCAGAATGGGGATTCAGGACCTTCATTGGTTACCAGTTGCCCAAAGGGTAAAATTTAAAGCCTTGTGCATAGCTCACAAAGCCTTCATTAAAGAAGGCCCCAAGTTCTTATGGAATCTTTTTAAATGGTATATCCCAAACAGATCCTTGAGATCTGCAAACACACACCTGATGCCTATGGCCAGAATAAGAAAGGTGAACTGGAGAGGTAGGAGCTTCAGCTATCACACCTCAAAGGAACGGAACGCTCTCCCACGATACTTGAGGGAAATTCCTACGCTCCTGGAGTTTAGAAAGCAATTGAAGACATGGCTCTTCTAGCACTATTGGTCTGAAGCATAGTAAGGAGTACCGGAAGCGCCAAGACACCTATGGGTATACGCGCACTATACAAATTGATTATAACATAACATAACATAACTTCTCTTGCATCTTTCTGCACCCCTGTTCCCTCTTTTGGCTCTCTTTTGCCTGTTTCTATACCCCTCTTGCCTCAGTATGCACCTCACATGCCTCTTTCTGTGCTTGTCTTGCTTCTTTCTACACCTCTGTTGCATATTTCTTCACCACTGTTCATTCTTTGTGCACCTCTCTTACCTGTTCCTTAACCTCTCTTGCCTCCTTCTGCACTATTTCTGCTTACTTCTGCACTTCTCATGCTCCATTCTGCACCTCCGTTGGTTCTTTCTGCACCTCTCTTGCAAAATTCTACTTCACTCTTGCCTCTTTCTGTATCCCTCATCCCTGTTTCAGCAGCTCTCTAGCCTCTGCACTTTCTGTAACTCTTTTGCCTTTTTCTGCAACTCTGGCCTCTTTCTGCAGATTCTCTTGCTTCCTACTGCACCTCTGTTGCATCTTTCTGCACCCCTCTTGCCTCTTTCTGCACCTCGTTTGCTTCTTTCTGCGCCCTCCTTCCCTTTTTCTGCTACTCTCTTACCTCTTTCTGCACTTCTCTTCCCTCTTTCAGCACCTCTCTTGCGTCTTTCTGCACTTCGTTTGCATCTTTCTGCACCCTCTTCCCTCTTTCTGCAACTCTCCTGCCTCTTCCCGCACTTCCCTTGCCTCTTTCTGCACCTCTCTTGCCTCTTTCAGCACTTCTCCTACATCTTTCTACACCCCTATTCCCTCTTTCCGTACCTTTCTTGCCTCTTTCTATACCTCCCTTACCTCAGTCTGCACCTCACTTGCTCTTTCTGTACATCTCTTGCTTCTTTCTGCACTTCTCTTGCCTCTTTCTGCACCTCTCTTGAATCTTTCCTCACTTCCTTTGCATCTTTCTATACCCCTGTTGTCTCTTTCTGCACCTCTTTTGCCTCTTTTTGCACCTCTTTTGCTTGTGTCTGTAACTCTTACCTGTTTCTGTAGTTTTCTTGCATCCTACTGTACCTGTTGCTTCTTTCTGCACTATTCTTGCTTTTTCTACACCTCTCCTGTTTCTTTCTGTTATGTTATGTTATGTTATTTTGTGTCTTTTATAGCGCTTGGCTACTCAGAAGAGTGTCCCGGCGCTTTATTGACAGGCTGAAAACGCCAAACATAACAGAGAGATTAAAAGAGACAGGTCAGCAAAACAAAAATCTAGGAGGCAAAAAGCCAGGTTTTCAGGCCCTTCCTGAAAGCCAGCAGATTTGAAGTGCTGCGTAAAGCCAAGGGCAAAGAGTTCCAGAGTTGAGGGGCCCGGAGCCAAAAGGAGCGTCCTCCCATACGTGCCTTCCTCACACGAGGGACAGTGGCCAGGAACAAAGACTCAGACCTCAAAGATCGGGGAGGGCAATAGGAAAAAAATCTCTTCTGCAGGTATTTAGCCCCTGTTACATAAAAGGCCTTATGAGCGAGCGTTAAGGTTTTAAAAGCTATCCTCTGGCGAATAGGCAGCCAGTGAAGCGACTGCAATAAGCCAGAGACTCTAGTTCGCCTATGCAGGCCGAAAATGGCACGCGCTGCCGCGTTCTGGACAACCTGCATACGTTGCAGGAGATATTCCGGCAGGCTAAGATATAAGACGTTTGAGTAGTCCAATCTTGAACCAATCAAGGCCTGTACCGTAATCCTCCTGTGGTCCTCGGAGAGCAGGGGGAAAAACTTCCGGAGCATACAGAGCAAACCGAAGCAGGTGCCAGTAAGGGCAAGGACCTGTGATCTTAGAGTCAGACCGTTGTCGATCTTGATCCCCAAGTTCTTAGCTAGCTGAGATGATCGCCCAGGGAGAGACATGTCAGCAGGCCACCATACCTGCCAGTCTGGGTTGGCTAGACAGCCGAAGAAAAGCACCTCTGATTTAGCTGAGTTGCACTTGAGGCTGTTTAGTTGGAGCCACTTAAAAACAGCACTCAGGCACTCACGGATGCTCTCTCCATCAAAGTCCTCTCCTTTCCGGCAGGTAAAAAGCAGCTGGGTGTCATCTGCGTAGGATACGATCTGGGCCCCGAAGGACTCGGCCAGGGCCGCCAGAGGGGTCATAAAGATGTTAAAAAGAGTCGGGCTCAATACAGAGCCCTGCGGGACTCCGACTCCCAATGGCGGCATCTCAGCAGAGCTAGAGGAGGCCCAGACCGTTTGTCGGCGGCCAGCCAGAAATGAAGTAAACCAGCTGAGCACCGTCCCCCTCAGACCGATCTCATAGAGTCTGACCAGCAGATCCTCATGGGGGACGGTGTCAAAGGCCGCCGACAAGTCCAGCATAATCAGCATGGCTCTGCCACCCAAGTCCAAAGTCTCCTTAATAGCCTCGGTGACCTCCAGTAGCGCTGTCTCCGTGCTAAGATTCGGACAAAAGCCCGATTGGGTGGAATGTAACAGATCGTGCGATTCCAGAAAATTGGAAAGGACGTTATGAACGTGCTTCTCCAAGGTCTTAGCCAGTGCATAAAGTAGGGAAATGGGTCTATAATTGGCTAAGACCTCGGGAGCCAAACCGGGCTTCTTAATAAGGGGAATGACCATGGCCTGTTTCCAAGCCAGCGGGACGACACCCTGACTCAGAGAAAGATTCAGGAGGGGGTTGACCAGCGGGTTTACCACTTCCGCCATCTTCGCCAGAAATTTGGCCGGACATGGATCGAGTGGCGAACCAGATTTAAGATTGGCCAGAAGCGTCAGTGACAAAGCAGCTGAGATAGGCGGAAAGTCTGACAGGACAGGCCCTGGGGGCACCGATGAAGCAGGACCAACCTCAGAACACAAGGAGGCAACGATCGGCCGTGATGGAAATGAATCCTGAATTAACTTGATCTTTGTAGTAAAGAAACATGCCAGGTCCGATGCCCACGTCTCAGTGGGGGCCGACTGACTCGCATTCGACTGAGGGGCAATAAATTCCCTGACGATAGTAAAGATCTCTTTGCAGGAGTTCGAGGCATCCTCGATCCTCCTCGCAAAGTAGCCTTTCTTCTCCAGGAGAATATCTCGGTGGTAGATTTTAACCAAGGCTCTGTATTCAAGTCTAGCAGCAGGGTTGTACTTAGCACGCCAGGCCCTTTCCGCCACCTTGCACTGCCTGCGGGAAGCAAGCAGCGCACCAGTGAATCACGGAGCAGACACCCGTTTTGGCAATGCACGAGGTGCCCTCAGAGGGGCCAGATCGTTCAACCTATCTACAAACCAGGACTGCAAAGACTCCAGGTCCCTCTCCAAAACCCCCGTAAGAGGGCAGGGATGCTCACACAGTGCCTGTGACAACATTTCTGGAGTCACTCTGTGAAATGCCCGTGACGCAGATCCTAGCTGTCTAGGGGTACTAATCAGGGGTTTCGTGTTGCCCAGTATGAAGAAATTAACCAACCGGTGGTCAGTCCACAAGACCGGCAGGAGTGCCGCCACTTCAATGTGGGACGTAGAAAAGACCTGATTCAAAGTATGGCCTTTGTCGTGCGTTGGTTCGAAAAGATAGGGGGCTAAGCCCAGAGGGGCCGTGATATCAGAAAGTTTAATCACGTCTGGGTCCAAAACATCATCCATATGAAAGTTAAGGTCACCAGCCAAAATGCACCCCTCTTGCCTCTTTCTACATCGCTCTTGCCTCTTTCTGCACCTCTCTTCTGTCTTTCTGCACCTCTGTTGCTTATTTCCGCAATTCTCTTGGTTCTTAATGCCCCCTCCTGCCTCTTTCTGCACCTCTGTTGGTTCTTTCTGCACTTCTCTTGCTTGTATATGCACCTCTGATGCTTCTAACTGCACCTCTCTTCCCTATTTGTGCACCTCTCTTGCCTCTTTCTGTACCTCTCTTGTGTCTTTTTGCATTTGTGTTGCTTCTTTCTGCACTTCTCTTCATTTTTTCTGCACCCCTCCTGTATCTTTCTGACCCCCTCTTCTGCACCTCTCTTTCCTCTTTCAGCATTTTTCTTACCTCTTTGTACACATCTCTTGCCGGTCTGCAGCTCTCGACTCTTTCTGCACTACCCTCTTCCCGCTCCTCTTGCCACTTTCTACAGTTTCTTTGCCTCTTTATATACCTCTCTGGCCTCTGTCTGCACCTCACCTGCCTCTTTCTGTACATGTCTTGCTTCTTTCTACACCTCTGTTGCTTCCTTCAGCACTTCTCTTGCCTCTTTTTGCACTTCTCTTGCCTCTTTCTGCGCTTCTCTTGTCTCTTTCTGTACCTCTCTTGATTCTTTCTTCACTTCTCTTGCATCTTTATGCACCCCTGTTCTCCCTTTCTGCAACTTTCTTGCCTCTTTCTGCAGTTTTCTTGTCTCCTACTGCACCTCTGTTGCTTCTTCCTGCACTACTCTCGCTTTTTCTATACCTCTCCTGCTTCTTTCTGCACCCCTCTTTATATACCTCTCTTTCCTCTGTCTGCACCTCACTTGCCTCTTTCTGTACTTCTCTTGCTTCTTGCTACACCTCTGTTGCTACTAGCAACACTTCTATTGCCGCTTTCTGCATCCCTCTTGCCTCTTTCTGCACCCCTCTTCCCTCTTTTCAACTCTCTTGTCTCTTTCTGCCCTTCTCTTGCCTCTTTCTGCACCTCTCTTGCCTCTTTCTGCAGTTTTCTTGCCTCTTTCTACATCTCACTTACTACTGTCTGCACCTCACTTGCCTTTCTGTAATTCCCTTGCTTCTTTCTACACCTATTAGTTCTTTCAGCACTTCTCTTGCCTCTTTTGCACTTTTCTTGTCTCTTTCTTCTCTTCCCTTGCCTCTTTCTGGACCTCTCTTGATTCTTTCAACACTTCTCTTGCATCTTTCTGCACCCCTGTTCTCTCTTTCTGCACGTCTTTTGCCTGTTTCTGCAACTCTCTTACCTCTTTCTGAAATTCTGTTGCCTCCTACTGCATCTTTGTTGCTTCTTTCTGCACTACTCCTGCTGTTTCTCAACCTCTCTTGCTTATTTCCGTACCCCTCTTGCCTCTTTCTGCACCCCTGTTGCCTCTATCTGCACTTGTCTTACCTGTTACTGCACCTCTCCTGCCTCTTTGTGCATCCCACTTGACTTTTTCTTCACCTCTCTTGCTTCTTTCTGCACCCTCTTTCCCTTTTTCTGCAACTCGCTTGCCTCTTCCTGTACTACTCTTGCTTTTCCTAGACCTCTCTTGCTTCTTTCTGCACCCCTCTTGCCTCTTTCAGCACCTCTACTGACCCTTTCTGCACCTCTCCTGTCTTTCTGCACCTCTGTTGCTTGGTTCTGCACTTCTCTTGCCTCTTAATGCCCCCACTTGCACCTTTCTGCACCTCTGTTGGTTCTTTCTGCACTTCTGCTGCTTGTTTCTGCACCTCTGTTGCTTCTTTCTGCACTCCTCTTGCCTCTTACTGCACCTCCTCACTTTCTGCACCCTTCAAGCCTTTTTCTGCACCCCTGTTGCTTCTTTCTGCATTTGTGTTGCTTCTTTCTGCACTTCTCTTGCTACTTTCTGTACCCCTCTTGCCTCTTTCTGCACCCTGTTGCTTGTTCTGCAATTCTCTTGCTTCTTTCTGCTCCTCTATTGCTTCTGTATGTACCTCTCTTGCATCTTTTTGCATCCCTCTTGCCTCTTTCTGCACCCCTCTTCCCACTTTCTTTCTTCAACTATCTTGATGGTCCTCATCCTCGGACCATCTCCCTCCGCCTGTGACGACTCCTGGTGGCCCCCTGCCCTGGGCACCGCGTACCACGTACGCAACCTGGGCTTCATCCTGGACTCCTCCCTCACGATGACCAAGCAAGTCAACGCTGTCTCGTCATCCTGCTTCAACACCCTGCGCATGCTCCGAAAGATCTTCTGATGGATCCCCACCGAAACCAGGAAGACGGTCACCCAGGCCCTCGTCACCAGCCGTCTGGACTACGGGAATGCCCTCTACGCTGGAACCACAGCCAAACTCCAGAAAAGACTCCAGCGCATTCAGAACGCCTCAGAACGAATCATCTTGAACATCCCTCGCCACAGCCACATCTCTGCCCACCTGAAAGACCTGCACTGGCTCCCCGTCAACAAGAGGATCACGTTCAGACTCCTCACCCACACACACAAGGCTCTCCACGACACAGGCCTGAAGTACATCAACAGCCGCCTCACATTCTACACACCCACCCACCAGCTCCGATCCACCAGCCTCGCCCTCGCCTCCATCCCACCAATCCGCAAATCCACCGTCGGAGGAAGATCCTTCTCCTACCTGGCAGCCAAGACATGGAACTCCCTCCCCACTCACCTACGGCTGACCCTGGACCATCTCTCCTTCAGGAAACAACTCAAGACCTGGCTGTTCGAGCAGTAGCGACCCCCCCTCAGCGCCTTGAGACCCTACGGGTGAGTAGCGCGTTATACAAATTCTGTTGATTGATTGATTGACTTCTGCATTTCTGATGCTTTTTCTGCACTACTCTTGCTGTTTCTCAACCTCTCTTGCTTCTTTCCGTACCCCTCTTTCTGCACTGCTGTTGCCTCTTTCTGCACTTGTCTTACCTCTTTCTGTACCTCTCCTGCCTCTTGGTGCATCCCTCTTGACTGTTTCTGCACATCTCTTGCTTCTTTCTGCACCCTCCTTCCCTTTTTCTACAACTCGCTTGCCTCTTTCTGCACTTCTCTTGCCTATTTCAGCACCTCTTACTTCTTTCTGCACTTCTTTTACATCTTTCTGCACCCTCGTCCCTCTTTCTGCAACTCTCTTGCATCTTTCTGTACTTCTCTTGCCTCTTTCTGCACCTCTCTTGCCTCTTTCTGCAGTTTTCTTGCCTCTTTCTATACCCCTTGCCTCTGTCTGCACCTCACTTGCCTCTTTCTGTAATTCTCTTGCTTCTTTCTACACCTCTGTTGCTTCCTTCTGCACTTCTGTTACATCTTTCAGCACCACTGTTCTCTCTTTCTGCACCTCTTTTTCCTGCTTCTGCAACTCTTTTGCCTCTTTCTGCAGTTCTCTTGCCTCCTACTGCACCTCTCTTACTTATTTCTGCACCCCTCCTGCCTCTTTCTGCAGCCCTCTTGCCTTTCTGTATCTCTCCTGCCTCTTTCTGCACCTCTCTTCCGTCTTTCTGCACCTCTGTTACTTGTTTCTGCACATCTCTTGCCTCTTAATGCTCCCTCTTCCATAGTTCTGTACCTATGTTGGTTCTTTCTGCACGGGTGAGTAGCACGCTATACAAATTCTGTTGATTGATTGATTTCTGCATTTCCGATGCTTTTTCTGCACTACTCTTGCTGTTTCTCAACCTCTCTTGCTTCTTTCCGTACCCCTCTTTCTACACTGCTGTTGCCTCTTTCTGCACTTGTCTTACCTCTTTCTGTACATCTCCTGCCTCTTTGTGCATCCCTCTTGACTGTTTCTGCACCTCTCTTGCTTCTTTCTACTCCCTCCTTCCCTTTTTCTACAACTCGCTTGCCTCTTTCTGCACTTCTCTTGCCTATTTCAGCACCTCTTACTTCTTTCTGCACTTCTTTTACATCTTTCTGCACCCTTGTCCCTCTTTCTGCAACTCTCTTGCCTCTTTCTGTACTTCTCTTGCCTCTTTCTGCACCTCTCTTGCCTCTTTCTGCAGTTTTCTTGCCTCTTTCTATACCTCTTGCCTCTGTCTGCACCTCACGTGCCTCTTTCTGTACTTCTCTTGCTTCTTTCTACACCTCTGTTGCTTCCTTCTGCACTTGTTACATCTTTCAGCACCACTGTTCTCTCTTTCTGCACCTCTTTTTCCTGCTTCTGCAACTCTTTTGCCTCTTTCTGCAGTTCTCTTGCCTCCTACTGCACCTCTCTTACTTCTTTCTGCACTCCTCCTGCCTCTTTCTGCATCCCTCTTGCCTTTCTGTATCTCTCCTGCCTTTTTCTGCACCTCTCTTCCGTCTTTCTGCACCTCTGTTACTTGTTTCTGCACATCTCTTGCCTCTTAATGCTCCCTCTTCCATAGTTCTGTACCTATTTTGGTTCTTTCTGCACTTCTCTTGCTTCTGTGTGCACCTCTGATGCTTCTATCTGCATCCTTCTTGCATCTTTCTGCCCCTTCTTTACTCTTTCTGCACCTCTCTTATCTCTTTCTGCAGTTTTCTTACCTCTTTCTACACCTCTCTTGCCTCTACTTCACTTGCCTCTTTCTACTCTTTCTACACCTCGTGCTTCTTTCTATACCCCTGTTGCTTCTTTCAGCACTTCTCTTGCTTCTTTTTGCACTTCTCGTACCTCATTCTGCACCCTTCTTCCCTTTTATTGCACCCCTCTTGCCCCTTTCTGCACTTCTCTTGCCTCTTTCTGCACCTCTCTTGATTCTTTCAGCACTTCTTTTGCATCTTTCTGCACCCCATTTGCTCTTTCTGCACCCCTTTTTCCTGTTTCTACACCCCTCTTGTCCCTGTCTGCACCTCACTTGCCTCTTTCTATATTTCTCTTACTTCTTTCTACTCCTCTGTTGCCTATTTCTTCACCACTGTTGCTTCTTTATGCACCTCTCTTGCCTGTTCCTTCACCTCTCGTGCCTCCTTCTGCACTATTTGTTACTTATTTCTGCGCTTCTGTTTCCTCATTCTGCACCTCCATTGGTCTTTCTGCACATCTCTTGGAAAATTCTGCATCACTCTTGTCTCTTTCTGAATCAGTACTCCTGAGGCGGAAGCCGGGAGCGCCACACGTTTTTTTTAAAAATTGAGTGTCACGTATAACTTTGTCTGCTATTTTAAAACTATTCCTTTACCTGGCAACTTGAGGGCAGGAAAGCAACTCTTACTCCTTGGACAGCGGATCTTAGCGCTGTCAAGGACACAAACAAACCAACACTCGTGGACGCCATTGCCGGCGTGCACCGAGGCCACGCCCCCTCTAATCCCTCTTTCTCGCTACAAATGTGTCTCTGGAGGAAGCGCAGCGGACGAGCGCAGCGGGCGCGCCGTCAGCGCACCGAAGGCGCGCCTAAGGCAAGCCCGTCTGCGCCCGTCCGCGCCAGGACGGGCCTAGGGCCAGCCACCCTGGGCTCCTCCAATCAACCTACTACATCATATTCCAGAGTCACTCTGATGCAACTACACCACCCTCTTCAGCCTCTCTGTACAATCATTCCCCACGGTGGGAGTTCCTCTACCCACTGCGCGCACTGCTCTTTCAAACTCACCCCGGTGTTGAAAGCTCAAGCCCCCCGGACCATCATTAAGATGGCCCTGCTAAACTGCAGATCCCTGCCCAAACATAGCCATGACATTTCCATGCTGCTAGAGGAAGAGCAATTAGAGATACTATTTCTCACAGAGACTTGGCTCACCCCAGACTCAGACGCTGACGTAGTACAGGCGCTACCGCAGGGTTATCTTATTCAACACCTAGATCGAGTGAAGGGGAAGGGAGGAGGGATAGCTATTATCCATAAGGAACAACTCTCATGTAGATTTCTGGACAGCCCTTTAATGAACTGTGAAAATGTTCATTTTAGCATTCAACTGTCACCCTGTAAATCACTCTCAGGAGCCCTTATTTATCGCCCCCCAGGAGCCTTGGGCCAATTCTGCAGCTCCCTCGTGGAATTCTCAACCGCCATGTCAAGCACCCTGTCGAACCTACTTGTCCTAGGGGATTTTAATATTCACTTCGACAACAAGGAGGACAGCACCGCATCTGAGATACTTTTAGACCTTGCCACTCATCTTTTTCTGCAGAACGACCAACCCACGCACAATCATGGGCATTTACTTGATCCTATCTTCTGTAACATCAATACCCTGAAAACCGCCGCCCCTATCCCTCTGCCCTGGTCAGACCATAGGCTCATTCCCTTCAGTTGGGAAATTCCGACCAATGTTCCTCCCAATCCATTACCCGGTAGACCGGCACGCCCCTGGGCTAAATTAGACCCTAAAAAATGGGAACACACCCTAGACCTCTCCAGGCCCAGCCTTGCCACCGACCCTGTAACAGCGGACGCAGAGTTCTCATCTTGGATAGAAAACTCCCTTAATACCATCCTTCCTTGCAAACCGCATCGGACAGCCCGTAAACAAACTTCCTCCCCATGGTTCACACAGGAAACCTGCCTTCTGAAGAAACAATGCAAAAGGGCGGAAAGAACCTTGCGGAAAGATTTCGACCCCAATAGCAAGAAGGAGTACAGGCTGGCTATCCTCAATTATAAAAAAGCCTTGAAAAATGCTCAAACCTCGTTTTTTCAAGAAAACATTAATTCTGCAGCCTGCTCGTCGAAGGAGACTTTTCGCATTTTTAAACTACTCCTGAAAACCCCGGAGTCCACCTGTCCGTCTGTCCTTGCAGACAACCATTGTGATAAGCTGGCCACATACTTCGATCAAAAAATTCAAAACATCCTGCAGCAACTCCCGCCCATTCTGTTAGACTTACCACCTATGCCCCTAATACAAGCCCAGAACCCCATCACGAGACTTGAGACGTTCGCTGCCATCAATAAAGAAACTTTGGCCCCTATCCTCCAATTCCTTAAAAGTGGCTCACCCTCTGACCCTGCACCAGTTAAAATCTTAAAACTAGTAACACCTACCATCCTTGGACCTATGGTACACCTGATCAACGCCTCCTTGGCATCGGGAGTGGTCCCCCCCAGCTGGAAAAAGGCGAAGGTCAGAGCACTACTGAAAAAACCTAATTTGGACCCTCTCAATCTAGGCAATTTCAGGCCCATCTCACTCCTCCACTGTATCAGTAAAATGACAGAAAAACTCATAAATGCCCAGCTCTCCCACTACCTGGAATCAAATGAATTACTTAAACCATCTCAGACGGGTTTTCGCCCCGGCCAGGGCACAGAAACAGCAATGGTGACGGTGGTCGAGGAGGCCAGGAAGATCATGGATTCAGGAGGATCCGTGGCAGTGATCCTCCTGGATCTGAGCGCGGCCTTCGACACTGTCAACCACCAAATCCTGACCCAGCGGCTCAGTGAGCTTGGGATTGCAGATGTTGCCCTGACCTGGATAAAATCCTTTCTTCACGACCGCTCATTCCAGGTGATTGAGGGTGGCTATTCTTCCAGGGAGACCCCTATACGTTGCGGAGTACCACAGGGCTCCTCGTTGAGCCCCACGCTCTTCAACGTGTATATGTCCCCCTTGGAAAAAATAGTCACCCCCCATGGGATTAAACTCCTAACGTACGCTGATGACACCCAGCTGGTAGTCTCTCTTTCTCAGCAGGAAAATCCCACCTCCAATCTGTATTCCTGTCTGAAGGACATAGTCAGCTGGATGGACAGCTCGCATTTAAAGCTCAACAGCGACAAGACGGAGGTACTGGTAATGGGGAATCAGGCCCATTTCCGGCCAGAATCTCTATGGCCCCCATGCATGGGTAAGCCTCCTACCCCCAAAACCGAGATCAAAAGCCTCGGTCTTTGGCTTGATCAAAACCTTACCATGCATACTCAAGCCAGGAAAACGGCTGGGGTCTGCTTTGGGCTTCTACGATCTGCCCGGAAAATCCTGCCGCTTCTTCCATTTCCATCAAGGAAACTCCTTATCCAAGGCCTCATCCTGTCACGCCTAGATTATGGCAACGCACTGTTCCTCGGTGCCCCGCGGAAAGTTACTACTAAATTGCAGGTGGTGCAGAATGCGGCCGCACGGATCCTCACCAATACCAAGAGCCGGTGCTCGGCTAAACCAAGTATCAAGGCACTCCACTGGCTACCCGTGGTAGAAAGAGTGCAATTTAAGACGCTCTGTCTTACGCACAAGATCCTCAATGGCAAGGCCCCTCCCATTTTTAAAGATCTGGTGACTCCTTACACTACTTCCAGACCTCTCCGTTCCTCCAATGCACACCTAACTCTGCTTCCCAAGATCAAGAAAGCACGATCAGGAGGCCGGCGTTTCTCATACAACGCCTCCAAACTATGGAACTCCCTTCCCCCTGACATTCGTGCACAGCCGAATCTTCTGGCTTTCCGAAAATCTCTGAAAACCTGGCTGTTCCCGTGATTACCCCTTACGACTCCATCTGTACTTATTCAGCGCTGGGACGCTTATGGGCAGCCATGCGCTCTAGAAATCCAGTAACATTTAACATTTAACATTCTGTATCCCTCATCCCTTTTTCAACAGCTCTTTAGCCTCTGTCTGCACCCCTGTTTCCACTTTCTGTAACTCTTTTGCCTTTTTCTGCAACTCTTGCCTCTTTCTGCAGTTATCTTGCCACCTACTGCACCTCTGTTGCATATTTCTTCACCCCTATTCCATTTTTGTGCATCCCTCATTCTTGTTCCTGCACCTCTCCTGCCTCTTTCTGCACGACTCATCTTGGACATCCCTCGCCACAGCCACATCTCTGCCCACCTGAAAGACCTGCACTGGCTCCCCGTCAACAAGAGGATCACGTTCAGACTCCTCACCCACGCACACAAGGCTCTCCACGACACGGGCCCGAAGTACCTCAACAGCCGCCTCACATTCTACACACCCACCCGCCAGCTCCGATCCACCAGCCTCACCCTCGCCTCCATCCCACCAATCCGCAAATCCACCGTCGGAGGAAGATCCTTCTCCTACCTGGCAGCCAAGACATGGAACTCCCTCCCCACTCACCTACGGCTGACCCTGGACCATCTCCCCTTCAGGAAACAACTCAAGACCTGGCTGTTCGAGCAGTAGCGACCCCCCCCCTCAGCGCCTTGAGACCCTACGGGTGAGTAGCGCGTTATACAAATTCTGTTGATTGATTGATTGATTTCTGCATTTCTGATGCTTTTTCTGCACTACTCTTGCTGTTTCTCAACCTCTCTTGCTTCTTTCCGTACCCCTCTTTCTGCACTGATGTTGCCTCTTTCTGCACTTGTCTTACCTCTTTCTGTACCTCTCCTGCCTCTTTGTGCATCCCTCTTGACTGTTTCTGCACATCTCTTGCTTCTTTCTGCACCCTCCTTCCCTTTTTCTACAACTCGCTTGCTTCTTTCTGCACTTCTCTTGCCTATTTCAGCACCTCTTACTTCTTTCTGCACTTCTTTTACATCTTTCTGCACCCTCGTCCCTCTTTCTGCAACTCTCTTGCATCTTTCTGTACTTCTTTTGCCTCTTACTGCACCTCTCTTGCCTCTTTCTGCAGTTTTCTTGCCTCTTTCTATACCTCTTGCCTCTGTCTGCACCTCACTAGCCTCTTTCTGTACTTCTCTTGCGTCTTTCTACACCTCTGTTGCTTCCTTCTGCACTTCTGTTACATCTTTCAGCACCACTGTTCTCTCTTTCTGCACCTCTTTTTCCTGCTTCTGCAACTCTTTTGCCTCTTTCTGCAGTTCTCTTGCCTCCTACTGCACCTCTCTTACTTATTTCTGAACCCCTCCTGCCTCTTTCTACAGCCCTCTTGCCTTTCTGTATCTCTCCTGCCTCTTTCTGCACCTCTCTTCCGTCTTTCTGCACCTTCGTACTTGTTTCTGCACATCTCTTGCCTCTTAATGCTCCCTCTTCCATAGTTCTGTACCTATGTTGGTTCTTTCTGCACGGGTGAGTAGCACGCTATACAAATTCTGTTGATTGATTGATTGATTTCTGCATTTCCGATGCTTTTTCTGCACTAATCTTGCTGTTTCTCAACCTCTCTTGCTTCTTTCTGTACCCCTCTTTCTGCACTGCTGTTGCCTCTTTCTACACTTGTCTTACCTCTTTCTGTACCTCTCCTGCCTCTTTGTGCATCCCTCTTGACTGTTTCTGCACCTCTCTTGCTTCTTTCTGCTCCCTCCTTCCCTTTTTCTACAACTCGCTTGCCTCTTTCTGCACTTCTCTTGCCTATTTCAGCACCTCTTACTTCTTTCTGTACTTCTTTTACATCTTTCTGCACCCTTGTCACTCTTTCTGCAACTCTCTTGCCTCTTTCTGTACTTCTCTTGCCTCTTTCTGCACCCCTCTTGCCTCTTTCTGCAGTTTTCTTGCCTCTTTCTATACCTCTTGCCTCTGTCTGCACCTCACGTGCCTCTTTCTGTACTTCTCTTGCTTCTTTCTACACCTCTGTTGCTTCCTTCTGCACTTCTGTTACATCTTTCAGCACCACTGTTCTCTCTTTCTGCACCTCTTTTTCCTGCTTCTGCAACTCTTTTGCCTCTTTCTGCAGTTCTCTTGCCTCCTACTGCACCTCTCTTACTTCTTTCTGCACTCCTCCTGCCTCTTTCTGCATCCCTCTTGCCTTTCTGCATCTCTCCTGCCTCTTTCTGCACCTCTCTTCCGTCTTTCTGCACCTCTGTTACTTGTTTCTGCACATCTCTTGCCTCTTAATGCTCCCTCTTCCATAGTTCTGTACCTATTTTGGTTCTTTCTGCACTTCTCTTGCTTCTGTGTGCACCTCTGATGCTTCTATCTGCATCCCTCTTGCATCTTTCTGCCCCTTCTTCACTCTTTCTGCACCTCTCTTATCTCTTTCTGCAGTTTTCTTACCTCTTTCTACACCTCTCTTGCCTCTACTTTGTAGCAGGGTTTCCGTTCTCCCACAGAACTGTGCACAGAGATCTAGAACCTCGGTGAATTAGGGTGACCCAAAACCCACCTTAGTATCCAAAATCCCCTTACCGAACTAGCTACAGTGTCTCATTGGCCATAACAAACTCCCAATGACTTAGACAAACCAGAACATGAACTTGGGTTACCTCAGGTATCGTGGAACACATGAACACTCTTTCGCTCTATAATCATTTCAAACCAGAACGGGGAGTAAAAGAAGACACGGGCAAGTTTGAAATATTTATTTTTCAATGCAAGGTTCTCAAACGCAGTATTTGATATAATACCAGAATACATATTATAAAAATCAGAGTTATCAGCATAGTCACTAATCCATAGTAAGCGAACGGTGATAGCATATTATAATGCAAAAATCAATAGAAATCTGTATCACCTATATTTTCGCGCACCCTATTTAGCATACTATATTATATCTAAGAAGGTCTCATTTGGGTTTTAGCAGGGCGGGCCCATACCTCTAAATGTCAGTAGGAGAAGATCACATCATCAGCTACCAGCTCTCTGCATGCGAAGCACCATCAAGTGTGTTTTTGCATTCTCGGTAACTCTATCTTAAACCCGCGTAGAGCCCAATGTCGGCAGCAACTTTATTTGTGTTATGTCTAATGTGGTGCGAGGATCAGGCCTCCCAGCAACCTTGTGTTAGGTTATTCTTAGAGGCTTTAGCTCTCAGTGTGCAGACAGTGTACCAAGTGTACCAAGCACGACTGATATCAGAGCAATAACATATTATTCTCAAATAAATCACATCTTTCGTCTAGGTTGAAAGCTACAATAACAATTATGTGTCGTGTGCAAACTGAAGTCGAAGGAAAATATGTTGTTTAAACATTTAATAAACTCATGCTAACTTAACACAATATATAGAAAAGCAGTAACTATATGACAACTTCACTTGCCTCTTTCTACTCTTTCTACACCTCTTGCTTCTTTCTATACCCCTGTTGCTTCTTTCAGCACTTCTCTTGCTTCTTTTTGCACTTCTCTTACCTCATTCTGCACCCTTCTTCCCTTTTACTGCACCCCTCTTGCCCCTTTCTGCACTTCTCTTGCCTCTTTCTACACCTCTCTTGATTCTTTCTGCACTTCCTTTGCATCTTTCTGCACCCAATGTGCTCTTTATGCACCCCTTTTGCCTGTTTCTACACCCCTCTTGTCCCTGTCTGCACCTCACTTGCCTCTTTCTATATTTCTCTTACTTCTTTCTACTCCTCTGTTGCCTATTTCTTCACCAATGTTGCTTCTTTATGCACCTCTCTTGCCTGTTCCTTCACCTCTCTTGCCTCCTTCTGCACTATTTGTTACTTATTTCTGCGCTTCTGTTTCCTCATTCTGCACCTCCATTGGTTCTTTCTGCACATCTCTTGGAAAATTCTGCATCACTCTTGTCTCTTTCTGTATCCCTCATCCCTTTTTCAACAGCTCTTTAGCCTCTGTCTGCACCCCTGTTTGCACTTTCTGCACCTCTTTTGCCTGTTTTTGAAACTCTCTTGCGTTTTTCTGTAGTTTTCTTGCCTCGTGCTGCACCTCTGTTGCTTCTTTCTGCACTATTCTTGCTTTTTTATACACCGCTCTGCTTCTTTCTGCAACCCTATTACCTCTTTCTGCATCCCTCTAGTCTCTTTCTGCACCCATATTCCCTCCTTCTGTACCTCTCTTCTGTCTTTCTGTACCTCTGTTGCTTGTTTCTGCACTTCTCTTGCCTCTTAATGCCCCCACTTGCATCATTACGCACCTCTGTTGGTTCTTTCTGCACTTCTCTTGCTTGTTTCTGCACCTCTGTTGCTTCTTTCTGCACCACTCTTGCCTCTTACTGCACCTCCTCACTTTTTCTGCACCCATCAAGCCTTTTGCTGCACCCCTGTTGCTTCTTTCTGCAGATCTCATGTTTCTTTCTGCACCCCTCTTGCCTCTTTCTGCATCCTGCTGCTTGTTCTGCAATTCTCTCGCTTCTTTCTGCTCCTCTATTGCTTCTTTATGTACCTCTCTTGCATCTTTTTGCATCCCTCTTGCTCCTTTCTGCACCCGTTCCCTCTTTCTTTCTTCAACTATCTTTATTCTTTCTGCACCTCTTCCCTCTTCCTGCAACTCTGTTGCCTCTTTCTGCACCTCTCTTGCCTCGCTTCTTTCTGCTCTCCTCTAGCCTCATTATACAACCTGTTGCTTCTTCTGCACCTCTGTTGGTTCTTTCTGAACTTCTCTTACTTCTTTCTGCACCCCTCCTGCCTCTTTGTGCAGCACTCTTGCCTTTCTGCATCTCTCCTGCCTCTTTTTGCACCTCTCTTCCGTCTTTCTGCACCTCTGTTACTTGTTTCAGCACATATCTTGCCTCTTAATGCCCCCTCTTCCCTAGTTCTGTACCTCTGTTGCTTCTTTCAGCCATTCTCTTGCTTCTTTTTGCACTTCTCCTACCTCATTCTGCACCCTTCTTCCCTTTTACTGCACCTCTCGCCTCTTTTTGCACTTCTCTTGCCTCTTTCTGCACCTCTCTTCATTCTTTCTGCACTTCTTTTGCATCTTCCTGCACCCCATTCCCTCTTTCTGCACCTCTTTTGCCTGTTTCTACACCCATCTTATCCCTGTCTGCACCTCACTTGCCTCTTTCTATACTTCTCTTGCTTTTTTCTACTCCTCTGTTTCCTATTTCTCCACCACTGTTCCTTCTTTGTGCACATCTCTTGCCTGTTCCTTCACCTCTCTTGCCTCCTTCTGCACCATTTGTTACTTATTTCTGCATTTCTCTTTCCTCATTCTGTAACTAAGTTGATTCTTTCTGCACCTTGCTTGCAAAATTCTGCATCACTCTTGTCTCTTTCTGTATCCCTCATCCCTTTTTCAGCAGCTCTATAGCCTCTGTCTGCACCCGTTTCCTCTTTCTGTAACTCTGTTGCCTCTTTCTGCAACTCTGGCCTCTTTCTGCAGTTTTCTTGCCTCCTACTGCACCTCTGTTGCATCTTTCTGAGGTACCCCTCTTGCCTCTTTCTGTACCCCTCTTCTCTTTGTCTGCACCCCTGTCTTGTTCCTGCACCTCTCCTGCCTCTTTCTAAATATCCTGCTTTTTTCTGCACTTCTCTTCCCTCTTTTGACACCTCTCTTCCTTTTTTCTGCACCCGTGTTACCTCTTTCTGAACTCGTCTTCCCTCTTTCTGTACCTCTCTTTCTCTTTCTGCACCTCTCTTGATTCTTTCTGCCCCTTTCTTCCCTTTTTCTGCAACTCTTGTGTCTTTCTGCACTTCTCTTGCCTCTTTCCGCACCCCCTTGCTTCTTTCTGCTCTTCTCTTGCATCTTTCTTCACCCCTCTTCCCTCTTTCTGCACTTTAAAAAAAAAATCTTTATTAAACAACCGTCAGCAGAGTACAAGTGATGGAATCATAAGGTACAGCAAACTGCATTATCATCGTACAGGAAATAATAAATTTAAGGATATACGCCACATGGAGTTCAAAAAACAACAATAGAGCTGCATAGCATACATTGGGCGTGTGATGACAATGGAAGAAACAGGGTATGTTGCCCAGTGTATGATGGGGTGTGTGGCTATACAACGCTTTGTTTCCCACCCCAAAAGCCGCCAGAATGGCGAAGATACCACTGGATGGCATGTCAGGCAAACAGGCTTAGGAATCAACAGTGAGAGGGTGTTCCAGAAATATGACTGCAGCGGGCCCCATATATCCAGAGGCCGTGAAGAATGAGGTAATAAGTCAGCATACGTGCAAATTTGGTCTTGCCAAAGGATCATATCGCCTAACCATTCCTTAAATGTAGGTGCTCAGCCACTGCCCCATCTGCAGGCCGTGCACCGTTTTGCCAGGACCAGGCCGAAAGAAACAAACTTTCTGTATGTGGTAGGGATGGGCGCAGTATAGCCCAGGAGCGCAGTGAGTGGACATCTAGTAAGGGGTGCTGTAGTCATGGAATCAAGAGCATCAAATACCGCTGCCTGTAGTCATACACCCCAGGACACGCCCAGGCAAGGTGAAGGAAATCTGCCTGTCCCGCCTGGCACCTGGCACAGCTATCAGAGTCACGCAGCCTGTAATAGTGTAACCGCACGGGAGTGTGGTAATAGCGCTGAAGATACCGGTAATGAATAATGGGTAACCTGCTATTCGAGGAGACCTCCTCAGTCTGCTTACAGCAATATGTCCATTGCTCATCTGAGAGCTCTTGCCCCAGATCCAAACCCCACTTAGCGTGGGAAGTACATAGTGAATAATCATACTTGGCGTATAGAGAACTGTAAAGTACAGACACCAGATGACTAGCGTTATCTGCCTGAAGCACACAATACAGAAGCAGCAATGTAGGAGGCTCTGACGGGAACGTAGCATGGCACGCTCGCACCCCGTGTCTCAGGCGGGCATACAGGAATGTGTCCATGGTAGAGGGTCATGACATAACTGCTGGAGAGTGCGAAATTTACAGTTAAAAAAGAGATCCCCCCAAGTGCGAATGTGCCGCGCATGTGTCATGTTTCTAAAAATGCCTTCTTGCAACAGCGCCACATCGGGTGGTAAGTCAAAGGAAGGAGACGGGAATAAAGGTAGGGTACGGACGTGTGTGCTTGGATACGGGCCCAGGCTGCTTTTGTGCAATCAATTGAAGTCGGCTCTTTCTCATGAGGTGCCACTCGAGACAGCAGAACACCTACCAATGGGATAGGGTCTGATAACCAATGCTCAGCTGCTACATGAGGGGTGTAACGAGGGGGGCAGAACCAAGAATGACCAAAGTGTGCTTGTGCACTGATATAGTAAAACTCAAAGTTTGGGATATCCAAGCCTCCCTGCTCGTATGGTCGTGTAAGCGTGTCCCATTGGATACGGGATTGTTTACCCCCCACATTAGTCTAGTCAGTTCAGAACGAAGGGAACGAAAGAAGTGACGCCCGGGATTGTAAGGGATATTGAGGAATAGATAAAGGAATTTCGGCAATATGACCATTTCAATAAGGGATATACGACCCGCCATGGTTAGCGGCATTGCAATCCAGCGGGTAATACAACTAGCAATGTGTTCTATGGTGCATCCATAGTTGAGGCGCATGAGCTCCTCTCGATTTGCCGTGACCTTGATCCCCAGATATTTAACCTCGTTCTCACACCACACTATTGGATAGTCCATCTCAAAGGGGATAGCAGCGCACGTCAAGGGGAAAATTTGAGATTTGGACCAATTAATGTTAATGCCTGAAAGGCCACCAAATCTGACAAACTCACGCATAATGGGATTCAAATTTTGACGAGGGTCTCTTATATAAAGGGTGACATAATCCGCATATAGGGATATGAGGATAGGGCGTAACAGGCAACGAAGACCGACATGATGGTAATGCTGTCTAATCCTCGCTGCCAGAGGCTCCATAATGAGTGCAAAAAGGAGGGGGGAAAGGGGACATCACTGGCGGGCGCCGCGGGATAAGGAAAAGGATGTTGAAGCCTGCCCATTAATCAGTACCCTCGCTGTAGGCGATGTGTGCAGCAAGCGAATCCAGGAGAGGAAACCAATGGGTAGTCCCATACATTGAAGCACAGCGAATAAATAATCCCATTCTACAGAATCAAAGGCCGTGGAGGCGTCCAAAAAGACCACCACCAGTGGCAGTTTGGGATCAACTGTCTGCAAGATGTGAAAAAGAGTCCGGAGATTGTGTGATGTCGCCCTACTGGTATGAAACCTGACTGCTCAGGAAGGACCAGTTTGTCCAACAGGAGACACAGTCAGTTTGCTAAGAGCTTAGCAAGAATCTTGGTATCAGTATTCAGCAGAGACAGCGGTCTATAGGAATCGCAACAGTCAGGGGGTTTCCCTGGTTTTAACAATGAGGTAATTAGGGCTTACCTCATTGAAGGCGGAAGGATTTGGGCCTCCTGGGCCTCAAGAAAAACTTCTTTCAACACAGGGAATACTTGGGCAATGTATAATTTATAAAAATCCATGGGTAGGCCTTCAGAGCCAGGGGACTTGCCCGATCTCATCTGCATAACAGCCTCCCTGAACTTATAGTTCTCAAAGGGAGCAGCCAGAAACTGGTGTTGTGTGTCCCCCAACCATCCCAGATAAATGTCTCTGAACAGAGGTGAGAAGTCTGGTTGGGAAGTGCGTTGCATAGTGTATAAATTCTTGTAGAACGAGGTGAATGTGTTTAAGATGTCCTGACTATCCCTATGCCGTACACCATTCTCGTCCACCACCTCCAACACAAAGCTAGAGAAACGAGGCTGTTTAATCTCTGTAGCTAGAGCCCGACCGGGTCGCTCACCTTCCCCATATCTGCGAGCCATAAAGTATTTGCCGTGGAATTTCACTTCTCGGTCAGCAGTGGCAACATAATCAGGCATTTTTTCTCGAAGCAGTGCCCTGCAGTTGCCAGAACCCTCCCTCCAAATGTCAGTCTCCAGCCGCCGTATCTCGACCTCAAGGCGTTGCAAGTTACATCTGATGTCACAGAGGACGCCACTACTCTTGGATATGCATATGCCTCGGAGGGTGACCTTAAAGACCTCCCGGGGGTGTGGACAGAAGGTCTACAGAGCCCTTGTTCCTGTCGAAAAAATCTTTGATTTCTTCCCGTAGTTCATTCTGGAAGACTGTATCTAAAAGGGACTCCGGGATGAGACGACAAAAGCGAGGGGAGGCTACTGTGCTGGGGGGGGGGATTATCTCAAGGCACACGGGTGCGTGGTCAGAGAAGGTATGGGCAAGATGAGTTACAGATTGGATCCAAGGTGTCGTGCCTCAGGAGCAAAGCCAGTAGTCCAGACAAGACCATGTGGTGTGCCCAGAGGTGTAATATGTGCCTTCCCTCCCAGCAGGATGTGTATACCTCCAGGCATCGACTAGCCTGTGTTCATCCAGTATCCCCAACAGCATCTCACGCGCCTTGGTGTAATGGTGAGGTTGAGGGTTGGAGCGGTCTGCTGCCGGATGCAATCTTATATTAAACCCCCCACTCCCCATATCACATGTGTGGATCCCATATCTAATATGCGGCTCCAGAAAGAGGAGAAATATTGTGGGTCATCATGGTTAGGACGGTAGCTACAGCCAAGGCAACCGAATGAATGCATAGAGTACCCCACACTATACAGCCGCGCCCAGAGTCATCACAGTATGTGCCTCCCAGTATGAAAGCTGTATTCTTCTTTATCAGAATGACGGTACCCCTAGAATAGGTGGAGTAGGAGGAGAAAGCTCGAACCGAGGCCCATCTGGTGCCAAAACATTGGGGCAAACGAGGATCTATATGGGTCTCCTGAAGCAGTGCAATGTGTACCTGGTGACGGTCCAAATATGCCAAAATCTGTCTCTGTTTACAAGGGTCACAGAGACCCATGACATTCCAGGTAAGCAATTTTATACCTAGGGCCTTAGGGTGTGTCATCATTAGGAAGTGAGAGGTAAATGAAAGACAGAATCAATTGTAAAGCAATGTGGCACATACCCATGTGTCGAGCATCATAACAGGATACTTGTACAATAGGCATGATGGTACAGTAAACAAAAAACCAACCCCCCCAGTACCCTCCAGCTCAAAACCACCCCAGCCCCACCCACGACCCAACAAAAAGCATCTCTGAAGGAGCAGAGTAATCGTGCTGGTATACCACCTCCCACCCGAAGAAACCACAGAAACAGAAAAACTGCAGTGTCCCAGACAAAACCGGCATAAGGCCATAAAATAGCAATATAGAAAAAATTCAAAAAGATTAACATGCAGTGGGGGAGCTCCCATAAAGGGGGGTACCCGGTGGGAATGAACCCCCTCCCATATCCAGCAACGCTATGTTATACACCCAAGAGGAAAGAGGAGAACAAGACCTCTCGCCAATGGGAAGACCAGCGGCGTCGGGGGGACGGGTGCCCGTTGAAGAAATAAGTGTACCTGTCCAATGTTCAGAGGTTCGACTGCTACAAATGTAGCAAAGAAAGTCACAACAGTCAGCTACACCCATATCACTTATCTGGACAGGAGCAGTCACCACATTCAGAAGGGGGACCAGCATAACATGCGTGGTGGCCTCGTGTAGGTGATCGTGAAGTCATCGTGCACCTCGATGATTCCATGCACTGAACTAGGAATGACGGGTGACCGGTAGGCCACCAGCATGAAGAGAGTTCAATTTCCGGTCGGCTAGGAGGGTACAGATAGCTGACTGCAACGAGGTGATCTTCCAGCCAGCTTCTTCAAGAAATCGTCGACATGTTGTGGATTTGCACAGAAGATGTGTTTCCCGTCGTGAAAGATCCGGGGTTTTACAGGGTAAAAAAGCACATATTTTATATTAGCCTTCCAGAGCTTTTGCTTAGCGGGTAGAAATTTCCGACGCGCCTCCTGAACTGCGAGGGTGAAATCCGGACAGACTGAAAAAGCATTGCCTTCAAATTGCAAAGGTTTCGTTTCCCGAGCTTTCTGTAGTGCCACATCACGATCCCTAAAGTTCAAAAGTCTGGCAATAATGGGTCGAGGGGGGGCACCCGGGGGTAGGAGCGGCCCCAAGGATCGCTGGGCGCGCTCCACGACCAGGTGGGGTGAGAAGGAGTCAGCGCCGAAGCGGCCTTTCAGGAGACGTTCCACATAGTTCTCCAGGTGGCCTGTATTGGTCGATTCGGGTATGCCAACCAGGCGAATATTGTTGGGTCAGATGCGCCCCTCAATGTCCTCGTTCTTAGCCGCGACCACCTACAGCAACTTATCCATGGTCGTGACGCGGTCTTGAAGTTGGGACGTGATGTCCTCCGTCTCAGAGATACGACGTTCGGCCTCTTTAAGTTGTGTCTCGTGCTTATCAACTTTATGAACAAGAAAATCGAGGCGATTATTCATTGAATCCATTTTGCCAGACAAGTCTGTCAAGCTGTTCTGCACCGCAAGGAGAAGTGTTTTAACTTCATCCCCGGAGGATTACGCAGTGGGCGAACCAGATACCATGTCGTATGATTCAGAGTCCACAGATGTGGAACGGGTACCAGCTTTCCTGGATCCAAATATCAACCGAGGTTGGCGGGCGTCAGTTTTCCCCATAGCCTCGAGGTCTGAAGAGGGGCGTAGTAGACCGCCGGGTCCCGCCAGCCAGAAGCGATAGTCGTAACTTCCCGTATATTGAGTGTGACTCTGTAGGAGAGGAGGCCAGCTAGCTGTTCAGCTCACACATACACGTTCAGCAGGGGTACTATGAGCGAAGTCCCACGTATTGGTGACGTCAGCAGTTCGCAGGATGCCAAGGGCAATGTACAGCGCACAGAAGGGACAAGACCTGTACACAAAATATGAGCAGTGTGATGTCAGAAGCCAGGCCCTGCATACACTGCAGACTGAAATAAGGACTTAGGACCTGCACAGTAGATGAGACAGTGGGGGGGGGCAGCCTCCACCAACAGAAGGGGGGGTTCCCAGCAGGAACATAAAGGCTGGCAGAAACAGAAGGCCCACAAATGTCAGGGGGCAGGGGACCAACCAATCGTAGAGGACACCACTCCAGACGCAGCTTGCACCGCCCTCAATAACTGAAGGGAAGTAAATGAAAGGCCTAACGTCCAGACATAGGAGTAGTGGCCAAGGGGCATCCACAGTGCTAATGGAGGAACCGGAAATTCTCAGCCTGGTGGGGAGACCGACCCACTCTCCCCTCCTACCTCACAGCAGCAGCCAGCACAGGACATGGTAGCTGAGTGATGTTAAGGCACCTCGAGGCAATGGGTATGTAAATATGGCGCTGAGGGACAGCTCAATGCTCTTTGCACTGCGGAAGCCGAGTGACAATAGCAGTCTGCAGGCGCGATGGAAGGCGGATGATAGTGGGATATAGTGCGCCGCGTATCGAAATAGTGGGCACCCGCCGCGGGCCGCAGACACCCGGCGTCCTGGAGGGGGGCCGGAGCACAGCGGCCACTCATGCTAGGAATGGAAAGCATGCAGAAGGCAAAGCACGCAGGGAGTGTTGCGCGACTCACCTCCGTACCGCGGATCCGATGCAGCGAGGCTGTAAGTCTATGCCGAGTCGTTCCGTCAGGGTGGAGAAGCAGACTGCGCGGAGTCCGCCGAGGCCCAACCCCACGTGTATGACCGGGGAGTTACGTAGTGCCCACAGCCCAGCAGCGCCTCCAGCCTCAGGAAGCACTCACAGGCCAGCGCAGCACGCAGCGCCGCTGCTCCTCAGAAGGCAGAGCAGAGGTCACGAAGCTGCACCCCGGAGCTCAGAAGAACCTCAGGTACCAGAAGCAAGTGTCAGCGAGGAGAAACGGCAGGCAAAAATGCAGATTAATGACAGATTTTTTCACTGGGCAACTAGAGCCTCAAAGGTGTGCGGCCATCTTAGCTGTGTGCCACCTAGCGCCCCCCTGCCTCATTCTGCACTTCTCTTACCTCTTTCTGCACCTCTCTGGCCTCTTTCTGCACTTCTCTTGCATCTTTCTACACCCTTCTTCCCTCTTTCAGTACCTCTAATGCCCTTTTCTGCAGTTTTCTTGCCTCTTTCTATACCTCTCTTGCCTCTGTCTGCACCTCACTTGCCTCTTTCGGTACTTCTATTGCTTCTTTCTACACCTCTGTTGCTTCTTCAGCACTTCTCATCACACATCACTGATGATATCATCAGCTGAATGTGGTTTGGTTCGATATTTAACTAAGTAGTATATATATAGGAATCTACATTAAAGAATGAGTGGATGT